>NC_132993.1:43015833-43735000 GCF_048564905.1 Vicugna pacos | reverse complement strand
GGCTCTCTTCCATTAATTTTTTGTGCTTCTCTACTAATCTTTAATGTGTTGCTCTGATATGGTTTTCATATTTCCAAACTGAGCTAAAATGGAAATGACAGATTTTTAGTTCAGCAAAAATAGCAATGAAGTGACAGGAAAAATACATTGTGAACAAAATAATCTTTAGAAAAGATATGAAATGAGAATATTTTTATAGCATGATATAATCTAATAATAGAAGCATATTCAGGGCAATTATATCAATTTTTAAAATGTAAAAACTGTTTAAAAATTAAGGCACTAAATGCTAAGCTCTAATGTGTTTCCAGCCTTAGTATACTTCCATTAGAATTAAGTAGTAATCAATATAGAGTATTTATCACTATAAACCACAGCAGCAGAGGGAGCAAAGCATGGTATGCTTAGAACTCAAAATTCTCTCCTGCGATCATTTAGGAAGAGGGGGGAAAATTCTAGGAATGGATTGATCTTTACTTTAATCACAGATACCACATGTACCATATTTCCAACTACTGCTTTCCTTCACCAAAAGAGTACGGTAATGAAAATGCATTATGAAAGACATAACTTTCCAGTAAAGTTTAAGATGCTACAAGAAGCTTTTATTTTAGAAAATAAATAATAACAGGTACACAACATGACTATGTTTTTAAGTTAATGTAATTGATTAATGGCTCAAAATGATCAAGGAATCACATCACAAGACACTATTTTAAAGAGGAGTGCTAAAAATTAACTCTATACCATAATGGCATCAAATATGTTACTGGAATTATATACCACATAACATTATAGATTATAAATGTTAGGCTAAGTAATGGAATCTTCAGTGATGCTGTATGATAACAAATATATTTAATAATCTTAAATAAACTCAAACTTACTTTGATATCCACACTTCTAAGCAATTCGAAATGAGAAATGAATTTTTAAAAAATCAGATCATGAAAGCCATTATTATTTGAAGGAATATGCTCAATTTTTTTAGATAGTTTAAATTATTTAAGAGTCCTTTGCATTTTTTATTAGCTTTGCCTAAAGTTATAACATTAAAGCATTAAGGTTACATGTAATGAGGTTCCGGTTTGCCCTTATTTCTAAGTCCCATATTTTCACAAACTACAGACGGAGATTAGTGCTAAATTACAAGGCTAATTTAATCAGATAAAATTCTTAGATATGCATTTGAAGAAAACGTTTAACTACAAAGTGTGTATTCACGCGCAAGCAGTCCTCGATACCCATCCCGAAGAAACCACTCCTAAAGGGAGTAGGCACTGGTCAAAGGGAACCTGTACAAAAATTTTCCTTAAGGTCTGTTAAAAAAAAAATTCTCTGCTAAGTCCAACCAACTACAAATGACATTAGCCTAAAGCCTATTATTCAGATTGATGGTTTCAAATATCAAAAGTTGATTTTGAAATTTTACACACAGAAGTAACATCTCTGTTACTGAAATCTTCATTAGCAGAAAGGGACCAGAGCTTGGAAACCAATGGCTTGATTCAAAAATGTATTTAAGATCATAGAAAAATTTAGTCCCAAAGTCCTCTAAAATGACTGGCATCAATTCTTGTTAGAAAATAACAAAACCAACAGCTCACCAGCATTATTCCAAGCAGTATTACAGTTGAGTGCTGAAAACATTTTCCCTTGCTTGCTTTTGGTGTGAAGGAGAAATTTTTATTTTGACCCACCATTTCATTTCAGCTTTCAAATCCTCCAGTGCAGGAAAGCCATATTCACACTGTTGTTGGTTTTTTAAGGCACATCCAAATATAAACCCACCTGAGCATACCTACACCCTGTGAGGTGGAGAAAACAAGGCTGCTGGTATTTTGCAGGTGAGGAAACTTATTCTAGGGCACGATGCATTAGAGAAGTGAAACTAGAATTTTCATTGACTCCAATTCCAGTGGTCTTCCTACTACCCACTCTCAGCTGAGCACCACTGGTACAGCTCTGTCCCCAGCTGAGGGAAAAGAGTCCTTTCTCCTAAAGGTACAGGGGCCACTCCAGTTTTCAGAATTATGTTTTACTATAATTCGCAGCAACTCTTTAAAAGATGTTCACATTAGTCACACACACACAGCTCTTTGGTTCCTATTACAATTCAGCAGCTACAAGCATTTCAGAAATTTTTTAAGAATCAGTATTTCCACCTGAACCAACACTGAAGCTCTCACACCTGCCTTCCCCTCTGCACATTAAAAGATACATTTATAAGAAAGGATCCCCACTGTGATTCCAAGGTAGGTCCTAGGTTCAGACATAACAAAATCAGAGAACTTTTTTTTTTTAATGTCTTAGGACTCTGCCAGTGATTGAACCTGCTAAGAATTATAAAAAGGTAAGGCTACCTGGGGCTGTTCCTTCCCTGAGTTCATGTCCTGTCTATTTCACTTAGGCTATGGGTCTGCTTGGGAAAGACTGTGTCCAATTCTATGGTTGAAATGCCCCTAGCACACTGTTGGCACTTAAATGTAATTATTCAAAGTGGACTCATTTAATTAGGTAAGAAGAGAAATAGCAAGCCCTGAGATGATAATAAAGAATAAAGCACATACGCCAACCAACTGAAGCAAAGCCCAAGATAGCTACATTCAGTTTTTCTATTCAGGATGCACGTAACACACAGATAGATCTCGCTTTTGCTGGTTTCACAGAAAACAGAGGCCACAACTGATATCAATGACTATGTAGAGTGATCAGAATTATGTCTCATGCCTCTTATGACGTAGCTCCTTGCTAAAGCTGGAGGAGGAAAGTGGTGGAAGGCAATGGAAGCAGGGAGTGATGGGGACTCCACAGACCACAAGTGCTTGAAGCAGGAATTAGGAATGAGTCGTGTATCCATCTGGATGGGACAGGTTATTTGATACCAGTGAAATCTACTTGGTGGGCAGCTGGAGATCAGCACAATGCGAAGTCATTCACTCCCTGTCCTTTAGAAGCATGATATTCTGAGTTAACAGGCATGGAAATCTTCCAGAGTACTATACAAAGTGAAATACTCCCTGGACATTGAACTTCAGTATATCCTCTTCTTTTGGGCTATAACATGGCTAATACTTCAAGATGCACTTTGGACCATGAGAGGGCTCAATCTTTTTTTTTTTTTATTGAAGTATAGTCTGTTACAATGTGCCAATTTCTGGTGTACAGCATAATGCCCCAGTCATACATATATATACACATATGTTTGTTTTCATATTCATTTCATTATTATAAGATTTTGAATATAGTTCCCTGTGCTGTACAGAAGAAATTTTTTATCTATTTTTATATATAGTGGTTAACATTTGCAAATCTCAAACTCCCAAATTTATCCTTTCCCACCCCCTCTCCCCAGGTAACCATAAGATTGTTTACTATGTCTGCGAGTCTTTTTCTGTTTTGTAGATGAGTTCATTAATGTCCTCTTTTTTCTTTTCTTTTCCTTTTATTTTATTTTTTTTTAGATTCCACATATGAATGATACCATATGGTATTTTTCTTTCTCTTTCTGGCTTACTTCATTTAGAATGATGATCTCCAGGTCCATCCATGTTGCTTCAAATGGCATTATTTTAATATTTTTTTAATCACTGAGTAGTATTCCATTGTATAAATACACCACAACTTCTTTATCCAGTCATCTGTCAATGGACATTTAGGTTGTTTCCATGTCTTGGCTATTGCATATAGTGCTGCTATGAACTTTGGGGTGCAACGTATCTTTTCAAATTAGAATTCCCTCGGATGTATGCCCAGGAGTGGGATTACTGGATCATATGTTGTCTATTTTTAGTTTTTTGAGGAATCTCCATACTGTTTTCCATAATGGCTGCAGCAAACTGCATTCCCACCAGCAGTATAGGAGGGTTCTCTTTTCTCCACACCCTCTCCAGCATTTATTGTTTGTGGACTTTTGGATGATGGCCATTCTGACTGCTGTGAGGTAATACCTCATTGTAGTTTTGATTTGCATTTCTCTGACAATCAGCGATATTGAACATTTTCCCTTGAAAGGGCTCAATTTCATCCCTCATCTGGCTAAATCCAGAGCCCTCTAGTGAGTGGTAGTTCTTCTTCATCTTCCCACCAGTCTCCAACCACTGAGGTGCAAAAAGACTTAAAAATTTTTTGATCGAAAAACACAAGACTTTCATGTTATGGAACCCTGCACCATGTAGATGCCCAAGAAGTAAGACCTCATATTCAGGTGCCAGATATTCCAATAGAAGTTTTCCTTAAACGAATTCATATCTCAACAAATGGAAAAAAGTCTTATGTCAGACATTGCCATCACTCAGGTACAAAATGACACAAGTTTTACAATGAAGTTTGTTCGCTAATTGTAAAGGGCAGAACAATGTAATAATAATCCTTTAAACTGGTTTTTAAAAACCTATCCATTTAAACACCACCCCCAAAAAACAACTAATTGAAAACTATTTGAGGCAGAAGCAGCTAGCTTTAAATTCCTCCCCAAGGCTTCCTTGCCTGGTCAATGTCCTTAGGTCTGAGGAGACAGAAAGACTAGAAAGGGTTGTTCAAAAAGGGTCTCTTTGGCATGGTGTCCTCTCTCAACTCTGCTGCCTAGACTGACTTCCTATTTTCAGCAAACTGAAAGTTCCTGGCTAATAATGTCGCAGCATTAAAGTTCTTTCTCCGTTGTGGATTAGCTGCTTTGGATTTGACAGAGTCACCATGGTCTGCTTTATGATTACAGAAGGCAAATTCAGCTGACTGTCACTTCTTGAATTATTCTTTTCACAGGCTCTAGACTGTTGTATAAGAATGGTGTCATCATCAATGGTCAATAAGCTTTTATCGAGTGCCTACTACATGCAAAGATGAGAGTTAAGTATTTGCTCTGAATTTGGTATAGGACTGGGAAGCAGAATGATGCTCCATTCAAGGGAGGGAGGCTGGGTAGTTTATACTCCTGGACCTTGGGACAAATTACCTAACCTCAGTTTCCTGATCAGGGAAATGGGAATAAACTAAACAGAATTTATACGGTTGCATGAAAAGTACACAACATGACAAGTAGTAAACACTCAGTTAATATTAGCTCTTGCTATTACCATCTTAAATTGTTATCATTACTTTGACATGACAGTGAAAGGACACAAGCTTTTCTAAGTGGACTCCCACGGGAGCTGGCAGGGGAGACAGTGTATGGGAATCTGCTGATTTGTTGGAATTTCCTCCTCCTCTACAGCAGTCACTTTTAATTGCCATACGTTGGTGTCCTTAATTGCCTCCTCTGAGAGTACCTGTGTGACACTTCCCTAAAACAAGAGCTGAGTCGCTGCTCAAGCCACAAAACGGCACCTGCTTTTACTCTAGCAGGAGTGATATTTTTATATTACAAAGTTGAGGCCAATAAACAGAAAACAGACAAGTGCTGTTCTCTATGACCTCTCTGAGTAATGGATAATAAAAAAGAAAATGGTGAAAACGGAGAAGAGAGAAACCTAAGGGAACACTTTCCGAGGTTCCAAAGTTAAGGAAAGCAGTTACACAATGGGCTTTTGGGGCAATTTCTGTTTTCACATCTTTGCACATATTCACAAGGTTTTCAGCTGCTCAGCTTCCAGCCCCTTCCCCAACCTCACGGAACTCAGCTGAGCACTAGTGTGACGAAAGCCATTTTCTGCACTTATGGGTCCTTTCATCTTGTGACTCAGAGCACTCCAGTTAACATCACCAAAGAACTTTAAAGAAACAGGAAATAAAAGTTTTTTTAAAAAGACAAAAATTGAATTATGGTTGGATGTGGCAACCACAGTGAAACTTCCCAGTTTGAGAGATTCCTTTTTGATCCATCCAAGGCGACAGAACATGTCCAAGATGAGAGGGCTTCTCTGTGACTGGTCAGGTGGATCGCTGGGTGGCAGTGACTGGGGTGTACTGGAAACTAGGTCACTTGCCCCAAGCTGCCTGAGTCACTGGTGCCACTTTTGAAAAAGGGACGACACTGAACACAGGAAAGCAAGGGAGGAAACATCAAAGACGAGCTGCCGCATTCAACTTTCTTGTTTCACAACCTCACTCAATTCTGTTACCAGGAGTCTAATCCAACCCACTTGTGGATGGCATTATGAGGACAATAAAACTGTTGAAGACTCCGTAAAGGGGACTGATTTTTTTGGACTAAGAAAACATTGTCAGTCAGAAAGCCGTTGTACTAACTGATAGGCATTTTCTCTACCGGGTACTGAGGAGTCAAGCTCTTTTCTTCTTAAATCTCAGATACTGTGGGGTGCCATACCAGTTAATTAATAAATATTTACTGCATATACACCATATACTGGGAAGCCCCACATTGGCAATAAATCATATTTCTGATCAAATAGTTATAGAGCAGATTCTACCAGGGAAAACAAGAAAAAGTCCCTGGAACATAGCATTAATGAAATGTCAATCCATGTTACAAAGTTACAAATAATTTTGTAAGGATTTACCTCATCACAAGCAAAATGTTACACTCTTAGAGCTTCCAACATATAGTCTAGAAAAATTCAGCTACACGGCAGTGGATGGTAATGTTGGCTGAAGCTAAGGATGTCCAGAATTCCTTGTTCCCAATCCAGAGGATCAACTGCTTAACTGCTTAAGTGTAGATGAAGTCTGTAGAAAGATATTTAAATAATATACTGCTTCCTCGTTTCTCTGAATTTCAAAATACTCAGGATTTGACTAACAAACCGGCCATTTTAACAAATGTTTTTCTGTTATATATTAATTATATTCATTCAATCTCTGAGTGAATCCAAGTTTTCTACAGTATGATCATGCTTTAATGTCCACCACCTCCTTCTTTACCATATGGATTGCTTTTCAATAGTTTTCAGTCTGTTGAACTCAAGAGAAGCAAAAGTGACCTCCATCCAGTTTGTGTCTATAATTCCATTCAACAACTGAAATACAATCAATTAATCTGAAATGTACCAGCACTGTGCTTGGTTCAGAATTCACACAATGCTTCACTCAGTCTCACTGAGGAAGCTTAAGATTTTAAACTACATGTATGTCAGGGTACGTTTCCTTATAGTGGCCAAACTGCACATCTGGATCTCTGATATATACCCTGCTCTCTGTTCTGTTGTTAGTCATGACCCTGGGTACCAGAGTCTGTGAAATGAGCAGCAATAGGTCAGACTGGAGAAATTATAGGAAAAGTAGGAATCATAAGAACCATGAGAGAGTCCTGACTGGAAACATTTAAGAACAACTGAATGGAATCTCTACTCTTTGTGAAAGGCTATATTCAACACTAATAGCAAAAAGTCTCCACATGTAGATTTCACCTGCAGATGGCTGAAAAGTGGTTTTCTATGATCCCATAATACTTTATGTAATTATCTGTAATTAAATTAGTACAAGATAAAAATAATCTACTTAAAATAATATAAAGTATTCAAAACTGTTGCTAGGCTAGACAACATTCTTTTTCATAAAAGAAAAGTGTCATACACAATAAAGTGGCAAAAATAGACTGGAGTGAGCTGTGGTGAAGTGTAAATCCTACAGCAATGAAAGTAATTTGTATTATCCTTACTTCTTTGAATAAATTCAGATGACAGCCCTATTTCATTTCTTCATTCACTTTGGAGGCCAGATGGCATTAGAATCATTTACTTCACCTTGTTGTGCTTAATTACTACAATCAACACACTATTTTCCAAATTAATCATAACAAAGTAATTTCATTAGTAACACAGCAGGCTGTTGAATTATTAGCATCATAACAGTTTGCAAACAATTAAACTTTATTTGAACCTTAAAAATTTGCAGAGTGGAACATTATTGTAAGATCTAATGGCAACAGAGTACAAATTCAGTACGGAGCAAATAATCAAGCAAAATGCTATGTAAAATATGACTTACAATCACCTTTGAAAAAAATTAGCTCTCTAACTGTTCATAGAAAAACAAATAAAAGCTAAGCAAACATAATGAGAACATAGCAATTAGCATATTTTCTAACAAGCCATGTTGTTTAAATTCACATTAATGATATTATTATGATCTTGAAGAGCGTGTGATATATTGTCAAGGGTGTAAAGAAAACTTTCTCCCTTATAGTGTACAAATGATTTCACCAAATGAACATAAAGTAATCAAGAGTTGCAAGTACCGAGTGTCATTCTTGTCATGCTAATTTTAAATTGTTTGTTTCCTTTCTCATCTCCCAGCTATAATTCAAGTTAAAAAAAGAACAAAGGCCAGAGGAGATCTGGACAGAAGTTAACACTTTTTTCCTGTATTGTCACCATTCAAAGACACTACCTGGCATCAGTTGGCAAAGGACTCCCTCTCCTGGATTAACTGTAAAAGGAGGCAAAAATCTTCTAAATGCTTTGCGTTCTGGGTTTGCCTGAGTGGGGGAGGGGTTCCAAGTGGACCCCATGCAATGAAAAGCTGCTGCCATCTACTGGCCCAGGACTAAAATCTTCACTTAGACCAGAAGCACGTTAACAAGGAAGCCTACGTTTTCAGTGGAACCCACAACAACTTTTGCTTTTCAATCTCTCAAGCTTTGAAAATCAATCCATGAACTTCATCTCCGGTCGTCTCATTTTTGCCAAGATGATTGCAATCTGTTGCGAAAGCTCTATATTAGGAGAAGATTAACAAGTGCACAAATTAATTTCTGAAAGCTTTAACTTGACAACATCTAATTTATATAAAGTAGAATTTACCCACAATCTCTAAAATTAGTATTTTTTTTACATTTGAAATCAGATGATCATAGTATGGAGGGGATAACAGTAAAATATAAACTCTGAAATACTGCTTGGAGATACTTTTTATTAAATAACGGGGGTTTTTAAATATTATCAGCTCATTTGCATGATTAGAATCTTTACTTCTAAAGCAAGGATCTGAAAAGATCAACAAATGTAGTAGCTTCAAATCAATGATTCAGTATTATCAGATTATATCTACTCCAAACAATTAACCAATCAGCAGTATATTTTGATATATATTAAGGCTATACTGGTACGTATACTGGTAGGCACTGAAAATACCTTTGACTTCAAACAGACATGAAAAAGTAATAATATAACTCCACACATTTCACTCTGGCAGTACAGTGCATGCCTCCAGTGTCAGGCTAACGCTACCCATCCACTCACCTTTCGGTACATGTTTTCCCTGTGATTTCTACATTCTCCTCTCTGAGCCTTCCTTCTCTTTTCATTGCTGTGAAAAGTGTAGAGGAGGCTCAAAGCTAGAGTTGCACTGTTTTACAGTGGGACTTTAATAGCACACTAATGATCAGGCAGGGTGGGAGACTGCTCGGTTACGCCCTCTGACTTTGAGAATCCATTGAGATTCTTTATGCCATTGTATTAGTGGCAGAATGAGGCCCCTCATAATTTATTTATTTTATTAAATTTAAAGAAAACTATGGTAGAAAACAGTGGCAAGCCCTTTATGTAAGCAGGGTATTTGTTACATGGCAAAGGGCTTTGCACAAACTGTGGTTCTGGTGTGCACCTGTATAGCAGAAGGCGATGGCATACTCCCACTTGCAATTCTGTCATCCTTCTTTCTTGTGACCACATTTAACATAAAGTGCATTCACCAATCAGTAAAAATTCTGTCATGAAAATGTGTTACTATTGTGGGAAAATTAATATTAAGATAACACATCTGCAAAGTTTTAACAAAGCTACATTCTTTAGACAGCATCTACCAAAAACCTGCATGATACATTCACTTGAAATTTTTATGAAATTACATATTATTGTCTAAAAAATAACTGACATCTTGTATTAGGAGAAATTACAACTCATACCAGAAGGAGCAACGACTGTATAATACATATAAAATAGTGCTGAATTCTTCATACAAATCAAATCAGTAGATAAAAACTATGATGATTTCTTTGCAAAACAGCAACAGGTATACCTTTATTGCTTGCATCTAATTTACATTAATATCCTTCATTTAATTTCACATCAGAGGAATATTATAATGAATGCATAAAACAGTCAAAAGGCAAATGATGTTCAACACAACAAAGAAAGGTTATGAGCTGTCACTCCTGCTTTCACGATGATTCTCAATCCAAGCATTTGCAGACCAGCAGAGGAAACTTCCTTTTCTGCAAGCAGACAGGGAAAGCTGCATTTTAATTTTTTTCTTCAGTCAAAATGTTGATTTTTCCCTGCTTAGAAAAAATTACATTTTTAGCCAAGGAAAAACAATGATTGTTTACTCAACATTTTGTCAATTCACCTCCTCAGAAAGGCCATAAAAGCGGTTTTACTAAAGAGGAGGAGGTTTGGGAAAACAGCTGGTTATTATCAAAGGGACTTTCTCTAAATAAATCTATTTATTTCCAAAGTAAATTCTATGAAGTTATTTTTAAAACTAAACCATTTTTTACTTTAAAGAAGATGATTTGGGAGCATAACCTTTGTGTTATCAGAAAACTACAAAGACTTCTAAGAAGGCAAAGACTCACAACGCAGAGACCAAGAGAACATATGAGCTATTACAGAATATTGGATTAAAATGTACTTACCCAGGACTCTCAAATATCATACATCTCCATTATGTAGGCTTTCGGCACCAAGCCAATGGCTCCCTTCATTTCTCCTACCCACCAGCCATATCTATTGTATTCCTAATTGAAAACAATATGCAATATTAACCTTTAGACTGGTGTAAGTACAATGTCGTTTGTATGCAACTTCTCAGAAATGTTATTTTTTTTATAAAGTTGTAAGAGCTTGAGATGCAAATTGAAACACTTTAATCTTTTTTTTTGTTTCTGGACACTTTAAAAATGCTGTTAGGCAAAGATTTAAATTAACGTATAAGACAAAGCCTGTTTATTTCACGGTGTAGAACACAGAAACAGTCACTTAGGGTAAGAACCTGGCAAATAAAACTGCATAAGGAAGTCGGCTCCCTGGGCCCCTTTCTCTCTCTCTCTCTCTCACACACATACACACACACACACACACACAGCCCGGGGAACACCTTTCTATACGCAAACACCAGTGCTAGAGACTACAAGATCAGAGCCAGGATCCTTAGGTTACGATCTTTGCCTTCAAGGAGCTTATCATCTAGCAAGGATAGAATGATTTTGTCTACAATAAACTACTTAATTCCTAGTTAAACTCATACAATGAAAAATTATTTGGAATGTAGAGGTATGCCGCTTCATGGGAAAACCCAATGTATGAGTATAGATATTTAGACAGATAAATTACAGAATAAGGCAACACTAAAAAATACGTCCCAGAATTGACTTTCCAAAATAATTCACAAAGGGGCTCCTTTTCAGCCCCATAGGCATTTATTGTTCCTCATATTGATCACGAACTACATTAGATAAAGGAAGAGTAGAAGGAATTCAAAGGTGGTATTAGATTCACCCTTACAGGGGAAGATCAATAGGAAATAAAAGTACCTCAAGTTATAAAGGCAAAATATTAATCTGGCTGTAAAACAGAGTGATTGATGAGTCACTTTTGCGTCTACGTTGCAGTGTGAGATAAACCTGGGCCTCCTTTTCTTCCCTTTGCCTCCACTGACAGACACACCACTGCTCTAGGCATCGTGAACAGAGGAACCGGTCTCATTTGTCTGCCAGACTGACTAATGTATTTTTATCGCAAATTTATTTATGTTTAGTGAGATACAAACAAAGTAAAATGAATTACAAGTTTCAAGAATAATATCTTCCAAAAGCAATCCTCTGAAAAAGCATTGTAGGACCCAAATTTAATTTTTCATATAAGATAAATTTTTAAAATCAATCCTCAAAGTAATTCAATAGGCTATGATTTCCAACATCTGAGTCATAGATAAATGTGCATATGCATATTGAGTTACATGTGGGGAGGGGATGTTAATACCAGCACAGACTTAACATTTGCATTGATTACTAACTATGCTATTGACCATCCAAAAGGAAAATTATACAATTCCTCCATACAAATGTAGCCACATTCCCATGTGTGTACCGATGTGTAGTCTATCAACAGAGAGATTATAGGATTAAAATCTGTAAGTGCTTTTTTAACAATGTGATGGATCAGGCATATTACTTACAATAAAGTAAGAAAAAGATAGAAGGAAAAGAGGGAGAAGTCCTAATTCTAATGAGGGCACAGCTCTGGCTTATGAGGCGGTGGACTCAAGCTTTTAAGCTGAAAAGTTCACCGAGAGTGTGAACTTAATGGACAAAACTCTTTAAACAATGGAAACAGTCTGATGCCCAGAACGCAATGATGATGACTATAGTCTGTGTAGAATTATATTTATCAGAAGAAAATACTGAGAGCTATGATTAGCAACCATTATATCCTAACAGGTACCTAATAAAACTGCCCTTTTCAATTTTTAAGGCAATGAATACAATTAAGAGTCTAAATGCTTAACAAAACAAATGTATTTTACCTTGCACAGGCCAAAGGCCTACAGTGTAAGATTTCAAAACGGATAGTTAACAGAGTAAGCCTTGGTGTGAAAGCTCTTACCCAATGCCAATCTAAGATTCTTTTTTCAACTGATTATTTAGAAGGAGTAAAGGAACTAGCCCCCTACAGGGTAGAAACAGAAAACAGAACACATTCGGTGAGAAGGCATAGCCTGACTCACACCTGCTTTCAGAGAACAGCCTGCCATCTGAGTTTCAATGTTCAGATTCAAATTACAAACCAGAAAATTCATATTACTTTATAATATTCTGCTTTGATTATAATCTGTACTCTCAATTAAGATCATATTACCGTTCTCAAAAATCTCATTCACGTCCAAATTTGAGAAACTGATTTCCAGCAAATAGCTTCAACAAAGAACCAATGACATACTTCACACATGATAGGATTTTGCATGACAGTAACTGATAAGATTCATTAGACAGAAAGTACAGTAGCAAATAGCAGAGGAGTTTATTCAGCCGTAAACAAATCCCTTAAAAGTAACATTCTAGGAAAAAATTAAGTTTTAGATTAAAGTCATCTGAAATGCTTCACTTAATTAATTTAAAATAATTGAAAAGCATATGAAATACATACCTCATAAAAGTACTCTAAAATATCACAGGTTTAAATCAGAAAAGAGTAAAAATAAAAAAATCCCACAATGTTTATTACTTTACATTTGTAAAGAACTCCTTACAGCACTCCTGTGCGGAATTAAGAGGTAAGATAAAATACAGTGAGGTAAAAATCCAGTAGGCAAATTTATGGATTTACACTGCAGCCGTTAGAGTACGTCGGCAAGACTGCAGACACAGAAGCTTTTACTTTTATCATTACCATCCTCTCTATGAGCCTCCTGAGCGACATGAATCCCAATTAAACCATTTGTAGCCTATAAATTGGACTGAAGATGCTTCTTGGAGTACAGTGTTCTAAACTTCAGCCTGAACATTCAATAGAATACAAGGTTTCCTTTGGAGGAAGAAAATCTGCCTTTCTTTGCCTTCCCTGTTTGCTGCCCGGACAAGTGTGATCATGAATGATATGTTACTTACAGTGGAAAATAATGCAATCCATACAGTGTCGTCTTGCTGTCCATATACTAATTGCAGTACTGGTCTAAAAGTCACAGGTGGGTCATTAGGAAAAAAAACCACCCTCCAACCTTATCTTGCTAATAAACAAAAAAGAAAGAGACACAACCATACCAGGCTGCCTCCTAAATCTCTGAAAGGTTAGGAAGCATCATGTCATCTCGATGGCACACGAGATCTCAGGTACAAGAAGGTCTGCCATCTGGTATCCTTCACCCTCTGCGGCTCTTAACTGCAACTGAAATGCTAACACAGGCAAGTGACTGTACTTCAGGAGGACTGATAAAATAATGAAGAGTCCTTTAATCTACAGGAAACCATTCTAGTCAATTTATAAGAAATATTGCATCCCTTTGTAGGACGTGTAATTATTTTCTATTAATCATGTGCTATAAAGCTACATTATGCGGTTATTCTGTTATCACTAGAAAGAGGCCTGCAGTCAGCTTCTGACAATGTTAGGTAATTACTAACACAAAGCTTCTTTCTCCTCCTGTAGTAATGCTATCAAGATCCAGAGGTGTAGTGCTGCTTACTGTATAAAAATAGTACTCAGAAGAAATTCAATATCTGCAAAATGGATGGCTTCAAGGCAAAATGTAATGTGGCAGTCAGAGAAGCAAAAAGCCAAACTTGTCCAATAATTTGAGAAAACGATCGTAAAGCAGCACCGAACAGCTGTGATTTAACTCCTCTGTTTTCAACTTTCATATCATTAAAATAGTTTTTATTTATTTTGTAGTTAAAGTTTTAGGCCTCAATTAATCATTATTAAGCAATAAATTAAAGTGATTATGTAATAAGGCAGGAAAAATGGACTCGTTTTGATGAAGTGAAACAGAGACTTTATCCAACACAATAGCAAACATATGTCCATGTTTACTCATTAACTAAATCTTCTCTCTCTGCCAGGGTATTATTTTACACTTATATAAGGCCCCAATATTTACTTAAATCCTTTGCAGCACCATGATTCTCATTTCTTAAGTATGTTTATCCACTTTCTACAAACCATATGGTAAAAGAATGCTGCCTTAACAGAAATTTGAAACATTAATAAGATTTTGTGGTGTACCACCCCTTTCAGAAAGTACTTACCAATCTTTCTGAAGGCAACAGGTGTTAGAAAGGTTAAAAGTCTGTAATTCCTTTCTCCAAACATGTATCTGTGCTTCAAAGCCTTGTGCAGAAATAAAGGTAATTTTATTCACAAAATATAAACTGCATTGAGTTTCAGGACCAGTGGACTTTACCATTGTTTCCCAACTATTCACTGTGATATTTTCAATTTTTCAAATTGTTCACAAACACTGTAGTAGTATGGAAACTAGATAACAATTTAAAATATGGAAATACTTTCTTCAAGGCTACCTCGTCAATCTCTTCTTTCTTACTATCTCCAATCTGAAACTTTTTAAGAATCATTTCTCATACATCCATCATTTCAAAGTTTCTCTTAAAATGCAGTTTCTCTTAAAGGAACTTGACAACCTCAGTGTTTTATCATTATTACCTACATGTTAACTGCTTGAACCTTAGTCTCCTGAACTGTTAAATAAGGAAATGGACACTAACAATTCCTAAGGTCCTGAGGTCCTCCATGATGTTTGAACACCACCATTCTGGAAGCTGCTTTAAGGCCTTAAGTCTCTTAACAGCTTATGGAAATCAACCTCATTACTTTAGAATTTACTGTGCAGGTATGTCTTTGAGTTATTCTAATTTGGAGAATTACTATTTTTTTCCTCTGGGCACTGCACACTCCATTTTTAAAGCATGAGAGACAAGGGACAAATAAGGAAGGTGATGGTAAGAACTTAATTCCCATAACAAATTTTAGTTTATGGTACAGAGTCAAGACACATTTAGTTCAAATTTCTACACAGTCAGCATTATAGTGCCACAAAGTGAAAACTGATATTCAGACTGAAGATTCAGATACTGCTAAGCAAAGAAAGATCAAATCATGCTCAGTAGAGGGGGGCTGCGGTACACAACGTGTTTCACCAGCCAATACGCGACTCTATTAACTGTTCTGTCGCTGCTCTAGTTCAGGCCTTCATCGCCTCACCCTGGATGATTGCACCATCAGCTCTGCCTCTCTGTTCTTCCCAGAGACTTCCCATGTCAATTTATCCGGCTGCTCATGAACTTATACTTGCTCCCCCAGTGCACTGACTACAATCTCCTCTGCTTGGTTTCTTCCCACCCAGCAAGCCACATCCTCCTCTTGCTGCTCTGGTCCACGCTGCCCAAGCTTCCAAGCTGCACTCATCCCTGCCTCTGTACCTGGCCCTCCCTCCCCAGAGGATGTCACCCCTCCCTCATTCGAATCCTAACCAGCAACTAAGACTTGATTCAAGTTACCCACCTTTTATGAATTTTTCTCTGAATTATCTAACCCATACTTACAGCTCCCATTTCAAACTGAGCATTTTTTCCTCAGTGGATTTGATGTAGTTTAGTTTTGTCCCTTCAACTAAAATAAAGTACAGACTCACTGAGATCAGGGCAATGACTTACACTTAATCTGTATGCCCACACTCCATGATGTGTCAAAAGGTTCAATAAATACGTACTGGATAAGGGAACATACTCTCTTCATTTTGGATGATGCATCAGTTGACTATCCTAAATGTTTCCTTAAGAAGTGTAATTTCCAATTGGAATACCTTTTCTTTGTGTATATTAGACACACTTGAAGAATTTTAGTAATGATTAAACAAACGTTTCCTCTGAAGTATGTGTGTAGCTTCACAATCTCAAGTGTGTTGTTCCTACTTGTGGCTGGCAGTTGTCAATCAGGTTTTCCAACGTGGTATACAACATACCTTGTCTAAAGACCCTAAATTCAGGACCCCACTTGCAGAAAGAAAAGAAACCTGTTCCCTGCAGAACTGGGCCCAAAGAATCCCAGTTCTTCAAAGAAATGACTTCGGTTGAATTTGTTGTAAATACTGAAGAGGTTAAGACAGAATCCTGCAAAGGCAGAAACAGTGTAGCAGGTCTAAGGGAAAATCTGTTGGTTTTTCAGCTTCTTCTTCTTCTTACTCTTGTGATTATTTTCTCAGAAGATCCACATTCTCATCCCAGCTTGTTACTCATGATGTATGTGACCTTGGGCAATCCCCAAGTTCTAGGGATGATTTTGTTGTTTATATTGATATGACTCTTTGAGACTCCACAATAATCCAGTTACATACTTAACATAAATCAGTAAGCCTAATTATCAGTATACTTTTAGACCCTCACAGAATTACCTCTATGAAATTTATTGTTATATTTACTATAAAATTTTTGTTGTTGTTGAGGGTAATATATGCCACTGTTGTTCTTAATATACAGAGTTGTTGAGGTCAGATGATCAGTGAAGATGCTAGAAATTCATGTGAGAATTTTATTTTATTTTTTTAAGTGGCTAGTGCTGGGAAAAGCTGAGAGCCTTCCTTTATGATTAAAAGGAATTATTAGCTCCTTGTCACTCCCTTTTTCAGTTTGGCTGCCAAGAAGCTTAGGGCCGAGCTGGAAGTTCAAGTGCAGGAACTCCACTGTCTTTTAAGGTCTCCACAGAGGCAGTCCTTTTTTCCATTAGCTTTTTATTTATTTTTCCCCAATTATGTGCAGGCTCAAGATTTTCTCACCTATAAAGTGAAGAGCTACCACTCAGTTTTCCCTAACTCTACGATTCTATCATTTTAAATTCTTTTAAGAAGTTCAGGGTTATTTCCCATTTTTAACTGTATTTTCATAAACATATATTAAATGTCTTTCCACCATAACGTTAGGTACTGAGGACACAAAAATACTTAAGACACAGTGTCTACCTCAAGGCGTTCAGGGTTGAGAAAGAGAAAGGAATAACTGTAGTCATGGCCCACTTAGGTGTAGCAAAGCGGAAAGAGAAAAGGCTTCAGGGTCAGATCTGCATTGATTCCCAGAGAAGGCATTTACTAGCTGGCATCCTCACGTGATTTACATATAAGCTTACTGGGCATCAGTCTCCTCATCTGCAAAATGATAACACCATATCCTTCATAGGGTTATCTTATGAATCAAAGGAGTGCAAGCATATTGAGTGCCTAGAACAGGATTCTGTATGTATGCAATAAATACTTTTTTGTTCCCTCCCACTCCCTTCCCGCTGATTGGTGTAGCAAAATACCAGGGCAACCAAAAAATCAGAGGATTTTGGAGTGCACTATAAGGCAACCTGATTATTACGAGCTGTTCCAAAGGGAATCTGACCTCTAAAGGGATAAGGAAGGAGACATCTCAAAAGAGTGAGAGTGGGCCATATATGCATTGAGGGGGCTTTTGATTTTGGAGTGGGGAATGGGGAGCAGAAGGGTATAAGAAATCATGGATTTTTCAACTTAAGATTTTTTTTTTTAATTACCAACATGGTCCTTTCCTTTAAGGTTGTTTTGTTGTGCTTCCAGCAAACCTTTGCTTATTCCATGCAGAATTAAACCCTAGCAGCCCCTCCACTGCCACCTCTGCGCACCCTGTCTCTCCGACACTGCTTTCTGGTTTCCCTTCCACCTCTCAAGCCATTGCAGGGGCCCGGCCTGACCGCCTGCCTCCTGCAAGCACTTTCCCCCTTCATCTGCCAACATTTTCCTGGAAAGCTCCCTCCATTTTACATAAGAGAAAATAGGGAAGTACTCGGACATGTTGTCTGCAAGGAGGAAACAAGAGGAGATCTGCGAGAGGAACCGGAACGTCTGACACAAGCCGCTTATCACGACCAGAGAGAGGCGCGTGCTAAGCAGGTCTGCCTACCATGCTTCGCTGTGCCCCACACCACAAGACCCCACACTGACAGCACAGAAACTAAATGCCATCAGGCCCAAATACTCCTCCTCCTCCCTCCCGAAAGGCTGTAAGATAGGATAACATTTTGGGAACAAGTTTAGTGTCACCAGTGTTATGTCCTACATTGAGATGTCCCAGTTACTCTTCAGCAGGTGGGTTTGCTATTTGCGGCACACAGGGTCAGAGGGTCACAAAGGAAAAGCTAAGAGAGCTAAAAAGTAACTCCATTTCCCTCTGCTAGTGGAGTTCGGCAGGACTTACATTTTATTTTATTTTTCTGGGAGGTCTGAAGCCAAAAAATCCCTAGTAACAGTTTCTTTATATTTTCACCAATAAGAAGCAAATGGTTAGTGACAATTAAAATTCATCAGTCACCAGGGAAAGTCACAAACAGATATAAAGGGAGGCAATGCTTGAAATTCCAACCAACACATACTAAAAAATGCCCTTTTATTGTATATTAATGAACACAGTCAACCTATATTTACTGTTTTTGACTTAATAAAAAAAGTCTCAAAAAGCTGCAGAGCCCAAGTCGCACGTGTCCTAGACCAGATGAAACATTCCAGGATTCCTAAATCTCTTATTTTTCTGTTAACAGCAGACAAAGCAGCATGCCTCTTTCCTGCTGAAGCATAGCTCTTCTGTCAGTAAGTCTCTAAAAATAATTTATTGCCTTAAAAGTAAGAATAGGAATGCGGTTAGCCATTTACTGATGAGTACAGATTGAAAGATAAACTCATAGACGATGTAAATCCAGAACAGCAAACAGAGTAACATAACCAAAGAGGAATGTGGGGCAACGGAATACCCCGATAGCTATATAACCTGGATCCTGCTATGAAAATGATAAAATTTCATAAACCCAGCTCTTGGAAAATACTATTAACTATGATATTATGTCCTGTTTAAGGTGATAATAAAATTGAAATGCAAACCAGAAAAAGAATTTAGCATGATTTTAAACAACCTGATTCCTAAAAAATAATAATAATAAATAATAAAAGATTTTCAACCTCAAATATGATCTTCCCCCATGAAATAAATCTGAAACTGGGCTTTGTGTTTCAGAATAACTTCACTAACAATGCGGCTGTCATAAAAATTACATTTTCCACCTTCATCCATCCCTATAAATGTCCTCCTTTTTTTTTTTTAGGAAAGGAAAAAAGATTTCTAAATCTTTACAGAACTACTGAAATATACAAAGTATTTTATTTTAATATATAAAAAACCAGCAGCAATGTTATATGAAAAGACCTGTAAGCAAGAAGTTATGGGCTTGTGTTTTTAGGCAAGGAGCATTTAGATTTATTATTTGGAAGGTTCAAAGGTTAAAACTAAGAAAATGCCGGATATTTTGAAGGAGGGGCTAGCTCCGACAGGGCTCACATGACAGCTGCTAATTGGAAAATGTTAAAGAGGGAAGGGGGGAGGGCAGGGTATCTGCCTTCTCTTCGTTGTTTATTGTAACATTTGCTTTTCACTAAAAACTAAAAAAGAAAAGCTAAGATTTGTATAACTCTCAAAACAGGCTTAAAGTAAATAAATCACCCCCAGGCTGATTGAGCACAGCTGACACCCCATCAAGGCTCCCTTGCAAAAACAGAAACAGAAGACTGAATTTTAAAATCAAACTATATTTCTGTAGTGAATTTTAATAAAGACAGCCTACTTGTCAAACTAGCTAAATTGTTTTGTCATTATGTTTACAAAATTAAAATACTCTTTATTATAATGCATGCCATTTTGTTTTTTGATTTGTCTAAATGTTTATTGATATTGAAAGAATGCATATTTTCCTAAACTTTCTTGTGTTGCCTTTTTAAAAAAGATTCTCTTCACAACTGACAACCTTCTAGAAGGTAAGTCAAATCAAACAATGATAATTAAACACTGCAAACTATAGATCAGTTAATTATAAAAAGCAAGCTGTATTTCTTTAAAACCTTTTAAATGGTGTTATTTATTAGAGAAGTCGTGGCACGATTTTTTTTCCAAGTATACATTTTTCATGTCTCTATAAATACTGTTAGACTCCTTAAAATGCATTCTTCCTTAAGTATACAATTTTTACATTTAATTCAGAATGATGAAAAGAATTTCCATGATTAATGCTTACACTGTATTGACATAAGATAGGAAAGTAATAACCCATAGCTAGATTTAAAGTTGGATTTATGACATCATTTTGATTGTGCACATTAGCTGCAATTACCTGCACCACTCATTCTGAGCCACTAGATGGTGTAAAAAATAAATTTAAATGGTAAAATTTCATTCCATCACCATGAAATCTAAATATAACTCTGAGAAAGAGTAAACAAATTTCTAAGCACCTAACATTGCTAGTGATTTCTGTACTTATTTATAATAATGCCCAGAATTCAAATTGCTGCATCATTCGCATATTAAATAAATTTATATTACCTTATGGTCTATGTTTGCCAAAGTTTTGATAAAAACTGGAAGACCAAACGAATATAAAATTATTAGAGTAACCAGAGGTTCCTATCTGAACTTGCCCGATGCAAAGTGGGGAAGTTAAGAGTCTTCACAAATATACCCTGAAACCAAAGCAACCTGACAACAAATAGCCAAGATGCCTATCAATAGCCCAGAAGTTGTCCAAATTCCATCAAGGGAAAACTAAGTGTCCTTTCTTTCACCTTCACCAAGATCAACTTGGTTGATTCTACTAGGCCTGCAGCTGGGTAAATATGAGTATTTAATCATCCGGCCAGTGGTGATAATGTGCTAGCTAACAAAGTCTTGTCTCTTCTTTCAAAACCCAACATGAACTTCAGATAAAATGCCCATCTCTAGAAGGCCTCTCATGAAATGCTGGCAGTGGGACTTTAAGTCTTGTGAAAGGCTGACAAAGGAAGTATTTTGGGTCAGCCCATACCCAAATAATGGCATTTAGAAATTTTAGGTGTGGGAGGATGTTCTTCCTATGGGTTGGACCACCACCCTTAGCTCTACGACAGGCTTCACATATAAAATGACAATCTCCACAAAACAGGTTTGGGAGAATAGGGATGACCTCCCCCAGAATCCTAGAAATAGGGTACACACCTATGATTGTACCTTTCATGTTAATAGAAAACGATTTTCTGAGGCAATGGTAGAAATGAGACATGCCTATAGGAAGGCTGCTTACTTCACAGTCTGTCCCGGATGCTGGTCCTCTGACGCTTTCAGCAACAAGAAAACTTGATTCATAAAGAAGGCTTCAAGAACCGGTCCACACGGGCTTTGTAAGTTTCATATTTTACCACAGGAATATAATGGCTACATGCCATTTATCCCTACTGTCTGAAATTCCAAGTGAAAGCTAATCAACCTTTTACTTTTATATGCAATTTTACACACAATTTAATTTCATACAGCTAAATTGGTGAAAGAAACTGTGAGCTAAGTTAAATTTTAGGAATGATTCCAAGAAAGTTTCTTGTCAAGAACTGAAACTAATCGGTTTGCTTTCTATATAAGTAATTAACTCAAAAAGCTGCTGTCTTAACACAGGGCTGTTGAATGCTCTGTAATAGGCTTAATCCGAGAGTTGTGATATGGCTATTTATAGCCTCCAAGGACTGAAAGCATCTTTCTTAAAAAAAAAAAAAATCCTGTACTAGGAGCAGAGGAGTGAGAGAAATAGGGGACAGGTCTTAGCCTTGGGCACCTCAGCTAGCAATGATCACAGCTGGCTCAACTTACTGTTTTTCTCTAATAATCTTCAAATGCTTATATCTCACTTCTTTTGGATTCCTGGTGCCCAGAATGGGCCCTCACACATTGCAGGTACTTTGAGATGGCTTCAAATTAAACGGAAGGAAGGAAGGAAAGAAAGGAGGGAGGGAGAGAGGGGAGAAGAGAGGAGATGAGGAAGGAAGGCACATATAAGCACAAGAAAAAACAGAGCGGAAAGCCCTGGTTGGGAGTTGAGACGCCTGGTTAAGTACTGGCTCTGGCACTTTCTCAACCCAGGTTCCCTTATCTGTAAAACCAAGGACAGACAAATGATCCCCAAGATCTCTCACTCAAATGTTCTGTGATTCTCCATGTGTGATTTCATGCACCAGCCAACTAATGTTTGAATTCAATAAGTAACTTTATTTCCAAGTTCCCTTGTGTATCTTGAAAGTCAGATTATCTTTCTGCAAAGTCCAAAATATTTCTCCAATCAACAAAGCATATTAAACTCCTAGACTGATGATTTATGTAACATTTCTCTACTTATATTTACATAGTTTCCATATATCATTTGTTTCTAAAGGAGCCTCATGAAGTAGATGGAGGGAGGTATCTTTTAATCCCCATATTACGAGAGGGAAAGTTAAAATATGAAAATTGAAAGGAGCCATACACATCATCATAAGTGTAATCAACTAAGGAGCTTGACTGTTAGATTTAAGGACAGAATGATTTTGAATAATCCAGTATCTTAAGAGGCAGAGACAAGGATTTTTTTATATATATATATATACACAAGGATGAGTTCATGGCAATATACTTTGCTATCATGTTTACAAATATAAGTACATTAAAAAAAATTACCTAAACCTGTCTGAATAGAAAAGTATTGCTTTTAAATTGTCGGAACACCCGATGTATTTACATAAAGATGAAAAACTTGTTCTATAAACACAGTGTTTCCAGTAGTGAATGGCAGACAAAATCAGAATAAGCACACAGAAGAATAAAAAGGAAGAGGAAAGAAAAACATAATAAATAACCTAATACCTTACAATGTTAACTTTCACATAAGTATATTGTTTCTGGAGAAGGCCTTGTGTGGATATGAGCCAAAGGCTTAAGTGATAGGTAAACACACTGTTAAGTTGAATCCTGTTATCTGATTGTGTTTAAAATTTGATTATATTTCACTTGACAAAATAATTAATTATTGTGAACTCCAATTGTTAACAAGGACCTAAAAGAATTCCAATTGGCATTTTCCCCCAGTGTTGTAAAGCCAAATGCAGTGAAGTCCAGTTTTGTATTCATCCTTTACCGTTGTCATTTTGGGGTATCTGCTTACCTTGCTAAGAATGTAAATCACATCACCACGTTTAAATGACAGCTCATCAGAAAGAGCTCCTGTGCAGTCCCACAGACCCTGGTAAAAATTAGCATAATCGGTGCTTTTATCTCCTAGGAAGAAGAAAGAGAAAACATGAGTTAGAGCTTTCAGGTAATGGGCCCTCATTTAAAAATGAACTAACAGACATGAAAGGGCCACTCCAAAAGAGTCTACAGAAAATCCTGTCCTCAGTCAAAGCACATTTTATTACATCCCCACAAGAATCCTACTTCTTGCTGTCGTCTAATTAAGGACCATTTTCAAAAAGATCCGATTTCGAATGTTTCCTTTTCCCTCTCCCTTTCTTGTTTTCACCTACAACTTGTAATTGCAACATGTTTCTTCACATCTGCACCTAAAAGTCACTTCCCATTTATTTTATAGAACAAACCTAAGCCCATTAGCAACATGTTCTGAAGATGAATCAGCCACCCTGCCTCACGAGCAATATCCACCAGACGTGATCAACACGTTCTGAAATAAGCACCACACAGCATTTGGGACCTGGCATAAAAACAATAAGGAGAAAGGAGCTGAGGTACAAACATAACCAAACAAGGAAACAAACAAACAAAATTTTTTTTTAAATTTCTGCAACCAAAGGCTGACTAGAGAATAAAATGAAAGTTATCAAGAGGATGTTTCCAGTTCTTTGGGGACTTTTGTCCCCAAAACCTCTCAAAGTTATTTCTAAAATATTTTAGCAACTTTGAAATTGCCAATGCTGAAGCTGCATTTTTCAAGATTTCTGTCGTCCCTAGTTTAGGACCTTAGGCTCTGAATAAACATGCAACAGCCACTGGCGTTATCAGCTCATCCTTCTAACAGCATAAGCACAATGGATGCGATGTGCTCAAACTGCCATCCAGACCATTAACTGATTGATTATTTAGCGCTCTCTACTTGGTAATACCACAATAAACTGGGTAATAAATGCTTTGTCACTTATGCAATGTGGGTCTCCTGAAACACAGCACAGAGTTAAATACACTGGATGCTTTTGTTACACTGAGAACTGTTTCCTGTTTTTAATTTCATGATAATTGAGTTTTGATGAGTTCACACAAAAAGAATGCGAGTAATATCAATAAGATGTCCGTGTATTCACTAACCAGGCAGAACGTACACGTGCTGACAACTTCCATCATTGGAATGTCATCTTTGAATTCTGAGGGAATAACTGTGGAGACACATGCTGGATCAGGGTTGTCATCTTAGTTTTGTTATATGGCTCTCAAACAGCAGGCTCCTGGGCAATTCCAGCAAGACCAGTCACATTAGCACGTCATGAGGGTGTTTGTCTTATGACATGACACACCATTTGTGATTTATGCCAAGTGTTGTTTATGAGAAATTTTTAAAATTCTCTTTAATACCTGAGACCATTTTTAAAGCCAAAAAGAAAATCTGAATAATACGGAGTCTGAATATTTAGGAAGTAAGATGCTATGTTTCAGTTATGCTTTTAAGAAAACAAATAGGGACTAGAATATACAACCTAGCAAAATCCTCCTATTAAATTCTTTTTTTTTGTTTTCTAAGAATCAAAACAAAAGAGAAGGGGAAGGAAGAAGAGGGGAGGGAAGGAGGGAAGAAAGGGAGGGAGGGGCACAGAGAGACAGACACCTTATTGAGTTCTCCACTCCAGCATTTGAGCACTCATCACTGATGTCAGCAGGGATGTACACAAGCCTGGGAATCCAACCAAGAACTAACAATGCTCCTGGCCACCCTTCATTACATTTTCCCCCCAAAGCATATTTTATGTAAATTCTATGAATGGACACTAGAGGGCACTCTGGCTGGACAGATCACTCCAAACATTGTCAAATTTTTTTTAAGAAAAAATTACTTAATAATAAAGTGACTGATTTCCTTTAAAAACCACTTATTTAGACAAATAGAGATTTAGAAGTTGAAACATTCTCGTCAGATTAAATCAACTGCTAACTGGGTCAAATGTTGCGCCCTGTGCAGTCCGTCAGTGTCAGTTTAAAAGTCAAGGAATTAGAGCAAAGAGAGGATGACATCATTTTACACGCGAGGCCCTCCCCCACAGTCACTGGCCAGGAGGTAAAAGGATCTAAATAGCTGGTTTCCCCAGTCGAGGCGCCTGTGTTCCCCGTGCAACTCAGCTTTAGGCTTGATCCCAAAAGGTTGAAAAAACAAAATCTGGACTGAAAACTGGAGAGGTTGTGGCTTAGCTAGAGCGTCCCACTGGGTTCTTCAGCTGTTCAGCCTGCTGCCTGCTCTTTCCTTTTTCACAATAGTTTTCCATTCAGTAGATTTTCAAGAGGTGGGGGGAAGAAGGAAGGAAAAGAAAAGTGTACGGTGATTTCTAACACATAATCCTTATCACTTTGGCGTCTCTCTTCCCCTCGATGCGCTTGGCGAAACTCCCATTAACACTAATGGGAGTTATAGGAGCACAGGAGGGGAAGAGAGACCCCCACCGTGTGCAAGATGCATCTCTCCCTAGATGTGCATCCTGCGCATTTCATTAAATCTCGCTGCTGTAAAGAGGCAACAGAGCTCGCTATCTGGCAATCCTGGGAACAAGATGCATTTTTCTACTGTGCTTCCTGCAATCTTGATGATGATGTTACCCAAAGACCAACCTCATTTCTGTGTCCCATATGTGAGCTCTGTTAAAGAACAATAAGTTGTTTATGTCACATGACTACATGTACATACAATTTCCTATTCTATCTATTTCAGCAAGCAATACTAGTTATGATGTAGAAGAATCGTAACTGGGGAGAAAACCTGGCAGTACAAGTTTCTTAGCCTCAGCCTCCTCAGGAAAGTAATGTTAAAATTCTTAATATGAATTCTAGACATAAAAATTAAGAATTATCTCGTTTCTTAGACAGCAACAAGCTCCTCTGGTTTACTTTTCTAAATTTTAAGTGTGGCTAGACGTACACAAAAAATTACGCATCAGTGTAGCCTTAAAAGCACAGTGGGTTTACAAAAGTTAACACTGTTCACCTATACACTGAACAATAATCCATGTGAAGTGTGTTTTTTAAAAACAACAATAACAAAATAAATGGGATGGAGCATAACATTATAAACCACAGATAAGCTTACATTCTGAATACAAATTAAACCTGTTTAGTTGTCTTTACCGCATGAATTAATTTTCCTATTCAATCCTATTCAATCATGATCTATGCTTTCAAAATTATCAAAAAAAAAACCACCTCATTGTTTTTCATCCTGTGAGACATAAATGGTTGAAAAGGGTAAAGAAAGGGGAAAAAAATAACATTTTAAATTAGCCAGCTTGTGAAGGATTTAAACAATGTACTTGCTCCTATAAGTTAAACACACAAAAACAGATCATTGGGCAATAGCAACAGAACTGTTATGAAAATAAAAGCTAAACACTGGAGATATTTTTGCAAAAATGAAAAGATTTTTAAAACACCATGACAATGGATGAAACATACAATAAGATAATGGAGAATCTCTCCTTGAGTAGGGCTAAAGGTTTAGAAACTGTTTTAGAAAGGTAAACATATTGTACAATGTTCAAAAAAATCAAATGGAAATCTTTATTTTATATATAATAAATATATGCAAGCTATAGAAGCTTGAACATGAAAGAACTTGCAAGAGCTACAAGACTGATTTTGTTTTTGCTTACATATTTTACGTTAGAGTAGTCTGAATTTTTTTTTTTTTTAGTAAAATCAGTCAATGTGAAAAATAAAGAACATTCTTGAGGAAGGTTAGAAGTTCACGTCATGTGATGCTCAGCAAGATAGTAATACCCTTGTCAACTCACTGCCCTGCACAGCAAACAAACTTCTAGTGTTACATCTTTGACAGCCCGGGGAGAGCAAAGGTCACTGCTATGCAAAAGCATTAAAACTGTTGCTTGAAAAGAATTTCATGTCACTAAAGATAAGAATTATTGCAGTGTTTTATAGCTATTGCATGAAAAGCTACGTCTTCTTATTGCATTCCTTTGAGGAAAAACTAATTTTTTTCTTCCTTCCCTCAAAGGCAAAAATTTGGGAGAGAGTTACTTTAAAAGGGCTTTTGAAAAACACAGTTGCTTTAAGCCAAAATACTTATACTTGTGGAAAGAATATCTGTATGTGTTGGCCTTCCACACCTGCGCTCAAATTTAAAAAAGGAAAATGACAATGCTTTTGGCAGCAGCCTATGATACACAAGCAGCCATATATACTTAGAGTGCTATTGCCCGTCATCCTCGAGGTTTCCCTCGGCCTTGGTATTTAGGGCTGCATTTTGCAGGACCGGGGTCCTTGCATCTAATGACTTCGTCCTCACTTCCTTTCTGAAAAAAAGCAAACCAAAACCTGCTCCTGCTTTCCTGTCCAGGTCCGGAAATCAGGCCTCTGCTTCCTTTCCACACATCTCAGTAGGAAGGACTCGGGAAAGCTACTTCCTGAACACACACTTCTTGTCCACCCTGCCCCTGACAGCTTGCAAGAGTGATGTATGGACATATCAGAGAGGGGAGGTGACCCCCCAACTACAGCTCCCTGCAGGACACGGGATGATGTGGCAGACCTTGCCCCGGCGGACATGTGGCTACGAAGAGGTGTAAAGTCCTGATAAGCAGGCAGCCCTTTGCTTCTTTCCGTGTAAAATAATTGCTGGTTTATCAAAACTAACCTCATGCTTGCACTACAGATATGGTTTATCTCCTGCTATTTGGAAATAACAACCAGCAAGGAAAGTTGCCTGTATCATGTGATTCTGTCCAGAGCGTGTGTAGTTATTTTTCTAGTCTCGGTCACAATTAGTACCTGGGGCCATGTGCCAAGTGGAAATGGATAAAAGGAATATCCTTCCTAGCCTTCTAGGCCACTGGTGTCCTTTTCCAATTTTTAAGCGGCTGTCACTGGACTCTGGCATTTCTTACCCAATTCATTTGCTTTCTGTGTTAATCATATGCAATGAAGATATGCATGGCCAACATTTAAACAGGCTGCAGATCAATTAGCGGTCTTAAGTTTATCTGATTTTTATCAAAGAAGACAGAGCTGTGGGTCGATTGTCAGAGCCTGTGTCAAGTTGACCTTTTCAGAGATGTCTACATTGCCAGTCCCCTGGGCAACTTGTTGTCCCCTGTTAGTCTCTGAATGGCAGAAGTCTGTTCTGCTCAAGCACAAAGTATACACAGATGTCTATATTACATTCTTATAGGTTTGACAGCAACTGCATGTTGTATCTATAAACTGTCCTTTAGCAGTGACACTTCCTCAATGATGATAAGCTAATTTATGCAACTAAATCTCCTTTGTGCAGAAATGAAAGCTAATTGAGTCATTACAAAGTAATTCAGGAAGGAATACCTTGTATAAATTGGCTTACTTTATAAATCCTCCTCAAGTGGTTTTTCATGCATCCTAAATGGGACTAAGCAGCTTATCAGCCATAAGATATCCAGACCCAAGAAGCCAACTTCGGGGAGCTTTGTACACGTTTTTAAAGCAATGAAAGGGTGACAAACAGGAAAGTGAACAAAATCAAAAGAAGCTTCCCCAGAAAGCTGTGCAACTCATTACCTGTGGTGCGATGAACACTGTCCTGACTCATCTTCCTTTGTGCCTCCACTTTCACCGGAGCCCCATCCTCTTCCTCTTCTGTAAATAAACAACATAGACGGTACAGTGAAGGCTTTCCTCAGGAAGAACAATGCAGTACTCACCGCATCTTGAGAGCAGAACTACAAGTTTATAACACATAAATGTTCCTTTTCAAAGAATGAAACCACTCAACATTCACATTCCTTCTTCAATAATCTAAAGCTGAAATAATAAACCTCTAGTTACTTCCAAATAACCACCTTACCAGTTGGTGTGATGACACTCAAGATAGTACGAATGTAGCACATATTTTGTTTCAAATACTTAGAGAAACTCATCTGGAACAACCTTAAATCATCTGGGAAAAACCTAAAACCTTAAAGAAAAGCCCTAAAAATCCAGTAGAGTGACACCCAGCATTATACGAATTGACCACATTACACCATGGCACAGACTAAATCATGGTCCTGAAAACATCAACACAGCAAAGAAAAAATATGTGATATAAAATACAGTTAACCTATGTCATTTATTCAGTATCAGATACTCCATGTTTCTCTCTTGATCACCACAGGAGAACACTAGGGTTTCCGCCCTTCAGGATAATTCCCCTAAGATTATACTGAGGACCTACAGTGTGTCAGACACTAGAGCAGATGTTGAGATTTCACAGACAGTCTACAGCCATACCACCCTGGACATGCCCGATCTTGTCTGATCTTGGAAGCTAAGCAGGGTCGGGCCTGGTTAGTAACTGGTTGAGAGATTTCATAGATAAATCATTTCTAAATCTTCATGTCACAGACAAGTAAACTGGGACTCAGAAAGGTAAAGAAGCTTCCGATGTTTGCTTTTCAAACTTAGGTTTGTGATTACAAAGTCCAAGTTCTTTATCCTGTATATATTCAGTGCCTGACCTATATTATGTCCACACCCTCCCATCACATTCCTTTCCCAAGTTACAAGAAGAAAAATGATAAGATTAAATGAGAAGAGTTTTAAACAGAGTCAGTGGACTATTTAATTCTTTTACATCAAAGAAATGTTTATTACAAGATCAATTCCACCACCTAGGGAGTCATACACAATTTAAAAATATTTAAGGCAGGACATATGAACAAAACGGCATGTCAAGGAAAAACTGGGTTCAAAAGAATAATAATTCCAAGGAAAATCTAGAACTTTAAAGAAAAATGTGTAAAAAATACAAATACAGTCATTATGACTATTAAATAATTTGACAAATAAATCTTCATTGGGTATTAACTACCTGTAAGGGAGAGAGGTCCTACCAGAAAAGCAGAGGTAGTAGGAAGCCTCTGCCTTCAGGAAGCGGACAGCCTAGAGGGAACAGAAGACAGGACCTACAGGAAAATGTGACACAGGGCGCAAAGCCTGACACGTGAGGCATAAGGTACTGAAGGAGGGCAGAGGAGAAACTGCCCAGCTGGGGACACCATGAAGGCTCTGAGGGATGGAGAGAATCTAAATAAGGAGGGATGGGAAGAAGGAAATTTCCAGACAGAGGGAGAAGCATGAACAAAAGAACAAGGCATGAGCATATTTATTTTAGCTAAAGCATGTGGTTCTTGTAGGGGAAGAACAGGATGGCCAGAGAACGCTGGTGGTTTGGACAGACTGTTGAAGATCCATGAACATTCTGCCGTGGAACTCAACTTTTACAGGTCTGATGGGGACTAAGAGCCCCAGAACATTTCTGAGCAGAGAAAGGGTGGGATGAAGCTGTTTTGAGGAACAGCCATCTGATCCCCTTGTCCCAGACAGCCTAGAGGAGGGGCGTGGGGAGAGAGACCACTCCCCGTCTAGCTAAGGGGAAAGTCAGTCCTGAACTGCAGGGTCAGAGGAAATGAGGAGATGGTTTGGAGAGGAAAAGGAGCTACAAGAGATAAACTCTGCGCCTGCCTGGATGTGGAAGGCTAAGAGAAAAGAACGAGCAACCAACAAAGACTCAGGTTTTGAGCTTTGTTAACTGAGAAATGGGAACAGCATTACTAAAAAAACAATAGCTAAGATAAGCTATTTCGCACAAGGAGTTGTGTTTCTGACAGGAGAGGTTTAATAATACTGGTAGGGTGATCCAGAGGAAATGTCCAGGGGCAACTGGAAAGCTTTGTAGAGAGATCAGGACTGCAGATGTAAATTGAGAAGTCTCATGCAAATTTTAAAGTGGTGATTAATAAAAACCAGCATTTAAATCTAGCTTGATCCTTACTGTACTTTTAAGACAATTACAATTATTTCAAATTTTTGTAACTCAATTCAAACAAAAGAATGAAAGCTCCAATGTAAGGAACAGCTGGCAATCACTGGCACTTTATACATATTAAGTTGTCCCTAATATTGGCAATTTAATATGGTTCAGTCAAGTAATACATAGAAGACCTAATAAAAACTCTAATGTTAAATCCTGTCTTTTCTCTTCAACAATTATCTCACTTAGGCCAAACCTCAAGGACCAGTTATCACTAATGGGTTAGTAGGGTGTTTTCATACAAAATTTAAAGATATTAGGGACATTTACAGTCATTTAATTCAAACTACTCATTTTACAGATGGTTAATTTTTTTTAAAGGTGAAGGAGAAAGCTTTCTTTACATTTTACACTTTCCCCAGCATTCTCTCTCTTCCAATTTGCTCACAAATTCAACAGTTAGAAGTAAATTAAAAAATAGTTAAGGGCATTTGTCCTCAAGTCAAAAGCTATAATCACGTCAATACAGAAAGCTCTTTTCTTGGCTCTTAAGAAGAGACTATGGGATTTAGATTCACCACCCAAAGTCAGTATCAAGATACCATGAAAACTGATGACAATAATTAAACGGGAAAAACTCTGCTCGTAGCAAAGTTCTCAATGAATTTAGGAGAATTTATTACTAAGAATTTCTTATTTTATTAAAATTTAAGTGCTATAATATGCACAATGCATTCTTAAATTTTCAGAATGATATTAAAAATATTTAAGTCTCAATATTTACTGTGAAGTAACCAAATTGAAATCCACGTGAGATGCTTAATAAGAAGTATTTTAGAGGATGAAATGCTCATTAGAAACACCTCCTTTCCCCTTTTCAAATCTAGTACTGATATTTTTAGGTTAAAGCCTTCTGCATTTCATAAATCATTTTTCTTAATAGCAGTCAAACAACTCATTTTATCTTGGTCTAACGGTACAAACAGCTTCTATATAAAAGACAACAAAATCATATTTGGTATGTGTGTTCTTTTTGAATCTTTGGGAAAAAAAACATACTGAAGCTTGAATAGAATCTGGTACAAGGGAGATGTTCAATAAATACTAAGTGAACAAATGGCTTCAAAAATCATGAAAATACATTATACTACTATATTCATTTATTAACAGAGCAAACCTCTCCACACCATTCAAAAATATGTAAGTAACCAAAATTCTAGGCAATAATCGCCTTCACAACATATTAAAAATATACACACATATCATTTTATTTAGGTTTATTATTAAATATTTTATTTGGGGGTTGAGGCACGATGTTGTTATACAATACTAATTAATACCTCAAATAGTCAATGTTAGGGGGTTAATATATTCCATTCAACATTTTAATAACAGTAAACAAAAACAGCTCAGCTATGCTGTAAAATCCATCAAACCACACAGATGGTTATAAGGTTTTCATTATGTGGTTTCCATAGCAATCATATTGCAAATCTGGAAGCTTCTTGCAAATAAGCAGCTTGTATTTACATGCCTCTCAGCTGCAGCACAAAACTCTTCAACATGTGAAGTTATTATTCCAATCACACATTGTTAGAAGAATCATCAGGAGATTTTTTTGATCAGACACAATGAAAATAACAATAAAGTGAACTAATTGTGGAAGATAATTAAAACATAGTTATACATTAACTACACTAAACAATGAACATTTAAAATATTCTGATAGTCACTGAAAGGTTTTAACACTAAACCCTTTACAAAATATGAAACCTCCAGGAGCAGATCCTAGAGAATCTAAAAGCTTTACCTCTACTCTCACTACTTTTTAATAGATATTCAGCCCTTTTTCTGAGTTGAGCAAAGAGAGAAAGAATAGCCGAGAACTGAGTATTCCCAAATCTTTTTAGGATGACTACCATTTGATGAAATGCTTACTGTGGGAAAAGTCAAGACCTTTTTTTCCCTGCTAGATTAATCAATTTAATTTACAAATTGATCCAGTTCCATAACAGATGGATTATTACCCTAATAAGGATCACAGATCTGTCTAGCTATGCAGTTTTTACAAAATGGCTATTTCTGGCTTACTAATGTTCTTTTTTTTTAAGGCTAAATAGCCAAAAAAGAAAAGTGATAAGCAAATGACATATGTGGCTGACATTGCTTGAAAAAGGCTAAAGACAATTTGTTAGCACCAAAACAGAGCCTGTGAGGTTCACATCGGGGCTAAGGATTGATTTTATCACATCTTCCAGGGAGAAGACGATAACACAAGAAAATCTTTTGTCTCACACAGTGATTACCTTTCTCACTAAACACCTTCAGAAAACAGCTCTACTGAATTGCAGTGTATTTGAAAAGACAGAAAACACAGAATCAAAAGTTATGCTTGGAAATAAAGCTTGGGTTTAGATCTCTACCTGCCCAGGCTTCATCTGATTACGTGACTGCATATTTATCACAAGAAATGTTAATACTTATTGCTTAAATGTGCACACTGTATGCACTTAAATCCATTATATAACTAAACCCTCATAACAATTTTATGAGCTAATAATAGGAACTTTCATTCTCTTTATGGACCCAAAAGTGAAATTTACAGAGCTTGAATAACTTGTCCAGGTTCAAACACCCAGTGAGAACAAGAGCTGTGGTTTAAACTTTCACATCTGCCACGGAAGCCCCAGCTCTAAGCCATATTGCCATTTTCTTGATTTTAATTAAAATCTTCAGTTTATAGACACATTTCTTGCTAAAATTTCATTTGAATATTGGCTGCTTGTGGACTTGAAAAACACTATCACATAAGTGGGTAAGTTCTACTCTACCATAGCTCTGTATTTGAGGTATATCTCAGGGTAAGCAGTCTTTTCAGCGATGATTAAGGAACAGAATTTCAAGTTTGGATGTCCCAAACACGCATCTTCTTCTCCTTCTATTCTCCACTTCTCCTTCCCTACCTCTAACATTCTACACACTCAACTGCCCCTAAAGCCAGCACACAGTATTTGCTATTTTGTAAATGTATCCAATGCAACTCATAATTGAAAACGGATTATTTCCAGGCCAGCCAGCTTTTCTTTCTCACTTTATTTAAAAGGAAAACACAGCTGAATGTAGATGGTAAAGATGAGTCTTTCTACATATAAAGATCTGAAAGAAATTCACCTACATTTCAGAGCAACAGGCTATCCTGCACATTTCATCAAGGGTTCAGGCTCCACGGCATTGCAAGCAAGATGCCCCTGAGTGGGAGAAGATGGAACAGATGGGATGGGCAACTGAAAACACCTCCCGCTAGTCCTAGAGGTAAGATGAAGAAGAGGGAGAAACGCAGGAAGGATTTACACAAATGGCACCTCAACTCTTCTCTCTCAAGACCTGGGGCAAGCTACAAGGCTGGTGCAAGAAGTGGAAGAGCAGAGTTAAAGGGATATGGGTGAAGGGATTCAAAATTATAACAAAGAGGAAAGTGAGTTCCTTAAGGGCCTATAATCTGGGAACTTAAAATAGGACACTTCTAAAGGATTCTTCTATTTAACAGACTGATGTATAGCTTTAGCAATAAAAATACATTTTTATAAAGATACAAGCATGTGTCTTTTAGTATTATATTAACTTCAAAATGAACAGAAAGATAAAGATGCCTGAAAAGGCACACAGTCATGTTTACTCTCCTGGAAATTAAGCAAACCAGGGCATATTGCTAAGGATACAGTTACTCATGTAACCTTGACACTGTTTCTAATTCTCAGTGTCTTCTCTGTAAAGTAGAAAGAATATTGCCTTTCCCATAGCACTTTGAACAGGATCTGGGGACAACAATGAGATTATCAGATTTTTCAGGGTAAAAAAATGCACAATTAGTATGCAATATTAAGTTCATTACCTGAGGAGCTAGGTGTTTTGCAACCATTTATTAATTTAGTAACTAAGAAGGTTAATATGATATAAAGGGCAATAAAATAAGCAGTAGTTGTTCAATCATATAACTTAATTTTCAACCTTGACTTACTATTATTACAGGGTTTAATATGTAAAGGTTATCACTACACTTCAAAAGCATAAAAAAAGCCATTATAGTATAGTAAATTCCTGTAGTCTAATATTAAAATTCATAATTTTCACACAAATTTGAAAATGCAAAAATAATAAATTTTCACAGACATTAAATTTGTACATCATGGTTGGGATGTTGGGAAAAAAACTCAAATTCTTTTGACAGAATTGGGGGAATCTTAGAAGGGACAGACACCTTAGCTATCAACCAATTTAACTTCTTCCTTTCATTAAAGGGGGACCGAACTGGGGTGCTGAAGAACTGGACCAAGGCCATGGTAATTGCACCCTGTTCTCCTGTCCCTGTGCTGCCTTCTATGCAACATGCATTGCAGACATTTCTGAAACAGTTTTCAGCTGCTCCAGATGTCCTCCTTTATTCACGAGCAGGATCCCCCTTATATAGACTTGATCATCTACAGGCAGCTATGGCAGGCAGAGAAAGCACATATGTGAAAAATAAGGTTTTACTAGGTCAGATTCCACTGTTCAGAAGTGACTGAGTCAGAAAATCATCCCACTCCTAAAGAGTACTGGACATGGGGAAGTTATGAAAGGTGACTTCTCCTTGGTCCAATGTATGACAATCACTGTATACCGTAATATGAAACCCTGCTTTTCACAAAGCTCAAATTCCGAGCTTTTAAAGTTTATAATACATTCTGTAATATTAAAATTCCTTTAACCCAAGAAGGTCCAAATTAAATTATTTCTCAGTTATGGTAACGTCTATCCGGCTCTGGATTTCCGGTACAATTATAGTTTGCTACATATAAGTTTTTTTTTAATTTAAATTAACCTTTTTCTGATTTTTCTTGTTACAAAAGCAGTATCTGTTCATTGCTGGAAGTCAGAAAATAGAAATAAGCAAAAAAGAAAAAAATTAAGTTACTGAAGAGCTATCCATAACACTATTAACACTATTAACACCTCTTTCTAGACAACCTTTATTCAGTTTCTGGTTTTTCCTTATTCTCCTTTTTAATAAGAATATCCCAAATGTGTATATATTTCATTATCCTCAGGCAATTCTTATCCAAATGTGTATGTATTTCATTATAAACTGTTTTAAATCCATCCCCTTTTAGAAAATAAACTATATAATCTCAACTTAGATTTTGATTTGTTTTAAATTTATTCTGTAAAAAACACTACCCAATAATAAATAAGTTGGTGTTAAGATCATTTAATTGCAACATGGCTGTTTTATAAGGAACTGCGTAACCATAACCTTGGAAAAAAAGGCAGATCTGTGAATGCAGAGCTCATCTGTTACAGGCTGTGGCTCTGTTCCCTCTGCCTGCTTATGCAAATACACTCATCCTCTTCACGTGAGGTGCACTTTAACCTCATTTTCAAGAATCTAAGAAAGAAAAATCACAGGTCCGTAAGAGGAACCGTCATCCATTTGACTTATTGGTTCCATATCCCTCACACCAGCCGTGGTTTCCAAGACCCTTTTGGGAGGCAGAGGGTCTGTGAGGTCAAAACTATTTTCATAATAAAATTAAGATATTTGCCTTTTTCATTGTGTTAACATTTGCACCGGTGCTGCAGAGCAATGATGGGTAAACTGCTGACACCTTGGCATATACATCAACAGTGGCACCAAACTGTCACTGTATTCTTCACTGTCCAGCACTAGCATTAAACACAAACAAACAAGCCAGTTTCACTTGATGACAAATTATTATTTTCATTTAATGTTAACCTTGAATACATGTCTCTTTAATATTCTGTGAGACAAAGTCAGAAGAATGCAGAAAGCATGGCGGCTGCATCTCCAGATGTGGAAGAGATTGAGTGGCAAGCTGAACTAGCTGCTTTTTTCATGGAACACCATTTTTCACTTGAAAGAATGGCATAACCTGCCTGACAGACAAGGTATGGTTATTCAGACTTGGGAATTTGGCAGACATTTTCTCAAAAATGAACTAAGTGGGCTTGTTATTTCAAAGGAAACAACTGACATTTATTGCTGATGATAAAATTTCAGCTTTCAAGTAAAAATTAGAATTTTAGAAACTTGTATCTTGGAATATAGGCTTGACACCTCCTCACTATTTAAAGACTTTTCTAATGAGATCAGTGGTGATAGTAATGAATGTGTTGTTTTAATTGTATTATAATTGTGTCAATATTTAGAAGTTCTGAATAATGTAATGAACCAATATTTTCCAAGTGACCAGTGCCGGATGCTACAAAAGCATGCATAGGTAAAAGATCTATGCAAAGTGTAAGACGGTCCCCTGAATTTCGCTGTAACAGTGCATGAAAAGTTCATTGATGTGGTTTTGGATTCCACACTGCAACTAGCCTTTAACTATCACTTGTAAAGTCTGGGTACAGTATCAAGGAATAATAGCTACAAATCCCTGCAAGGATTATTAAAACACCTCCCTCTTCCTATTAGAATGCATCTGTATGAGGTTGGGTTTTCTTCATATGCTGATTGTACTTAAACTAAAACAACATAATTACAACAGAGTGAATGCAGAAGCAGGTAAGAAAGTCTAAATGTCTTCTATTAAGACAGACATTCAAGAGATCTGCAAAAATGTAAACCACGCCACTCTTTTCACTCATATTTTGGGAAAATATATCTATTTTTCAAAAAATATTCGTGTTCACATTTATTGAGTTTATCATTGTGATTTTTAAATTCATTAATAAACATTTTAAATATTTTTCAGCTTTAATTTCTGATACACTAAATACTGAGAGGCACAACCCACAAAAACAATAACTTTGGGGGGGCCTTCAAAAATTTTTAAGATTGAAAAGGGCTCTTGAGATTAAGAAGTGTGAGAATCACTGCCATATACTTTCCAAGGTAGTTGTAGTTTAAAATCTAAACAATGTTGATCTACAACATGAAAAGATTGATATCCTGATCGCCCAGAACACTGTTTAATAATTATTTTATATTCCTGAAGCACACAATCTGAGGACTGAATCACATTACTGAGCTGTTGACCAAAATCCCCATGTGCTTTTCCATTTGCTGTGGGGACAAGTCTTTCCTTTCTCTTACTTGTGCAACTAGATTTTTGGAGCAAGTATGATATCCTATCATATTTCATCTTGTTAGATTTGATCCGTGATTTTGGTCTGTTGAGAGCATAGCCTGTGTATCTTTACCCAAGGCAGTCATGAATATGACAGGATGACAATACTGAGAATTAAGCCATAAAGTATTCACAAAATCAACTGATCAACACCCTTTGGGCGCTGCTGTATAGTCAGTTATCACATGGTCTTATATCTATAAAGATTTCATCAGAATCTCAGACAAATGCCTCAATGAAGGCATCGTCTTTGTTATATGTCTGTCATTTCCTTGAACCCATGCTGGGTTCTAGTAATCTCTATTTCATTTCCTAGATAGCATGAAAGGCTCTCTTTGACACCTTATTTTAGTAGTTTCTCTGGAGTCCATTTCAAAGTCCCTAAACTGTCTAGAATTTGCAGAACCCACCTGTAGTGGATAATGTGGTAGTCTTCCCATATGCTCTCTTCAGGGCCAACACAGCCATCCCAGCCATCTGCTGGGACTCACAGCTGTGTCCCTCACAGGGACCTGCCCTTAGCTGCAGGGAATTGGCTCACTCAAGGTCACATCCCTCATAGAGGACAGCCTGGAATCAATGATTAGCTGACTTGGGAATGTAAAGACAGGACCCTTTGCCTCAATTTGGCACAAACCTCAAGAGTCATCCCAGCCCCAGAGCTCCCTGAAAGTTCAGCTGAGGCGTCAGTCAGCTGCATCGTGGGGTCAGCATCTCCTGCCCAATTCTGCCTTCCACATTTTCATACTAGGATATCTCCCAAGATCATCAGTAAATCTTCTACATACAACTTCAGGGAACTCAACTTAAGACTTTACAATTTTCTACTTGATGTGAAGAGTTCACAATCTAATTACTAGACTCCCTACTCCTAACGTCTGTCACCCTGCATGTTTCCCTCAAAATTAGTGACTAGTTCAATGACTTCACTCCCAAGTTGTCTTGTGATGTACTCTTCTCTGGACCAGAAGACAAATTAAATTCCTCCTCACCTTTAAGACAGAGCTCAAATATCCCCAGTTTAGGATGCTTTTCCCAAACCCCTCCAGGTAGCTGGCCACTTTGTGCTCTCACAGCCTTAGTTAGTGCAAGCCTCCATTATTATTCTTCTCACGGAGTATTATAAATATTTATCTCCTAGTCTACTTTCCTCCAAGTGTGAACTCCCCAGGGGATATTTATATTACCACAGCCTAAAACAGGGGCTGGAACAAAAAATGTTTTCTATGACTATTTGTTGAATGAAAACAAAATGGAGTCTGGCTAGGTAGGTATTCTATTAGAATCTTTGCCCATCCTGGACTTCTGTTACCTCTTATCAATCTTTTAATTCTTGACAGAAAGGAAGCAAATAAAATAGAAACTAAATTATTTTCTTTGAATCACTACCCCTAATAAATTTCAGAAACAATCAAAACCAGATAGCAGTTATACACCTTTTGTTGTCTTTAGCATAATTTACAAATTTCAGTCATGTTCACATCTTCTTTGGTTATTTGGCCATTTCAATGCTTAATATAAGTCCCTTTAAAAGTTTCATTCATTGGATAGAGTCTAGCACAAAGACATGATATATTTTAGTTTCCCTTTTTTCTCACTGGGATCCTTTGAGATTAAATGATATTTTAAAATACTTGTCTTTAATACCATACATTTGTGCCGAATATTCTTTCTCTGAGTTTTCTGAAATTTGCCTTCCTAAAGTCCAGGCAAATATGTCTGGTGGAGGCCAATTTTGTCCTCACTGGCTATGACAGATTCTAAGACGACAACTGCTTTTGTCTAATTTTTTTCACAATTAAATCTGGGTATAGCAGCAGTTTCCCTATTTATTTCCTATATCCTTTGGCCTCACTCATTTTTAATATGCTACTTCCACATTTAAGCTATATCTGAAAAAAGAAAAAGATGCAATACTAATGACTATTTATGGCTTTTCCTCCGTCTCTATCAGTTCCCCTGAGCTGAAGGTTCCTTGTTGCTAAATATTAAAAATAGCCATCCTGATCCCAGGCTCTGTGTGTCCCAGACATGAGAAGCTGAGAAGGTGACAAGAGAGTCACTCTCGATCCCCCCCGACCCTTTAGGCTGAACTGGCTGTGCTTGAAAGTAATACCCACCAGCTGCTTAGAAGCCAAGGAATGGAAGTGATCGGGCACACAATATTGAATATTTAATATTTATAGGGCATTTATCAAATAGCTGGCATCTTTTTATTACCACTACATGCTCCCTCTGCAATATGTAATTTCCAGTTGGGGACTAGATATTAGGAGCTACATCAGTATCCCTGGTGGATCATCATGATGTGTGGTTTACCTAGACTAGTGGTTTTCAAACTTCAGCAGACATCACAATCACTTGGAGGGCTTATTAAAACCTAGACTTCTGGGCCTTACCCACAGAATTTCTGAAACAGTAGATCTGGAGTGGGCCCAAACAAGTTCCCAGCACATGGAACCACACTTTGAGAACTACTAACCTAGAGCCATGTCTTCTGAGGCTTTCTTTTAAATAAAGTTTCAATTGGTTTGTGTTCTACCATTATTTCAATGTAAATTAATTGGAATGTTATATCTTCAAATGTCACTTGCCTTTTAAACTTTAAATATAGGCATATTTCACTAACTAATACTAATGTAAAATTAATTATAATCAAATCAGTAAAGCAGAAATTAATCCCATTTTAATCCCAAAAGATACAATGGAACTACAGAAATGTTCCAAATAAAATTCATATTCCAGAAGTTCATACTACCCTCTTTCACCAGCTGTACAAACTTAGATAAGCTAATTAAATTCTCTGAACCCCAATTTTCAATCTGGAAAACAGAAATACAAAATCTACCTTAGAGAATTATTGTGAGTATAAAATGAGCTGAAGTGGCCAATACAATGACCAGAGCACAGAAGATTACATAGTAACCTAAGGATTTACTGTGCACCAGGCACCACGCTAGCCACTATACACACAAATTCCATTCAATCCCCAAAATCCTATGAGGAAGGTACTGCTGTTATTTCCATTTTCAGATGAATAAACAGTGGCATAGAAACATTTCAGTAACTTGCTTTGCATAACACAGCTATAAGAAGCAGTGTCAGGCTTTGAACCCAGGCAGCCTGCCTCCAGAGCCCAAGTTCAGAAGGACTATGCTTTTTCTTCCCTTGCAATGTAGTACCTTGCACAGATCACTTGTTCCTGTATTTGTTAATTAAAAAGCACTTTCACCTATTGCCATTACATGCAACTTATGAGAACGTTAATATTCATGATGTCATATTGACATATATTCTTATTTTTAACACTCTTCGATGACAGAATAACTTGGCTAACTCTGACAGTCTAAAAAAAAGTATATAGTTCCCTTGAAAAATAGCGTACACTGCTGAAAAACAGGGGAAGAGTCATGTTTGTAACGGCCGCAGAAAGTGAAAAGCTTGGCATTCGCCCCCTCCATTTTTCTTTCAGTTGGAAGGCAGCTTGCAAATGGAAAAATCATCTCCCATCACCTCCCTCTCAGAGACTGAATATGATGAAAAAACAGAATAGGGCCAAGCCCTGAAGCAAGCAGAGCCGAGAGCAGCTTCTGTCCTAGCCAGGAGCCCGAGAAGATTGATTAATCCTGAATAAGATAGCTATAGTTCCTCACCAGGTCTGACTGTGGGGAGACATGAAAAATGCAGCAAATTAAAGCAGTTTACATAGTACAATAGAATGGCACTCTCAAAATACAAATTTTCATGTACCTAAGAGGGGCTGTGCATAGACTTTCAGAATTATGTTTTTAAAGCATTTTCAATTCTAAGGTGAGAGGTATTTTTTGACACATAAATTTATGCTAAAGTATGTTATCATGCCTAGACAATGAGAGATCTTCTAGAACTAGGATCTTTCTACAAGGTGGAGTTGCCAAAAGAAGCAAGGTGCACCGTGCAGGGGGAAGGAGGGGCGTTAGGCACGCAAAGTTCCTTTGATGGAGGTCTTGATGTTCATTCCTGCAAAATAGTATCTAATGTTCTTCAAAGTACAGAAGAATAAAAATCTGAACTTAAAAAAACAACACACTTGCTCAGTTTTGGCCCGTAAAGGTACAGGTTGAACTCTCCTTTACAAAGTGTCTCATACTTAGATTGCAGACATAAGGCCAACATAAACAAAATGTCTGCTGTTGTGTACAAGTTGGGGTATTTTTAATGTACATGGCGGGCAAACTAATTACTTGTTAGGGTCTCACCCAACAGTGTCCCAGGGTAGCAGATGGAGTAAATATATCCACTCTAGAAAGACAAATCCCTGTCACTGTAGGGGCCTAGAGTCTAGGCAGTGTCAGTGCTCCAAGATGAACCCCCAGCCTGTTTTCCAGTATGACAAAGCATTCTTGTCTTCTCGTCCCCAAATCACAACTATTCAGACTTTTTTAAGTTAAACAAGACATTTTACAAACTTTTCCTGGCAATTTTTAGTTAAGATTAATGGTACGCTATAATTGTGTATATTAAAATGCAATTTAGGGTTTATTTCTAGCTAATTAAATAATGCAATCAAACATGTAAATTTAATGGCATGCCCAACTATAGTACTTAAAGGGTCATTCAGTGTTTATTGCCCTTCCTTAGAGTAAATCATTGATAAATAGAATACGTGAAGTGATATACTAACTTTCCTGAACAGTTTAAGTAGGAGAAGAATGTTAACTATCTGAAGGCAGTTTAATTGCATGACTTATTTATACCTACTCTAACTAAAAGTAATTCTCTACCAGCTATTGTAGAATTCAGGTAGTTACAAATGATTTTATCATATGATCCTCCCTTAACTTGGAAAATAATTTCTGGATTAAAAAAACTCAAGAAGAAAAATTATCTCAATATAGTTCACTTTAGTGAGGAAATACAATACACTACTTGGCATGTGTCCACAGGAAAAGTCTGGCTCCCAGATGCTTCTTGCCAGCTCACAGTGGATTCAACAATGTTTAAACAACTGACAGTGTGCACTCACAGCACTGATGACATAGTGACCAAAAATTCAGCAGGAGCCTGTCTCATGGGTATAGTCATATACTGAAAAGTAATATCAAAACAAAACAAATCATTGGCACACTTCACAAACACGAAAGCTTTGGCCCAAGTCAGGGAGGCTTTTTAAAAACAGATGTCAACAAAATTGCATAAAAAAATTTACAAAGAGGACTTGTTATACTACTACAAGGAACACAAGTATACTGACGGTTTTGTTTATTTGTTTGTTTTTGTATTAGTGTTCTTAAAAATGAGAAATACAAACCCTAATTTGCTTCCTGTATCAGAAGGCCAACAACTCTTTCCAGGGACAGATTAGCTGTTTACAAAGCTTGTTCATTATAATCACACCTTTATGGTAATATCCATGATTCACTAAAGCCATACCTATTGATAAGAACTGTTCCTATCTGTACAAAATGAAATTCCCAGTATTCTACCACTTCTGACTTTCATAAACAATAACTTCATATGACTCAAGGGTAAAATAAAACTTCAAAATTTTGACGCCAAAGTGGTAGCCTAATTTTCTTAGATGTATAACTTCTACGGTCTTTACAATTGGCCGACAAGTGTATCATTTGCTGGAATAATACACTTTCTAACTAGGAAGGTTCTGACTAAAATCTACATTCTACTGTAGCACATTCAAGCATAAACAAAATACTGTTAATATTTAATATGAAATTAACTGTCACAACGTAGCCAACAGTGAAAAAGCCATGGTACATATAAAATTACTTTGTGTGATTTTTCTCTATTTCCAGATGACAAGTTTCTTTGAGGTGATATCCTCTCTCTTAACAACAAACAACTTCTGCCACATAATGTTTATGTCATGTAAGTTTTACAAATCAATAGTGCAAAAACTGGTTTGACTTTCTGGGAAAGAAAATGATTGATCAGCATAGGGAATAAAATACGTTATTTAAATTAGAAGGACTTCATTTGATTGGAATGCCAACCCCATTTTTAAGACATACTCTCATACAGCCACATTAACACCTCATCTGACATGACCTCAAATGCACATCTGTATTACTGTTAGCTTATAAAACCAAAGTATACATCTGGATCTGGCTGGATTGCTACCTTGAGTAATTCTTCATATCTACAAATGTCATTTTTTCCCTAAATAGGAATACGATTCAGCCATTTAGGATCATTTACTTCATAAATTCAGCAGCCATTTAAGATCTCTTCTGCCATAAATTCAACAAAATTTCTTGTCAAGAAGTAATTAATATTAAGAGTATAAAGCCCATTAGTACTCAGGAGACAGGATGTTAGACACCCAGCATGGAGCCTTGCTTATAATATGTACTCAAATTTTTGTTTATTTGACTTGAATTAGTTTATAAATCAAACACTTATAATTAAGCTAAGTCTCTAGTGTTTTTGCAGTAATTGATTACTTGTAACTAGGAATCCAACCTCTAGGAAAACGGTCAGCCAGGCTGAGACAGACCTGTCTCCTCCACTTGCTCAAAGGGGAATACTGCCCATTTACAGGGTGGGGTTGAAACTACAGTTCTAACATCTTTAGGGATATAGGAGACACGATCTTAGGCCCATGAGAAGGAGGGAGCTGGAAGCAAGACCCCCATTAGCCCAAAGAAACCACAAGGAAGCTTTTTTTTCTTTCCAGGGTTCTGGACAGTGGTGGTTAGAGTGGGAGGGAAAGGGTTTCCTGTGAGAAATCAAAACCCCATGCCTGTTCAATGTGAGATCCAAATATATAGTCCCCTCAAGCATGGGATATCCAAGCCAAGAAATTTAACATTAAAATTGTGAAACTCCAGGGGCTTTAAAAGAAGCAAATGCAAAACCACTGTGCAGGAGGAGCGTCCAGAACCCAGGGCACACAGCACTCTCATAGGGGTAGGAAGTAAACCTGATAAACTCGCGATACTTGGAGCCAGCAGGAGAGATGCCCAATCCCGGGGTGGCCAGCTCTAATGCAAGTCAGCACACAGTGCCCTGAGAGCACGCGAAGAGCTAAAAAAGTAAGGACAAGTCCAAGGAAAAGTAAATCTTTCTTTTCTGCTGGTCTGGTCCCTTTGCTTTCACCCAGTGAAGGATTGATCCCACATGAGTATTTTCTGGGGCTTTGGACCATCTGGTTTTTAATGTCTCAAGCAATGGGGTTTCTTCCACCACTTCCTTTGGAAAGTCTTTTTCTGTTGTTGTTGGGGCAAAAAAGTAGAAAAGATTTAAATGCTGAGGGGGCTTGGCGGCTGTTGTTAAAAGTCTTTTTCTGCCTTGTTAACTCTTTCTTAAATCCTTTCATGAATATACATTCCCCTCTTTCTCTATGACATGAATATGCCTCTTCCAAATATACCAAGTTACCCCTTCTAAACATTTTTCAAGGGTCTTCATTTAATGAACTCCCCGACCTTAGTCATTTTACTTTCATCTTCAGAATGCTCTTTAGGTGGTGTTCAGAATGATGTTCTGCTCACTGGGTATGGGTAGCACTGAATGAATAGGTCTTTTCAGATATCTCATCTACTGGCATAGACCAAGCTTTGAACTTTGTCTCTCATCAGTCTGTCTTCAGTCTCTGAGTACTTTTCAAAACTATTTCTTATTGAGTATTTGTTATATTTTATATTTCTGTTTAACAAACTCTGAGTTATATTGGTCAACACTCATTCCCTAGTGCCTAGCACAGTGCTTGACATATAACAGCTGCCTAATAAAATATCTGTTGCATGAATAATTAATAATAATTTGTCACATGAATAATGAATAGCTTACATAAAAGTTGGGTTTTTTCTTTTTTTCTTGTTTCACTTTATGTTTTATTTTCTTCACCTTTCCTTTTCAGTGCATTTATTAAAAATTTAAATGACTGCTTCAGAATACCTTCAAATTAATGCTGGGCTCTCAGGAAACATTAAATAAACAACCAGGCTCAAAACGCACATATTTTTAAGTGTCTAGACATGTATATCTACATGTCTGGGGGTGACTATCTTTTACAGTTATGTCCTAAGCAATATAGGGAGAGATTATATTTTATTATGAATATAGATGACCCTCAACTTGACCCACCTAATCAAGCTAGGGTTCCAGGAAGAACTGAGATGTAAGGTAATTTGTGAAAGAAAACAAAGGCTGGCCAGGGAAGTGAAGTGAGGTTATCTGGTGTATGAGAGAGTGTAATACGCAATGTGAAATTGGGAGCAAGATGTGTAAACAGTGGGCTGAGAAAAGGAGCTTGCTTAATTGAAGGAAAGGGTGTGGAGTGGAGAAGGAAACAAAGGGATAATGTAAGCCACAGCTGGGACCAGGAGTGAGCACACTGAATCCTGACCACAGCCTTCCTCTTTTCTAGACCTTTCAGTGACTCCTCCAGTGCCCACTGAATCAAAGCAGTGGCTTGAGAGATAATTTTTCAACACTTTCCCCAAGCATCTATCTAATCATTAATTCTTAACCTTTGTTTTACTCCTTTAGGCTGCTTGCGCAACTTCCCAGATCTGAGTTTATCTTTAAACAGGAAGCTCATCTTCTTACTAGTTACATTAAATCCTCTGGTTTTTGTTCTTGCAGATAACAGCTTCTAAAAAAACCACAGTTAAGATCCTGTGCTCTTCGACTTACTTTACCTGTGGTCTTTAATGAATAAATGGAAGCAAAGGAGAATGCCATTTCCTGGGAAATGCCTTGCTTGAGATGACTAACCTACCTTAGGGAACTGGTAACTCACGTTGGTTCTGTTGCTCACATTAGGTATCTATCTTTAACGGCACAAAGGATTGATGATATTAGAGCTTTTCATCACTCAAGGTATTGCATTTTACAAGTTTATTTATTTGAGGCTATGCTCACTGGAAAAGTAATGTTAGATTTTAATGAGGTTTTAGAAGATCAGCTAAACTTCAATATTCCACTGATAGTATTCTGTTTAGTACAATCATCCTTTTAGGCTTCTGTAGTAATTGGTGTTACTAGGAAAGAATCATCCTAGAGAGTCTCTCTTAATTTTACTAACTGGTCCCCTCTAACTAAAGACTACATTATTCGGGTATTATCTTTTGACTTCGTATGAGAAAGGCACCTGTCTAAGTACTCTGGGGGATGCCAAGAAATGCAAGGTTTGATTCCTGCCCTCGAGGAGCTTATAAATATAATAAAGATAAGTTATAAAGATCCATCCATTTGCTTGTTTGCCAAATAAATAATCCCATAAAAAGCAAAATATTGATATAAGATTTATAGAACAGTAGATAACAACATAAAAATGTCACAAAGCTGTGTGTCATTAACTCTCAAATGAATGGTGCTATAGAAGCTCAGAGAAGCAGAGGTCGCTTCATGCTGGGATGGGTAGGAGATGCTTTCTGGGGAGACAGGATTTGATCTGGGTCTGGAAAGTGGGGAGGAGCTGGTTAGAAGCTGAACTAAGAGGAGAGTATTTTGTATAGATGAAGTATATGAACAAAACTGTGAGGCTGGACAGTACAGGGTGTCTGGGGAGAATGAAGAGTAAAAGTCAGTTTGATGCAATTGGAGAGCTGGTGCAGTGTAATAGGGAGTGAGCTAGAATGTTTCAGTCTGTGGAAGACCTTTGAATGTCAAAGTAAGGAGTTTGGGCTTTATCCTACAGGCACTGGAGAGCTATTTAACATTTTGAAGCATTAGAAAGATACACATTAAGAAACTTTTGAATTGTTTTTCTTGAAAATATTTTCCTCATTAAATAAAAAAGTATTACTCAGCTTATAAAGGAGGTTTTGAATTCTTTTATATATGTTGTCTCTTAACATCGGATGAGCTATTCCTGATAAAAGTGTTAATGCCCAGAATGGTGGAGGATATGACAATACTCTACTGTGGCCCTCCTTTCTGGTTCCTTTAACACCTCAGCATTCTCCAGCCTCAGACCCTTTGCACTTGGTGCTTCCTGTGCCTAGAAGGTGCTTCGTTTTGAGTTTTGGCATTTACTAAAGGTTTTATCCGAGAGGTTTCAGTTTAAATGTCACCTCTTTCTTGACTATACAGTATAAATAGTTGCTCTTTTCACATCATCCACATATCTTCATATCATTTACTACTTTCTGTAATTATCTTACTAGAGACCGGGTCTGCATTTTATGCCTAAACTTCCAACAGCTAGAACAGAATCTAGCACATCATGGGCTTTCAAAAAATATTTGTTCAATCAAAATCAAACGCATAATAATCAGAACATATGATGATAAGTTAAGAAAAGATAAAGCAGAAACAAAAAGCTCTACTATTAAAGAAATAAAGGGTAAAAGGTTAACAATTTGAAAAAATCAGCACGATCAGGAAATGAGGAAATCTAAAACAAGGCCAAGGTGCTTATTTATAAATATTATATTTAGCAATAAAACAAAATGGGAAAGGCCAAAGGAGGAGACAGTTTCCAAAAGAAAGGGGTGTCCAGTAAAACAAAATTTCCAGTAATGAATTTGAGGACAGAGACTGAAGACTGGGAGAGACTAGTGACTCCGAGGGAGCTGTTTTAGGTGAGGGATAAGGAGAGAAGAGCAAATTGCCAGGGGTTAAGGAGTGAGCGGGGAAGAGTCAGTGGAGACGGGGACCAAAGAGGGCTCTCCCAAGAATTCTTATGCTAAGGAGAAAGAAGCAGAATTAAGCTGTAGCTCCCCGAACTACAATCAGGAATGTGGAAAGAGGCCTACACCAGGAGGCAGGAGATCTGGAATCTGGTTCCAAAGAGAGCTCCAAAGTGCCACTGTGCAGCTGAATTTCCTTATTTGTCTATGAGAACAAATTTTCTGTCCCATCTCAACTCCTGTAATAGGGAACAAAGGGGCTAATCGATAAGTAGGTATGAAGAGTTGTCATTTTTGGTAAGAATTCTAATGAAGTTCTAATAAAGAGGAACAAATCTATAGAAGAAGGTTTTGTTTGAAACAAAATCAAGGTCAAATTTCACTTGAGCTTAATTAAGCCAGACTGGATTTTTTTCCCCCACTTTGTTGAAGGTTTTGCATTTGCTCAACTGCAGCATGTGCTGAGGCCAGATATGAAAAGTGCTTGTATTTATCACTGACGTTTTGTTGAACCTGTACATTCTTATTAATCATTGCTTTAAAGTAAACAGCTAAGGACTCTTAGGAAGTTGATATTCCCAGCTGACCTATCTGCAAAAATAGTGAAGCCTGATACTCTCCTGCTGTAGTCTGTCTCTATAGATGTGTCTGTTCATAGAGGTTTACAGTGTATGTGTACGTGTATGTTTTTTTTTTTTTCGGGGACCTAAAGAGGCAAATAACTCTTTGAGAAGTTACTACAAACTTCATTATATTCCATCTTACGAAAGCATGGAGGAATTAAAAACAAAAGCAGGCTCTGATCTGTTTATACTTTACATGGGAGGCAAATCACATCTGCAGAATGAAGGCTCCAGTTAAAAAGTCTGATACCAAGGTGGTGAGAAGCTATGCTTTGAAACTAATTGTTGCCATTTCTTGGCACTTAAACATAAAGTACTCAGTTATGTACAGATACGATACCTATGCTGTGAATATCTGACCTTCTGGCACAGTTCTAGGATTCTTCATCTAAGGGTCACAGAAAGATCTTAACAGCCCAGCCCCATTAGTGTAATTTTTCTTCTTCCTTTATAAATGTTAGTATTTTAGTCTGACTAGAATGGTTGACATTTGCTTCTGGTTCATAATTTTTAGTATGCATTCTAATGGTTCCCTAGGCAATATAAACATAAATATGTGAGTCTGAAAATTTAGAATTTGGTGGTTAAATACTCCAAACCATCAATCATTTCTAGTAATTTTATTTGGTTCTTTAAAAAAGAAATCAGTCCCTTTTCCATAGGGTCCTTTTCTCTTGTTAACGTTTCTATTCTTTCCTTTCTCTCTTTAATCATTGTAAATGTATTTATTTTACAGTCTTTTTTTCTAAATTGTTTTCATCCCAGTTCATTGGGGATTAATTCTCTCCTTTGTCTTATTCATCTCCATATCCTTGTAAATACGGTTTAAAGCACCATGCCACAAGTTTTTATTTGTACTATTTCCATTGCCTTTCAGAACTATATATTTTGCAATTTCCTTTGTGATTTCCTCTTTTAACTCATGAGCTGTTCAGAAATTTACTCTTCAGCCTGCAAACACAGAGGCTTGGGTATTTTAAACTATCTTTTTAGTGCTGGTTTCTTATTAAATTTCATTTTATTTAAAGAACATAGTCTGTATAATACAGATTCATTGAAATGTGTTGAGATTTCAATTGTAAACTTATATATGATAGTCAATTTCCATGAATATTCTATGTGTACTGAAAAGAACATATATCTTTTTGTATCTTTTTAGATAGATTAGATCAAGTTTATTAATTTTAGGGGCTCACATTTTCCATATAGTTACTAACTTTTTGCCCCCTTTGTCTACCAGTTTCTAAAAACAGTATTTTAAAATTGCCCACATTAAGTAAGTGAGTAGGTCAGATTTGTCTTAGAAATTTTTGCTTTATAGAATTCAAAGTTATGTAGAAAGATACATTTAAACTTAATAATATCATCTTTTACTATTGTTACATATTGTCATTTTGTAGTCTTATTAGCGCTTTATGCTTTATATTCTTTATTACCCAATGTTAACACTGCTATAGCAGCTTTCTTTGAATAGGCCTGTATATTTATTTTCATTCCCTTATTTGAAAAATTCTATGTTGGTTTTGTTTCAGGAATATCTCCTCTAAAAATGTTGCTAGATATTTTTTTTAATTCAATGTGATAATTTCTATCTTTTAATAATTATTTTAATCAAATTACATTTATTGTAATTATTTTTATATTTGGGCTTATTTTTACCATATATTCTCTTTGCTCCTTTTTCTTTTCTCCTGCTTTCATTTGGATTTACAATTTTTTCTGTGATCACTTTTTATTTCCCTACTGCTGCTTTGGGAACCCAAGATTGCATTCCTATTTATTTAGAATTTACTCTGAAATTTTAACATACATTTCCTCATAAAGACTGTAGTTCCTCCATATTTCTCTTCTCCTCCCTCCTGAATAAGACAATACTCAGCATACTTTTTTACTCTGCATCTCCATCTTGCCCTAGCTAGTTTTTTAAATTGCTAGCTTAGTTTAACCTCTCTTTTTAAATTAAAAATAAAAGCTCATTTAAAAATAACCAATAGTTAATTAAAGTTACTGACATATTTTACCTATTTCTATGTTCACTATTGTTTCTTGTATTCTCTACAGTACCTCTATGTTCACTTTTCTTTTGGCTGAAGTACACAGTGAGGAACAGAGCTGGAACTCAAATGTGTGCTTGCCTCCAAAGTCCTTGCTCCCAACCACAACAATTTACTGGTTACAGATACAGAGAAAGGTATTCTGTGTGTATGGGGCAGGGAGTGGATGGAGCCAGGCAGATGGAGAGGAGGAGGGGAAATGGAAGATGGCTTGAGAGATGTCACGATAGTTCTGACACTATCTGCTGGAAGATGGGATTCATATAACAGAAAAGCAAAGATAACAAACTCATCAGTCATGAATATAATACAGGGAATAATAAACATGGGGAATTAAGGGTGTAGTTGTAAGTCAAGGGGCTTGGGCCAGAAAGGGAAGGCGTAGCTACACCCATTTAAGGCCTGTGTAAGAATGGCAGAGGGATTCCCAGCACCTAGGTACACGGCCCCCCCCATATAACAGGTGCTCAGGAATATCTGCAAGGAAGAAAAGAAAGGATGGAAATGCGAAAGGGAAGGGAGGAAATAAAATGAGAAAAGGAAGAAGGTAATAAGGAAGTAGGAAGAAAAGGAAAGGAAAAGAATTAAAAGGCACAAGAAAGCAAATGAAAAGAAGAATCTCTTTTTTTTAAGTTTTATATGCATTGTATATTTGGAAACAGGGTGAAAAAAAAAGACAAAAGACGTGAATCACACTGTTAACAATGTTTCCTTAGGATAGAAGGTGAATGACTTCTACATTTAAATTTTATGCCCATCAGCAATATTTTTAAGGTTTTTTTCCAGGGAGTATATATTGTTTGTAAGTAAAGATTTAAAAAATAAGACTCAGCAATAGCAAAAGGGAAATGTACAGAGAATATTAAAGAACCACCTGATGTGGTTTGTTGTGAAGCGCCCTCAGGTAAGCTCATCTCCACTCATCCCCCAGCAGGGCAGCCTCAGGGACTCCCTGCTGGTCCAGGAGCAGAGACCACGTCTCTTGCCACCTCAAGCCCATTAATCTCCTCCAAGTCCAGGCCCCAAAAGGGAGAGAAATTCCATTATTGGACTTCCTCTCCTCTTAAAGCCACCTGTCGAATTCCAGGTGTCCCTGGTATTGGTTGGCCTTGCATTGTCCTAGGTGGCCTGACTGCCTTTAAGATCCAATGCCCTCGCCTACAGGTCCTTCACTTCAGTCTCAAGTGAGCAACCCTATTAGAATAATATAAGCCAAGTGTCTACACAATAAAGACACATTATTTACAATCTCAAAAAAGACTCTCCCTTCACAGATTGCATCTCATGAAAATAGAGAAATTGCTTCCCCCTTTTTTAAATTGTTCATGGTTTTCTTATTTCTCTAAGACTGACAGAAGTTCAGTCCCTTGAAGGAAACTGTGACAGACAAGTCCAGCTAACCCCTTATGACTTAGAACCATTCTCTGTAATCTTGTTTTACTTACATAAGCCAATCTGTGTTTTGTCCATAAAAATAAACTCTTACAAGGAGCATAGGTTTTACAGCTCAAGAGACACAGATAAAAAGGTGATAAACCAAAAGTTGTCTATTACTTTCCTAAGACAAGCTTTTTCAACCTTAGCACTGTTGACATTCTGGGCCAGATAATTATTGAGGGGGTTGTCCTGTGCTTTATAGACTGTTTAGCAGCATCCCTAGCCTCTATCTCCGGTAAAACACCCCCCCCACACACACACACACCCCACACACACACAGGCTGTGTCAACCAAAAATGCCTCCAGGCATTTAATCATTAAATGGTTCCCAAAAATCTGGGGTCCAAAATTTCCCCTGGTTGAGAATCACTGATGTAATGCCAAGCTGCAAAAACAGCCTAGTTTATTTCTCTACAAATAGGAATATATGTTTTGCACACTCACAGGTATTTGGAGTTTTGTATGTGTTGAACCATCTCTTGTAATGAGAAGACTTTGCTTGCAATGCCAATGGCAAAGGAGAGAAAAGCAAGATGACAGACAAAATTACATTCCAAAGCTTCATGCCGTATTATGAAGAACACTAAAATCACATTTATATTCAGAAAAATAAAAATATAAACAATTAGATGTGTGCAGTGACCCTAATTTATGGATGTTTTCCTTATATTCTATAACTCCAGATAATTCTCAGCATAGTTCAGAGATGAAACCATCCAAAAAAATTGACTCTAGTTCATCATACCACATAATAGGATACCATATCAGCACACTTTAATTTTAATTTTTTTGTTTGTTTTTGTTGTTTTTGGGGGGGGTTATTTTTAGAGGAGGTACTGGGGATTGAATCACCACACTTTATAATTCAGTACTATAGTTTAAGGAAAAGGAATGCCTGAGGCTGCCTGGACTAACATTAAAATGCTGAATATATGTGATTCTATGAAAGTCAACTGGCATCTTTCCATTGTATTCCAAAGACAGAATGAGAAGAAATTTTTTGGTGAAATCAGGAATTATGTTAATACCAGACTTCAAGGGCCTCTATAATCTTGCTATTAATTTGGGAATATGAGTGATAATTACTCAGCAAGAAAATACAGCTAAAATGTATTTGGGAGGTGGGTGGGTAAGCACTTATTGATAAAGTTGGCTTTCATATCCACTTGCTGGAGATTGCTTCAAATTTAAGTACTCAAATACTGTTCTTTTTTATGTATATATTATAGTTTCATGGAAAAAAATTTATACTGCATTTTACTTTATATTCCATTTTAGTTTTTGATAGTTGGGCTGAATAAATTTGAAATGTAATTGAATGACCAAAGGATAAAAACACCCTTTATGGGCTTGGAACAGTTCGATCTATCATTACAATATAAAAGAAAAGAATGAATTAACACTTAAAATAGGTTAATGGGATTAGAAATTTGTCTTCCTATTTTACGCTACCCTCTCTCCTCCAGCCCACTTGCCGGAAAAATTTCAAATGCAATTCCCCTGGAATCTACAGGTTTAACAGGCTAACTGGCAGTTACCATTCTTGCTACTAGCTGATTCTACTGAGTCTATATCTTAAAAAAAAAACTTTTTGTTGTGTTGTTTCTGCACAATTTCCTGACATTATAGAAAAAAATCAACTGACATGGTAACTAGAAGGGAAAAGCAATCTGAGTTGACTTTTGCAGCAATGTCCGAAGTATTGTTTTCCCCTTTCGAGATTTAAATTCAAACAAAAACATTCTTCTGTACTTCTAAAGAAAAAAATGAGCAATAACTTCTGAAATGTGTGCTAAGCCAAATGAACTCACTACTGTGTTATGAAGTAGTTTAACACACTCTGATCAAACTATTAGCTGGGCAAATATAAATATGCTATGGTAATATCACAATGTAAGCAAACCTGACTGGCCTATGCTAATAGGTACTGAGACATAAAAAATGTCGAAGTATTAGGATATTTGAAGAAAAGCCAAATGCCTTTATTATTCCTCAGAATTGGCATTCTCTCAACTCCTCTGTACATATGAATAAATATCCTAAATGCAAAGAAATCTTACAAGTTTATTCTGATTCTTTTGTGAAGTTAGTTAAAAATTAATGAACAAGAAATTAAAGAGAAGCTGCTGTAATAAAATTAGAGTATTCTAACTGAAAAACAATTATAATGAAACTACTTGCACTCTCACAGAATTATAAACATTTTTCAGGGGATATTGTGTAATACAATTTTTTAAACAAAGCTTTCTTCTTGTTATTCTTGAGACTTAAACACTGCAGGTTTATTTCACATTTAAAAAATACATTTATTCAAGTAAGAGCTTTACTTTCTCAGAAAAAGAACTCTGTGATTTAAAGTAACATGTGGAATACTTAGATTTTTCTTCAAGCACATTTTAGGCTTCATTTTTCACCTGAAAGGCTTAGTTTTCAACTATGCATAATTAACAGAAAATTGTGTTGAAATGATACTATTAATTAATTCTGGGAATTTAACCAGTCCTATTTCAGATATACCCAGTTCTTTGCACAGAACTGGAAAGATAACAACAGTTTGTAAATTTGTTCACCGCTTTCCCACTGTTCTAAACCTCCTCTCAAAATTATGTTCATATTCCACAGAAGTGAAAGTAATTAGCTTAACTCTTCTGAAAGAGAGATCATTTTTGAAAGAATAAAAGTTCCCTTTCTAGTTTTAGATATTTCATCAAACAAATCCTCTAACTCTAAGAGCCAACTTTAGGGCTTTCACTAAGAATCCCCTCTGCAGCGGCTGGCTCAAACTCGCAAACTTGAAATGTGCAGACACTGAAGTGGCTCTCCGTTACACTGGGGAAGAAAGAATAGACATTTCACAGCTGCCTACACCAGCTTCCTTCCCAGGGGCACACTTGCAGGCTCTACCAAGCTCAATCACTTTATTCAGCAACTGGGATCCCAGGCAGGGGCGAGGAATCCCAGAGCAGCTTAGATTTCTTCCAGGACTACAGCAAGAAGTAAGACCACTTCAAGAGTAACTGCTTATTTCCAACAATTTTGTGGCTCTAGGCTAAAAAAAAAAGTGATGAAGAACAACATCGTAGTGAGAGAAAATAAAAGATGTTTCATATTTTTAAGATTTCAAGCTACTTATAAGAGGTCTTGCTCGGATCTTTATTATGAAAATCCTGTAACTATGCTATAACTCTTTATTCCTAACCAATTTTTCATTTGAGGGGCAGGGAGAGGATGGTCAAGTTGAAGGAGCATAGAACTTAATTAACAGTCAATTCAACAATTGTAATGTAACCCATTCACTGCAGGGTTTTAAAGGAACGAGGTGTGTATGACAGTGATATCATGTTTAAAGGTACTACCCTCCTCCATTTTACAGCGGGGTGCATTCTCACAAGCTCTTCTGAACATTTTAAAGACTAACATAACTGTATTAGTGATATGGTGTGACTGAAGACAAGCAGAGAATATTCTTCCCTACTTGAGGATAACTGATGCCATGGCAGATGCCAACTTCTTGGGCTAAATCACAAAGGAAGGAGCCATAAACACAGAGTTCTATTAAAATAACAGAAATATACAAATGACCATTTGCCACAAAATTATGCTTTTATACTAATCATCTTCTTCTAGGGTAGTAAAAGACAATATGTAGATGCATGTTTTGAGTAATTTTTGTAATATCTTGAATTTATAGTACCGTTATACTCATTCATTTTTACTTGGTTAGAAAACCATCATTATAACTGCATACGAGCACTTGCAAGAATTTACCAGATATAATCATGAAAACAATAACGATGATGTTACAATTTACTGTGGAATTGCTATGATTCAAGCACTGTGCTGAGAGCTTTAGATACAGCACCTCATTTACCACCACTACCTCCTCATGAAATTAGCCTTATTTTATAGATGAAGAAATTGACTTTTAAGGTCACTGAGCTAGTAAATGGTACAGCCAGAATTTAAACTTTTTGACTGTATACTCCACGTGCTAGTTATTATGCTCTACTGACTTTATTGAAAAATCACATTTATACGTTAATTTTGAATATTTTAGGAATTTTAAAATCAGTTTTAAAGGTTTATACTGTCATTAAGTTGTGCTCTTTAGGAAAATAATAGCCTTTCTACATGAGATGTTAGTTAAATATCACTTATATTGCCTATAATCCCTTTTTCTTCTCTAATGGCTGATTTTTAATAGCCAGAAAAGCCTCATTTCCACCTAGAGTATTAGTAATGTTTTCATATTCTAAGTATTTTAAGTTCCAGATGCCTGCCTTTCTGTTTCAGGTTGACCCTCAAGACTGTAAGTCAAACAGCTAACAGACAATTAAATTTATTTTACATAACAGATACTGAGGCATATGAACACTAAATCATGCCTGAAAATGTAGAATAAGAAAACTTATTCACACCAGTGATAACATATCAAGCAAAAAGACTTCAAGCTTCAAAAGGCCTTTGTTTATAGCTCAACAATATTCCTCCAAGACAATGTAATACACCACAGCAAAGAGGAATATATGAGGCAGAAGTTGTTGACATATGGGGTGTGCATAGAACTTCTGGTTAATGGAAGTTCCAAGATGTATAAATAAAAAATGATGTGTGAGTTGGTGGAAAAAACTGTAAGGCAAGTCAATTTTTTAATTAAAAAATTATGTAGCATAAACAATGCTAATGAGCCAAAAGTCCCATGAGATTAGGGCTGTGTCTGCTTCATTTTAACATTCCATTCACTTCTCATACATGTATATCCACTCACTTGAAACACCTCAAGTACAACCCTCTTCGTAAAATACAGAGTTCTGAAGATTTTCTTTGTCCTTGTTCTTAGTAGCTCACTATTTTCTTCTCAAGTTGTCAACTTGATGATATATGACATTAAAAAAAAAAAAGCCCTAAAATCCTTAAATGGATCACCAGAAAATAAATACCTGGAAGTTCTTCATAAATTTCATCATCAAGTGGCTGGCTGCTGGCTGGTGAACTGCTGATTGGTAGAGAATGGTCCACATCATCATACAGTTCTCCTCTTTCATCGTCATCCTCAGGAATGACATCAGACCCCATATCTATGAAACATGTTTCATGAAGTAAAATTTCAAAGACTGCAAAAGAGATTTTCAAAACCCTATTTCCTAACTCAGTGCAGCCCTAAAGTCACAATATCGCTGTAAGCTATCTCATTAACTTAAATGTTTAAAAAAAATTGATTGTTGCAAAAATATGTGAATTTCAAAGTTTCCAAGTGGTACTTGTAGAAAAGATGCTTTTATTAATCTGAAGTGAATGGTCTGTATTAATACCAGTCAGGTTTCCTTGGTCATTTTTCACAGAAGTCGATTAGCTTCCGTATGTGAAAATCCACATCTTTCAGTTATTCAGCACTTAAAGACTGCAATAACTCGTTCAATTGATTGTTCTTACCTTGTAATACAAATCTCAGCTGCTGTACCCATTCTTCAGCATCTTTGGGAGAAGCTGCTGTGAACTAATAAAAAACAAACAATAGCAACAAGAATCACCACAGTAGAAATGAAAGGTATATTGCATTCTTTTCATTTCCTTAAGACCATTTGTAATTCTTTGCATGTCTAGTACTACTTTTCTTGCAAGGATGCTTCTTATAATGTACAGTTAATTTTGACAAATTTATGTAATTGAAGCAGTGGATGATGGATTTGAAACTCTGATCAGCAGCTGGCAGCTGTGCAGGAAAAAAAGCTGCTTCTCTTCATCAATGTCAAAGACAGAACTGATGAACAAAATTTGCCCTTGACAATTAGAAGACACCCATGAATTTCTTTAGACTGCTGGGTACAGTTTTCTTAAAAATGTTCTTGTCAGATTCCAACACACTACCTGACAACTTAATTAACTGGCTTTCAACTGCAATCTCAGATATTTAAAACTTATTAAACATACATTCCATATTGATGCTAGCTGATAGCTCTTGAATTGCAGAGCTGATACGTGCCTTTACCTTCATTTTCTCTCACAACCCTAAGCAATACAGTATGCATTAATGCTCTGATATTTTTCTTCTGATAATTTTACTCTTTCTGCCATGTAATCCTTTTAAGAAAGCACACAGTTCTATTAAAATAGATATAAAATGCAACATGTGAAGTAATTGATAAATTACATATTCACTTGTTCTCTTTCAAGAAGATATCACTTGAACTAATCTGAAATTTTTCTTTAAAAAAATTTATTTCCTCTTACATGAATGTTTAATGTATAAAAACCAGCATTTATTATTATTATTAACATGTCAGTGACAGTTTTTTTTAACAAAATGTTAATGTCTTTATAAAAGAAATCAGGACATTTTATCAACTTAATTTCAAAGCAACATAAAAACTCCAACCTGATAGATACGTTTATCAGGAGCAGAGATTTCAAAACAGCAATCTTTCTTTCCATCCTTCCTAAGAGTGTTATTCATTCTGATATTGTAGCCATCTATTGCAAATTCACCTTTCTGTTGTTTGTCTGTTGGAAGATGAAGCGAAAGTTAGAATTTCAATTACTATAATGAATATAAATGCCCAGTCGATTATCTTTTATTTAGGTTTTTTGTGAATTCTTGAGGCCCTTAATATATTTATATATTGACTGAATTTCTATGAGAAATTTAGTATGTAGCATTTCCCAAAATTATTTTTTCATGGAACCTTTTCGTCACAGAATATTTTATGGAACTGGTACTCCTAGAACATATTATGCCAAATGCCTAACTAGAAAAATAATATTGAGGAAAAGGTATTAAAATAATAATGGTTAAGCACAGTTGGTTCTTCTAAAATTCTCAAAGAAAACGAAGTCATCCATTCACTCACTGAACAAATTTATGCTGAGCATAAAACAAGCAAGGGAGCATTGTAGGTATGGTGAGACAAGAGCTAGTAACACCACACCAGATCTTTCCCATCTTCCCACTGAAACACACCCCCTCAGTGCACACTCCCACACACAATACAAATTTAACTGCTCCAGGAATTTTAGTCAATGATCCACACACACTGCAAAAGGATTTAATTTTCACTATTAAAAATGGAAGTAGTTGGAAGCAAAATATCAAAGCTATACAGGACAACTGATTTCCTTAAACTTCCCAGGAAAAAAACCCCAGGATTTTCAAGGATCAGATGGAGGAAAGAGGCTCCCCTGCTGCACAAAGACTCAATCACTCTACTCACTTGGTCTATCTCATCTAAAGCCCAGGCTTTCTACCTCTAGTCTGGGTCTAAAATTCTTAGGTAGAACATGAGCGGGGATGGAAAAGCACAAGGAATGGGAGATTATGTCTGGAGATACAAAATCAGCATCACAGAGACTGAATTTGGAAAAGCTTTGAGGAGCAGGATATCTTCTTGTGCTAAGATTATCTGGAAATAAGACAACCAGGCAGCAGAGCTACTTTAAACAAAACTCTCAGAAACATGCTATGGGCCATGTTTCAGATGTTCTGTTAGCTTCTAAGAGGAGGATGTGAGCAGCCTCTAGTCAGATGAACCAGAGAGAAGCCACTAATCCAATCTAGAGGTAAGCAATTTCAGATTATAGAGACTAGGATATCTGGTATACCCTTGTCCAGAGATAAGTAAAAGAGAAAAAGCCAACAAATGAAGACACGTGTCATAAAAATGTTATGCAATACAGAAACTTAACATAGCACTCAAAATGAAGAAAGCAAGAACAATCTATGAGAAAAAGAAACAAACTTTAGACAATTAATTGCTTTACATCTTTTATAAAGTTGAAACAGATTCTTGAAAAGATGAAAGATGAAACCATGTAATGTAAAATAAAAACAGAAATGGCTTAGACAGGTAGAAATTGGAATGGAGCTAGTAAAATAAGGGGGAAATTCTGTATAAAGGAATAGAAAATGCAGAGCAAGACAAATAATGTATTAAAGTGATAAAAAGTTGAAAATTTTGGACACTTAAAAAATGAGATCAGATATACCTTTTAAAAACTCCCTCAGTTAGTAGAAAAAAAAGAGTAAGGGGGAAACGGATAAAAGGAAATATAATGAATATGGAGGACTGATAAAAATACAACATAAGAAAAAAAATGGGTATCCTAGAAAAAGAGTAACATATAAAACAGTGCCAATAATTAAAGCTATAATGGAAGAAAACCTCATTCCATCAAAGAAAGACCTAAGACTTGTTGTTTAACCAAATAAAAATAATAAGAAGAAACAAATACCTAGGCCTATTTGGCTGATTATTGAGTATTTGAGGATAAATAATCACATAAACATCTAAGTAGAGGTAGAAGTATGGTAACAGAAAGGCTGAAGAGAACGAAGAGAAATTCATAATTTTTTCTTAGTAGCTTTTGCAAATCCATAACCATAAAGTAACCATATTTCCAATTCAGCCAACATGAGATAGGAAGTTCAGCTTATGAAATGAATGGGCAGACAAGGTAAGGCTGAGTTTCTGCTCTTCCCCCGTCACATTAGCATCTCTTCAAAGCACAGACAAAAGGGCAAATCTGAGCATCACAGCAATCCATAGCAATTTACATACAGGTTAGGTCCACAGCGCTTTCTGGGACAGTTTCAAAGACACTTGTTGACTTGAGATTGAGACAGATTGTTAAAAATAGTTACACGCTAATCAAAGAGGAAATGAAGTCATATAAGGTCATTTATCCAGACTAATAAAATATTTTACCTAAGTGAACTTCCCAAAGAGTAGAAGTTTATTCTTTTTAAGTGCCAAAACTCTTTAAAATATTGGTTTTTATAATGGAAAATTTCTGAAATACATACTTCCCTGACTTCTCAAACAATTCTTATAAACATAATTTAACATTTTCTTGATAATCTAGTAGTATGAATTTGAGTATTACTATTTATAGTATACTATTTATAACACACTGATGCCCTCAGGATTTTTGAGTGTTTGTTTCTCCATTATATTTCCCTCAGCTTCTATTTCACACTTTAACCTTGCCTATATCATGCTGTTTGAATTTAATGTCTACAGAACTGTAGGCTGCCAGGAGAAAGTAGATAATGAAATCTATTAAATCAGTAACTTAATTTTACACAATTCTAATTCAGTAGGTTCAAGATAAAAAAGGAGTTGGCTCTAATCTCATACAAAACAAAATGCATGAGGTTAATGATAGCTATTTCCCCCTACTTTTTCACTGGCTTTAGGTTTGCAACTGTGTTCTGGGGTTTTTAAGTGCCAAAAAAACGAATCACATTTGCTGAGCTCCTTTTATATGCCAGAAATTTAATATAGCCTATCTCATATATACCTTGTAATAATTCTGAGACAGAGAAGGTATTTATTATATCCCCAGCTCTGATGGGGGAAAAAACCCCTTAAAATAACCAACTTGCTCACAGCCACACAACCAAAGTGGTCAAAGCCAGGACTCTTAACGTAAGTCTGATTCTAAAACCTTGCATTTTCAACCATTTCACACTGTCTCCTAGAAAGATGTTTCTCAAATTGTATTTCAAGAATCACATATCTCAGAAGCATTTTGTATGCCTGTTAAAAATGCAAAAATGCCTACCACTCTGCACTTGTTGTATAGCACTCTCTGAGGGTGGGTCTAGGAAACCAAGATTTTAGCAAGCACCCCAGCTGATTTTGATACACACTAATGTTTGAAAAATCACCATTCTAGAACATGTAATTTGTGAAGTCTTAGTAGGCATGATACGCAGTATCTTGCATTTCCTCCTGCAACTTGGGCCCAACTTTCTCAGCTTGCTTTCTGAGCTCCTGCACCTTTGCCATCTCTTACAAACAGCCATGATGGGTTAGGTTCTAAATCTTGCTCTTTTCTGGCTTTATAGTTTTCACTGGGCAACCTCACCCAATCCCAGAGATTAAATTCCTATCAATATGCTTGTGACTCATAATTCTCTATCTTTAGCCCAGCTTCAGAATTAAATCTTCACCTGCTCACCATACATGTTTCATCTCTTGATTGTCCTGTAGGCACAATGAATAACATGCCCACAATGGAGATCATCTCATCACCACTCCAGTACCTGTGAGCTTTCTTGTCATGTCCTCCTTCTCAATAAGTGGCACCTCTGTTAACTGAAGACCCCAAACCAGAAAACTGAGCATCATTCTCATTTCTCCCTTTCCTTCATCAACTGCCCCCACATTCTTTCTCTCCACCCCACCACTACTTACCAAGAGCCAAACTAGACCTATTTTTCTTGCAAATATGCTTGCCTTTTCTCTTCTTTGTTGGCTCTCAGAAAATATGCCTAAACCACTTTCCTATTATTTTAAACATAGTAAAACATAGCAACTAAATAATTCTAAATCATTTAGCATCCCTGTAAGTTGTGAGCATTTGTCATTTTAGGATCCCCAGCATCTAAGTATCTTTCCTATTTTAGTCCTGAGATCACCAGGGGGCAGAGCCAGCTTGCTACCACAGAAGCTGGACGGAGGCTAGATTTCCCCTGTTCCAGATCAGTCCAGCAGATGTTCCAGCCTGGGACCTAAGTCTGAACTGACTAACAAAAGAATCAGGGGAGAATTCAGAATCCACTCCTAACTGCATTCACCAATTAGCGGCAGTGCACAATGGCAACACCACAAGTCCTGGCGTGGCAGGGACAGCAGTGTGTCCCAATCAGACTGTCCCTGGAGATGAGGACTGAGCTGAAGTTCCAGCCACCTCACCTCCTTTAGTCCTTGCCTGCTTTTCTGAACCTGGTTGTTTAGCCTTCCCATTAATTCTGTCTGACAACTGATACTCTCCCAATAATTTCTTTTTCTGTGTAAACAAAGTTGGTTTCTGTTATTATATACCAAAAATGCTAATTTGGTACAAATGGCTCGCAAACAGAAAAATATGAAATTTGTTCATAAATGTTTGATAGTATCTACTTCTTACATTTAACAAGGCCTTCCTCTTACTACTTATTACTTCCTCTTATTACTATTTTAAATGAAATACTATAAGCTATATATATTTATTATTTAAGGGCCCCAAGCGGCTCTGAATAGTAAACACAAGCAATATTTATGGGCCCAGAGGGAAGCACTCTAGTTAGAACTAGAAGTTTGGTTCATAAGATTTGGTAACAGGAAATTTTAGGTATTTCCAAAATCTTTTTTTTTTCTCCTTTAAAATAAAAGTATACTGCAAGCATAAAAATCAAGTGTTTTTAACTTAGCCACACATTTTCAACCACAAGAATAAACTTGATTAAAAAACAATGTAGTATAAGGTAGCAATGAATGGAGAATAAATTACTGGCATTTTTGTAAAACAGGAATTTAAAGCCCTGTTTCTACTTTTTTTTGGCTATACACCATATTCCTCTACAACTGAAATTCAGATCATAATTATGATATGGTCTATTAGACTACTGCAACATATAACTACTGTTAACATAAATATCACAACAAGAATACCTTAATGTCCTATACGTGTTATCCTCTTAGAGCCTCCAACGATAATTAGGAAATAAATGATCCTGCTGCTGCGTATGCAACAGGAGACTGTAGAAACAGATATCTAAGGTAACCTGCAGCTCCTTCATGCATTTCACCACATATGTAATAAATAACTTTTGATACACATTTAGAATGTGGCTGTCATATACTAGATGGCGCTAGAATTTCCTTTAATTGGGGACTGGGGGTAGGGGCAGCAAAACTCCTTTAGTGGGAAGAAAAGAGATACTACAAACTAGCCACTCCCCCCTTATAAGTGGGAGGAGATAAGGTTCATAATGCAGATTCAGGATCATACAGAGGTTAAACAGAAAAAGGGAAAGCAGGGTGTGCAACAGGTTCCTGAATGGGCCATCGTTCACAGGCATGTTGGAAGGGCTGGTAACAACCAAGCCGTGGGAAAAGCATGGCTTTGGGCGGAGAGGAGTCTGCACTAGCGCCTCTCAGCAGCCCTGTGCTAACCTCTCTTGCCTAGACTAGCTCCCTGTCCTCCTAAGGGATACTGCTGACCCCGCTACTGTTCATTCTGATTTATCCCCCACAACACTATTACAATTACTTCTAAAAGCCAATTCTGGTCACAGAGATAAAGAACTTAGTAAGGCCCTTATTCTCCTAAGGCTCTTATCAACCTGATCCTAACTCATTTTTTAGCCTTTTGTACCCTCTCCCATCACTCACTGAATGCTCTGCCTTGATTCCAACTTTGATCACATCCAAGGCCTTCTGAAACTCATAGTTTCTGCTGTTCTGTTGTCTGGAATGTCCATTTTACCCTTTTTCATCCAACAAACTCCTACTCATTCTTTAAGGCCCAATGAAGGTTCCTCTCCACTAAGAAGTATTCCCTAACTCTCCTAGGCAATTAGCCATCCCTCACTTGTGATCCTATGGTATTTTATTTAAGTCAATTACTGTACTGCACTAAAATTACTCACCAAGCTCCTACCTGTCCCATGACTTCCTCTCTTCCTTTTATTGATACCCACACAACTCAAACTGTAAATACCTCTAAGGCAGGATTATCTTTGGATCCCCAGTGCCTAGTGTCTACCAAGTATCCAATGTTTATCAAATTAAAAAATGAATAAATGAGAGAGTGAAGGACTACCTTGATGGCAGTTTGAACATCTAGAACCTAAGAAGTTTGATAAATGAGATTCATGACAATCAAAAGAAGAGGAAAAAGATGAAAGGAAGGATGTGATTTCATAAAGTGACACATTAAGATATATATATCTTATGTATATATAACTTAAAGGCCCCAAGTGGCCATGAATAATAAATACAGATAATATTTATGGGTACAAAGATAAGTGCATTATTTACCCTAGAGGCTGGAACTACTCTTTCTAAGCCACTATTATCTCGATGGGTCAAAATGTTTTTGGTAGAAAATGTAAACTACATATCTGTCAAACAGTAACAAAGTACAGTTTAACCTAGTAAGTGGTATCAACTTCTTCTGTGCCTTTATAATCAATTTATCTACATCCTGCTTAGTTGGAGGATTATAGTTCTCATATGTCTAGATAGCTCTCTTCAAAGTTTAGGTAAATGGTTCACACATCCAGTAAACAACAATGTAGAAATCAGCTGATTTCCCAAAAGAAAATTGAAATTTCATGTGACATGTACATTTTCTTGGAAAGAAAAGACACAAAAGGAGGAAATTAGGATCATGCCAAACAAGCAATTAAAAGCAGTCTAAAGATAGATTCCTCCCCCCCGCCGGAGTCCCTAAAAGCAGAACTGGCCAAGAACGCCAAAGAACCACTAAAAACAGATAAGAAATCTCAATGGAAACAGGAGGCTTCATAGTGACAGACAGGTAAGAATTTAAGGAAATATAAACCAGATCTTCAAAGATCCACATAAAAAAAAGGAATGCTAGAATAGCATTTTAAAAAAGCTGTGGTGGTAAAGTGGCTAAATGGACCACGAAGTACTTAAAATACAAATTACAAAGAATATTATTACCATAAGGTTTTACCAAATACGAATAAAAATGGGAATTTAGCACCTCCTCAAAATAACTAGAATTTATTTATAGAATATTAGCCTTTGAAATAAACATAAACACTTCTTAGATTTGGGGGAAACTCTTGCTAATCTTTGATCTTTGTATATACCAGTTAGAACTAGGAGTGGAGAAAACAGACATTTGAATTCATTGATTTTTGAAGAAATTAGAAATGAGAAGCCTAAATAAACCGAAGTCACAAGGATTTGAAACCTCCCTCCCCCAGTCCTATGAAACAGGAGACATTTCTTCATGGAAAAGTAAAATTCTGACCTCAATTCACAATACTGCACAAAGTTATGTTTCTGTAATAGTTACACATGTTTAGGACCTAAGATAATCATAACTGAACCTGGACTCTAAATTTTCTGACAAAATCACCTACTTAACTAAAGCTTAGCAGAAGAAAGAAGGCTGCCTGTTGATAATTGTTTAGTTTACACTTCACTGATGCCATTATTACTTATGAACATATTGTAAATTAGTGACAGAATGCAAACTAGCCACTAAATCAATACTTAATGTGATAATCCCATTAGCCAAAAGGTGAAACCAACTTCCAGCAGCATGCATGTATTTCAAGTGTATTTGAAATACAATAGCTGTATCTGTCTGATTTTACAATAAAGAAAAAAACCTAAAAACTACAAATAATGTTTAATGAAACATAAACTTCCAGACAACACTGAGAAGTAACAATTTCATGGGAAAGTTGATATTCAGTGATACTGGACTTTTATGTCTTTTTTCTCCTTAAGTGTCCTTTCTAGAAATGAATGTTAGCTATTTCTATATAACTCTTATCCAACCTCTCACCTGCTTTTCCTTGAAAAATAAAACAAAACTAAGAAAGCTTATATTCTTTAAATTTCAGTATTTTATGGCTGTATTTGTTCAAATAATGAACTTAGAGTTATGTGAACTATGACAAGAGATTTATTAATCAGCAAATGAAGTTACAAAACGGTTCTTATTGTTTCTAAATTAATATAGTAGTAACAGTGGTTAAGAGCATGGACTCTAACCATTATGACTAGGTTCACATCTCCAAACTGCCATTTACCAGCTTTGTGACCTTGAAAAAGTGACCTAACCTATCCGTCCTCAGTTTTCCAAACAGTAAAATAAATGGGGCTAATAATAGTACCTGCCTCACAGAGGTGTAGTTAAATGAGTTCATAAAGCTAAAGTGCTTAGACAGCCAAGGCACTTGGAACAGTAACCTCACATGAACGTATGTTGTTACTTAAATCCATAAAAGAAGCTGAGAAAAGTGTTGCACATGTTTCATTTTATCTAAATTTTTTCAAAATATTTGAAGGAAAAAACATCTTTTCCTCCCTTCAAAACTCTTACCACCCTAATGGTCATGCAATAGAAGCTGATACAACTGAACACCAATACTACCTTTATCACTTCCATAGTAATAGAACACTGTTTTACTGAGAGCACACCACCGTTTCTGCCATTCAAATCCCAGAAAGCTGTGATCTACAAGAAAAGGGGGAAGAGGAACAGTTTAGATAATATACATTATGTTTACAAATATAATGTGATTTCCTTCATGTAAAAGGAAAAGTTAGTAAATATGATTTCTAAGGTTCCTTTTAGTTGTAAAATTCTATGATTAATTAATTTGTACCTTCTTTTCCAAGAGACAAACAAAAAACAAAATATAAAACAAAACTAAAAGGAATAAACTGAAGCAGAGATGGGGCTGTGTATTTATGGGATCAACTACATGGCTAACAAACTTTGCTGAAAGAAACAGTCAAAAAGGCATTTGACTATAAAGACTTGAGATAACTGATTCATCTGGGTCTCATTTTCTCATCTGTCATAAAAAGGAGGAGGAGTTGACCTAGATAATTTTTATTATCTCTTTTGGCTCTAAAATTCAACTAAGAAAGCTAAGAAAAGCAAATGGAATACAAACAGAAAGACCCAAAGGGATTACCTTAGGGACAAGCAGAATGGTAATAAGCAAACTTTCTACTTTTCATTTCCCGTATCATAACACGACTTACATATTTCATTTCCATTATATATTGGTGTTGAAAGACTGAGACCATTTGGGCAACTCCCAATTATCATAGCCAGTGGAGAGGAACACTGAATAAATAATAGAAAATTGCAAACAATACGCCAGACTTGGTCTGAACCATAGAAGACGTGGTGAATGCCAGATTAGGTACAGGATAGTACAAGATAACCTGATTGCTCAGCCGGATGGGATAATGGTGAGAAATCTCATCCTTGAGAATACAGTTATGGCCCACAGCCTTGCTCGAAGAGGCAGGAAACAGCTTCTGAATCACTTACAAAAAACTGACGTTCATAACTAGAAAATTGACCAAACCTTTTGTTATTAAATTTATTTAGACTGAAAATTTGTACTTTGTTGTTTGGATAATATCAACCAGATTTTCTTAGAGTCTTAAAACTCTTCCATCACCTAAAGAGAATACTAGCTCCATGTATACTGCAAGCATGTTTTATCTAAAGATAAAATCATTTTTAGGTTTTTTTCTTTAGAAGCATGTAATTTACCTTTCCTGCGTTTTTCAAGGTAGCCAGCCTTTAAAACAAAAGGAAGGTCCTGTGCTGCAATTGGAGGAAACTGGTTTCCTGTGGAAAGTGGGGGGAAAATAAGCAGTGAGTAAAAACCATTTTAGAAAAGTTAAGTACCAGATCTCATTAGATTCAGTGTACTTTTAATTGTCCAAATTATTTAAATCCAAGTCTATTAGCTTTATTTCAGGTCCATTCTGTAGACTAATCCCTCTCTTCCTCCTGTGACTCTCAAAAGCAAAAAAAGTTCTGTATTGTTATATATCTTAATATATTTTGATCCTAAATATACAGTAATATTATATAACTAAATGATCTCTAAAGAGCAATACTTTTTGACCTACATCCTATAAGGAATGGACTAGGAAACTACCATAAATAAGTGTAACAAATTCTTGAAAGAAAAGTTAGGAATTTGAAATAAATCATATAAGCTTCTTTTACATTTATATTTGATTAATGCTTCAAGAATTTTGATACATATTATTACCTGCATATTCCTATTTCTATGTAGTAAAACATAAAATGATTTTTCCTCAAAATCAAATGCTAAAATTTGTTTGAGTGCATAGCAAATATCCTCTCTTCCTGGTTATATTCACAGAGAAATCTTGTAGACATTCAACTGAATGAGTGTGCTTCAGGTTTTTCTAGGGCATTTCAGAGTCTAAAACTAGGTAGATAGAGCTGATAGTACTATTATAAACAAATACTAGATACCTACAAAAAAATTATAGATTAAGCCAAAAGTTAAGTCAATTATAAATCTTGTATTCATGAACATGGTTGGTGGGTGGCTCAATAATTTCATACGTTCAACGCTTTATAAACTTAATTAGAAATATGCTAGAGTTGCCTCAGCATTTTACTAGAACACTAACAAGTGAAAATAACCAATCTAATGAAATTTCTATGGAATACACTTAATGGAAATAGTTTCAATACAGTTTTATAATTTAAAAAAGTATTCTGATAAGAAGTTTATTATATACAAATTAATCACAGAATTGCCAACTGGGTTTTTAAAAAACATCATGGAGATCACAGTGGTTATAAAATCATAGTTATTTTTCCTAAAGAAAGAAAGCTTAAAATTAAAGCACTAATTTTAGTTCCCTGGTGGATCAATTTTAAAATAGAGTACTGATTTTGAAGTGTAAATAAAATTTTAGGGAAAGTTGTGTAAATACTCAAATAGTTGTTCAATCAGTAAATCCATTTGATCCATACAAAGGTAGAGGTTATTTACTACAATGTTTTTGCACATAAGATAAAAATCACATACAGAAATCTCATCTATGTAAACAAGTCCTAATTAACAGCTAAATTAAAGAGGGTGGCTATAGGTTGATTTTTTTAAAAGAAAAGAAAAAAGACTAATAGCACTTTAAAAAAATTAACCTAGGTTACATTGTATCACATAAAAATATGAAATTTTACCTAATATAAAACTATTTAGGAAAACTTTCTTTCTAAATAAGATTCCTGAAAATATTTACTTCAACTAAGCAAGACCATAGTTTAATTTCTGTGGAAGTCTGCCTGTGCTCAGTCTTTTATATAACTGATATGCAGAGCTCTTAAGTGAACTACACAAAATCTCTTTACAAGAAACATTATTTGAATGGCATTTCAGAATGAGAAAACAAACATATTAATTAAATATTTTACTATGATTCTTGTATGTTATGCAAAAATTTCCAAGTGGTTTGTCCAGAGTTTTGGTAAAAACAAGAAGATTCACTGAAAATATCCTATAAATAATTTTGTATCTTTAAGATGATGGAAACAAGCACCATCCATTCTGAATGAAATTAAAGTACACAAGGAAGAGGCAACTTTCTCCATCTGATGTGCTGCTTTGATTGTCGTGAGGAGGCATTCATTACCACCACTTGGCTAAGATAAGGCTCACTGAGCAGTAGTCCCATGACCTTCTCACGTCCATTGGGGCATATAAATGTTCTTTACATAGAAAATAAATGCTCTAAATCTTAGGAAGAAACTTTATATTCTGAGGAGAAATGAGTACCTTTAGCATAGCTTTTAACTTTAAAAAGTTACTAATCAAAAAAAAAAAAAAGGGAGGGAGAGAAAGGGAAGAGGAGGAGCAGGAAGGGAATTCGAATTTACTAAGGTGAATATATATATATAACCTGAAGCTTTTACTTTAAAAAAATGTTGATTAAATTTCCACTTGATAAATAACAATAAAATTTGATGTCACAAGCAACACTTATTCTGAATTCTAAATTCATGTTTCTAATATAAAATCTTCTATTTCATTCCTAAAGGGGGAAAAAAGTCAAGTTTTCTGACTAAAATTTCATTCTTCTAAACCTCTTCTGATATTTGTCCAATATCTAGGATTTGTTTAACACACATGTGAATTTTTCATAAAATAAAAAGTATATTAATAGTAATCCCTTTAGATACTTTAGATTTAAGTTCCTAGAAGAACCATTTGACTTGTATGGCACCATAAACATATAAACACTTAATACTTTTTGATGGTAGAAACTGAAAATTTGTAGCAAGATATAAAAAGTAGTCATTTCTTTTTAGAAAACATGAATTCTCCCATTGTTTAGCCCTCATACCACTATACTGACAATGGTCAACAGTATGTAACCATTTAAGAAGATTCGCATTGATTCAAAGAATTAAGACTACAAATGCAGGTATAATGATACATGAAGAAAAGAAAGGTGAGGCTAATGTAAACCTATCTGGCAGGCAACAGCAAAGAGTCGCTGAATATGTGGCCAACACAGTTAACATGATCTCACCATGAGAAACTATGCAACACAGCCAATTACAACATTCCAATCAATTCACAATTATATTCTGGGTCCTGTTTCACTATCAAAATTCATAACCTTATCCCCAAAATAAGTTTAGCACTGAACTTTAATCCTTTGGCACATAGTAGACATTCGGGAAACGCTGGCTTTTATTAATTATTATAATTAAATATTATTATTATTATAATATTTAGTATAACTAACTGAATTAATGTCATGCCAATGTAAATGTAAGACTAATGTTGCTTACGGAATTTTAATCAGAAAGATGGAAAAAAGCATGATTTGGTAACTGCACGAGTTAAACATTGCAATTATTTTAAAAGCAGCTCGTAGATTTCCTTTTGGTTAGGTGAAAGTGGTTGATGAAGAAATTATATTCTAACTAAGAGGAGAAAAAATAATTAACCTATACTCTAGGGCAGCCTATTCATACTGCAGACAATTATGACATACATGGCTTGCTTAAGGGGCCACAAGTGTTCAGCACCCTGAGGAAATGAACATATACTGACAAAGACTAGTCATCTTTTTATAAAATGAGTATGTATTTTTTATGTAATGGCCCTACTTTTCTAAAGCAGCTCAAAATCTTAGACATTAGAACTAACACACTACAAGAGCAGGCAATGAATGGGTCTTCTTCCAGCTTGAAATCTGTGAATCTGAAACATGCAAAACGATAACAAGGTCACAAAAATTCAAATAAACAAGTATCACGTGCCTACTATATTCTTATTAACTCAGTCAGAAAAAGAAAGTAGTGGAACCCAAATTTTCTTATAGTTAGGAAGGTATTTTATTCCCAAGATCACTGTTTTTAAAAGATAACTCAAGAATTCCAGACTGTGTCTTTAACCTTTTGCCTTAAATCAAACTGTGTATATAGTGGACATATTATTATTATTATTATTATTATTATTATTATTATTACTATTATTACTATTATTACTATTATTATTCTAAAAGGTTTTAGAGTGCAAAAATGCACTAGTATACCTGCAAAACAAAACAAAAAGGTTATTCCTTAACAAGAGAGGGAAACCTAAACTCAACTTGGATATAAATATTAAATAGAATGGTTTCATGCTATAGCAGATATTTAAAACCTTAGTTTTACATTAATACTGGCTTCAAGGTGTATGGAATGTGTTAAAGAGATCTGTAATGAAATCCCAGTTCTGCAAATCTATGACTTTCAGCAGGTAACCAAGACTCTCTAGGTATCAGTTTCCTCAACTAAAACATGGAAAAATGACATCAGTTCATCTCTGAGCCTCCCACTCCCAATTCTAAAATTCCATGACATTTATCCACATTGATATTTTTCTTGCATTTTCAGTAACAAATGGTCATGGTTCAAGATGGATTCAACTTTCAAAGATATCATATGTGGAAACTGTTCACAACTTATTTTTCGTATAGCAACTGATAACTTCCTTAACATCTAGCACGGAATTGTTTTATGTCATTTCAAAGGTTTAATTTCTATCTAGAATCTTGGCCTGGAATATCTGTGAAAGAAAATAAATATATAAATTAAATATTTTTCATATTCTAATAACTCTCCCCGAATCTGCTTGGAAAATTTAGAATTTCAAATCTTTTTATCAGCTTTTTTTTTAGTAGCAAAAGGAAAATTATATATTCAATAGACACATCAAACAATAACCTTTAAGAACTAGTACAGTAATTAAAAGATTACTACATGTGATTCTTTAGCATACTTCTTTCACAGAGCTTATTTCCCCCCTTACCACTATTACTCTCCTCAGAAAGGATTAACCAATGAATACACTAGTACTCGTAATCTTTAAGGTTATCGTGATACTTCCTTGATTAAAAAAAAAAAGGCTCATATTATGCTTAGACACAAAGATGGCCAACTTCCAATTAGTAGGACCACAGAATCCCCAGTGGGGATTAAGCCTCGGGTACAAAGACTGATACAGTGACCCATGCAATGACACCAGTGGCAAAAGCGAAGGCTGCAACTCACAGGTTTGCCATCTGTTAGTCTCTCCACCCCGTCTGTAAAGTGGCAAGTCATTCTGAAAGTTACTCAGCAAAAACTGAATGACCATTAGGGTAATTCACATTTGCCTTTAATTCTGCTTCTTGATACGGAAATTCCAATAGCCTCCTGAGAGTCTTCAATAGGTCTAACTGAAACCAAAGAAGGCAACAGCTCTAAATATCACAGCTATGTGCTCACAGGAAATACTTCATGAACATGATCCAAAAGATACATTAAGTGCCTGTTCAGAGTCCAATCAAAAGCTATTTTTATTCATATATATATAATTGTGGTTGATACTAATTTTCCTGAAAATCTATCAAAATGCGTAAAATTCAAATGGCAATAATAGAATAATTAGGAATCAGAATTAACAGAAATCTGAAGTCAAATGTGTTCATCAATATCCACTAAAATGAGTCAAAAAGCCATAGACTGAACGTATGTGTGGGTTATATAATCCACAGAGTTGTATTATCCTTTTCATTTACTTAAAACTGCTTCTTTTACTTGAGATACTCTTCAGTGTACGACTAGAATTTGAACTACTAATTACATATCTGAAGATTGCTTTTTTAGATAAATCTTTAATATAGGACTGCTGTCTCTAGCTCATAAAACTAGATGTAAAAAAAGACCTCAAGATTACTGATTCTTTAGTCCAATGATAAAACATGTGGTATCACATCTTTTAATACATTAAAATTATTCCATATAGAATTAAAAATGATTTTAACTAAAAATTCCAGAGTTACCGATTAATGGAAACCCCTGTAAGACTCCTTCAATTATTTACAGGGATGAAAGCATATCAATATATTAAATTGGTCCTTTTAAAATAAGGTTCAACATGAGTAATTTCACTCTACAAACAAGACTAACGTTTCATATACTTACAATACAGGGCACCCTTTACATTTTTATATTTTGGTAAAAGCTACTTTTTAATAATAGATCGTTAGATCTCACAGAAAGAATTTAAATGAAATTTCATCTCCTATATAGAGTAACTTCTCAGCTACTTTGTATCTGACTATATATACTGTTTAAAACAACAAATTTATTATCTTACAGTTCTGGAGGTCAGAAGTCCAGAAGTGCCTCACTGGGCTAAAATCTAGACGTCAGCAGGACCGTATTCCTTCTGAAGCCTGTAGGGGAGACTCTATTTCCTTCCCTTTCCAGACCCCAGAGGTTAAACTTATTTCATCGGCTACAGGATTAGAACACGGACTTCTCTGAGGAACCACTGTGGTGCCTACTGTACCTCTCATTATACATATCAATTGGCTATTGATTTTTGTATATATATGTAAAGTATGTATCTGTTTTTATTTTCTCTGTGACAGGAAAAAATTAATTAAATTCAGAAAAACAACAGTCCTTTTTAAAAATTATGATATACAAACCTTGAAAAATGTGATACAAGCTAAAAATGGACTATAGTTTTCTCCTTGTTAAAAACAAAACGCTAAATATATCAAAATTGTCACAGATATACTAAATAATATAAAATTAAATATATATAGTTATGAACTGGTTTTTAATTTAATGCTTTACTTTGACACAGAAAGGTGCCCTGATCTGATTTTGCAACTTAAGATAGTGGTTAAAACCCTGAGTCTTGAACTCAAATTGCAGCTTGACTACTACGGGTTCTGTGAATTAGACAAGTTACCTGATTTCATTAGATTTAGTTTTCAAATCTTTGAATGTAGGTATTAAAAGCGCACACTATGGAGAATTACTGTGGAGATTCAGTAGAATATCACTTAAGATAACTCTAAGAAATATTAGTTCTTTTTCTTATTATTTTTAAATAATAATCCAAATTTGCCAAATTCACTGTTCCCATACACAAGAAAACAAGAAGGCTGAAAAGATAAACCACTACAACAAAATTTGAAAGCCAAATATCTTTGAACAATACAAATTCCTTTCCAGTTACAGCTATTTGGCCAAAAAAAAAAAAATCGGATACATAAAAAAATGTTTGATTGTACTGTACATAGTAAAGACTAGTATAAATGAAAAGGAACATTCTTAATTAAATAAACAAATATTTACTAGTTTATATTACATGCCACACCTTTTTCTAAATATTACCTAAAGCAGGCAAGTAGGAAAAGTAAACTCAACCTCACTGAAAATTTGTTGAGAGTATTTTAAAAGAAATGTCAAATAATTTATGTATAAAATATAAAGAATAATTAACAATTGGCCTTACTCTTTCCTTACTTATGCTACCTCCATATCAAAAACAACCTTTTCCGTATTGTCAGACTATAAGTTTTAAGCATCTTTTTAAAGAGCATCATCAAATATAAATAACTAATACATATATAAAAACAAATATCAGCATGGTTCAGTAAGGTAATATCCACGGAAACAGCTAACATTTATTAAGCCTTTAAGCCTTTGCCGTGAGTTAAGCATGATACAGTCATCATCTCATTTTATTCTCACACAGCCTCAAGAGGTAGGCATCAGTAGCTCCATGTTACCAGTGGAAAATTAAGGTCACAGGTAAGTGGTGGAGCCAGGACCCCAGGTCTGTCCAACAAAGCCCATTCTCTGAAATGCTGTGCTCTATTGTTGATGAAATAAGTGAACATCATCGATAGAAGCTCTATAAGACAATGTCATTGAATTTCTGATCTATGGCATTAATCACGATTATGCATTTAAAATTCTAGAACATTTGTTTCATTTTCTATAAGATTTTAAAGAAATCAACTTTGCTTCCCAAAAGTGTCTTTTTAAAAGACTTCCATTTTGGTTTAAAAACACATTCACACAAACATGGGACAAATTAGTAATAAGAAAATTGTTATCTATGGAAGGAAAAGGAGGCTCTTTTTGTATGCAGATTCCGCTAGCAAACTGGATTGAAAAAGAAATAAATACAATTTAGACTGAATTCTTTAGCTCCTTTCCATTCACCTATGTTTTATTTTCACATAAGTCATAGAGAAGTCTTTTATTTTTTATCTTTTGCAACTATTTTATTTTGTAAGTTTTAAGCTATAATTTTTACAATTATTTTTAGACTACTTAATAACATTTTTCTAATTTATAATATTCTTTAAGTTCATTTTTATTCACTTATTTCTCCTATTCTGTGTACAAAAAGTTTAGAGACATTAATAACATAAGATCATACCTAAAGTATCTGAAATAAGAATCTGCAGAGTCAGAATGTCTTTTATATTGTTTAATATAATAAAGTATATACTTTTGTTCTTCCCTTGAAGAAAGAGAATAGGTATATAAACAATTGTCATTCTATTCCCAACCTCCAAAAGAATGTTATTACTGAGAGGTGGTTAAAATAAGTGAAAAATATTAAATATGAAAACTATCAAATATAAAATTATTTTATAACTAACATAAATTAACAAAAAATAAACATTTCCGAATTTAGACTATTTACAGTCCTACTCTGATTACTCAATTAGTAAACTGGGCTTGATTATTAAAGCAAAAATATTCCCAAACACTCTTCATGTTTTAATATTTATTACCTGTTTCTATTTAAGAAGACAACATCCTAATTTTTTTAAACCAAAAAGCCTTTGGCATTTTCCCTCTTCTGCCATTCAACGTGTTATAACTCTTAAAAACACATGTGTGTTCTCTGTCTCTCCTTCCTCTTTCTCTCTCTCTCCCTCTCTCTCAATCTCTAGCACACACACACAATTTATCTTCCTTCCATTTGAAACAATTTTTTCTATGTCTCTTTATTCAATATAGGTATGAAATTAACACATTCTTACCTTCTACTATTACTGTTAATTTAGTAATACACTGCTTTATTCCCCCCAAAAAGAATTTCACAGGCATCTGTACAGATACATCTGGTAAGAAAATTAGAAGCAAATAGGATAAAGTTGTATGTACACAGAGAGAGAGAAAACAAATACTGTACAGAAAAATGTTAATAGTAAGAAAATCTGGGTATACTGGGAATTCTTTGCTCTATTCTTGCAACTTTTCTATAAGTGACATTATTTCAAATTTTAAAAAATTAGAGTAAAGAATTAAGACAAAGCTAGGAGTCAGGGTAGAAAACAAAACAAGATGGAACTACAAAGCTACTACTTAGCATGAGTGGGCCAAAGATTCCTTTATAAGCTTTATGACAACCAAAATGAAGCAAGAAATAATAAATTATGTGATTGACTGCCCATAAGATAAATACTGATCATTGCTCAGGGAGGAACATACAACTATTCCTGGTTCCTGGCACTGAGATGAGAAAGAAATTCCTCCTATGTGTTCTCAGTGTCCTCAATAACATTTTTTACAGTAAGTAAAATAAAAGTTTCATAGGGCTACTTTGTATAACATCACTCATACGGAGCCAACAGCAAAATGCCAGAGCCAGATTCGGTAAAAGCAATTCTATAGAGTACAAAATCTGACAGCCCAAGTATGTAATTCCCAAACAGCTTTGTTGAACCCAAGGATAAAAAAATCATAGAACATGTACAGGAATCAACATCCTGCACATTTTCCAGACAATTCTTCCAAAATTCTATTTGTCTTGATCAAACTTTTCGTAAATGCCAAGCCCCTGCAAGTAGCTAACACAGCTCTTTTATGTTACTGCTTCAGAGCCATATCCCTTAGTAAGCAGCCACGCTGGGGCTGATGTTGATATACTCTTGTTTACAAATTTACACATACATTTATAAAGTTTAATAGCTTTGCAGGGACATACGCCTGGATAAAGATGACTTTAATACAAAAACAAAGTAGCAATTGCCCATAACATTCTAATTCAGTGCCAGAATAATTCCAGCCTGCGAAAAGTTTAAGTATATGCCTACTTCACATAAACAAAACATCCACAGAACAACACACTACTGAGAATGATAAAAGCCCTGAGTCTACTCTTCAGTACGAACCAGTAATATTACATATACCTGAGTAACTGAAAGAATTAGAAAGCATTGTTATTTATGTAACTGAGTAAATTAATATAGAATACAAACTAAAACTTCAATATTAGAACAATTAACGCATAGCTCTTTTCCTCCAGTATCTGAAAATAAAACCATACCATGTGCTTAATCCCCTTCTGATTCTTAGCTTCACAGGGAAATAACTGTTAACAGCCACGTGTGAGACTAGCTAGGAGACAGACATTCAGGTATCTACAGAATTAGGTTAAAAATAACGTGTTCACAAGGTTTTTTTCCACTAGACTTCAAGCTAGAGATCATAAGACAGTGATTCTCAAAGTTGAGTGTGATCAAAATCACCAAGGGTACCGTATTTAAAATGTAGAAGTACAATTTTGAAGCAAACTACATTGCTCTCAGTGGTATACTTAAAAACTCCATTTAATATTTATTTATAGGATTTATAAGATATGCTCTTAGATCATGTTTAAAATAAAATCAAAACAATATCCGTAAGTAGATAAAATACAGCTCTGCAATCACAACACTGAAAACAGGAGGAAAATGCCAGACATACAAATGATCATGAGTATAATTTTTATTTATCTAACCTTTGAATCATTAAAATAATTTTATAAAAATGTAATACGTGTTAACCATAGCTGGTGAGGTCCCCCACTGATGAAGAGCATGGGAAGAGGAAACTGACAGGAAACACAAGAGTGAGAGGCAAGATGGCAGGAAAGGGTATCACAACTGAAGAGCAGTGAGGGCATCCTTCTGGTATTTCTTTCCCACCTTCGTAACTACTTTAACAGTTGATAATACTCAATTCAGTTCTAAGCTTTTGACAACTAACAAAGTAAGAAGTATAATACAAAGGAAGAATAAGAAACTGAGACTGAACATATAGTATAAAATGTGCCCATTTTTAGCCATGTGATTTTAGCATATTTTCCAAAAATTAATAACCATGATGTAAAAAAAAATGAACTGCTAAATACAGAAACTGCCATTTACTGTGAGTTAGACATCATAAGGCAGTCCAGTAATTTGTTCACTGTGGGGACTATCTCAGCCCCAGGTTCACAGACCTGATGCAGCCCAGTTGTTCATGGTCTCCTTTCCTCCTAATTAAGAATTGTCATAACCAGAATAATTTCACCACTAAAACTTAAGTTTTTGATTCAAATTTAAAATGTCAAAATTAAAGCTTTGAAAAAGAAGTTCATGGAATATTAAATGGGATAAAATGTTTGTAGCAATATGCAACAATGGATGCAACTTCATATGACAAACTGCTTTTTAGCCCCATGTGAACATCACATCCAAGGCAGTTCAGTTGTGGTCTCTCACTACAAGGAAGGTGCTGGCAGTTACCTCAGGGGAGTTTAAGGTGGTAAAACAATCTGAACTCTGAATCTGTAGTTTGCTCATGAGTATCTGAAATACACAAAAAGCTCTTAAAAACATGGAACTTAAAATCCAAAACATATACATTCTACTCAAATTCCGTATGAGTAAGGATAAAACACAACTTATTCAAAATCAATCCAGATATGGTAAGCTCTTGTTTCATTGTTTTTCTACAGATTCAGCCTGTAATCAAATCATGTCTGAATAGATCATGATGTATAGTCTCACTGAAAAAAAAATTTTACATATATAATGTTATATCTATTTCCCTAAGAATAAAATTATAGTTAATAATTTGATTAATTCAATTAAGCTCCCTTCATCTGAATAGCCTCATCTCATGCAAGACTCAAATTTCTAATGCACTTCTAAAAAATCAAAATACATTAAATTATAGAAAAGAATTCAAATTTCTCAGAGATGGAAAATTATGGAAATTTAATATTTGGTCCAATGATCTCTTACCAATCAAAGAAAGTCAGGTATGATATTACAAATCTATATGTAGGTAAGAATTAGTACAATCATTAATTTGCCAAATGATGACTTTTTCAAGGGGTGAATGGGAAAAAATACTTGCAAAGAGATCACAATAGACAACGAACTCCTGCTAATCAGTAAGAAAATGGTAAACAGTTTAACAGAAAAGCAGGTATAAAACTATGAACGAGGCAATTCACAGAGTAAGTACAAAGGCCAATAAACATTAAGCAAAGATGAATGTTTACTGATTTACTGTCTTCCCCCAGATCTCCTTTGCTAGAATATAAGTTCCATGAGCTCAGAGACTACATTGTCTTAACCACTGTGCCTAGATTAGCGCCTGGGACACGGGAAAGTACTTTTTAAATTTTGCTGAATAAATAAACCTGGCTAAAAACTAAGGACAACAACTAAAACAGGATACTGCTTTTTAACTTATAAGACTGACAAAAACTAAAAGGATTAATAACATCAAATAGCAGGGAGGACGGGAAGAGATGGTCCTCTCATACACTGCTTTTGAGAGTGTAACTCCCTATCGCTCTTTGGTAGAATTTGACAATACTCTAAGAATTCAGCTGTTAAGAATCTATCCTACAAAAATAAAGCACAGGTTCACAATGGTGTGTGTGCCACAATAGTCACTGAAACACTCCTTGTAACCAAAGAAAAATGAAAAATGTCCAGGAAGAGGGACATTTTAAATAATGTACCTTATTTAAATATGCAAGTGTAGATCCATGTGTAGTAGTGTGGAAAGATACGTACTAATTTAGAAAGATATTTATCATGCTTCGGTGAAAAACTTAAGTTGAGGAATTGTATGTATAGTGACACCCTGTTTTTTAATTTTAAAAATCGGTTACATATTTATTCTAGCACAAATATATCTGTACAGTTCAGGGAGAAAAAGTCTGTAAGGACACATTCAGAACTGTTTACCAGTTAAGACTATTAACTAGTCTTACTGCTAGGGAGATTTTTTTCGGTGGGAGAAACAACTTTTTCTTTGTTACAAGCATGTACTATGTTTAAAATTTTATGTAATATAACTTTTATAATGAAAAACAAAAAAGAACATCTACAGGTTTTTAAGTAATTTAAACTAAGTGACTTTATATTATTTAAATCATAGCCAGAAAAACTTCAACCACTGATAGAGAAGAGTTAATGTAATCAATATGTGTGTAGTTTCACGGTAAAATAATACAACTTGAAAACAAGTCCCTCAACTAATATGAAGATATAATCTTGAGAATGTTCACATACCTGGCTATTTTCAAACAGGCCAAGTATCACATATCCACACAAGTTTTCACTCTGCCTTGCATGTGTTACCCCTCACCTTTCTCCACATTATACCCCTTCTACCCTCACTGCCCAGAAACCTTCCAGTTCATCCTTCAAGATCCAACTCAGCTCTCTGAAATGCCTTCCTCCTGTCACATAATAAAAATATTTATAAGAAAACTGATTTCTTAAAAAGATTAAAGGAAGCTATTTTCTGTGATATAGATAATTCTAATTTTTCACTACTGATTTTTTAGTGTTCTAAGAGTCACTTAAGTGAAACAAAAATCACTGATTTTTAATTATCCAGATTTTTTCTATTTTCTAAAACTCTATACCTAATTATAGAAACAACCAAAGGCTTCAAGATAAACCATATTCTGGGAAAAAAACTGATGAATTTTTAGAAGTCCACATGGACTAGACATGTTCTTGGTTGGAAAACAAGCATTTATGATTAATTAATTTTTTTCAAAATGAAATAAATCCAAAGCTTCTGACATTATAAGACTAACAAGGCATTTTTTGTTCTGTGTCAATGTAAATGCTTTCAAACTGATTCACGTAAAAATATGCACAAAAATAATTGTGCCAGGCTATAACTGGTATTCCAAATTCCACCTGGGAAATAAATTTTATGGCTATACTATAAACTTCTAAAATCCTGAAGTTTTAATAGATACGCTGGCACAACCTTAACCATAACAGTTCCAGCAACTGCTACTATCATAAATCTGTCAGTTTCCGTAATGCCTATGACAAATCCATTAATATGAATGATGACCACTTCACATAGCACACCACACAGCAACTGCACAAGTTATGTCATCTCCATTCTGAGTAGCAAATCAGTAATCAATATTTGTAAAAGCAGCAGCTAATCCTTTGTAAAATCACTGGTTCAGTGATTGAAGAGTTTGCTCAGTCCACACAGTTAATCCCTCTTCATCTGCTTGAGCCCTCTATTTATCCCAGCCTCTTATAGTGCGGCCACGGCAGATTAATACATCTCCACACGTTAAACATGACCTGACAATTGACACAGGATATTGCTGACAGGATAAGCTCTACAAACACTGGCCTTCTAAAAAGGAAGCTTAAAATTAACATTCAAAAACCCAAAGTTTACAAACAGGATCACCACTTTCCCTTCCCAAACTCCAGTCACCTGATTTATTGAGCTCACACTCTTTAGGAACTATATCCTTATTTTTGGTTTGAAAAGTCTACTGGCTGATTCTAGAAATGCTTGTTCATCACATAGGTTTTGTTATTAAGTCAAGGTGAGTTGAACTTTTCTGGCCAAGAAAGGAGGCTCACTCGTACAAAACCATTTGGAGAAATCTTATGTATGAAGTGAAAGTCTGTTCTCAGCCAAGGGTACTTCAAAGTTCTACACTTGAAGAAAAAGTCAAAAAAGTATTTTAATATTTAAGGCTTCATATGGGGAAAAAAAAGATATATTTTCGTACTGAAAAGTGATAGCCTTATTTAGTAAAAGTACATTCGTATGTAATATTTTAAAATGAAGGATAACATGTTAAAAATGATTAACTAGCATTTGAAACTTTCGGGTGACATCTGTAATGTAATGCAATAATGTTTTCTATGATATATGGTATATTTTAAGAATCTAATAGCTTTTCAGATATTAAGTAAAATAATTTGCTAGTTAGTTCAATTTGCTATAAGCAGAATTATACACATCACCAAATCTTACAAGACAACTGGTTCTAATCAGCCTTACTGAAAGAAGGTGATGCACAGAGTGAATAAAAAGACAGCAGTACTAGTTCAGTTTTATAGGTGATCTGTTCACGGCAAGAACATGGCACATTTGGTAAGTAGAGAAGTTTGTCAATAGTTAAGAAAAATAAATTTTAAAACTCTTTGAACCATAAAAATTACTTAAAGTCCACAGTCACCAATGGCATTTCATGTCATCTTGAAATAGTGATATTTCTCCAGTACATTTAAATTACGATTTTGCAAAGCTCAATCTATACCTAACTTTTTAAAGAAACATCTATCATACAAACTATGTATTTACTCATATTGAAATCTCTGTTGCCTTTATAAACACCCTAATGAAATTCCTTAAGACTCTGAACATGTGATTATTTTCATGTCTTCTCTCAAACAAACACAGACACACATATAAAATATGTGTATGTATGTATGTATGTGAAATACACACACACGCAATGCTGCCCAGTATATCCCAGGGAAGCTATTTATTGTTTGACTAATTTTTAAATCATAGAAATGTTCATAAACCGCTTGTATTTTTAAGTATAACTAAAGTCATCTGCTAAGAAACAGTATTTTTTTTAAGGTGAAGGTAACTAAATGTTTCAAAGGAAGGTGATTTTTAACTTCTTGCAAAAACCTTTCATACTCTCACTTAAAACATCCAAGTAACTAAAATCATAAACTTGCAAGCCAATTTGCCAGTGTTATATGCAACAGCCAGAGAACAAAATAATACCCATTTAAGAGCAAATATGTAACACTGGCCTCTTAACAATGAGTTTTAACTGAACTAACTTGCCAGTTAAACATCAGTTTCCTCTTTAAGATACAATAAGGAGACAGCATCATGTGTCATTGACCAACTGAGGTTACCTGTTCTGAACAAAACGTTACCTTCAAGTCTGAGACTTTAGATTTCTATAAATATTTTCATTTATATTTTAATAATAGCAAATATTTACTTTCTGGAGTGTCACTAAAGCCATTTTTCTCGTATTATAGTCACATTAATAAAACCAAAATTTTCAAGATTTTCCATATAAGAAAATACCAAAAAAGGAAAATTAGCAGTCACTGAAAGTGACTTAGTAACACCATGTTTCCTTGTAGATTCAGACATAAAAGATAAAAAGTCTGAATTTTTTATTCTAAAGAATTCCAAAAATACAAAGGATTTTTTCAAAGCTCATCCCTTTATTCTTAGCACACCATATCAAGAGACACATGATGTCAATTTGTCCCATCACAGATGATATTAATTTTCATCACCTATTTAAGGTGGTATCTGCCACACTTCTCCATTTCTCCACTGCCACATTACTATTTTTCACTTTATAGTTAATAAGTATCTTATAAGAAGATTCTTTGAGATGATGGAAATACCCTGTTCTTCCTCACACTTTCACCCATGAGTTTCAGCTCCATTTATGATTCTTGCCTGAATTATTTCTATCACGATTGCAAATAGTGATATTTCCATTTTTTTAAAACAAATGAAAATATAGAATACTCCTTATATGAGAAAGCTGGAAGCTAGCCAAAAGACTACAATTTGGGAACTGAATATTTAGTAAAGAAAAATAGTTGATTCTTGCCCTGGTAGACTCTGCAAACACGATGTGTGTGTGTGTGTGTGTGTGTGTGTGTTAACATTTTGGTAACCATGTAGCAACCAGGCATAGTACCTCATACTGCATATATTGAGAACAATTGTGCAATGAAAAATAGCATCCTTAGTAGAAATAGAAGAAAAAAAAAATTCGGCATCAAAAGTCTACTCTCGTCAGCCCCTAAACTTCATTGTGGGTACTCAGAAGATTCAATCTTTCTAGACTTCACTTGTAGAATTAGAGGCATAGACAACTAGCTCATTTGTAAGCTTCCTTCCAACTCTAGTAGATTATATTCTAATAATACTAAAATATAGTGATACACGCAAAGGTGTTTTTAAAAATCTTATATTTGCCACGTAAGTTTTATATCCATCAAAAATAAATAACACTAAAACTGGAGGAAAGTACAACTGTTTAGGTAAGGCTTACCTAATAATATTCCAAAGGAAATAAAATCACAACCCCTCTCAGGAACCTTCTGGTTACAATCTATAACACAGCAGTCATTATTCTATTGTTTATATTAGATGGTATAAATTTCCTCCAACAAAGAGGAAGAAGGAATTGTTTCTGCAAGATAAGTATTACAACTTGTTAATACGCCAACTTACCCCTAGGTATAGCTAGTGCTAATAAGGATTTTAAATGATAATCAGTCTGGGACCTGAGGACTCAAACCAAAGGGTACTCCAGGCTATTCTAATCAAAGAGCCAGGTTTCTAAATCTCTTCTACCAGACTCAACACAGAAAACAAATGTGAACTCTTGTCCAAAGTTGCCTTGATGGCTTAGAGGAAAGGAAAATCAACAAGCAGAATTTAAGAATAAAACAGACCTCCTGTACATCTAATGATCAGTAAGTGATGTAATTGATATTCACAAAGTTATAGTGAGCTTGTGATACCAGTGATAGGTACATAATCCAGGCTGGAGTTGGATATCCACACATGCATTTTATATAGAATATATAAGAATATGCATTTCTGTGTATATAATTAATAGAAAATATACAGATATTTATAGCATAAATTTTTATTTACTAAAATGGAATAAAATACTGTAGCTGGTTTTCTTCATATTTGTGACAATATTTACTTTTTTCAGCTACGAAATAGGAATTAACAAGCTGGCTGTCAGTAAATGCACAAATCTGACAAAAGTACCACAGATTTAGTATATTCTGAAAACAATGCGTAAGTACTGTTCATAAAGCAAAAATCGGTATTTTTATTAAAATAATTTAAATGGTCAAAGGAAAAGCTGAATTGCTTTTATGCAGGTCATTCTTTGACTGTGTGGCTAAAAGATGACACCAGAAAAACCAGCAAAGAGAAAGTTAAATTTGACAACAGGTTTGGGGAGATGCAGGTTTGGGCATAAGCTACTGGAGGGCTGGACCACTCAAGTTTTATTCATCTTCTTATTCTCAGGGCACAGTGCTTGAAACATAACCATTTAATAAATACAGGTTGAATAAATAAGGTGATTAAATAAAGACGTACACTATGGGGATCATCCTTTATACCAAAAGATTAACTTTATTTTTTATGATGAAATATAGTAACCATGATGGGCCATAAAGACAAATTGTGCCTTCTGAAGGAAATAAAACTCTCATTTAAGTCAGTAAGCACTACGTAAATATCAGAAAAACCAAGGCCTATTGAATTTTTTGTATGCAGTACTTTACAAAGCAGTTGGCAAACATTCAGCCAGCCAGAGGAAATTCCAAGTGAAACTAAATCCATGTGTGTGTTTGTTTTGTGGGAGCCGATTATTTTTATGGCATGTAACTTTAAATGGTGGCAGATATAAAATGTCACTTTATAGTTACAGTCCACGTTCATGGAGTTATGCACAGAGTCTGGAATAGCTGATTGATAAACTTTTAACACTAATGGGACATTTTACTTCCTTTTGATAATGCTGCGTGCAGCGATAACGCTTAGCCTGCTCTATCCAGCCTGTGCGGAGTTTACGAGGTAAGTCCACTGTTGGTCTTGGCGACTGTCTGTCACCTGTCAAACACACCCCCGCCGGATAAGAATGATACTCTCCAGAAATACACTTTGTGTGATTTGAAGATGAGACTCACTTTAAACTCCCCAAAACAAAGTGGCTAATTCAGGTATGTAATTATGTAGGCCAGCAGCCACAAACATCGCCTCCTGCCCCTAAATACGGCAGTCACTTAGACTGGCTGAGGGCACCAGAGAATGGAGTGAGGTGCCATTTTACTTTTCTCTCTTCCTGTCTCCCCACTGAGGATATAAAGGCGAAACCCTCCTTTTTTTCTATTTCAGATTCTATGAGTTGAGCTCTACTGCCCTCCTGAAAATGAAAGCAAGATAATTTGCATTAAGTTAGCATTTTCCTTAGGTATCTCTCAGTGTGCCACAGGCTCTTCTCGGTTCCATTTACTCTGCATCTTCGAGTTGATACATTTCCAAAGGAGCATAAACAAGCACTGGTTTAATACATGGATTCTGCGATTGGACAATAGGATGAAGTGCTGGGTACTTGCCAACAACTTCTCCCCTTTCCTTCTCCCTTTTAACCTCATAACTTCACTTACAAACTTTATTTCAGAATATATGATTTTTTACCTAGTCTACATCCCATATGACAATGCACGACAGTCATTACTCAGTGAACAATAAACATGTATTATGAATCTGGTGTATGTCAAGAACTATGCTATACCCCAGGGAGATAGAAAAGACAAGGACAACACAGGTTCTGTCTTTAAAAGGCTCATATCCTGCACCTGAAAAGCAACAGCATGTGATGAAACAATAAGTTACTGTATAAGCTTAATACATAAACCAAATCAAATGCAACTGAAGCAGTAGTATCTGGGGTAAGGCTACTGTAAGGTATGACATGTGAAACCCAGGGCCATCGGAAAAGGCAAAGTTGGAGAATTATCACTTGTACACCTGTCCTTTTTCTCCCACACGCCAATCTGTTTTGCAGGTAAAAAATATTTTAAAGCCAAGCAGGGGCAACTCTGAAGAGAGAAATTTCATAAAGAGTAATATGCATCTTGAAAGGCCGAAAGGAGAGGAAATAATTGCAGCCTTTTTGCCTTGCTGAAATGCTGGCTGGAGGGAAAAAAGGACAAAATTTAGCTGTATGTATGTATACAGATGCCTATATATGCTGCCCGTCAAGATGCTCTGTCCCAGTGAGAAGCCAGCTGGTCCCTTCCCAGCTCATAGCCCTCTTAGTTCAGCACAACCATCGTGATTCACTCTTTCTCCGAATGAATGTGCATCGTGCCACTGCTTCCTTTGCCAAAACCCAACGAGCAAGCAATGCCATCCTAAAACTCTGGGTTCCAAGAGATGCTATAAATAGTACAACATGCATTATGGCCCTGATTCAAATTACAAAAAGAATAGGGATAACACCAAGTATCTGTATAGAATTTTTAACCCTGTTGAAAATATTTTGAGTTAGACTAGACTGCAATAGCAATAAAGAAAGAGCAGGGTGCTACTAACATAAGCTAACAAGAACTTGTTTATTATGGCCTCTAGTGGATAAATGGCATCACCTCACATATGCTGATTTGGAATAAGTTGTTATTAAATATTATTTTAAAGGGAAATTTTGAAAGTCAGGGTACCCAAGTATGTCACAGCCACTGAGTACAAAGATTAGTCTTTAATGATTAGGGTTATTTTTTTACAAATCACAGAGAGAGAGGGAGAAAAGAGAAAGAGTCAGACAGGCACCATCAAGAGGGAACACTCTCAGCTTTACATACACACACACATTTATATTCACACCCATCCTTATACTTTCCCTTCTAATTCAGAGAAAGTGCTCTCTCCCTAGAATGTTGAGTCTAACCTTCTCCATTGCTGCCTTCTCTGCAACATATTAACATGATCAAGTCCCTCCATTAACTTTACACCTCTCTCTGGCTATTGTGCCCTCTTTCCCTTCACTACTTGAATATTTTAAAAGTTTTAATCAAGATAATTATAGATTCACATGCAATCTACAAATAATACAGAGAGTCCCTTGTACACTTTGCCCAATTTCCCTCAATAGTAACATTTTACAAAACTAGTATAATATCACAACCTTATTGACCTTGACACAACTCACCAATCTTACTCAGATTTTCCTGGTTTTACCTGTGCTCATTTGAATGTGTGTGTGTATGTATAAACCTTTATACAATTTTATCACCTGTGTAGCTTAATGTATACACTACAGTCAAGATACTGAACGGGTCCAACACCTCAAGGATCCCTCATGTCACCCTTTTATAATTACACCCACCTCCTTTCCTAAATTCTTGTAACCACTACTCTGTCCTCCATTTCTATAATGCTGTCATTTCAAAAATATTATATAAATGGAATTATACAGTATGTAATCTTTAGGGGTTGGCTTTTTTCACTCAGCGTAATTGGAGAGTCATCTCAGTTGCCATGTGCATCAGCAGTTCGTTCCTCTGTACCGCTGAGTTGTATTACAGGGTATGTGTGCAACCAGTTTGCCACTACCTAGCTTTTTGAAAAAAAAAAAGGAGTTTGCCTCTCTAATTCTCACTTCTCATTCCTCAATCCACTACAATTTGACTTCTGCCCATATTGCTCCAGATGTCTCATAAAATCACCACAGCCTCCTAATTTCTATATTCAATAGGCAATTTTTGGCATTCATCTTTCTTGGTCTTTCTGAAGCAACTGACACTACTGACCACTCAACTCATCCCTCCCCTAAAACTCTCTTCTTCTTGGCTTCTAGTCAGACCATTCTCTCTTGATCCTCTTACACTCTTCATCTTGGGCCTACTTTTGTGGACTCTTGTCCTCCTCACCCCAGTCCTTAATGTCAATACCCTCCCAGAATTCCATTTTTAGTGTTTTCACTATAAAAATTCTACACACCCTCCCAGTATAATTTCACCCACACATATAAACTACGTGGCTCCCTATACGTTGAAGACTCTAGCCAAGATCTTTCTCCAAATCCCAAATCCGTATTTTCAGATGATAATGTTTCACCTTCTGAAATTAATGTGTCCAAAACGGAACTAATTCATCACCCTCTTTCTGGTCACTATGACTGACCTAATTCCAACCATTTCCTCTCCTTCACGTAACACCTGTCTCAATGAATGGTACTGCACCTATTTAGTCATCGTAAAACTTCAGACTCATTTCAAATTATTTTCCCTCACTTTCACATCACTAAATCTCAACTCTATTCCTGAACTATTTCTTGAATTTGTTCCCTCCTCTTACTCCCCACTACCTTTTAGTTTAAGCTCTTTTCAGTTCTCACTCTCATCATCACAACAGCTTCTCTCTACTTTCTAGGCCTTTCTAGGCCATTCTCTAAACTTCTGCTAAGTGCTCTTACCTAGGTACAAATCTGATAAGTCATTCCTGCATTAAGATCTTCCAATGGCTCCATGATGTCCCCATGATAAAGCCTAACTTCTTAGCACAATACACAAGCCCTTCAAAATCTGTCCCTTGCCTACCTCTCCATCTTCTTTCACCTCTCATACACCTGCATCCTATGCTCTCATCATTTTGAACTACTTGCAGTTCCCAAATGTTCTGTCTCACAAGCCAGTGACTCAGGTCTCCAAGGAATCAGAGTGCTCTATGAGGGAACCATAGAAATGGTAGCTGGGACTTCCAGGAGGTTAAAAGGGTTGAAATCACTACCTGATTTGATATTCAGAGGAAAAGAAATTTTAAATGTTTAGAAATATTCTATGTTTAAAACAAAGAACAAACATTTCAAACATTTAACATAAAATGGAGATGGTACCCATTTGGTTCCTTCATCTCCAGAGGGTGAAATTCAAATATGCTCCAAAACAGGCCAGAGTAAGAAGTGAGGTGGTTGATAAAATCTTTCTAGACTCTTGAATATGACACAAAATAAAGTCTAAATTATAGATTTTTCCAAAGAAACTCATGATAACAGGAAAAAAGGGAAATAAAACTCGTTTCTGATGAAATTTGCTAAATATTAAATTGTACACATTAATGGTTCTTTGAATATTTGACATTTCCTCAGATGTGCAGGACTCCCAGTGATTTAGTTCTAATCTTCTTTCATTATTCTTTCAACATCTTTAAGCACTGATAACAGACTGATCGAGCCAAACCCTCAGGCAGTGTATTCTTCTGCTTATCCACAGGGTAGTAGTGTGTTTCAAAATAAGATCACCACTGTGGGACTATAAATGAGTACTCATAATGTCTGCAGAAAGCAGTGGTTTCTTTTTTGAACACACACAAACATAAGAATATTAAAGAATGAGGGTAACAGGTTGTCACAAAAGTCCAGAGTGTGGGATCCAGACTAGTAAACAACAACAAAATATGTACCTGTAGGGAGAAGTAATAAAGATGTCAAAGAGACACATGAGTGGTATTTGGAGGTAAAAATAGGAAAATAGACTAAGTTCCTGGTAAAATATTCCATACCCCTTGCTTTACAACACCACATTTATAAATAAACCGATTTGTATGTATTTAAACTAATAAAATCCTGGAAATATATAACTGTATGAGCTGTAAATTTTGACCTGGCAATCCCACTAATTACATTTTACATTAGATTTACAACAACAAAAGATGGTACAGAATCCTTTTGATGACCCTGAATTGACTCTGGCCACTGAGACCTAAATCAGAACATGGCCATGCTGTAAGAATTTTAGTGACAAGTATAAAGATGTTTGTTTTAGGGAAATCGCTATGGTGAATAAGAAAGCCCTTATTTTTAAGTGTTGGGGAAAAAAAATTTAGGGAAGTAGAATTCACAATGCTTACAAGAAAAGGTCAGGACTGGATTTAGTGTAGGCTCCCTTTGGAACACAGTTGTTTAACCTCTATTTAGCCTCAGTTTCCTAAGCCGCAGAAGTAAATAATAAGAGCACAGATCTCATAGAATTGTTTTGAAGATTAAATGAAATAATTTATATAAAGCACTTAGAACCATATTTGACAGTTTTCCAGGCCCTTCTGGTTCCATGTTCTATGATTCAGCTAACAATCAGTGCTACACACACACTCAGACTTTTAAGTTCATAAAAAGGACATAAGAACAGCAAAGAACTTTGAGTCGCCGGGCATATTTTTATCACTGCATTTCATTGTTTTGCACTGTGATCATCTGTATGTCTGTAAAGAGAACAGCACATTGGTCAAAGTCATGGACTTGGGAGCCAGACAGGGCTGTGTTTCTCAGTTCAAGTTCTTCCACTCAGTAGCTGGATGACCTCAGGCAAGTTACTTCCCTGAGAAAGTAGGTAACACTTTATAACAAACACTTATATTTCTTAATGGGTCTAAAAGGAATGTATTTTGTGCTTAAGTAATAGAAACATAATTCAAGTATTGTATATATACTAAAGTACACAAAATAAATTTAAAGCAAAAAGAAATGTATTTCCTCTCCTTCAAATATTTGATACGATAAGAAAAGCAAATAATGATCTGCCTTGTTAATGTCAAAAGCAGCTAAAAAGATAATTTTTTCAGACTACGTAATACTGCCTTAATAGCTGAGGCATTCTAAACTTAAGTCTAGAATTTCAAAAACTCAGAAAGTTAAATCCACTAAATGAAATGAATCAGGAGGCAATAAATTTGAATGTGTAACAAAATTGAACGTTTAAAAACATGTTATAAAACACAGTGATGTTAAGTATTCTTAATTTTATTGTGACTAGGAATTTATCTATCAATAATTCCAAATAAAGTTCTGATGGGGGCATCTTGCTTCTTAAAAGTTATTCAGGATTTGTAATTGCTGTCATTAAGTATCTATTTAAAAAGTAGAACAATTCTAATAATAATAAATAATTTTATACTATATTATAAATATATAACAATTTTTATAATAATAACTTTCTCTACAACATTTATTGCATAGTGAATAAACCCACTTTTTCTCACAGAAAGAATAAACCTCCTGCCTTTATTAACAAACAAATTCTGAGTTAATGGAATGGAATGCCACTAATTTTATAATCAAGTCTCCATATACCATAGATCAGAAAAATCTGAAGCTTAACTATACTCAAATAAATTTAATAAAGATAAGTGGACTTTGTCATTGACATCAAGTATCTCAACTAATATTCAAGACAGAAATGGTATCATTTTAATCTTTCTCTAATCCCCAAATTGACAAACATACAACAAAGTACCTCCATTTATACCCTTCTATAAAATACACTCTGCGGAATTTGGGATTAGCTTCTCATTAGATTTTGAGGCAAAACTCTCACAATGGATATTCAATATTATTGTGCAAACAAGATTTACACTGGAGAATCTATTCAAGTACATGATCAAGATCTAAGTTCTAAGCGTGGATCAGGCAATAGTTTCAATGGGACTTTAAGGATGAAGGATTGGGTTTATCGGAGAAGGCATGGAAATTGTAGGGCTTCTTCTATGAGTGTTGGAAGACAGTAACATAAAGGACAAATGCTGACGGCTTGTGAAAGAAGCTAGCCTAATAAAAGCAAAGGGAAAAGAGAAGTAGAAGATTATGATTACGGAAAGCCTTAAAACACAAAGGAATTTGGGCTTGACTCAGGGGGCACTCTGCGACTGCTGTAGGATCTTGAGGAAGGGAATGATTCTATCAATGCAGCATTTTATAAAATCAATCTGGCAGGATGGAATTGGGAGCATAAAAGGAATTTAAGAGACTGTTTAGTTTAGGAGGCAGCCACAGTAATTCTTTGTGATGAGGTCTCAGACCAAACGGTAGCACTGAAAGTAGATCTCTTTCATTCATTCCTTTCACAGAGAGTCTGTTATAGGTTGGGTGCTGTGCTAAGCATGGAGATTACAATGGTAAACAAGATTCATGGTTCCTTCTTTTATGGAGCTTATGATATAGGGAGGGAGTGTACAGAAAAACAAGCAACAAAAAATGACAGACATTACAAACTGTGATAAGTTCTATTAGGAAATAAACATAGATGGAGAATAAGGCAGAGGGCAGAAAGGGAGACTCCTTTTAGAAAGGATGTTCAAGGAAGCCACTCTGAGGAAATGATTTTTTAAGCTGAGACCTAAACAATGTGGAGGAACAAAGAGCAGCACGTAGCAAAGCAGAAAGAAGTTTGGTTTGTTCAAGGCACTTAAATAAGGTCAGTGCAGCTCCAGCACACTGAGGAAAGGGAAGCCTGACGGAAGATGACACTGGAGAGTAGGCAGAGACTGAGCACGCAAGACTAGACTTGTTAAGCTGAAACTTGGTTTTAAGTGCAATGGGAAACCGCTGGAGGATTTTGATCAGGGAAGTGACAAAATGTTTTTTAAAAAAGAGGAAAAATCAATTGGCCATAAATTAGATACGAACAAAGGAAAGAAAAACACTTGAAGTCCATTTTTTAAAATTAAGTAATTTGTGTTTAAAGACTGGAGAACCGACTGAACAATAAGCCAGTTTACTAAAGTCATCACTAAAAACAGGTTGAATAATTTCAATTTGAAGTTAGATAAACTGCACTGGTACAAATATATTACAACCTATGAGTGCCCTGAGTAAGAACAAGCATTTGGCATCAACCTAAGGAAAATATCTCTTGCTCAAGAAATGTACCACCAATCGAAAGTACTTATAAGATACACACTTGTAAGAAAACCACGGAGATAAATTTGAAAGCTCTCAACTAGCCTGTTTTCAGCACTGACTGACTTTGGACAAGTTGCTTAATCTCTCTGTGCTGTTTCCTGTAAAATGAGACATACTAACAGCCTGTAGAGGAGTCAACGTGTACAAAGTTTTCAAAAGAGTATTTGGCACAAGGCAAATGCTCAATAAATGTTAGCTGCTACAATTATCATTGCGGTAGAGCTGTTTTATTCTGCATGGTTCAGTTCATACTTACGTCGTCCCTCTTTCAAAACCATGCAGTTGGTTTTGAACAACCTAATTTCCATTCTTGCATAGGGACTATCTAGACCAGAGTGGACAGTAAATATTTTTGGCTTTTTGGGTCAGAAAGGCTCTGTCACAGCTACTCAGTCTACCACTGGAGCTCAAAAGTAGCCATAGATAATATGTAAATTAATAAGCATGGTTGTGTTCCACAAACTGGGCACTTAAATTTGAATCACATACTATTTTCATGTGTCACAAAATATTATTTTGATTTTTTTCACTCATGAAAAAATATAAAAACCACACTTAGCTTAACAGACTGTATAAAACAGGTGGCAGTCCATAGACACTTATAATACAAATATATGACCCTTTCAGTCATAATTTCTCCATATATAAAACCAAAGTGAATATAATCAGCTTTCCTAACTTCTCAATGTTCAAATAACAAAATTTATTTTCACATGTGGAATAATATCTAGCTCATGGGCTCAATTTTTTCTCCAATTTGCTCCAGTGCAACATACCACATAAAAAATCATGGCTAAAATAGTGCAAAAGGCTATTATACCAAATTCCTTTTGAGTCTCAAGCTGAACTGTATTAAGGATATGGCTACACATTGAAAGTTTATAGAGATCATTGTAACATAAAACTTCTATTATGATGTCAACTTTACCAGTGCTTACTCTACAAGATAATTAGAGCTGTTGCCAGTTTTAACACAACAAAATAAGGTATTTATCCAGGCTCTGAATCCCTGCCAGCAGGCATATTTTAATAAAAGAGGAGGATGGACGCTTATCCCTCATATATCCCTCATATCCCCTGACTATCCCTGTAGAGTCAATACAAATGTGATTCTCTTACAGTGTGTAAAACAGTATGTCATATGTAACATTAGCTCTGAACAGAGCAGGGTACATCTAAGACTCAATGGAAAAATAATGTTTTGTGGGGGATTTTTCCCTAATGATAAAAGATAAAGTCTTTCTAGAAAGAAAAAAAAAGCATCTTTGCTCATTTTGCATATAATCACAACTCACTTCAGTAAAAATTCTATGTATCTGTCAAAAGAAGATGGAATTGCAAATGCCAACCTGGCAGAGATATTTACATATTTATCTGCTGCTAAAATAGTCAGTGGATCGATTTCGCAACAAATCCTTAGTTCAAAAGGAGACTTATTAATGGGGATGTTTTAAAAGGAAGTTAGGTATCTCTGGCTTTGTGTAGCAGCCATTTTTGTTTCATTTAAATACTGAATGAGTGACAACTCCTAAATAAAACACAGGGCTTTAAATCAAAAGCTAAGACTCAACTTCTGACACCTCCCTCTCTGCTCATCCATCACCATGTCCCACGACTTGACCTCCTAAGGATCTCCATCACTTCTGCCTTGGTCATCACCTCCATCACTTCTCTAGATCAAGCTACTGTCATCTCCTCCCCAGACCCCTGAAACAGCCTCTTGGCAGCATCTACTCTGATCACTCTCCTCCACATTGTTCTTCATTCACATTGCAGCCACTCTACAAACCTCAGCCCAACTGTCTGCTTTTCAGGGAAGCCTTCCTGACCTCCCTGACCAGGTCAGATTCCTCTGTTAACATCATGTACCTCTCCTTAACGGCATGTGAACTTACAGATAACACTGTTTTTATATGTTTCTCTGCTTGTGTGATTAATGTCTATCTTCTCCACTAGATTTTAAGCTGCACATGGGGAAGGGCTGATGGATTCCCAATACCTGGCTCAATCCTGGCACATAACAGGGGTTTGATGATTTTACTGACTACTATACATGCTATAAGACATTATATCATTTTACACATGTTGAGGAATTTTTTGTTGGCACTGAAGAATAACTTGGTAGTTATATAGCTAATAGTTAATATTATAAGGCAGTGATAAGTCTCAAAGCCATTAAGTCTGATTTACCTGAACAAAATCAGATGTAAATCACTAGGTACTGCATCAAGTTACAATAGATGGTTACTAACATAGGCATCTTCTGAAGAAGATGGTGGGAGCTCAAACTCACTGCTGAAGAGTAAACTTAATAAAATTTATCAAAATATGGGGAAAATTTATTTTAAAAACATTTAGCATCTAGAGTGAGTTTTTTTAGTCTGCTATGAAAAATGGATTCCCATGCTTAAGTATGTAGGGAGAATAACTTACTTTAAAATTCATCAAAGAAAAAAGAAAAGAATTTCAAAATAGAAAAAAATACATCAAAAAATAAGATGAACTGAATGAATAAAAGGGTTGGGAAGTTGATATGTGATACAGGAAGAAGATATGTGACAGGAAAACGTTAATGATAAAATCTAAGTGGTGGATATATAGATATTCACTGTAAAATTCTTTTAATTCTCTGCAGTATGTTCAAAAATTTTCTTAATACGAGGACAAAACACTCTCTAAATTATCATTCATTTTGCTCATAGGGTGTGCAAATATAGTTTTCACCTTCATTAAAAACCTGTTAAACTCTTTCAGTACACACAAATTCTAGGAGAAGGACCATGTCTTTAGCATCCTGAGGAAGCTACGCTTTAAATACAACACTCAAACCTTCCCCCATATATCTGTGGGCCTGGAACAAGAGTACAAATGGAGGCCCACATAGCATATGTCTAAATATTAAGAAGTTATCTATTAAGCTAATAAAACTATTAACTAAAGCATGGTCTATTCTTCACACTTGACACAATATATACCATCATGATAACATGGAAGACCAGGATTGAATGTAGAATCTTGATTCCGAAGAGCTCTGTATCTCTATTCTTCCCACCACCCTAAAAGAGCCCTGTGCACACACCTACATTTCCATGCTCTGTCCACATTCCCAGCACAAAGCCCATAGCTGCTCCTTATGCCTCTGGGTGTCCACATTGATAATACGGTCCACCTACCAGAGGACAGACCCAGAGACTGTTGGGAGCAAGCGTGGGGCCATTTGGGCAGGGATTTCAGGGACCCTGGGTACCCAGAGCATGGTTTAGAAGGTAAGGTGGGATGAAATGAGATATATACAAGAGTTGGGCATCTCCCCTTGAGCCCAATGACTGGAACTGTGGGGACAGGCACAACTAGAGAAGGGCCTATTTAAGGTCATCCAAAGTACAGGGTCCAAAGGCTGTACTGGCAATACCATTCAAACTATTTGGCAATACCATTTAAACTATTTAGTAATCATGACAGCAGAAATTTCTCCCCAAAGTGACAGTTCTAGAACATCTGTTTCCCTGAACTCATGATTCTTTGACTTTATTCTCCCTATGAAATTCTTTTTAAGGTTAAGTATATCTTACCTCTCCTCCTTCTATAGATCATTCTTTTTTAGAGAACCATTATCTAAGATGTAATTAATTCAATACTTTGTATCTCTTTTTCCCATAATTAATTTTTAATCATGGTAACACTTATTATATATCCACATGGGACAGGAAATGAAGTAAAAGTAGAAATCCAAGGCCTTCAAGTAATCAATTAAGCTCATTTTTAGTTGTCATGTACTGTGTCTCACTATCTCAGATTATTAGCACATAGATTAGAATAAGCCAAGTCCCTTGGTTTGAGCTCAGAATTTAGCTCTAATTTACAACCATAAATTACTTTTAACCATCTCTTTTCAAATTTCCACCAACTCAGAAATTTATATTGGTCAATAGAGATTATGTGTAGACAGATAAAAACAGAATCATCATAGCTTCAAAGGACAAGAAAAAAAAGAAAATGAGTCTGAAACATATAATTATGTTGTACACAAGAAATTGACACACTGTAAACTGACTATATTTCAATGTAAAAAATGGGTCTGACTATTTAAAAAACACTATTAAAAAAGATGTTATATCAGATTTCATGAAAGTTGACTGTGATCATTTTATATTGTTAAAAAGTTACAGTAACAGAAGAGTAGGTAGACAATTAAAAGCAAGTCCTGCTTTCTTACAGCCTCTGTGTCACTGGCTGTGCTCATGAATAAGCCACAGATCCTCTGTATCTCAGTCTTTCCAGTGGTTAAGAGAAAAAGGAAAAGAAGAGATGTTATAGGAGAAATCAGACAGCACTTAGAATTCTTAAGAAAAAAAGGTGGAATATTAAATCCAGGTAATAATTAGCATATCTTTCTTACACTACAAATTAAGGACAAAAGCATAGACAAGTAAATACAGATTAACTCAAAACTTCCAGCATTTAAATTGGCCCTATCTAACTGTACCTAAAGAGGCATATATAAATACCAAACTGCATATTAGTCTTAGATCCCTTTTTAATGATTTAGAAGTAAGAAAAATCAGGTAAGAAAACTGACTTTTTGTAACCATGAATACAAAATGCAATGCTAGCTGTAATCAAGTGTGTAAGTTGGAGAACTGAGATTCTATTCATATAAATTTCTTGGCGTTTCTTCCAAGTCGTAACTTCTCACACCCCTCAAAGGATATACACAAAGGATATTATACATGCACACATATATATGCAGATATTTTGGAAATAATTATAAAATTATATACTATACTCAAAGCCCTTGGCAACATTTTGAATGTAGCCTCTTTGGAGTAATTATGAACAGAATGTAAAATGACTCAGCACAGCCAACACTGGTATAGAAATAGTAAGATACGTAAACTGTGACCTAAATGCTAGTACTTCAACTGCAATATGAACCACTATTAGTTAAGTATTATTATGAAAACCAAAGACCACAATATATAGATTCTACTCTACTACAGTATATTGACTTTAATTTGTGGAAGAGCTGGAAAGTTGGGGAATGATCTTTTTTCCATTATGCTGACATAATTAATACAAAGGAATCTAATTTACATATCTAAAGATTTCAAGGTAAAGGTTTTACATGAATAATTTTTAAACTGAAACATTTTTTTCTATATAGTTAAATTCTTAATAATAATTGATGTCTGACAAACCTTCTATTTTAGCAGGGTTTATAAGTGGCACTAAAAGTAAGCTGAGGCCAATATAGATCATAAAATAAGAACATATCATATTAAAGTAGACTTCATGTAACCAATTTTGTTTTAAACAGGATCTGCTTTAAGTGCATGCACATTATATTAATAATAAGCATCATTCACACAAAGATCCTCAATTGTTTGTGTCACAGACATTTATAGAGATGTCACACTGAATAGTCTTAACATTCTGGTATATTTTTACATGTGCATTTTACATCATATTACCTAATCTTTTTTTTTTTAAGCAGCCTCTACTCACTTTCAAGCTTTTTCATGTTCTCAGCAAAATAATAACTCTTGGTCATCACAGGCAGCCAAATATCAGGCCTTAACCATCTGTCAACTGGCCTGAATTCAGCAAGCATGCTCCTGTAGTTTTAGTTCTAATTGTGTTTAATGCTGCACTAATTATTTCAATGGGGAATAATTTTGTACAGTCAAAGTTGACTCATTTTATAAACTGGAAGCTCCTCAGCTATAAATTGGCAGGTCTCATCCTTCATTCCTCCTAAGCGTTGTGCCAAAGGGGAATAAGTATATGGTTGCTCTGTGACCAAATGTCATGTGCTGGGCAGAAACATTGATCCTGGCTATTAATCACTCTGCAAGCCCTCCCAGTAATCAAAGGGCACAGCTGCAATGATATATGACCAGTGTCAGAGTAGAAAGCCCTTTACAAGACTGCATGCTTACCAGCTGATGGCCAGTATGTACTACTGCATGCACACTGGCCAGCCCAAAGTGCCCAGGCTAATTAATCATCACCTCTAACTGTTCATTCTATCATTAAACACCTATATTGGCTGAATTATCGGAGGATTCTTACCCCCTCTAATTACTTAGGTCTGGAAGTAAAGAACCTTCTCACCTGGATAACAAAAAGCTGCCTATTACCTGTTTCAGACCAGTCTGCCCTTTCATTCTCTTCTCCGTAAGTTTGCTGACCTAGCAGTGAACTAGAGACCAGGAGAAAATTGGATGTTATTGTGACTGAGTTTGGTGACGTTCACATCAAATGACTGGTAGCGGAGCTACATAACATGAAATCATCTAAATTTAATAAGGTGAACTTTTACAAATCTCACATGTGAATTTTCTACACAAGTTATGAAACATTTTGATACAGTTTACTATGAGGTACAGTTACTTAAGAACAAACCAGTTTTCCAAAGAAATACTCAGAAAAGGTTTTACCAGTTATAATTCATTTACTGATGTGATCCAGCATACTATTCTATTGGTACTATCTCCTACCTCAATAAGAACCTTCAGATATTAGTTATCTTAAAACATTTTGTGTTTCATATTTGCCTTCGATACTAATATCCTAGGATTTCTCTATTTTTTAAAGTATCCAGGATAAAATAATTAATGCTATGGAGACTGTAAAAAAAATCTTAGGATGGCATTCACTCACTCTTAATTTATATGGAAATAATTGTCTCCCTTTCAAAACAGTGCCAATCTAAGTAGAGAAGCAGGAACTACATATCAGCAGGAACTTAAAATTATTACTAAATAGTGATGCTATATTAAAAGCCTTGAGCATAGCAACACTTTTTATTATACTAAGACACCAGAGGACTTCAAAGTAGAGAACTATCAAGATTTTAATAATCAAATATGGTTAAAAGTCTTCCTTAAAGAAATACATTTAAGCAGTAGAATGGCATAACTCTTGAATATCACCTTGAGACTTTAAAAATTATTATCTTTTTTTTTTTAATTTTAGCATATATACAGCTGCCAAGGAAATTCAATAAAACATTTCTTAACAGGGCAAACTTCAAGAGATGAAGAGTCATGTGTTACTTCCACCAGCATTATCATGTTGCATATTTAGGAACATGACCAATACACTTGATTGTAATGGCTTTACTCCTCTAGTAACAAAAGTGATTAGAATTCACTGAGTTCAACACAAGATTTTTTTAAACTGGGATGATTATAATTGGTTTTAGAATCATAAACCAAACCAATATAGTATCTTTAAAAACATTCAAATAATAAGCAGGTAGACGCTATGTTTTAGTTGTTCCTGATTTTAAATTCTTAGGATTCAAGGATTAAAATAAAGACAAGTAGGTAGTGGAACTAAAAGGTAGTACAATCATTAGCTTATCTACTTGAAGGACTAAAATGAAAAGACAGACAATATCAAGTGTTGGTGAGGATGCAAACATTTATAGTAGTTTTATTCATATTAGTCAAAACTGAGAAGAACCAAAAATATCCATCATCAGTGAATGAATAAGCAGTTGTAGTACATCCATACAAATGAATATTACTCAATAATAAGAAAAGAGTGAAATATAGGCACATGCAACAACATAGGTAAACCATTAAAGCATTATACTAAGTGTAAGAAGCCAAACTTCCCTAGCTTCACATTGAATTATTTTATTCATATTACCTTCTGGAAAAGGCAAAACTATAGGAGCTGGATTTAGACCAGTGGTTGCCAGGAGCTGGAACAGAGGCAAGGGACTGACTGCAAAGGCAGGTGAGGAAACTCTTTAAAGTGATGGAATAGTTCTGGATCTTATCTTGATTGTGACTACTGTAGTGGCTACCTAGCCGCATACATCTGTCAAAAATCATCAAACTATTACACTTTTTAAAATGAAATTTATTGTATGTAAATTATACTTCAATAAATCTGACTTAAAAACAAAACAAAAAAGAGAGTGAAAGTGGGGAAAGATCTCAAGAGCAAATTAGGTGTCTCATTTCTATAGAAGTCACAAACATTTATTTTGGAACCACTGACCCGTATAACCCAAATGCCTTAATAATTTAGCCTAGTGAACTAAAACCCTTTTTATCTGAAAAGAAGACTTGAGTATACATTTTAAGAACCATCAATTTTAACTCTGATAAAAATGGAAAACTGTGGAACACCAAAATACCTTAAAAGGGAGATTACTTTTCTTAACATTTTATCATTCACAGAGTTGAAAAAATTATCTGATATAAATTATACAGTCTGAAGATAAGAGTGAGTGAGCTGCTCCAAGATCTACAGAAATAAGGCACTTTAGTTCAATTAAATGATTTCCCTGCAGGCAATGTCTTTTCAATCTGAGCTAATGACATCATTTAAGGAGGATGGTCCATTTAACTAAAAGGATCTTTACAAGGCAGACAGACAGAAGGCAATCTAAGAATATTTGCAAGGACTTTCCATATTTCAAAATCATAATGGTGAAATGTCTACATAAAATTCTTAAAGTTAGATATTAATCAATACGTTGCAGAAATAATTTCATGAAAAAGAATGTAATAAAGCTCTTAAGAAGTTCTCCCCATTATTTTTCCCTTTTAAGAAACCAGTTCTTTTCTAACGGCAATTAGGCTACTCCAGATTAGCAGTGACATGGAGTTTCTAGAAATTAGGACCTCATTTCTGAAATGCAAAACTTCTTTACCTACCTGCTGTTTCTAGGATAATCCTCCCCAGGTCCTATAGGCTTACTTTTACCTGACTTTAAACTTCTGCATGTGAAATAGGCGAAAGCACAATTGCCAACTACCCTAAACTAAACTAGGCTGACCAGAAATTGAACTGTTAATTCTCCAGGTAAGAAATAGTTTCAGGAATCCTCCAGAGGGCTCTTTCCTTAACCCTGTGCCCTAGAATCAGAAATTGAAAGTCTTGGGTGGACTATCCTTACATAAAAATTCCTCACAGCTCAGGATTCACTTCACCACCATAGCCTGGGGAGAAGACAGATGACGTAAATCACACAGTAGATGATACCAGATTCTCCAGGAAAGCTTTCTTTTTCCTAATTCTGGGTTTTAAAATTATTTTTCACTTAACAGTACAAACAGTGACTACTGCTGTGTATGACTTGGTAAGGAAGTTAGACCAGTAAGGGCAAGAGATAGAAACTCTTAACCTTAAATGATAGACATACAATCTAAGTTACAGAAGCATTGCTGCTGCTAACAGTTGTGTGACCTTGGATGAGTCATTAACACTCATTCTGCCTCCTCACCTGTAAAATAATCTCTGAGGCCACTTTCAGCTCTCACAGTTGATAATTCTCTCATATATCAGAATAAAAATGATTCATTTTGAAAAGCAGATGAGTGAAATACAGAGCTACTATTAAATGAGTCAAGTTTTACACTTCCTAACATTGACAGACTTTTTAAAGTCTCAAAATCCAGGCTTTAAAAACAATTAGTTTGCCTGAGTGTCAGGAAATGTGCCTGCCCTAGGAAATTAGAGCTCAAAAGAAACCAAGAAGAGCGTAAGAGATTGGTTAAGTACCTAAGAAGAATTTGATATATTGTCTAAAGCTACTTCATCCAATCCTTCTATTTAGAAATCATCATAATAAGTTAAAAGCAAAGAAGAAAATTTTCTAAAGTCATCTGGTTCTGTAATCAATTGAGCCGCTTTCCCCAGCAGAAGTCCAGTTTTTTAAAGTTGACCTTCTTTTCTCTCTTTCTTTTTGGAAATGGTATAATTCACAATTTTTCTTATTTTTAAATACACGGATTAGTATAATTTATATTTTCATTTATAGACATTACTAAGCCAATATATATCATCTATAATAATTTGCCTCATACAATCCTAGGGGTAGGGAGAAGTAGGTAAAGGAATACACAAAACAAGGTTGAGGACAAGTAGACAAATGTTTGTGTCCAAATTAAAGACATTTTACCATATAAACAGAAAAAGTCTTAAAGGTTTGTAAGATAAGAGCCACAGAAATTCAATATTACTCATGCTACATAGCATTTGCAATCAAATTCTCCCATCTTTGAAATTCAGGCCAGGTTCCCTATCACTTGTAATAGATACACTTCAGTAATTATATACAGCCTAAGAGGAAGAATAAAAAAGATTCAGATATTGGTCCTTTCCAGTAAATAATTTATGCCTTTTGATGACTAATCTAATAGTAAGCCATACCACTTTTTTCCCACCAGAAAGCTCTAAGTTTTTTAATAAGATTAAATGATCTAAGTATCAAATACTTTAACCTTATCTTAGATCATAGAATGGATAAACTGATAAGCAGATTTTTTAATTTTTCTTCATATAAGTACCTCACTTTGATAACTTTAGCAGTAGTGTAGCTCAGTCATCATTTATTTGCAAGATACAATCCTCAGCACTATACGATTTCATGTGTAGTCACCTCAAATCCATTCTGGAAAGAGAGGAAGTGTAAGCAGTGGTGTGTCATTTAAGCCCCCATGTTCTGTTTAGATTTACTGGACAACACCAGGTGGTCAAGACACGGTCTTATGAAAGACAGAGGAAGCAGCTGCCTGTAGAGCACCACTGCAGAAACCTAGGAAATTGCTCACCTTATAAAACCAAAATCTCTCCCACTAGCCGGTGGCCCTTACCTAATACATCATCACTGGTTACTTGTTTGGGGTTTTTAAGGAATGTTTCTTTGGCAAATACAAGTAGCAAATAATCAATCTTATCTTTTATTTGTTTACCATGAGCAGAAAACAAAATAAGTAAGCGAGTGAGATAATAGGTTAAGACTGGTAGGAGAAGGTCAGAAAGAGGTCTGGAGGGATGGAGAGAAAATAAGGCACTTTCATCTATAAGTCGGAAGTGTTAGACTAGATTTCCTTTGTTCCTTTCCAACTAAAATTCCACAACTTGTTGTTCTTAAAGCAGTAACACAAATGATTAAGAAGGAAAAAATATTTACAACATAAATGATGATGTTTTAAAATCCTTGAAATATAATGGGTGTTTAAAAAAGAACACGGCAATGTTAAAAATAAGCAAATATATGAAAAATCAATTCCCAAAACATACAAATAATTAAGAAACATATGAAAAAATTCACCATCACTAGTAATACAACAGTAAAAATACAACAACGGTATATGTCAATTACGCCTCATATAAAACTGGGAAAAAAAGAAATGCAAATTAAAATAACAATGAAATACTATTTTCAATAAATACTTGAAAAACTTGCAACCAGTGTATTAAAAAAAAAACACTGGAAATAGATAGTACTGATGGCTACTCAACACTGTGAAAGTACTCTGTATCACAACACTTTCCAGTACAAAATATGGAAAAATCAGATTATAAAACAGCATCTAGAATATGAAGTCAGATATGCACAGAAACGTCTCTAGAATGATACATATCAGAATTTTAGCAGGGATTATTTCTGTTACTGAAGATTATTTTCTTTTTTACGCTTACCAGTTATGGTGATTTAAAAGTATGTTCACAAATTCTTTGCCACTCCTCCCCTCAAAGGGTAGAGACTAATCCCTTTCCCCTTGAATGAGAGTCAACTTCAGTGATTTTCTTCTAAACAGAATGTAGCTGAAGTGATGCTATGTGACTTCTCAGAACAGCTCATAAAAAGGATACAGCTTCCTCTTGGTTCTTTCTTGAATCACTGGCTCTGGGGGAAGCAGTCCATCATGTCAATAAGGATACTCAAACAGCCAATGGAAAGGCCCATGAGAGGAGGAACTAAGGCCTCCTGGTAACAGTCAGCACCTAACTATAGCCATGTGAGTGGAAAGTGGATTCTCCACCTCCAGTCAAACTTTCAGATGACCCTGCCCCCAGCTAACATTTTGACTGCAATCTCATAAGAGAATCCAAGCCAAAATCACATTGCTAACCTGTTTACAAACTGCTGACCTTCAGAAGATGTGAGAATAATAAAATGTTTATTGTTTAATAATAAGTAAATAATAATAAAACGATACATAGGTTTTAGGTAATTTGCTATGTAGCAATAAATAACTACACATCTACATAGGGTTGTGATTAAAAGTGCAGACTACACATTATTCATAAATAATCAAAAAAGTGGAAACAACTCGAGTCTATTGACAAACTGATAACCAAATTGTGGCATATATATACATAGGATATTATTCAGTCTTAAAAAGAAATGAAATTCTGATACATGCTACAACATGGATAACACTTGAAGACATTATGCTAGGTGAAACAAGACAGACACAAAAAGACAAATAAAGACTCTATGATTCTACTTATATGAAGAACCTAGAATAGGCAAATTCATAGAGACCAAAAGTAGAATAGAGGGGTGGGAGAGAGGAAATGGAGAATTATTGTTAAATGGACACAGAGTTTCTGGAAATAGATGGTGGTGATGATTACTCAATGTTGTGAAAGTATTCAGTACCACTGAACTATACACTTAAAAGTGGTTAAATGGTAAATTTTATGTTATGTGTATTTTATTGCAATAAAAAAAAAGGCAGGGAAGGTCCTGGAGTAAGACTGCACAGGTGTGAATTTTGGTTCCAATACTTAGTAGCCATGTGACCTAGCCTCTCTATATCTTAACTTTTTCATGTGTAAAATGGGCATAACAACAATGCCTACTGCATAAAGTTGTTACAAGGTTAAATGACATAATCCACATAGAGCATTTAACCCTATGCCTAGCACACAGCAAGTACTCAAAAATATCAATTATCATCATAGTAAAATGAACATGTTTTGCTTCTGATACATAAAAGTTATTTTTATTACAAATAATGACAGATAAAGCATCACATCATATATAGCAATATACAGCAATATGTATACATTGCTGAAAGGAATGAAGAGTGATTGCAGTATTTAGAACCAGGGGGTTTAGGTCTACAAAAGAGGTATGAAAGAGCTAAGTTCTAAATGGAATTTTTCAGAAAGGACAGGAACTCAATTTCAAATAAAAGGGTAGGAAAAAATATTTATGACTTAAAGGTAAAATTGGGAAAATTATGAGTAAGCACTTTCAGAAAAAAAATAAACACGAACTAGAGCATTGTGAAATAATGACAGTTACATATTAGGGTGACAATTTCAGAAGTCTTCAAAACATCTCATATTTGAAACAGGTAGGTTACTATAGGTTTCTGAACAGAGATGCAAAAGGCCTGCTTGAGGAACATAATTTCTGCTGCAAAATATGGGACAAATCAGAAGAGGCAGGAGAAGAGGCAGGCAGGTTGGTTAGAGACTGTAAAAGTAGTTCAAGCACAAGATAACTAAACCTAGGCCAAGACTACAGGAAAAGAATAGAAAGGTTAAATCCAAGATTATTCTAAAAAAAGAAATGGCATTGTTAACAATAGACCAGATATCCCCACCATCAATTAGTTTTTTTATACATTTGATTAAAATCAAGCCAAAGCACATTCATATGTTTACTGATCTAGAGAGGCAGCATAACAGAGAAGGGAAGATCACTATAATGGAAGCCCCTAGAATTAGGTTCTCTTCCAGTTCTGAAATCGGTAAGACAAGTGGTTCCCAAACCTGGCTGCATATTAGAAACTGCCCAGGGAGCTTTTAAAAATTCTGATACCAAGGTGGGGTGGGGATATGTCCAGATTTTCTTTTGCAGACGTTTGGAACCCAATGAATTAAATTGTAACTAGAAGGCTTTGCAGTGTTCTGAATGAAAAATGATGGTATCTTAAGATAGGACGGTATCAATGGAGGAGAGAAACAGTATTAAGAATATACTAAAAAGGTAAAACTAACCTATGGTAAAGAAAAATCAGAGAAGTGGTAGGCTCAGCTTGAGGTGTGATGGGGTAAGGGCTGGGCACTGACTGGGAAAAAGCATGAAGAAATGTTCTGAGGTAAAAGAAATATTCTGTATTTTGATAGAGGGATAGATTATATGGGTGTATGCATTTTTCAAAACTCACGGAATTGCGCACTTAGGATTTATGCATTTCATTGTTTATACCAGTTATCTCAAGAAAACAGTAAACAGATACTAAACTCTAGTTATATACTTGCTTTGCATAGTAGTATAGGTTAGCAATTCCAAAACTACTTCCTTTGAATTACAGGCTTGAGCAAATGAGTAAATACACTGAGACTGATGGAAGCTTAGTTTCTCACTATTACAGAAGGGAGTTACAAATACGGAAATGAAGAAGACTAGAATGAATCCTGTGGTGTTGAATTGGAATTGGGGTGACCAGAGTGAATTAATGGTTATTGGCAAGTTAAGTGGGTAGGTAAATGGATAAGTGGATGGGTGGATGGATAGAAAAATGAGTGTTTTAGATATCTACTGTGTATAACAAACTATTCCCAAACTTAGGAGCTTAAAACAACAACCATTTCATTACCTTTCATAATTGTGTTAATCATGTCTTTATCTTCTGCATTTTTTGATGTTTCGACATCTGGGGCCTTGCTGATCCTAGAGAGAGTGCCCCTCAGGGTGAGCCAATTCCTAGAGATAGTCTAGAACTCTCCTGAAGGTGTGCAAACCAACCAATCCAAAGTCATACACCACCCCTACCCCCAAGCCCCCAACCAACAACCTCCTCCTTTATCTAGTTCATATACTCCATCCAGGCCACTAGTGATCTGCCCTAATCGTTCCAGGGCTGCTAAACAAATCGGGACAGCCCCTATGCCCCAGAGCCTGCTGAAATTATTTAAACTAGCCAATCTAAATCTGCCTATCCTGCCTTGCATTTCTCATAAAAACCACAATAAAAGCGATTGCTCACATTTTCCCGTCACTTTCTCTGCCCCCTGACTAATCCTGGTGCTTCCTCATGTGGCCCTGTGTAGTGTGGCATGCTTCCTCCTCTTGGAAACTGTGACAAACTATCTTTTCAATAGCAGTCATTTTCTGGTCTTTTGGCCTCACCATACCTGAATAATAACAAAACCTACATTTGAAAATAATCCAGTGGGTTGGCTGATCACTTCTTCTCTGCCGTGTGATGCTGGCTGAGTTGCAGTCATCTGCAGACTCAACTGCACTAGAATATCCAAGATGGCTTATTCACAGAGCTAGCAGTTGATGCTGACTACAAGCTGGAAGCTCATCTGCTGCTGCCAACCAGAGCACATGCACATGGTTTCTTCGTGTGGCCTGGCCTTCTCACAGAACAGCAGCTGAGTTCCAAAAGTATACCAACAGTTAGCATTCCAAGAGGTCCAGAAAAAAAAAAAACTTGCAGGGCTTTTTATGACCTAGACTTAGAAGTCACACAGCATCACTTTCATCACACACTCTGGTCAGAAGCAAGTCACAAGGTCAGCCCAGATTGAAGAGGAGGGGACTACCCAGGGTGTGAACACTAAGAGGTGTGGCTTACTGGAGGGTCATCTCGGAGATGAGTTATCACAATGGATACAGAAATAAATACAGGTGTCTGAAAACATGTTGAAATATTTATGCATATTATATATATACATATTTCCCAGCTCTGTCCACTGTTGAGAGTCTAGAAGCAATGATATACCAGTAGCATGAGCACAGTGAGCCCCTAGATCCTGGCTTCTATATACCATTCCCCATTAAAATGAACCACAGCTTCTTAGAGAAAAGGCTGATTCAGGATTTGGGTACAAATGAACCTGGAACACTTTGTCATATAGAGTACTCAAAAATAATAGGAACATATTATAGGAACACAGGAATCAATTTGAAAGGGTTCCCACTGGCTAGATCTGGGTCAATTTCAGCATCAAAATAGTGACAGTAAAGAATATTAGGAGACTATAAATATACTGCGTAAAATAATAATCTTTAAGTCTATATTAATATAAATAAATAAAAGGAGAAGGAAACCTTTTTTTCCCAGTGGAATGACGACTAATAAACACATAATCAGAAAATCATTAATAGGTGCTAAAAATAGCACGTGAAAATTCAGTGAGGAACAAGCTATTTAGATAGCCTTTCATTTCTTCAATGAGTTCACAATGTAACCTCAAATTTTATATAGATGGCTTCATATTTTATATCTCTACTTCTGTCTTCTCATCTTCTCTCTAACCTAACATCACAACTCCAAGACTCTAATGGACACATTTACATGCATATACTTACTAGCATTTTACTTCCTTTCCCATGATCTAATAATTCTTCCTAACATTTCGACTACTTTCAGTAACTGTTTATCCTTTCCAAGTTGTGTCTACAGCAGTTAAAAAAGAAATTACTGAGCATAGTAGGTGCTCCCTAAATATTTGTTGAATAAATAAATGCCAAAACTAATCTCCTTATTACTGTACTTACAAACTGAGTTCTCTCTGATTCCCCCTTTTTCTGTTGTCAGTCACCTAGTCCATTCATCTTCCTCCTAAGATTTGACAATCTGCCCTCCAAAATCAAAATGCAAAATTCAGGCCATTTTCATCCTGGTTCTTATTTCAAGAGCCTCCCAACTGATGACTAGACAACCTTTATGTTTTTTCCTACAACAATCTATTTTTCCTTCTTTTTTTTCAGTTTTATTGAGATTTAATTGACATACAGCACTAGGTAAATTTAAGATATCCCACATAATGACCTGACATAAATATAGTGTGAAATGATTACCATAGTAAGTTTAAGGTTAATATCCACCATCTCATATAGTTACAAAAAAAATTTTTTTCCTTGTGATGAGAACTTTTGGGATCTACTCTCTTAGCAACTTTCAAATATACCATACAGCCATATTAACTATAGACATCATGTTGTATATTACATTTCCAGGACTTATTTATCTTATAACTGGAAGTTTGTACCTTTTGACTATCTTCATCCAATTCCTCCAAACCCAACCCCTGCCTCTAAAAACCACTAAGTTGATCTCTTTTTCAATGAACTTTTTGTTTTTGTTTTTGTTTTTTTACATTTCACATGTGAGATCATACAGTATTTGTCTTTCTCTGGCTTATTTTATTTCGCATAATGCCCTCAAGGTCCAACCATGTTGTTGCAAGTGGAAGGATTTTCTTCTTTTATGGCTGAACAGTATTTCATTATATGTATCTATATTTATTTCATACATTTTTTATGCATTCATCTGTCAGTGGACACAGGTTGTTTTCATGTCTTGGCTACTGTAAATAACGCTGCAATGAACATAGGGGTACAGATATCTCTTAGACATAGTGATTTCATTTCCTTCAGATACATACCCAGAAGTGGAATTGCTGGATCACATGGGAGTTCTATGTTTAAATTTTTAAGGAACCTCCATACTGTTTTTCATTGTGTGGCTGCACCAATTTACATTCCCACCAACAGTGCACAAGGGTTCCCTTTGTCCCACATCCTCGCCAGTATTCCTTATCTCTTGTCTTTTTGATGATAGCGATTCTAACAGGTATGAGTTGATATTTCATTGTGGCCTTGATTTGCATCTCCCTAATGATGAGCAATATTGAGCAACTTTTCATCTACTTGTTGGCCATTAGAATATCTTTGGAAAAATATCTATTTAGGTCTTTGCATATTTTTAAATTGGATTATTTGGGGTTTTTGCTATTGAGTTGTATGAATTCTTTATATAGCTCGGATATTAACCCCTTATAAGATATACAATTTGCAAATATTTTCTCCCATTCAGTAGGTTGCCTTTTCATTTTTGTTGATGGTTTCCTTTGCTGTGCAGAAGCTTTTTAGTTGATGTAGTCCCACTTGCTTATTTTTTATTTTTTACTTTTTGCTTGTGAACATAAAATACCAGATTATCTTCCCACACCATGATTTTTATCCTCTCCTCTGCATGAATCCAAACAGGGTGTGGGATTTGAACTCATCCATTGATGACTGGTAGGACCTTATATCTCAAGCTTTACTGAACCTCTTTATTGCAGTCCCATCATACTCATGGAAACTTCAAGCTTTTGTTCATACTGTTGTATCTCCATACAAAGTCTACCAGCACATCACATTTTTATATTTCTGGATCTCTGAGTTCTAATTATGAATACAAATATTTTTATTAAATTATGCTTTCACAATAAACAGTCTTAGCCATTGAGCTGAGTATACACAAATTCCAGGCTAAACAAAGAGCTTTTTTAAAAATGTACTTATATGAATTTGTCTTTTCACCTAAAAGTGGTATTGAAAAGTGAAACTGGCTAATTGACTTCTGATTAAACAAAGACTAACCATATACGTTATAGTTTATATTACATCACCACTAGCTTTTGTTCTACAATTTTTAATGTATATGACCACAAGTAGGGATCCTGTCTTACTAATGTTTCCCTAACAGGATAAACATTAATTCTTATTAGTATCCTTACGTATTCTAGGAGTATTTTCCTTAAAATATTCACATATTCTAGGTTTTCTTAGTTCATCTCAAAATTTTGTTATTCAAAAATTATACTATAAAAATAATAAAATAAAAAAGATATCTATAATAAAATAAAATATATCTACTATAAAAGTATAATTTATATACTAATTATATAATATTCCACCTTTATTAAAAGACTATTAGCTATAAAATAAAATTCATTCATTAAAAGGCAGATGACATTAGACATCAGAAAAAGAGATTTAGTTACTGAACTAACAAAATAACATCCATATGAAGTAATCTCACTATAAGGTAATCCCACCACATAGGCCCCTAAAGATGCATTATCACAAGATACCACTTCACTATTTTTGAAGAAGAAATTGTGATGCTATTTTAGAAAAACAAATCAACCCACAATTAAATGCTTATTGTCTTACCCATTTTTAAAATATTTTATACTGACGAGTTACTCCCAGTGCACTGAATATCATGAAGTTGTCACCACCTATTCCCCAGGCATTTTGTATTTTTGTTACACAAACTGATTCCATGATTAATCTAAGCAAAGTTACATTAAGAAGAGAACTCTTCCATGGAGAAAATAAAAGTCATCTACTTTATCCTACTAGTTTTGGAATAGTCTACTGTATAGATTGCCACTATTTCCTCGTTTAAGAAAAATGTTATTGTTTTCAAACCTATCCTTTCAAAAGGATTCCATAAAAACAAACAAACAAAAAAATATAGGATTCCTATCACCTTAGAATTCTCTCACATAACTAAAAAAAAAGTTTCTTAAAGCAGATGAATAAAGGCTCTTAAATGATTCAAATTTAATACTTGCCAATGCTAACAGACTCTACAGAAAATACAGATGTGGTGTGAGATCAACTCTCACTAATTGGATCAGGAGGCTAAAATCTGTGACCTGGTGTCAGAGAAGCAGATGACATTCTACTAGGAACACAGATATTGGAGTCAGTCAGATTTTGGTGTGAATTTTGGTTTTCCCACTTCCTAGCAATGTGATCATCTTAAATTTCAGTTTATTTATCAGCAAAATGGGTATAATACTTCCTACACAAGAATGTTATGAGGATTTGAAATAATACATGGGAAATACCCAGCACAGTGCCTGGTATATAAAAGTCCAATAAACAATGCTAGTGGTAGTGATGCCATCAATAAGATATGTGACCTTGAGAAGCAACTAACCATTCTAAGTCTTAAGTGTTCACCTGTAAAATGAGGAAACAGCATCTTAAATGACTCTGCAAGTCCCTTATAGAACTAAAAAGGACTATATAATTCCCATGGTTAAAAAATCAAGAAACATGAATTCAACTTCTTCAAACCATCTGGACCTTAGATGCACCATTAAATGAGGAAAACAATAATTCCTTACCATAAAGTATTTTCAGAGTCACAAATAAAATTTGCATAAATTATCTCACTTAGGCTTCAAGTAACTCCATGGGCTTCAAATAACCCCATGATATTATTATCCCTATGTTAATCTAACTAGAAAATGAATTTTAAAGAAGCCAAGTGGTTTGGCTAGGTCACAAAGCTAGTATCAGAGGTTTCATCTCCTGTTTGTCAGCATCCAAAGTACATGTTTCTAAACACTACAAGCCTGCAGGACAGGTATTAGTGTCCCACGAGAGAAAGATTGCCAGCTTTGGAGGGAAAAAAAGACCTAAATTTCCACCTTACCTCCACCATCACTTGCTGTGTGGCGTTGAACAAAATCACCTAATCTCTTTGGACCATAGCTTCTTCAATAATAAAACAATAATTCACCATGCAAGCCACTGAAATTTTTTCTGATATATTTCTCTAGAAATTTTACCTTAAAGATCTAAGGAAGCCACATGAGTGCTAAAATTTCTGATGAACAGATAATAAAATTCCTTCATTTTCCTCAATCCCACCAACTTGCTCCTTCCCTACTCCTGTGTCCTCCTTACCTAGAAGAAGAGCATCAGAAACCTCTATTTGTCCCTATTTATCTTCTTCCCCAGCAAATGAACCAATATGTAAAAACTAAAGTCCAAATAGATACTACTTTGTACTTACATTCTCAATAGGAGGTGGAGGGAAGAACCTAGTTAATAATGAAACAGATGCCTCTATCTGCAGGTGACAATTGTTATACAGTTTCATTAAGAAAACTGACTTTTGCTATGTAGTCCAAAATAAAGAATTGTTAGTAGGGGGAAAGGATACTTGGCAATAAATGCCACCTAATGATATACACTAATAAATAGAAGTAATTTTAATGTAGTAGATTAGAGTTTTAAAATTCCATTTTTGCAACTAGTATTTGCAAGAGAGTCTAGTAGTTTAAAGAACATTTTCCTTATTACTTCAAAGTGCCATAATTTACCTTATAAATAAAATGTTTGTAAAAGCTATAATCTTAATTTATATGACAACAAACTCACATCCTAACTTCGGCAATTTATTACAGGCATGTTAATTTTTAAACAATTTAAAACCATTCTTAAAAGCATTTTCCATTTCCTCGTAGAGCTCCAATTTGTTTTTAAAGAAATCGTTTCAAAGATGTGAACTGAAATTGCAAAGGGACAGCTGCTTGATACGATAGGGCATATTACTGCTTTGCAATATTAAATCACTCAGCTTCATTCCTTTTCCCTTTTTTGGGCTCTAGGTTGCCACTAAAGTGTCTATTTATTAGTAAGTAAATATAGTGATGGTCACATTATGCATACTGATACGCCCTAAGGTCCTTTTATTGGGAAATGAGAGTATTTGCTCACATACACTTAATGTCTATGTTAATGTCTGCACTTGCTTTAACTTTCCCTAAATCCCAAAACACGTTTCAAGATTTGTTAACTGGAAAATTTCACACCAATGCACTTTTTTGTTGTTGATTTTAAATTATGGAGACTCTCATATCTGTCATGAACCTTAGAAGACAAAAACAGAAAAAACATTGTTTAAGTTGGACAAAAAAAAATTCTATGCTCTAAATATAACATCATAGAATGTAACCTTATATTAACCTTAAAAATTTAACCTTATATTAATCTAACATATGCATTTTCATTTTACCATGAATTATGTTAATGATTCATATAAAATAATGGATTTAAATTATATATCAAAATATATAGGCTCAAATAGTTTTTACATTATTCCTTTAAGGTATAATAGGTTTTTTTTAATCATCAAAAAATAATGGAAGAGTAAAATTAACATCATCTATGATCATATCACCTTCCTTAAGATCCTGAAGCTCAATTCCTAACCATACAGTTTGAGTAAGAAAAGCCATAAAATCATGTCAAGGAAAAAAAAAAAAAAAAAGAATTTCCTGATCCTGGCTTCCCAGGATCATAAAACTCAGACTGTCCTTCCCAAATTCATCTTTTCTCACTTGTTTCTTAACTGCTGGGTTATAAATACCTTTGTCTGCTATTAAAGACACATTTTCTTCTGCAGATTCATTCCTGTGGGAAATATGTTCTAAATTCTATACTCACATTGTATTAGTATTTAAAATTTGACTTCTAACATTATAGAAAGCCTAGTTTTTAAATTTGATAAAGCCGTTTAAAACTCCATGAACAGTTTTTCTTTCAGTATTATTTCTTAAATTTTTCTCTAGCGTTAATTCTAGTTGGAGATGCAAAAGAGAACATGGATGTATGTAATCCATACACTAGGGTCAGAATTGATTTCCTATCATTGAACCTACAAGGCAAAAAAGTAACAGTATGCAATTGTATTCATGCTGTGCAAACCTCCTTGCTAATACGTGTATTAAAATTCTAACACATCAGGGCTTTCCATGCTTGTTTATACTATGCGTATATTTACTTTATACTTTTTTCAAAAAATGTTACGTGTAGGTAAAAAATTTTAAAGACAACAACAACAACAAAAAATGGTTATAAGCTTGCCTTGTATTAGACCCTCTTTTGTCCGTCAATCAACAATAAAGTATTATTCTACCATCACAAAAGGAAAACCTTTGGAGGCAGTAGAGGACTATGGGTTGTGCAAATGTGCAGTTGCTAAGAAGCAAATATGCCTCTCTTCTAATCAAATAGCCCAGCTCAGCAATGCCGCGGGCTTGGGGCAAGAAGCAAATTCCACCAGCCACAAACTTAGAAACAGTCTTGAATTATTTGTTGCTGACCGCTGGCTGAACCCTTCCTGATGAGCACCATCACCATTAGCCACTACTCAGTGTATTCCATCAACCAATGGCAATAGCAGCATGCTACAGCTCAGGCTACAAGAAATTGATCAAACAGGGTAATGAGACTATTTCTTCACAGAGGTTATTTTAAATGAATATAAATATTTTCTTTCTACATAATTTGCCACAGAAAGGTCACTGAACTCTCTGTGATTCCAAAGAAAAATGCTCTACTGTCCCCTTTACATATTTGAGTTAAGATAAAGCCAACAAACAATTCAGGGCATTTTTTGATATTAGGGGCAAACTCTAATGAGCTAGCATTTGCAACAACAACTTAGCTGTAATATTTTAGCTTCACATTAAGCTATAGCTAAAAACTGATCAAATAATGATACTCTATAAAGATAAAATTGATCACGATTTACCAATTAAAAACATTTATAAGAGTACATTTTTGTTTAAAGAAAGCACAATTAATCTCTAACGGAGGTGATTGTAAGAACATGAATCATATGTATGCCTTCTTGGCTGAAGTTATTAAAATTTGATATAATTGTTGTAAATTATTTAGTGAAGAATTCATTTTTCTATAGCCCACCTCCTTCTGCTAGACGGTAGAATAAAATGCATGTTAACTATCCCAGTTAGCACATGAATCATCTCACTGACATCTGATTTAGCTCTTCTTACAGAGTGACATTTATTGCTCTTTTTTCCTATATATTTTAAACTAAAACAATTATAAACAACTGGATTTAACATCACAGCATGATCAAATCACAGCATTTTAGCTAGATATTTTATCTAACATAAAACGAAAATGTTCTGCAAAGTTCAATTTTCACTTAGTAGGCTTCTATTACGGTGGTATTAAAATAATCCCAGCTGAATCACTATTTAAGAACTTTAAACACTCATATACCAGCAACAATAAGAATTTGAAGTAAATTTTTCTATCATATCAGTATCCTGTCATCATTATTACCAATATAGATTACATAACATCTAATTAAAAGTTTAAACTCAGTAGAAACACTTTTATATGAACACCTCTAAAAACTTTCTAAAAGATATATCTTGTTTCATTAAAAATGAATGCAATCTAATATGATAAAGTAAATACTTGTCAAAATGAACTGCTTTATATGCAGATTCTTAAAGAGTTTCAGCAATAATTTATTTTTGTGTATGATCTTTACTTCAGAAACAAATAAGTCAAATAATTCTTTGTCTTCGTCAAAAATGTCTAGTTTACTATGTAATGTGAAAAAAAATACTTAAGTGCATGGAAATGCAAGCTTGGGCTTTTTTTTTTAAATTACTGAAACAGATGTGCTTTTTATAACTATTTTTTAAAAAATTGTTTATGGATGTTACTAGGGATGAGAGTAAAATCACCTCATCTACAAAATAAAACAAGATATACACAAATGGCCATTTTTTTAAAAAAGGGGATAAAGTACTGCTCAATGTTAGAAGGTTATCTGTGCCACTGATAGGGATTTCTAAATAGTCATTATTAGGAAATGATGGCAGTCATAAGAGGATTTTAAATATACATTCAAATAATTTTTAAACAGAGACACAAGCTTTGAATGAAACAGAAAACCTCCACAATTAACTTTAAATTCATCTCTCCTGAAAAGGAAGGGCCACTGAAGAACTAGACAGAATACAATACAGAGAGGAGACGCTCAAGACTGAAACACAGTATTTGTTTAGGTGCATTCTATTCTTTTCACAATAAAATTCTACCATGCTCTAAGAAATGGCTAAAGAAGATTCTCTAAGTAAAAATCAATAATTAGGGGGGAGGGTATAGCTCAGTGGTATAGAGTGCATGGGGTCCTGGGCTCAATCCCCAGTACCTCTATTAAATAATTAAATAAATAAAGCCAATTACCTTCCCCCCACCAAAAACACAAAAACAAACAAAAAAACCCCCTGCAACCCCCCCAAATCAATAATTAGTTAAAAGAAAATTAGGATCAAATAGCAAGAAACATCCCATCAGCTGTCTAACAATATGACAAATTCAGCAGCAACCACAAAGAACCAATATAACTTCTGGTGCCAAGGAGCCAGATGGTAGTGCTGGAAAAAATTAAGTCTACAGATTGGCAGCTCAACCCTGTGATTATTGCCCAAGGGAGGACAAAGTGGAAGAAGAGAGGGAGGTTCAGGATGATGGAGATAAATCAATTACCACCAACTCAACACATCCTTCCTATCATACCCTAATAACAGCTTCTAAATACCATACCAGTAAATTGTCAAAGGTTTAAATAGTCCCAATATTAGCTGAGAATGATAAACTAATACATAGTAAAAATAAAAGATAATCTCAGCTTTTCAGCACAGGCCCTAGCCAAGCACACTGATAACCTGATCCACATACAACAAATACTAAAATATTTTAGTTATAGCTTTGGTGTGAAAAATAAATCTATTTTTTTCTACTTTTTCTTTGGCGTTAGTTCAATGATGAATTTATTAAAATTTTGTACATTTTCCAAAAAGAGAATTATGGATAGATAATGGTTATATATGATGGTCTCAAGACTAAATAATTGACCAACATGTTTTTAAAAAAATTATTTCATTTATTTTTGTATGCTCACAAAAAAAGCGCTTCCCACTTTGTGATATCCAAAGAATGCTAAAGAAACAGTAACATCTCAAGACATGTTCAAAGTCAAATCATGGTAGGGAAGGGATAATGTACATCGTTAATTTATGCAATTATGAGTAATTTAATATCAGTTAAGTCATACATTTGAAATGTAAGACAGTCAGCAATGTCTAGCAATTGTCTGGTATGCTCAGGGAGATTTTTGTTTTTTTATTATCACTTTCCTTGGTCTATCATAACCTACAAATATATACAGCTGCTTTGTATTACCCTAGCTTACATAAAATAAGACAAGAAAATTAAGAATATTGAGATACTAAAGATAAAATATTAAGAGTATTGATAATTTTTAAATTCTAAGAATATACAACTTCATGATATAAATACGTGTTGGTTCATTTAATATATTCGTGATTACACTGACAAATGGCCTTCGGATTTAGTCTCAAAACCCAATCAGTGACATATCAATTAGATTTCATTAGTAAATAAATTTGATAAGGCAAAAAAGTTTTTGGGTTAATTAGTTTGAAAGTATAAAAGCAAGGACTGCATTTACAAGGCTTCTAGAAAAGGGTTAGTCAAATCACAGGTACACACTAATTTGACTGATGTTCACTGAAACCTTTTCTGATACATTTTCTAGCATATTGCAGAAGGATAGGAAATGAATTGCTAACATGAGTTGCTCAATGCACTATCTGAATCCCTGTTGTGGGCACTAACAGCCACGTGATGGAAAAACTAATCTCAGAGGAGATGTTATATCTGAACTCTACCCAACTCACTTTTCCTTATCTAACTAAAATTGTGTATATATACTTCCAATAGCTTGTTTGAAACACTGTTATAAAACTTAAAATGAACATCAGTATTTCAACTTCTCAGGACAGATTCCCTCACTGTAATTTAGGGATAAATAGCTATTCAACCTTCATATTTCTGGACTAAAAAACAGACTAACAATGTTTTTATAGCCTCGAGGATTACAGCTAGTTCACAAAAGTGCCTGTGTTCACACAGGTCATTAGGTTCCTATATCCATTAAGATTCACAAAAATATATTAAAATGTATTTCAACGTTAGTCAAAAAAAATGTCAACAGATTAAAAACAGTTCATGATGAGAGGCATCTTATAAAAGCTAAATGGGGAGTAAAACAGAGCAAGAAAAAATATGTTAGGGAAATTTTTTAAATTAAAGAAGCTACTAGTAAATAAAATCCAAGTATTTTACCTATAATAACAACACTTTTATTTCATATATGTTTACTACCCAAAGGACAACTTTACAAATATCAGTATCAGAATCCTAGTTGATAAAATTCAAGATACTATTTATACTTTAATTTTATATTTAATTATGAAACATGTAGTCACAAGATACACATTTATTTCTTTAGAAAAAAATCAAATATTTAAGAACCCGATTTTAAAAATAGGGAATGACTGTTATGAAAAAGAATTCATCCATTTACAAAATAGGATCTACTAACAAGTATTTTTAAAAGTTACCTCCTAGTACATTTAAAATGTTACTTTATTTATAAAATTTTGTCTTGTTTTACTTTATAATAACCATGTATCTTGGTTTTTTAATCATCAAGTATGCAAATATTCAGCCAACGGAGTAGTCATTTGGAATTTCAAAATTATCCACAGTTTGATTGCATTGACATCTTTCTGACAAAATAATACAGTTAACGGTCGTCAGGGTTAAGGCTCATTTTGATCAAATTCATATACTGTTGTTTTATTACTTTCCTACTGTCTGACAGAGACAGGAAACTAAATACAATTTCACTCAAATAAAAAAGAAATGGATCACTGAAATTTAACATAGGTTGTGGCATGTGTGAACCGCCACATTAAAGTGTCTGCCATATCTATAGTAAAAAGTTGAACTTTAAATCATAACAACAATCTTAGAGTTATCAACTCATCTTTTAGCTATTCAACAATATGACATGATTAAATGAAACATCATCTAACTCAACTTAAACTACCAATGAGATACTACAATCATTCCTGTTTATAAATTAAGACCTCAAACGTGAGTTAAAATTCCAGAGAATTTCACAATATACACAAACATCAAATCATTATGTTGTATACCTGAAACTAATACAATGCTATATGTCAACTACACCTCAATTAAGAGAAATTCCAGAGAAAATATATACTAAAATAAAGTTAATCATCTAATCACTTGGTCATCTTATGACATTACAATAGACCTTACAACAATCCTATGAGATACTAATGTTATCCCTGTTTATAAATTAAGAAACTAAAGCTTAAAGAGAAAATAATTTTTCCAAAATCAAAATGTCAAGCTAGGATTGAATCCAGGTATATGCAATACTACAATCTGGGCACTTAACCACAATACAGTTTGATCCTTGATATGATAAAAGTACAAATTTTATCCTCTTTAAAGCTCTTCAAAATTTAGTCTTCAGATACTAGAAGTATATCTGGTCTGTCATGAGTAATGTTTAACATTGTTTAAGCTGCCAGGGCAAAACATACTTAATATATATGATTCCTTAATTATAAGGAGAAATATGATCAGACAATAAAAACAAAGAGAAAAGAAAAGCCTAAGAACACACCAGGATTCAAATGAATGCCAAAGAAAACTATCAAGATAAAATGTATCCCCATATCTGTACAGTCATACTAAGGAATGAAAGTAATTAACGGCTTCTGAAATTCTGTAAATTAAGATCGTATGTTTAGAAGCAAAAGCAACAATTCTCCTAGTTTACCTGTGAGGAAAGTGAGGGCAGATGTTTCTATTCTGAACCTCCTAATCTATCTCTTTCTACAATCTCTGCCAAGTCTTATCTTTCTCATGACAGTCAATATGTTTAGGCAAATAAATCAATGATTCTCCGTATCTTTATCCCGTATCTCAGACTCCCTCTTAAATTTCCTTGACTGAATTTCTCAACACTTCTTCAAGTTCAACAGACTTGATCTTTCTTATCTACTTTACCATTTTCTTCATAGATAGTATCACCTCCTTGAGAAAAGAATCTAAGTGTCAGGGTTCACCTTAGGTCTAACTATAGAGTCTACTATTGGTTCTTCCTCATATTCCCTCTGGATACTTCCTCTCCCTTGTCCCTTGTCTCCACCGTCAAGATGACCAACAAGCCTCTAGTCAGGTTCTTCTCAGGACTGTACTCCCCAAAGTGCACTCATCCTTGTCTCTCTTCTCCACTTCCAAGCTCCCTTCCCACAATACATTATTTTTATCCATCTTATACATTTCTCACAACCTTTATCTCTATTTGCTTAGTCCATTATCTACTTGCCTTTCCCATTATTACCTTTGTTAAATATGACAGCTGATGACCCAAAGTAGTAATTACAAGAGATACGTCATTTGGTCCTCAACTACCCAATTATCTTTGTACTAGGATAGAACTAGAATGATTTTCTGAGGAAAACCTGGTCTGCCTCCGAGCCAAATCCCTTGGCCCACTTTCCTGTACAGGTGTGCTGGTCTTCTGTGTAAGGACACAACTCTCAGGGTTGGCAAACTTTTTCAGTAAAGGATCAGACTGTAAACATTCCAGGCTTTGTCAGACATTTGGTCTCTGTCATAACAACTTACTGCTGCTGTTGAAGCTAGGAATAGCCATAGACTCTATGTAAACAAATGGGTGTGACTGTGTTCCAATAAAAAATTAGTTATAAAAATAGCAGCAGGACAGATTTGGCATATGGACCACAGACTGCCAATTCCTGACCTAGACTACTGTTCTGGCACCGTATGAAATGACTTGTCCTAAACTGTGTTTTGGCATTATGCTTCATACGTAAATTGAAAGATCTTTTAAGGAAGAACTCCAGAGTATTACTGAATGTATTCTTGAGGGTTTTACTTATCACATCACATGGCATCCTTTTTTTGAATCTCCACGAAATAAATCTCGCTAGGTTCTAATACTGCTAAGAGCTATACTTCTTTCTCTTGAGGACCTTATTTATTTTGACATCAAAGACACTATGAATCACACACCTGAGCAGTTTTCCCTCTTTGATGATAGAAAGCTCAGGGCCAAATAAGTGGTTGCTCTCCAGCAAAAGTCTAGAGTACTTATGGTATGAATTTGAGATATAAATATTAATCCCACTTTTCCTATCTACTTTCCTTCTCCCATCCTTGATTTCCTAGCTCATTTCTTTTAAACATTGGTATATTTATCTTTGTTAACTGCCTCAATTTTTTGTGAAACAATAAAAATTAGAAATAATAAATAACAAACAGGTTTGTTAAGGAAAAATTAAATTCAAATAATTCTAAAATTCTAATTTTTGTTTAACTCTAATCTATATAACTCTACCTTTGTATATAGAGGCTAAAATGTAAGTGATTGGTTCATCCACTTAATCCTCTATATTTGTAATATTTACTAGTTTTAATATTTGTTTCATCTATTTAATCCTTTATACACACATATTGCTACAAAGAGATTAAAATAGGATAGCCAAACAGCAAACAAGTTTTTAAAAGGGTGGTGAGGGGTATAGCTCAGTGGTAGAGTGTGTGCTTGGCATGTTTGAGGTCCTGGGTTCAATCCCCAGTGCTTCCATTAAGAAAAAACAAACAAAAATTTCACTAACTGGAAAATCAGCCTTAAGAAAGGTTTGGAGATTTTTTAAAAAAACATTAACCAGTCTAGACAGTTAACCTTCTTAACACTTTTTTTTTTTTGCCTCCAGCTCTTCTCCCTATAAATCAATTCAAAATTTAGCAAGCTGAATAATGATTTTAACTCACTGCTTTAATGACATTACTCTCCTCTAATCAGCTTGAAATACCCACTGCTGACTATATACCTAAGAATATTGTCTACTCTAGCCCTTTATTTTCCTACCTCCGTATACATGCTTTTACAACGTCTAAGTTTAGTCATACTTTCATAATATTCTACCTTGCAGAAGATACCTGTTTTTGCCTACCCTGAATTGTTTCTTTCTTTCAGTACCTCAAATTTCCTTTGGAAAACGACACCTCTCCTAATCTCCATGTATTTCAGGTGGGGCTGACCTCACCCCTCTCCCACTCCTTTTTAGGCATATGACCCAGTCTGGGCAACTGGAACACCACTCCTTCACTCGCCTACCCACCTTCCCTGCCCAGATCAAAGTGACTGATTCAGAATAAGCACATGACCCAAGCCAAGGACTTCTGCTACAACTGTAGAGAGATCTCTCCATTGGGGTTGCTAAACTGGTGGAAAAATACACAAGAAGCTGCTAGTGACTGGTGCCCATCTTAAAGGAAGCTACACATAAGATAGTGAGATATGAGTGAGAATACTCTTTACAGTTTGAACACCCACCTGAATCTGGGTGGGCATGAAGCAAGACTCCAACCCTGTCCTTCTCTCATAGGCAAACCAATAAACTTCCCTTTCCGCTTTTTGCTTAAACCAGTTTGAGCTGGGTTTCTTTTCTGTCCCATGTACAGAAGGAGTCTTAACCATTCCCTTACCAGCCTGCTTTTACAAATCTGAAATGCTATTATCTCCATGTTTCACATATTAGAAGCCTTCATAGTCTCCCAGACCCAGCAGAAATGCCACCTCCACTATCAGGGCTGTCTTTATTCTGATCACAATTATCATCTTTTTTTCCTTATATATATCTTGCAGTAGTGAATACACCAATCTGCCTTGAATCAAAATTTGTATTTACATCTCTTTCCTCTGTTAATCTTAAAAACAGTGACATGTCTTATCAATCCCTGAGTCCAACAAAACAAACAGTAAAATCTCTTGAATTAAACTATTATTACATGTAGCACTCTGCCTAAGACACACAATATTGTTACCCTCTCTCACTACTTATATTTTAAAAAATCAATTTTTCACCTCCTAAGAGACATATTCTCTTTTAGCAAAGAAATCCTATTCTAAGCATATTAGAGGTTTACAACATACATACATCCTAGGACATAGATCCCAGGATACCAATACCAAAACAAGTCCTACTTAATAAAAGAAATATATGTGTTTTTCTTTTTCTCCATGGTAAGACACTTTACTCTTTTTTGATATTAAAGTATTATTTTTATTAACCTCCTTTGGTGTTAAAGAAAGTGATGGGCATGTTCAAAATAGCATATTGGAAGATACTAACTAATATATATAAAATAAACAATAAGTCATCCTGTATAGCACAGGGAACTATTTTCAACATCTTGTGGTAACTTACGGTGAAAGACAGTATGTAAACAAATGTATGTATGTTCATGTATGACTGAAGCATTGTGCTGTATACCAGAAATTGACACAACATTGTAAGATGACTATACCTCAATAAATATATATATATATATATACATATAGATATACACCCAAAAAAGAGTAGAGAGGAGCTTTTGAAGACATTTAAATAAAATGACACAAAAGTACATCTCTGAGATGAAATTACTTTTCTGAGAGTCTTTGAATATTATACTACCTGTTTCTGCTTTTTAGGCATGGAAAAGAAGCAGATGGTATCCAAATTACATTAACCTCTAGACATTCTGAATGAAAAGCTTTGAGGCAGCATCTCTGCTTCATGACAGCTAAACATGGGGACTGCTCTCAGAACTCTCATGTGAAAATATAATTAAATATCTAATTATGATACCAAAACTTGAAAGTATACCTGACAAGAAAAATTGAAATAGAATCCCTAAAATTTCCCCATAGTGAAAATAAACCTAGTATTTAAATTAAAAGACGACTGTGACTATGGATGAAGATACAGAGAAAGATATAATACTTCCAAAAAAACAACCAAAAATCAGTAAAGTTCTGAGACTACTGCAATAATTCTCTCTCTGACCCTAGATCAACACTTCTAATGATGATAAAGGACCAGTTTTCCCCCCAAGACATCACAACATCACAAATTAATACTTTGGTTCAAAAATATGTATATACATATAGAGAGAGATATGTTTTATATATATATATATATGATATTACTAGAAAAGATAATGATCACATATTTGGATAATGTAGAAACATCAAAATGCTATAAACATTTCTAAGTGCTTAATCTCAATTTCTGTACTTATACTGCTGCAGACCAGTAACAAATAGATCCCAGATTCAGTATGCAAACTACACACTAATTTATGTGGCTCCCTATGTCTCAGTTTCCTTATGTGGCAAAAATGCTAAGTTTGGTGGCTGACATAAGAAAAAAGAACACAAAACACGCACACACACATACACACACCCTTACAAAGAAGAAACAAATTCAAAGAAACTACCCAACATTTTTTGAAAGCTAAACATAATGACCATTTTTATAAGATGACCAGCCCAGCACCCCTTAGATCTCATCACCATAACTATCCGTTGAGAAAGTATAGCCCCAAAAGCCAGAAAATCAACAAAACAGTCTACTTAAACTATATGTTCTCTGAAATAATTTGTTCAAGTAAAACTGACATGAAAGAAGAGCCATGAGATTATACATTAATATTTGTAATGCAGCAAACCTTAACTGCATTTACATTTCAAAAGGCATGGATGATATTGCTAGAAATGACAGGAATGATATCTTGTGCAACAACACTAGGCAAGAATTCTTTTTTTTTTTAAATGACCTCAAAGGCCACAGAATTCAAGAGTTCACTGAGCTGAAAAAGGCACGGCAAGAAAATTACTTTTTGCCATTTGCACAACTTTAAAAGTATCTACTAAGTAACAATAACATTAAAGGTAAGCTAGAATATGTCCCTATTTTAATTAATGTATTAATCTCACAGTTCTGTAGAGTAAAAGAACTCAGTAGTTGGAGAAATAACTTAGCCTCAAGTTAAGAACACCTTAAGAATCTTTACTTAGGTAATGACTTCTTAGATATGACACCAAAAGCACAAGCAACAAAAGAAAAAACAGACAAATTAGACTTCATCAAAACTGAAAATTTCTGTGCTTCCAAAGACACCATCAAGAAAGTGAGATAACAACCCGCAGAACTGAAGAAAATATTTACAAATCATACATCTGATAAGAGACTGGTACTTGAATTCTCTCAGAGCTTAACAATTAAAAAGACAGACCAATTGAAATATAGAAAAAGGATTTCAGTAGGCCTTCTCCAAAACAGATATACAAATGGCCAATAAGCATATATAAAGATGATCAACACCATTAGTCATTAGAGAAATGAAAATGAAAACCACAATGAGATACCAATGAACATCCCCTAGGGTGGCTAAAATAAAGTTGACAATAACAAGTGTTGAAGAGGATGTGGTGAGGACATAAAATGGTATAGCACTTTATAGAAACTAGTTTGACAATTTCTTAAGAAATTAAACTTGGAGTTGCCATATGATCCAGCAATTCCATTCCTAGGTATGTAGTCAGAAGAAATGAAAACATTCACACAAAAACTTGTACACACATGTTCACTGCGGCATTATTAATAATAGCTAAGAAGAAGAGATGACTGAAAAATCCATCAACTGATGAATGGACAAACAAAATGTGGCGCATCCATACATGTGAAGCATTATTGGGCTATGAAAGGGATGAAGTACTGATATGTGCTGCAACATGGAGAACCTTGAAAACACTATGCTAAGTAAAAGATGCCAGGCACAAAGGCCACACACATATTGTGTGATTCCATTTACATGAAATGTCCAGATTAGGCAAATATATAGAGACAGAAAATAGATTTATGGTTGCTGAGGCCCATGAAGGTGGAGAGGGAAGATGTGGGGGAAATGAAGAATGACTGTTCACAGTACAGGATTTCCTTTTTGTGGCAGTGAAAATGTTCTAAAATTAATTGGGGTGTGCTTGCACAACTCTGTGACTATATTAAAAACTACTGCATTGCAAACTTTAAATAAGTAAATTCTTTGGTTATGCTAATTATATCTCAACAAAGCTATTTAAAAAAAAAAAAAAGAATAAGAATCCTAGACTCTTCTCCCAAACTGTTGATGGCCTCTGTAAAGTCAAAGTCATCCCCTTTAACGCATAAGTGCGTGTGTTCTCAAGAGCCATAACTTTAGGTTTAACAAAGGAATTACTTTAATCTGTGCTGCAAATCACTACTCATATGTAGAGAAAAAGCTCCTCAAGAAAATAATTTACTAAGTTGATTCTTATCCTTATTCCTTGCAGAGACATTTTCTTCAATAGTATTTATAAAATTTTAAAATCTGTATGATGTATCCAATTTTCCATCAGGTATTGAAGCAAGGACCCTGAGATCAACTATCAGTTATGGAAAAAGGCTGTGGGTAACAAGATGTCAAAAACTGCATTCTGTGTTTAATCTTTGTAAAAAATAAAAACAACTTTTGCCTTAATCCACTCTCAGTTTATTTATTTGTAGAACATCTATTTGCTACTAATGACTTTCCAGCCCTGCATTTGAGTTCTGTGTACTACTCTTTCTGTTTGGACCTGTTATTGTCTTTAATATTATCCAATGTGGCCTTTGAATGAGAATAACAAGACAATAATTGGCATCTATGATTCCTAATAATTTCAGGCCACTTTTTCTCCATTTTTTCTAGATAAAGCTTTATGAATATTCTAATGTAGTTCAAATTCATTCAAATACTCTCAAAAGTTTGCAAATTTTTTAGTGACTGGCTATAGAGTTCATGTATAAAACAAGTGACCCCTTTCATGGGCTCATGATGCCAATCAACATATTTTTTTCTGGGTATAAAATTTCCTTATTCTCATATTCTCATTATTTACTCAACAGAGAGTAAGTTAAGGCACAGAGAGGTAGAATGGTTCTAGGTAAAGGCATCATAAATTTGCTATAGAAAATTTAACCACTAGCAGTTTTCAACACAGAATACTCAATTTGAAAAATGATTATGTGTTTTGAATCTCTAAAACTTCCAACTGCAAGTCCCACAAAATCTGACTTAGCCAGTGAAACCTAAGAGTTATATAGTACAGAAGAAAGACAACACCTCAGGCACACAGCTGTGTCAAACATAAAAGGAACATTTATCTAAGGTAATCTCTAAAATATGCTAGGTAACAATAACATCTTGCATTTAATTTGTCCTTAGGATATATTAGTATATAATATATAATAATAAGGGCCAGGAAGTATTCTATGCCCTTTATAGGCTTTATCCTGTTTAATCCCTGTAATAGGCCTAGGATGTGGGTGATGTTACTACCCTCATTTGATAAATAAGGAAACCCAAACAGGTTAAGCAACTTGCTGGAAGTCAGAGATAAGTAATGAAGAGGCCAGTATTTGAACCCAGGCAGTATGATTGTAGAACCTGTCCTCAACCACTGTGTCTCATTTTTAGGGTGACTGAGGTAGGTCTCATCCCATATCTGCCCCCAAAGGGATGACACTAGAAAGAGAAGGGCAAGTTAAGGCTCACTGAAGTTCTATTCCCATATCTCTAGATAATTACTAGGCAGTCTGGAAGTCTACTAGTACCTCAAACTCAGTTGTTCAAATTCAGACTCATCATCATTTTTATCTTCCTCCAAACCTGTTCTCTTTCCAGTTTTCCCATTTCAGTCAATTCTCTCAGTCGTCTAGATTTAGGGTTTTGTAATTATCTTTGGCTTCTTCCTTTGTTTAATTCCACACACATCCATTTACCAAATCCTGCCTATTCTTCCCCAGATGTACCTTTTCCTTTTCAGTTTCATTGTCCCTATCCTGATCTAGTGTCTGATCATTTCACTGATCTGGCTTAACAGAATGGTCTCTTATTTCACAGGCTAAAGGTTTTCATCTTCTTCAATCATCTATATCCTACAACTAGTTAAGTATTTCTAAAATACTTTTCATCATAACATTCTCTTGCTCAAAAGTCTAAAACAGATACTCATTTTGCTTACTAAATCAACTCCTTATGATATCATTTAAAGTCTTCAAAGCTTAGATTCTATTTTTGCCTAAATAGTGGAATTCTTTTTAAAGTAGTAGAAACCAATCCATTAAGGTAGTGCCTTGGCTAACTCAGTCAGTGGCTAAAACAGAACCTGAAGCCTGAGCCAATGCTTTTTACATACCACTCTGTTCAATCTCCATCTCTTAATCTTCGTCAATCTTCCTCAGTCATGTTAGTCTTTTCACAGTTCCTCAAACTATGCCATTTCCAGTTTCATTTCCTTCAGATGAATGCCTTCCAGTTCCATCCCTTAGTTTATCTGAAAAGTATTCTCCCCTCCATTCTCTACTAATTAAAATTCTACCCATCCTTGTTACGTTCTAGTTCAAACTCCATTTTCTTCCATAACACATTCACTGGCACCAGTTTGCAACAACTTCTTCCTTTTTTGACCTTCTAAAGTATTTAGTGTCAATGAAACACAATTTGAACAAAGTTGACATAGTTTCCAACTATTAGGCATATCTTGCATCCACAGTAAGACTGCAACTGTTTTAGAGTAAGAGATAGTTGTTTTCTATTGCTTATAGTATCTAGGTTCTTTTAGAAAGCTAGCACTTATTCTAAGTGAGTACATCTAAGGCTTGATTGACATACTTATTTGGACTACCTTTGACTTGTAGTCAGGAAGCATACCTCTTCCCAAGGAATGATTCCAACAGGTCCTTGGAACAGTTGTGAAATAGCCGTAAGAATGGTTTAGGATAAAGCAGTCTCTGTTGGTGTCATTAAAATAGGAACATAGGCTGAGTATCAGCCTTTCCTCCTAAAAGTCCCCTTGAAATTCTTTTTGTTTATTTTCAAAGAATAAAAGTTTAATAACATTGGTAATCAAGGAGTATCCTCAATGTCAAAAATTTTGAGTAATTCCTAGCGACTAGAAGGCAGATGAGCCTGAAGCAATGAAGCCACAGTGGAAGACACCAAAGCGCAGGAGGACACCAAGGAGAGTATGTGCTAGTTTTCCCAAATGAGCCTCAGAAATGCTACAAGCAGAGTTACAGGATGGTGAGGAGGGCCACTTATTCAAGAACTGTAATCAAAGCAGCTGGCAGCAAAGACATTTATGTTTGGACCAAATCCCAAAGTCTACTCTCTAAACAAAGTGTACTAGCTCCCTGAGGAGGACTCCCAGTGAGGGTCCTGAAACAGAGAGAGAAACTGAGCAGAGCTTCAGAGAGTTCCAGACTGCCCCACCCCCAAACAACAAAAAAGGTGGAAAAAGTTAAAAACCTATAACTAGAAATGAAATAAAAGCATTCAACTTCTACCTCAGTAATGTGCTACTTACTCTGACAACTGTGTTCCCATCTGCCTCTTGCTCCTCACTAAGATGTAGGCAGGCTGCCTCCAGGCAGGCCTTGCCCACCTTACTCACAGCTCCCAATCAGATGTCCCATTCAGTGGAAAAAGCTTTCAGGAGAAAAGGCGTGCAAAAGCAAAGGAGCCCCACACAAACCACCTATGCTACTCAACCAAGTCCTTCACTCATAAACATGAGTCAATAGCCAACGCTCTTCAGATGTTTGAAGAAAACCAATAACATGACGGAAAAAGACCAATGTTTAAAATCCAACTTGTAGATAAAGCATAGGCAGCTTAGAGCTAGAGAATCAAACATAAATGGTATAGACCTTAACAATGCAAAAATAATTTAATTAACAAATTTGGCACTGAAGAGTGAGATGAGAGATGGAAGGCACTAATTCCACAGATTTATTAACAAAGAGTCAATAGGCACTATGTGAAGTTGGCACATTACAAAATAAGAACATTATTTAAGTCAAAAGCAAACACCAAAAGAACTAAAAATAAAGTAACACAAAATCGGGAGGCAGAAATGGGAGAAGAGGTGTGAGGAGTCATCCATTACAGAGGGAGTCCACAGATACTGTTCAAGGATGATCAGACAAGAACTCAAAGTATTATGCCCAAAGTTATTACAGTAACTACACAAGAAATTGTGACAAGTGGCTGCCTCTGGGGTTAGAGTAGGGTAGAAAAGGAGGCTTTTACTTTTTATTGTATACCTTTCTGTTCACTTTTATTTTTAGCCACATGCATGTCTCTTGTAATTAGAAAACAAAAAAAAAAACTAGTCTAATTTTTTAAGTAGCACGGCACAGAAGGACCAAAGGAGCTGAAGTCTGCTACTTAACAAGTTGAATACGATGGTCAAGTGACCTAAGCCTTTTTGAGTCTCAGTTTCTGCAACAGCAAAATAGGGAAAATATCTCCCGCATGGGGTAGTTTTGAGCCAAATAAGATGCATAAAAGAATCTGGTTCAGTGCCAGGTTTATTCCAATAAATATTAAAGATGGTTTAATCCCTTTCCCTTCCTAAAGATGCCACCCCAACCGCCAGCACAGTCACCTCTAAGGTATTTGTCTCAGAGGAAGGAAGCACTCTTTGGAACCCTGTGCCAGTCTAGCACGCTTTTCCTCTATAATTAATTGGTTCAGTCTACAGTCTTAACCTTTGTTTTTCAATGTTTAAACTCTAAATTCACATTTTGGCTCAGGCTGCAAACAGGAGACACAACTGAAAGCAGGAAGCTATACACTGTGACTTCTCCAAAGACTGCAGGCCAAATCCAAAAATATGTGTCTAAATCTTGTAATATATGGTGCTATGCAACAGCCAAAAACATCTTTACCATTGGCCCAGTGCTGATATTTAAAGATCTGTGAGCGGGGCATGAGTTCCTAAGGTATGCCCCTATTAATATGCAAACATTCCTAGGGGTAATTTATCAGAGCCTTTACAATGTACTTAACTGATAGTTTGATTTGAGGGGGAAAGATTCAAAAATGGGACAAGTACCCATAGAGAGCAGTATCAGGAAGGGGCCTTGTGTAGTGTGCTGAGGGACCACAGAAGAGTGCAGGAAGTGAAGCATTTTTTTTAACCTACTTCAAGGGATTACCTAATGCCATGCCTGTTACACATTTGCACATGTGGCTCAAGTGCAATGGCATGGCCTGACTCACCTTTCTTTTCAGCTACAAAGGCCAATGTGATAAATGCCACTAGAACAGAAGTTCCCAAACTTGAATGTATACCTGGGGATCTTGTATAAATGCTAATTCAGATTCAGGAGGTATGGGTGGGGACAGAGATTCAGCATTTCTAACAAGCTCCTAGGTTACAATCGGTCTGCAGTCCATACTGTGGGGAGGAAGGGGCTAAAAAATCCCTTCCTTTTCAATGAAACATCCACTGCTCCAACTGTGGCTCTCATCAACACCCCCTGAACCAAAAGCATCAGTATCTTAGTTGGGGAAGGGGCAAAATACAGTGGTTTTGAGAGCAGAGCATGGTCCTTGGAGTCAGACAGACATGAATTCAAATTTCAGTTCTGCCACTTATGTGACCCAGGACAAATCATTTAACCTCTCTACCCCTGAGTTTCCTCCATTGTCAAATAGTGATAGTATCTACTTCATAGAGAGGCTGTCAAGATTGAAAATAATGTAGTCAGGCATTTAGTCTACTGCCTCCACTAGATGGTCTCTTGGCTTTAATTCATCCAACAATTAACTGCCAGAACAATCTCCCTCAAATACGCATTCATCACATCAGTCTATTGCTTCAGGAGTCTCTTAATGACCACCAAATCAAAGTGAAACCCCTTAACTTGATTTGGTACTCAGCTCCTCCTGTCTACCACTTGCTTACTTCCAAGACACCCCCCAACTCCTTCCTATTCAACATTACCTCTGGTTATTACCTTCTCCAGGCAAATCATCTCTGTGCCGCCATTAAATTTACTAATTCTGAAATGTAGACTCAAGCATTTGGAGATCTAGGGAACATCAAAGCAATCACCTGGTCCAAACTCTTCATTTCACAAATCAGAAAATAAAAATCCAGAGAGGCTAAGTGACTTGGCCTTGACAACAAAATTATTAACAATCAGTACAAAAACTTGATTTTTGGATTTCTACTCTACTTTCTTTTCAGCATCTTATTCCACTTTCTCTCCAGCAAACTTAAGGAACCATGCAAAACTCACTTGCATAAAAGGCCCTCTGTCTACAATTTACTCTACAACCTCTCAGAATGTAGGCATAAACTTCATGTTTTTGGTTTTTCAACATGATGCCAAAACATATGACTTACTCATTCAACATATAAGGGAAGAAAATCAATGAAATCAATTATTTGTCTTGGTGTAGACCAAATCAATTAAATATTATAACACATACTAGTCACTGTTTTTAGACTCTGCCTTATGAGAACTTAGATTGTTAATTACCTTATTTTAGGTAGCTATCTGCTTTTTCCAACTAGATTATAGGTCTCTCGAAAATAGGAACTTTTGAATTCCCCATTGCTCTGTCAAAGTACCTTGCTTTTGTCTTCATGAATTGTGTAAATAACTGCTAATTTACTGTATTAAAGACACATTATTTTTCATAATGTTGAGTTTTATTACCTTTGCAATCTTTCTTATCTAGCCCACTTTGTTATATTATTTGCCCACTTTGTTTTTACACTGAAGTACTTTCCTATTCAATGACATCAAAATTAGAAAGATGATTCTCAATGGCTATGTGTTTTTATTTTATTCAATACATACTTTAGTGTTATAAAAATATTTTACATCTGTGTTACTTTATATCTTGAATCATGCAACACTTATCTTGAGTGTTAAAGACATGTTTTCTACTTTTTATCATTTCCCCAAAACTGTAACACTTCACTTCTACCAAAGTACTTGAAGCTACACTACACACATTAGAAAAGGACTAAAATATTTAATCATTGTTCTTATACTACTATAACACAAGCCAGCAATTGGTATATTAAAATAACCCCCAAAAAGTAAAAAAAAAAAGACACCCAAGTACAACAATAAAGTGTTATGAATACAAACGTATGTATAAGTTGCAAACTAATCTAAATTCTCAGAATAAAATACAAAAAGATGATTTTTATTATCAAAAACCACATAATACTACACTTAGAAAACTTTTACTGTAAATGGTAAGTTATTCAAAGAACCTGTTTTTCCTGGTTTTAAATATTATTTCATATTCTACCAGAATCCAGAGAAAAGTAAAACATGAATTGCTTGGCTTTCTAAGAACTGAATGTTACATGAAAAATATCTTCCTCAAAAGTTTGGTGTGTTATGTGTAAAAATTTACACATTAAGTCTGTGTGCACATGGGTGGGTTTACATCTAAGCTTGCTCTAGATGCATTATAAGAGTTCATTATTTATAGGCATCACGGAGATAAGCCTTCTTAAAGCAATCCTTTGGAACAATTGATTTATATGTTTTATCAATCCAAATTTTCATACACTGGATTTTCTTTAAGAAAAAGTATACCAAAAAAGAAAAAAATTATTTACTATTATCAATTATGATCAAAATAGCTTAGCCTCTTTTCTTAATACCAAACTTTAAAAATAGTTCCATACCTAAGCCAGTATTTTTTCACATAAACCTATGTCCTTGTAATGCCTATAGTTTTTAGTAACCTATGTTACTTCGGAATTTTTAGTTAGGATGATACCTGGACAATAAATGACTATTTTATATCTTTAGCTTCATTCTAATCTTCCTATATGCATACCCTAGAGGTTCCAGATTCTTATCCACAAAGTGATTATGGTCTAGGACTGAATCAGATTTGTAACAAATGTCCACTGGGATCCTTCGACCTATCATCGACGGGCAGAGCCAATATATGTCTTCCAGCTCACTGAATTCTTTCACCTTACCTTAGGGTCTCTCCACAATGCTGTACCGTTAGAAGCTTTCTTTCACAAATAACGAAAATGAATGAAAAATGATTTCAGAATAGAAAAATGGAAACCCAAGTCATTACATAGTATCTAAAAGCTACCCTGCATCTACCGCTTTAATGTCTAAACAAACATTCTAACGTGTATGATAAGGGATGTGCTTCTTTAAGGTTTTGAGTTTCATTATCTCTAATTTTATCTGATTACTGACATGCACCATTTCTATTTACACTTCAATATGTCCAGCCATACAACAGCATAAAACCTCTAACAGTGATCTATAGGAGTCTAGAAACCACTAGGATTTGTTTAAAATTTTCCAGGAAAAAAAAAAGGTACAAAGCTGATAAAATGAAATTTCTAATAAATATAATTTTTATAAATATTACCAAATCAAAATGAAAGTAACAGCAGCCATGCAATCATTTATAAAATGCATTTTCCCTCAAAAAAATAAAGTGTTTCCAAAGAGACAGAAGAAAAAATTACAAAGCACAATATTTTTAACCTATAAGCTTTACATAAATCTGTCACCATCTATGTTACAATTCTAGTCATCAATAAGGTACTTTTTTTCAACGCACCATTCAAAAATCAATTATATCAACTCTTTTGTATAGAGAAGCAGCACACCTTTCAGGCAACTAGTATTAATGAGTAGACATGACTATAGAATCTCCATCTGTTTCTCTGACAAAGCTGTGGCTACTCTAGCCGCTCATTGAAATTCCATTAATCTGGTGTACCAAGGTCCAATGCGAAAATCAAAACTCCATCTAACCCTTTATCAGCTCACAATAACCTACAAGTGAACTCTGCCTGTTAGCATGCAGCAAGTTATGATTTTGCTATCAATCAGGCAGTTGGCCAATAAAAAAAAAAAAGGCAGGCTGGAAACAGCGTGTCTGGTAGGGTTTGGAGACTTTGTTTTGTTTTCTGTTTTCATCCTCTTTCAATTTCTATAGGGTGTCTGGACCTTGTGAGGTTATGCATTATTCTCCTTGGCTGTGATTTAATTGCTACCAGCAATCAAGTCAAAGCATCACTGAAGTGTGCTTGAATTTCATTAGAAGATATAACTTATGCTACTTTCCTACAGTACCTAATAAACCATAAAGAAACCAAAACACATATGGCTTGAGGGAATAACTGGAAAATTAGGTAGCCATTTGGGAACTGAGTGAACTTTTGAACCAGAGGAACAGAGAAAAAGAAATATTAAAGGAAAAGACAGACTTAGAATGCACACAGAGATGTGCAGGTCTGACCTTTTCAGTACCTTGAAAATTATATTAGCATTACAAAAAATACATATCATGTTTAGAGTTTAAAATCCATCAAAGTTCAGATACTTTGTTAGTGCCCACCATAAGGTAAAAGTCAAAAGGACAAAACAACAATCTGATTTGACAAAAGGCCTTTTGGTGACCTGTGCTAATTTAGTTATACTTCTTGTTAAATGCATTATCATTTTATAATTAATATATCATTAGACTGAGGTCACACAATGAAGGAAAATTTACTCAGCAAAGGAAAGAACACCTATAAAACCTAAGTTGCAGGGAGAAAACTGATATGACTAGATGATATTTTAGAATGGAAATTAAAAGTCCAAGTGGTAGTTTTAAAATTATAGTATACTCAGAAGAAAATATAAAATTATCAAAAATAGTATTTATATACCAAAAATGAATCAAATCAAAAGTTAATTTTCAATGTTTAAGAATTGCTTAAATGCTAATGAAAATGCAATTATATTCAACAAAAAATTTGTTATACATGAATATAATTTATTTTAAAAGATTTAAATATTGATGTTTTAACAAATCTTTCTCATGCTATTACTGTATTTCCTGTATATTTCACTATGAAAACAAACATATGATAACGTATGATATGATAAATTATTTACTCTTAAGAAAGAAAACACAATAATCATGTAAATGCACTACATAATAACAATACACTTTTCCTAATATACCACTGCCTATCACAGGCATTTAATTGTTGGACTTCTTAGGTTGTAATTTTTTAAAGAATGCACATAATGTCCCTTGTACATCAAAAGATTAATGCTATTTTGAGAAACCCTGAGCATATATAGTCTATGAATATATTCTGTGTGTGTATGTATGTATATATATTCTCATGAGTATAAATATTCTGTCTCTTTGTGTATATATATATATATATATATACTCCTATCTACCAACATTTTACAGAGAAGCAAAAAAATTGTAATATATCTGATAAAAAGTTCAACTCAAATAATAATTCATTGTTTTGCCTGAAAATATTATTTCATCAATTATAAAACATTTTCTAGTAGCTTTTGAAGATCAGGTTAGAAAGGGTAATGCTCTGTTTCAGATAATAAGTGTGACTGAAGAGAAATGTGTATCTTTTAAAAAAATACAGAATATAAGAGAAAGAAATTTTTTCTTTTAAAAATAGAAATTAAATGTTTGCCAAAATGTAAAATTCAACATAAATGGGTAAGATTATTGTTGCTACACATTGTACAAAGTTCTAAATATAAAAAAAAGATTGTGTCGTTCCGAATCAGTGGTTAGAATGTTTATCACTTATGCATGTACTTGACTTATCCCTGTTCTGCAATAGACATAATTTTATACCTCATAAAAGCAATTTATGTTTCCAAAGGGAATAATCTGGATAACATAAAATGTGGAGTGCTCTGTTGCAGGAAGCATATTTTCATTCAGCAATTGTATTTAGAGATGGAACTGCGCAGTTTGATCATCATATAGTGGCAGAAAACATTATTCATTTCTGTGTCTGTGTGAAACTTTGAGTGCCACAAATTAATATGCATGGCTAATTTATCAATACACATTCTTAATTTGTAACTATATATCACTCTTATAGGTCTCTGCAATTCAGATGCACTCAACTGGGTGGCTATAACAGAGACAGCACATGCTACACTAAAAACAAGTTTCATAACTTTGGCAAGTTTTTAAAAATTACTAAGAGATAAATAATCAAGTTTATTACTATTTCAATTAATACAGAACACTATAATATCACTACTTAATGTGGGACATTTTTAGGTGACAATTAGAAAATTGTAAATGTGTATTAAAAGAAGTATTTGATGAAAACCTGTCCCAGTGAGAGAAGGTAATGTAGGAATAATTAAATATTTTATAAACCCACTTTGTATGAAGTTTTCACGAAAAAAGAGATCAAAAACCTTTTTCATTATTTATAAAATAATAATACAACAAGCCATTAAGCAGCACAATAAAATTACACAAGAATATGATAATATTAAATTAACCAACAAATTTACTAATAATATTCATATGATGATGCAAGCACTCTCCTAAAAATTCTAGTAAAGAAAATGTCCTAGGGAAAGAAGGAACTACATACTTAGGAAAACCACTAGAGAGAGCTCTTCTGTTCCTTAAAAGGTTCTGGTAAAGGTAAGTTAACTGAGGCATCTGTGTTCATCTGCTTTCTGACAAGACCACCACCTTTACACATTGCATTGTTTTAGGTTAGAGTTCCAAGAGGTATATTCTATAGGAAAATGTCACATACCGTCAGAGTGGGCTTCATCATCTTTATCATATCTTTCTGAGGCTAGTGAAATATTGTCCTGAGGCCCGGCAAAAGGGTCATCATATTCTTCTCCACCTTCTGCATCACCTAGAAAAAATATCAGAGAAAAGCCTTTTATAATTTAGCCATCTTTAAAAATGTTACTTTGCCAAAGAGGCAAACTTTACTATTAAATTCAGTCACTTTCATGGAAAACTCAAAAAACTTTTTGAACTATTTTAATGTATATCCACTGTAATTTAGATAAAGTAAGAGTTTTTGAGGGTCAGCATACAACCACTTCTTTCTGGTACAAAAGGATATAAATTCCAAAATTATGATGGTCTGTACAAAGACGAGTAAAAAAAAAAGTAGAAGCAGGTTAAAATATAGTGTGTCTCTAAAACAAACAAGCAAAACCAAAATAATAACAACAACAAAAAAGCATGGAAAGCACAATAGAGAAAATAATACAAGTTAATTCCATTTACCTACTCAATAACTGGGAAAACGATGATGAGAAATTCAAAATTCAAAGCCAAATGAACATTTTATGTTTTCATAACAAATCACAGGATTACATTAGTACAGATTAAAAATACTCAGTTGCATTTTCAAGAACAGAAATCCTTTATGGGAAAAACTGCTTTAAAACTCATATCATTCTTTTAAGTTCAAACAAGGTGATTTACAAACTAAACAATTTCTCATTCAGTGATATGTTACCCTTTTTTTTTTAATGTTCCAGCCAGTTTCCTACATGATTTCCAAATCTTAGGTTGTGATTGGTTGGTTTGAAATGATTTAATCCACACAATAAAATCTTGTGGTTGGGGTTTTTTCCACATACTTATTTAGAATAACTTTAAAAGAGTGAATCAAACATTTGCTATATCTTAGTTATACACAAGCACTAATTCTTCACCCATATTCAACAACAAAGGAAAATGTATGCTTAACATGATATCAATGATCTAACTGTTAACAACTTATGTTATTTGTTAAAAACTCAAGAGAAAACCAACCACCTCAGGTATTACCCAAAAAGCATGGTGAAAAATATCTCCATAGGAACCCTAGAATGCCTATAGTATTATTTTAGATCATAGGTGCTGGGCAGATCCAGGTGAAAGCTACTGGGCTTTCCAAAAGGATATCTGTATCCTCTGCATCCATCTGATGGGTAGCACCCTACCTTCACCATATTTTTGTTAGAGGAAATAACCTCTTTCAAGACAACACTGTCAAAGTAATAGAAAATCAATATTCATGTCTATTTCCTTATAATTTTGATATTTCATCAGCATTCATCATCCCTACCCTGAGAGTAAAGATTGGGGGGGGGGGTAATCACCCTTCAAGACAGTAAGAGGAGAATATAGAGATGACTATCATTTTGTCTTTAGTGATTCCACCATTATATGCACCATATATGATGAAGTTTCTTCCCCAATTAAAATTCCAAGAAACATGTACAAATACTACTCATTCTTCAGATTTTAATTTCCCTTTCTTTTGAGATGTTCAGAGTACTTCTCAGAACATTCAGTGATCCCTTATACTTCTCTTACAGAAAGAAGAGTGATCTGATTTAAAATACGAGGTAAGAGAGAACCTCATAAAGTGTTAGTGAAAATATGTTTGAACATGAAATGACAGCTCATGGAATATACAGCAGTAAAGATCACAAAATTCTCAACTTCTCTTAGTTGCCGGAGTATCCTTCTATTCTTAATAAAGTAAGAATTTTTATGTTATGAATTTTCTAAGGATATTTCCTATCATGAAGAAATCTTGCTGTGGGGAAAAAAAAGTGTTAGGATACTTCAACTATATCACCATAACTTAGCACTTAGCACATTAAACTATTATGAATATAAAAATACAACAATATAGCCAAGGACCCTATGGAAAGGATTTGAAAAAAAAATTCAGATGCTCAGGCTTAAATTGATTAAACTCTATGTGGAAATAAACCAAAAAATGTTTTAAGTTTTAAAAATCAGAATTTGTTTATTATCTTTGATAATATCCACCATATATTGTTGTATATATATCCATGTATATTCACATATATACATACATACAGCAAAAAGATCATTATTAAAGCTATAAATTCAATGATATTTAATATGAGTTAGGAATATTCTACACAAATGAGTCACCAACATATTGAAGACCTCTGGTTTTGTTTTTTGCTTTCTTTTAAATCTACTTTTTGGATTATAAATAGTAAAGTGAAACTGTCTTCAACTTACCCATTCTATTCTAAGAACTGCAGTTAATTTCAAATACTGGTTTTTTGGGGAAAAAATTACTGTGACACTTATTTTTACCTAAGGCAAAATAAATTAAGCATTGTTACTGGCCTCATTTCTTCTCTCTCTCTCTTTTTTAAGCTTCCCCTGAATTAACTCAGAAAGTAAAGAATAAAAATCTCTGTGGTAGCTGTACAGAGTTATTTCCTTTTTTAAAAAATTTTTTGGGGGGTTACTTTCTTTTAAACTTGCATTAAGTTGAAAAAAAACCTTCATTTTTCAAAATTGTTTTCTTCATTTTAGTGTTGTCCCAGTGATGATCCATGCCCCCCCCCATTATTTTTTTTCAACGCAACAAAGAGCTGCTGATAATAAGGAGCTTTAATTGAACACAGGGGTCGCTGTTGAGTAGTGCAAAGCATTTTTTTCTCCCAGGGGCTGAGTATTTGCAGCTATACCTGCAAAGACTTCGATAAATTAAAAGGAAAATGTTCAACTTGTGTTTATGCAATAGAAAATTGAACTCTGAAGCAACAATGAGCATCAGGTAAACGTACCCGATACAATTTACAGACATAATTGAAAGCATTACAGCCTAATCAGACATCTAAAAGAAAAGCATGCTCAAATGAAATGTCTACAGAATCATTAGTTGGCAGCCATTCTATTACACTCACACATAATGTCAGTGGTGCCTTGAGCCTGTGCCAATGACAACAGCATAAATTTTGCATCTCATTTCTGTGGCCATAAAATTAATGATCAGTTTAAAAATACTTCTTTGTAAAAGTTATTGCGCAAAGAAAAGACATGAATGTGTCCCTGTTATGTACTCACAAGGATAATTATGGGGTTGTTGCTCATTAATACTGTTTCTTGTTTCCCTAGAAAAGCATTTGATTTATCCCACAACTTTCAAAAGTTTAATTAATGATACAAAGTTAACAGTCTAAAAGACAATGATCCAAGACCTCTTGTCCTATAATTTCATTGGCAACTTAAGTAACACAGCAAAATCAAGGCTTAATTGTACCACAGCAGCATATTTCTTTGAAAAATACTTCAAAATTTATAATAGCTGGGTTCAAATCACTATCATCCTTTCTTTTTTATATGGCTCATGATCAATTAACATTCTCCTAGATGCCTGGAGATCAAGCCCAACAGCAACTGAACAGTCATGATTCCTACCACCAATGAAGACAAACCCACCTACTGCTTTTTCATCAAATACAGTCTTTTTTAAAAAGCAATCAGGTAAATATTAAACTAAATAATATACCTAAAATTCAGATGATAACCATTCCCTCTTAAAGAGTATTAAAAAGCAAGTGTCGTGAGGGAAATTACTTGAGTGAAAAAAATTAATTTCTAATTTTCTACTCAGTTCACTTGTCGAAACTAATTTCTCAAGTAATAAAATACAGCTAAATAGACAGAATTAAGCATTTAACTTCTTAAGGGAATCTGTAGTTCTTAAAACTTTGAAAGATGTAAGTCACCACAAATAAGATTCTCTTCATAAGTCTTCTACCATAGAAGGGCTAATCTAAAGCATGCAAAGATAAGGCAGAGTTTTAAAAGCATGATACTGTTCTCAAGCACTACCTTTAAAATCTACTTCTACTACTACAGGAACCATAATCTCAAACATGCTTAACACATTTGTACAAGGCCAGAGATGGGGGTGGGGGTAGGGGAGCTGCAAGTTATTTGATCAGATTTCACTGGGAGCTAACTTTCAATAGAACATATATGTTAGGAAGGGTAAAGAAAAAGAAATTAAACAACATCCAAAAGTCTGACTTTTCTGCTGTTCTAAAGAATTCCATCAGAACAAACTAAAATGGGTCCTTCTCACCTAACAGCCCTGCCATTCAAAAAAGTAGTTTAGTCCATTAATGAACTTAATACCAATGAGGTCAAAGGAAATTGCTTCCTAAGTAAATCTATTCATATTTAACAATATCAATGGAGTCTTAAGAACAAAATCTATTAAATGACTTTTTTAATTAGAGGAAAAATATTTTAAAGGAGAAAATGAAAAGTTTTTAGTTATGACATCCAAAGGGAATTGAAAGCAATATATTCACATTTTTTAAGCTGTAGACACCAATACTTTGCAAATTCGAAAAATATTCTCTTGAAATATTTGCATGCCCTTCTTTTAATAATTTATGATTTCCTCAAAAATTATTTGAAAATGGAATTATAAATCAAGATTTACTAAATCCTCTTGATAAATGAAGTTGCATCTGAGAATAAATAAATAATATTTATTGGACACCTACTATGTGTCATGCATAGGTTTCTTCATATTATCTTAATCACCCTAAAAAGAAAATAATAATACCTAAATCATCACTGGAGTAAAACAAGTCTAACATAAGGACAAGATACAACTACAAGTAAAAATTTTTTAATCATATATCTAATATATATTAGAAAAGTCTATTTGAACTCAGTCAATAATAGACTTTATTCAATTAGTAATATATTTTCATCACAAAAATAATTATTTCAAGTCACATTTAAGAGAGCTACGACTTTGTTATGAGACAGAGAACAAATTCTAAAATAATAATTCTGTTGTAAAATAATTTTACAGTGAGCATAATTCTAGTGTATGAAGACTATATTTAGGAGTATAATTTATATTATCAGGCTATATTGCAACTAAGAATAAAAAACTAGAGTTGGATAATTATTCTATCATGTACAACATTTGAAGGCTGTAAGAAAAGATGTGAGAGGAAAGGAAGGAAGGATGATAGGTATCTGTGTACATTAGAGAAACTAGTAACTCACTTAATAGAAACAAACAAATGTGAATAGAGTTCATTTTACTTAAGAACTCTCTTCCTGGTCCTTTTTTCTCCCAAGAATGATATTAAAATGGTACTTAACTATCACATAAAAAATAAATAAATAAAGTATGTAAAACAAATACGAGTATAAAGGTAAAAAAGAAGGAAAAGAGCCTCTGTTTACTTCATGGTGACCCCATATTGACCTGAGAGAGAGAGAGAGAGTGAGAGAGAGAGAGAAAGAGGAAACAGCCAAAAGGAATTCTGCCCAGGTCTCCTTGGATGAAGATAATCCAAAAGCCCCAAGAAGAAAATGTAAGGAAAAAAAAAAGCAGCACTATCAAAGTATACTTAGATGAACTTAATTTATTCAATGTAGAGATCTGATTATTAATAAATTTCTACTTCAAAAAATATGTATCTTGAATAACTGCTTATTCAACTATTATGCCTGTACTAACTTTCCTTTATTATTTCTAACAAACTATAGGAATAGTCTTTTTAGAACAAAGCTGAATTACACTTTGAGAATAGAATGGCAGAAAATGACTCAGCTTCTCATACTTCTCCAAGGTATACATCTAATTTATCCACACGCTTACTTTTGAGCAGGTATTCTTGGCGATTAGTTAACTCAATACAGCAGTACTGAACTATAAATGACTTATTCCGAGGAAAATGATTATGGGGAATCTCTGAATTATGTGTTATTTGAACTCATATTCTAGGCTCAGTTTTCAGTTCCTATCAAATACTATATAAACTTCCATTCACTTTAAAGACAAAGAATGTGTATCTCAGGAATGTAATTTTAATATCCAAACACCTGAACAAGTCCTAAACCAGAATACCAAAGGGAAAGTTCCCACCTAATCCTCGAAACATATACAATTCTATAATTCTCACTTCCTCCAGTCACAATGACCTTGATGAGTTAATGTGAAAAGAAACTGTGGTTTCCTTTTAACTATTTGATTTTAGGTTTGTCTGGTTTGTTGAAACTGTCATTACGCTCTCACTTACCAGTTGGCAGAGATATGAATTACTCTGTGGTATCTGCTAAGCTCAGTTAGAAGATGCCATACTGTTTCCCCCAAACAGAGAGCCTCGCTCCACATAGGTTAACTGACCTCATGTTGTGACCCTCATACCAGCATCCACAGGCTTCAGGTCATGACCTATGAATTAGCATCATGGAAGTAAGGGTCATACCGAGTTTTCCTTACAGAACTGAAAACATGGAATAGTAGAAACTTCCTACGCCTTTCTGGATTTGGTCTTCAGTGCACTAAGCAGCTGACTCTCAAATCTAAAAGAAGACAATCAGCTTACCAGCACTCTCACATATTTCCAAAAAGTGAAACTAAATGCCCTTCTTTGAAAATGTCTGTGGAATACATGCATTCATATCAAAAGAATCACAAGAATAAAGACCAGCATTTGAAAAAGATTTTACTCATGTTCTCAAACACAGATTGATACTGTTTTTAAAACAATTAGCCTTTAGAAATATTACCTATCAGCACCCAGCCACAGGCCCTCCTGCTTCCATCACTAATATAAAATAATCTCTACAGGGTTCAATGGTGTTGGGTTGGTATCTCACCTCTGCCTTACCAAACCCTTCCATGTGTAAATGCAGGTATATATCTTTCTTAACAAACTACTGCCACAATGAACTCTAAGAAACATAAAACTTAAGAACGTTAAACACAGATTTCTGCATCAGAAGATTGTGCAGGGTAGATTTTGGATATGCTTTTTAATTTTATTCTCAGCAGGGGGAGCTAGTACTCTCATCTTGAAAGTCTATGTACACAACATGGAAATTTAAATTTTGATTCCAATTATCAAATTTCAGTATGTGCTAGATATCCCTATTGAAAACCCCTGCAAGGGAAAAAAATCAAGTCTGACAAACTTGAAAATTTACCTTTGTCTTGAAATTCCTGAAGATAGCTGCAAAATAAAACAAGAACATTATATTTAAAATAAGGGTTGACAAATCAAAACAAGGTCTAATCAGTGGCAATAATTCAAATCCACTTTAAAATCTATATTATAAGTATACATACAGAGAAAAAACTACTTCCTATCCTGAAATGATCTTTCAAAAGGCTTATGGATTTATAATGAAAATATTTTTAAAGACCTAATTTACAGCAGTAAAATCAGAATATATCCTTAATACCTACAACTTATATTGCATTTATTCACTTCAGTATCTGGAGGTATTTTCCATATTTATTTTAAAATTCTCAACCTACCTACATCTTACCATTTAAACCAAATATATCCTCAGATAGTCAAAATAAACGATTGGAATTTGCAAGAATGCTTAGAAAAATACATAATCAAGAGCTTTTACAAAAAGAGTATTATGATAAGTATGTCTGTTTTTAAAAACTATTATGGTAGAAATATAGTTTGTCCTTTAAAAATACTTAACACCAATTAAATTAGAACATAAAAATTTAATTCCACAATAATCAATCTTTCATAAAAATGTTAATTACAAAGTTTCTTCTAAGTAAAAACTTAGTAATAAAAGGAAGTAGGTGACTTACGTAGACTTTACATCTTTTATCTTCTTAATAAGGAAGTCTCTCTTTTCCTTTGCTTTCTTGGATAAATTTTCCCCTCTCAGTGTGTCTGCTACAAATGTTTCAACATCTAAATCATGAAATATAAGAAAAAGGATACAAATTATAGGAAAGAATCACTTTTTGTGAAGACAAATAGGATAATGATTGTTTCTACCCATAAGTGTTAATATCTGTACAATTTGTTACAGTTATTTATCAATCCAAAGCATAACAGTTGAAGTATGTTTCAAATACTAAGTTGGACAAATCTGTTCACCACTTAGCTAATAAAATTTGTATGCTCTACTTATGCTTAGCACAGCAAATGCTATTTGGATGTCTGGCATCATTAAACCAGGAAGAAACCCACAAGTTTTAATAAACTATGGTGCCCCATAAACAAATTCATATATAAGCAGGCATAGAGCTTTTATGCATGAGTTACTATCATTTTATAGTATTCTGTAAGTTCCTGCATGAACAGGTCATTCACAATATTATATCAACATAAGCTAATGTCTCTGGCAAAGGCATGTCTTTACCAGCATAATCAATTTTCAGGTATATGCAATGCTTAATGCTTTAAAGGAAAAAATTAATCCCTTTTTCTAGCCAAGATTCCCAAATCAAACCCTCCTCTTTCCTGCCTGCCCCACCTACTCTGGCTGGCTATTCTCAAATAAAAATGATAATAAGTTGTGTGGTTTTGTGTGCTCTTGTTTCCTGCCTTGGTATTACTACCTGGAAAGATTTCTTTAAATAAAGGAAAAAGTGGCAAGAATAGATTCATCTACTGTTGAAAAATACAGTAACCAAGAGGTAAGATTTCCACGATCTCATATAACATTTTCACATAGCTTTTTTTTTTAATTAGTAAACTTCTAAATTACTCTGCTTTCTAATTCTCTCTAGCATACAATTCCATCAAACCCTTACTGGTTTGACTTTTTAATAGCCCCACTCTTATTATTCATGAAATAGTGTACAACTTTAAATTAATTTTATATTCAGAATTTCAATTTTCACTTTGAGATATCTAATATGGAGGATAACATTTAAAAAATTACAGTGGGTATAACTATAAACCATCCATATTTGAAATTGAAGAGATGTGTATATGTTTTACTTTCTTTTTATTTAACTAATTTGTCTCCTAATTCACACTGATAAAAAGGTAGTATCTAAACATACAATAATATTACATTTAATTAATTCAAAACAGTATAACAAATAACCTTTGACTGTATTTACAATTAGTAATTTAAAACCTAGCATTTGAGATAGAATGTTGTAATTGATCTTAAATTCTTGATTACAAAAGTACCTTGATTCAATGAGCGAAGTTGATTAAACTGTTATTCTATACCATCATAATAAATGTGTAAAGGTGATTCTTTCAACATGACAAGTGAAAGAATTAAAATTTAATTCTTGAATAATTTTTAAGTAGCTTTCTAGTTTCAAGTCTATTAGTCACTAATGTTAAAAGTAAGTATCAAAACAAAACAAAAGCAAAATGTCACAGCTTCTCTTTCCTTGAGCAGTCCATATTCTGAAGAGGGGGGCACAAGAGACATAATCCAGCACCAGTGCAAATTAGACCTAGACTTCTAAAGTGAGTTCAAAATAATGAAAATTTTTTTAAGTGCTCTTCTCTAAACTCTAAATTTTGTACCCACAGGAGCAAGCAGCCTCTGGACATTCAGATATTAGCTGAAATGGAAAGAGCTCACTGGCTTCTCTGAGATGGCTCCAATGACTCTGCTAAGGAAGTGGAATAAGGAAAGGAGTAGCACCTCTACTTATTCTCTCTTCCAACTGGACTCGATACTTGGGAGAATCACTGGCATAATGATTAGCAAATAGTTTGCTTAATGTTACTTCCACTCAGTGTTTGTCTTTAATTCCCTCATCCACACGAGTATTTAATTGCCTATTTTACATTTTCATTATACAATCCAAGTTTAAACAAACGGGATCTATTTTCTATCTCTGGAAGCAATAACAGAACGAATTACAACCCAGGAGTTATTTCTTTAAAAAGTCTTTTCAGTTCGATAAAAACTCAAAAAACGAAAGGCTGTAATGCCCTAGACAGTGCTTCTTAACAGTTCCCCAAAACATTTTTCAATTATTGAACTATGCTATTTTATGAGGAAATACTTGTTCAAATAGTGTGAAACTGCAGGAAAAATCTGCATTGTTTGTTTTCTGAGGGGGAGAAGATTCAGAGATTAGGCAAGGCGGAAATTCTGTATTTTAAGAGTGTCTTAATGTATTTATTCCAAAACTTATGCCAGAAAAGGAGTTTAAGGCAACCAAAAAGATTTAATAAACATTCATTTAAAAAATTATTTCACAAAGGAGATATGAAAAGCACAGAACCTGCTTTGCTGTTTTTCTTTTTCTAGCAACTAAGAACTTCAAAGTGGAAGCGGCTCCTGCAGTAATCTTAGTTTGGTGCCCACAGATTTGGGTGGTTTTTAAGTTTTTGAAATCTGGGTTATTTCTTAAAATCCACACTGTGCCCATTTATTTTAGAATCGAACGAAACCAGCCTCTCCCGGACACAGGAGACCCTCCGGGCGTGCCCGCGGCCCTCGCAGAGCCCCTGTGCGGAGCAGGGACCCTGCTCCTCCCCGCGCAAAGACGGTGCGGGCGCTGAAAAGTTGCGGGATTCACTGAGATGCTAGGGCTCCGCTGTCTGCAACACTCGGAGTGTTAAACCCCAGGGTTCCGACCTCGGAGCTGTGAGCAGGGAGCACTCGTTTGGGACAGCGCCCTCGTTAAACAAATGGGACTGGATCTACGGCTTTGTAGCTCAGAGCCAGGGTAATATTTCAAAAGCGGGCAATAAAAGTCCTGGGCGAATCAAGCGCTCCTCTGGCTGTTTGGAAAAGAGATTTGAAGCTTTTTATTGTGCTCTGAATAGCCCTGCAAACGGTAAACCAGCGAGCGCTTTAGCCCTCTTCTACCTTCCTTCAGGGGTCGTGTCCCTCTGTTAATATGTAGATTTCACTGACTCCAGACTGTCTGTAATTCGGGGAACAGCCGTAATTCGTAATTTGATTACAAGAAAAGGTCAGCCTGCCTCCTCGCTGGCCTCTTGGCCTGGTGAGTTAGAATTCCTCTTTCTCAGAGGGATCGGTTCAACCGCATACTCACTGCGGGAGAGGAGAAGCTTAGGGACCCACCCCACCACTTGGAGAAACTCAGTTCCGGGCGCCCCCTACGCACCAGGTCTAACCCCGACCGCTCCGCCCTCCCCCTCGTCCCCCCCCCCCACCCCCGTCACGTAGACCGCAGGTCAGCGCCGCCGGCATTTAACCCCAGAATTGGCCCCATCTCCATCCGCCTCTGCCCCCAAGTCATCACCAAAGAAAGTTATCCAGCGAATACAAATGTGGTGGTGATTTTTGTTCCTGTAAAACCTTAACACTGTCAAGAGTAAACCTTATCTCCGGGTAAAACTGTAAAGATCTGGGGGAGAGGACCGCTGAAAAGATCTGATTTACAACTGCTCTGTAGATAAATGTTAAGGTCTGAAAACAAAATTAAAAGATGACATCACGTCTTGGCTCAGCAATCCTCAGTTTCAGTTAGAAACCTCTCAATAGCCGTCGCAACCCCTAAGAGGCAAATACTTAGCACACACCAAATAACCGAATGGTACTCCAATTTTCCCTTTTCCTTTTCCTGAACATATGAACCCCTCAGAAAAATCTACCACCCCATCAACCCCTAGAGCCCGAGAGGCTAGGACAGGTATCTAACACACACACACACACACAAACACAGGCTAACAGCTTCCTGCCAATTTTCATACTGATCATACTGTGAAATGTTGAAACCACACGAAGTTTTTTTTTTAAAGCTTTTAAAGTCTTGCAAACAATAAACTGTCAGCTTCTCCAACATGAATACACAGCATAGGTTCCTACTCTTCAAGAAAGCCAAGGTTTGACCACTTGCGCTCACCATCCTCCACCAGCTAACAGCCTGGAGTATGACTTCCAGGCTGGAGGTTGTAAACAAGTCACAAAGGTAACAATATCTGATGTCTTCTGCCTAGTCCCCCAACCACCCAATACTTACCTGGGTTGGCAAGCAAGGGGCAAACACACACACACACACACACACACCCCCTCTGTGATGGCTTGAATTGTGGAGGAGAGGGGGACAAGAATTAGACTGAATTCACTATCATATGCTGAGCCCCAGATCAATAAAATAAGTAAAATCAATCAAACCATACCCCAAATGGCTTTACTACTTAATTCCACATCTTTCTCTATGAATTGGGCCAGGTTTCACTTTGTATTCACTGAGGTGTTATCACTAAACTTAATGTGGTAAGGATCCTAGCCTACAATTTAAGCTGGCATCCAAACAAAAAGATAAGCCTTTCTTCTCTGTTAAAGGAGGGTATGGTCTGATCAAACACCTACTGGTGGAAATAGAAAAAAATCAGTTAAACTGGGCACATGTAGATCAATTAAGCCAAATGCCCAAAATTGGGAAATGGCTAATTAAAAAGTTATTGATTGCTCTAATAAATGTCTTTCTCTGGATTACCTAGCACTTTTACAGGTTATAGTTGAACTGTGGACTTTCTGAACATGGAAGAAGAGAAATGAACAAGCACAGGAGTTCTCACAGTATGACAGGTAAAATACACCTGAGTCTTAGAATCCAATCATCTAACAAAATTTTCAAAACTGGCTTTGGAGGCTAAATGATTTATTTTGAAAAAGCGGACTGTCGAAGAACAGAGGTGAACACCTTTCACCTCAAAAAGATGACTCTTGATAAATAGTATCTTATAATAATCATGATTTTTTTACCACACATTTTCACAGAAGCCACAGTGAATAAAGCATTAGTCTGAGATTTACACTATATTCACTATTAGGTAGCAACTATAATAATATGTTCACTATGTGATTGAAAAAGAAATGAAAACTTGGTGGAATGAAAAAGACAGACGTGGCTTTAATTGAAAAAGACAAACTAAGTGAATAATGAGTATATAAAAACTAGCCTATTCCACTTTTATCACCCATATATGACACTTAATCTTAAATTTATGAGAGATGACTGAACTGTGTTTCAAATCACCAGAGGTTTCTCCTACTCTGTTGTTTCTATCGTCCTCCTAGTAATGCTTTAATGCTGATAACGTGGAGCTAAACTCATTTAGAAAATTTGCATATACTTCTCGTTTTTTCAGTATATTTAGATTTTTTGTTAAAGAAAACCAGTGATAAATTTGGATTGGGTAACTATAAAATTGTGCATACCAGCATACTGTCAAGAGCATTATTTAGTAATCTGAGATGAAAAATGTTTTCAAAGGAAAACTATGAAAACAATAAGCCAGCTAAAGATCCCCGCCCAAGAAAAAGTAGGCTACTGTACACTTAACATAGGCAAATGATTTTCCTAACATCACATCTTAATTCATCTATGTTATCTGACCCATACAAGAAATTATACGTTTCTGGTCCACTGATTCACAAACATATATTCCTATTTCTAGAAGAGAAAAATCTTAGAGGTGTCACACACAGACTGATTTCATTGTAGGGTCAAATGTTCTCATACCAACTTTAAATTCATTAGTCATTATTGCCAAAATGGGCGGGCTTTCCTCCATAGGAAAATCCAGGTGCTAAAGAAGTAGGTGACTATTGGTGACTCAGTAGGTGGCACTCTTCCCTTTACATACTCAGCCAATGCCCCAGAAGAAAGTTATGGGACACTAGATACACCATAAATGATTCTCATAGGAAAAATAAAACCGAAATGTTGACCAAATTATAAATGGAACTTTGGAAAGGTGGAAATCAAACCATACTATTCTCAGCATTGAAAAAATCCTACCTCTATCTCAACTGAATTGCATTCTTTACCTAGTGCCCTTAATGGGATTATCAATTATGTGTAAAGGTTAAAAAAAAATGTCCTGGAAATCCCCAAAAGGAGAAAATACAATATTTATTATCAAGACTGCCATGTGAACAAAATCTCAGGGTCACTTTGCAGAAACCATATAGTGACTCTGTTTATTGTTTGTTTGGTTTGGTTTTGATTTTTCAGAGTACATACTGACAACCACCATTTTCTTCTTTCAACATTGGTTTGATTTTCTAACTTAATAAAAAAAATACTAACATCTTCTTACAGCTTTCCTTTTCAAGTATGTTGCTCTAAAGCAAATGAATGAGAATACCTGATGGCAAACCACTCCAGTATTCAAGGGAGATTAAACAAATCAAGGGGGGATGGGAACAATGATTCTAATTCCTCTCACTTTCTTGCCTGCCTGAAGGAAAAACTCACATAAATCAAGATTATTCTTGCTATTATCCCACTCAAAATATTTGGATGTGGGAGAAAATTAAATGGACAAGATTTGGGATTACCTTTTGATTATAATTATCCAAGCTAAACTTGTTCTTCTACTGTTGTGAAAAAAAAAAAAACTAAAGGTTGCCTGTAGTGCACAGGGCAGTTCACAATTTGCTTTTAACAACAAAAATCTGGGGGGTGGGGGTATAGCTCAGTGGCAGAGCACGTGCTTAGCATGCATGAGGTCCTGGGTTCAATCCCCAATACCTCTATTTAAAAAAATGGTTCTTGAAAAACAACAGTAAAAATCTGTAAACTTTTTTCTATTAATGGAATAAACAAATAATTCAACACTTTTTATTAAAGTATGGGCTTTCAAAGATTTCGTATCCACAGAAATATAAATAACCAACAGTCAAACTGTACAGTCACTTTTTCAAGAGCATCATTAATGTGAGTTAAGAATGAGTTTTGCATTTATGGGTTTTGCATTTCTATAGATATTTTTTTTAAAAAAAAGAGAAGGAATCAGGAGAGGAAAACAAATATTGAAAAGGAAGCCTAAAATTCTATAATCAGAAGAAAAATAAGGAGAAAGAAAATAATAAATTGATAAGAATACATTTGAGCATCTACCTCTATGAAGCAATTGAAATGTCAAACATTTAAAACATATGACATAGTGATTTGGATAAAGGGCACATGGAACACAAAGGGAAATGTCCAAACAACATTTTTTTCATAGACATTATCTTTTGACTTCATATTCTTTTTTTTTTCTGAAAGCAAGGGATCTTAAACACCTAAAAAGTTTAGTTCCTCATCTTCTCTACCTTGGAATTCTAGAACAGTGCTATATGCATTCTAAGAGTTAACTATTAACTACAACCACCACTGCCAGTATCTTTTTAGTTTCAAAGAAAGAACTAGGTCAGCCAGCAATATATCAAAAATTCAAACCCCATACCAACTCTTCCTATATAGTTTTTGCAATTTAAAGTCTAACCATGTCCTATTCCCCAAACACTTGAATAATGCAAATGATCATGCACAATCCAACAGAATTTTCTGGATTAAAAAATGTGGAAAAACTGCTGAAAGCATTCTTGAAACCTTCCCTACCTCAAAAAAAATTTTAATTACAGTCAATCATAAAATGTTAACAACTTTCTTTGAATGATTAGTTTAAGAAAACTGAAAACCAACGGTTCAGCTGTTTCATTTCTTTAAAATATATCTCATGTATATTTATATTTCCTCATAGCCATACTTCCTGAAAATATCCTCTGAAAATAAAGTATAAGCCAAATTTATAACCACCAAAATTCTAATGTTTTAATATTTGTTTTTAATACTTCGTGTGTTTTAATATGTGACCTGCTTTAATAACATGAAATATTAAAAATGTCAATAAGGTGATTTTTAAAATGCTGATTTCAGATATTATGTAAGTACATTACCTGACTTGAGAGGGCTAAAGATATAGGAAGTTAATAATGTCAGAGAATTTAAATATTATGTAATTCTGAGCTTTCAAATAAATCACACAAATAAGGGCTATGTGAAATACTTGTCATATATGGGGATCAGAGAATAAAGCAACTCATAACCTATGTATCATACTCCGTAATGTATGACTATGGATCCAAATAACACCTCGTAATGTATGACTATGGATCCAAATAACACCTGTCTACTGTGGAGCTGTCAAGCTTTAAAAGCATGCACCCAGGGGTCTATACTTAACTTTGTTTTTTTCATTTTTCAGTTTTCTTAGGTAGAATTGTTACAATTTGATTGCATGTATACAATATATTGCATGTAAATACATACATACAATATACTGCACATATATTTTTAGTTTACATGTATGTACTGATCATTGTTTCTAAGAAAGGTTTAGAGCTTTAGCTTTTTCAACTTAACATAGTTATCAAAGAATAAAGCCAACTACAAAATAACAATCAACACAATGCACTAATCCAATCATAAAGGACAGTCAAATGTGCTTACACGCATTCAAGAAATCAATCATCTTAAGTTATAAATAATATATACTTAACTTCTTAAGCTCAAAAATTCAGACCTGGAATATCCTGAAAATGGTGACATTTGTTTTTAGAGTTATGATAAACAGTTCTTTGACCTGGTAACTAAAATAAAATTCTAAACAAGGAATTCCAGCACTTTAACAACAAACAATGTAGGAAAACAAAATTAGCACTCATTTGAAACTTGCATAGAATAGAATAAAAGCTGCAGTTCCTTCAACATTTCCTTTAGTAGTACCCATTAATGACAACAAGCATTTCTTAGAGTATAACACTATCCTGCCACAAATGTATTCATCGTACTGCAGTCTTGTTCACACAAACATAAGTCTGCACTCATACACTATTGGCTTTATTTTCTTATCATATCTATGATGCTAACCACCAAAATAGTATAACAGCATATTAGATTTGGTCTCAAGAGTACTATAACAGTAACTTACTGCAAAAAATGTCACATTTTAAATATTGCTTTTTAAGAGTTAAAATAAGCGACTTGTAACATAGGCATCTAAGAGAAACCCTTTTAATCCAGTTATTTGTGACCAAATATTGAAAGATACTTAAGAGACAACGGAACAAAAGCAAAACAATCAAAATTCAGCATCCAGAATTCTGATGTACACATGACAAAGTGAATAACGGGAAGAATTCCAGAGCATCAGGATAGGTAAGATATGTGCTACACTAAAAAGATGTATTTTCTACCTTGGGCAGAAATATAATTTTTTATTGACCCTTTGTTAAAATACATATCTCCATATCTAGTACATTAATGAACTAGTAGTAGATTCACAGTAGCCTTGAAAAGTTAATCTTTAATTCCCAAGTTCCTGTAAATGGTCATTTAAAACTCGAAAAGGGGAAGATGAGGGTAGATGAGGGTGCAGAGATACAGTACTGTAATTTCATCGTGTGACACAGGAAGTTGGACTTTAACACATCCTTCCTTTTTTGTTTTAATGTTACTCAGGCTGAAGACAAGTGGCCATTTGAGAGTCAGGCCCTCTTTGAAAGTCTCAAATATGATTGAATGTTCAAGAAAAACGGGGGTTATAGATATGTCACATCCTTTGGTGCCATAACCCCTAACTCCTAACCCCTGTAGCTCAGGAACCTCTTTCTCCTCCATCGGCCAGGAGACCAAAGAACTAGTTCTTTGACTTTTCTCTCTCTCCCTCCCTCTCTCCCTCCCACCCCCCGCCACACGACGTCTTCCCGACGGAAACACAATTGCCCTGGACGCGTTAGTGCAGCCCACTAAGAAGGGCTTCCCCACCATCGTCGCACCAAATTTCAACACACAGCCCACTCCCTTTCTCAGACCCCACTTCCCTACTCCCAGTCCCGCTCCCTCTGGGCAGGAGACGTGGGGAGCGAGAATGAGGGAAGAGACTCCGAACGCTTCTGTCCCCACCCGCTCGCCGTCCCCTCGCCCCCGCCCCAGCCGCGTTACCCGCCCCCTTCCCGCTTTTTACCTGCCAACAGGTTCCTAATTTCCTCTGGGAGGGGGTAGGGAGAGGAGGTGCTGCTGGGGTTGGGCATGTTAGGGAGCGCGGGGCGTGCGGGGAAAGGATCTGTGCTGAAAGGGGAACCGACAGGCTGGGGTTGCGGCTGCGACCTAGACTCGGGCTAGCGGTCCCGGGAAGGACAGTGGGGCTACAAGTCCGGACACTGCCGGGCCGAAGCTCACAACAAGGAAGTCACTAAAGCCCCGCTACAGCTGCTGGACTCTCGGCCTAGCCCCGCCCGGCAATTCGGGGCGGAGAGATGGGCGGGGAGGAGGCCCGAAAGGCCGGAGGGACCCCAACTGCGCATGTGTGTCCCTTGGTTTTCCTAGCCTCTGAAAGAGCCTCCGGGCAGGCCACACCCACCACTACGTAGAGGCGCGGGAGGAGGAGCGCCTGGTGGGAAGGGAGCGGACTGGGGCTGCATCACCTGATCCGGCCCCTGAAGCGCCCCGCCGCCATTTTGGCCACTGGTATCACCGCAACTGCTGGCCATTTCTCCACCATCCCGGAAGTTAAGGCATCTGAAATTCCTCCAGATTTCCCGATTAAGAGACTTTCTGGCCCTTAAACAGCCCCTCCAAGGAGTAACACTTCGCTCAGTACCCCACATGGAATTTTCGACCGCCCTAAACTATTATAGTCTTCTTTGTCCGATTGAATGATAGTAACAAAGTCCCATCTTCCGCCAGTCCTTCCATTGAAGCCAGCCTGCAACCGCTCCAGGGAGCATTCTGATTGGCTCTTAACACTACTTTGTGCCTAATTCAGATTCTTGAGGTGACTGATTAACCCCACTACGAAGAGCAGGGAATTCTAGTCACAGATAGCTAAATAGACAGATACCATTTTACCTCTTATAAGCATCAAAAATAAAATTGCTGGTGATTAGTAGAATGGAATTATAAAAACTGTTTACTTCAACCTGAACATTTAACTAACAAATGCTTATTGTCTCCTATCTCTAAATCTTCTTTTAGGTTTTCACTAAAACCCCGAAAGGCGCGTTCTAGTGCCTTTAAAATAAAAGTGTGTGTGTGTGTGTGTGTGTGTGTGTAAAAAAAACTATATATATATATATATATATATATATTTTTTTTTTTTTTTTTTAATTCAGGTAGGAACTGCCATGGCAAAGGCCTTTCCCAGAGCTACCGTCGTATTTTGAAGATTGTATTGTGGCTCCAGTTGCAGTGTTAAATTGTTTATTCCTCTATCCTCCAACAACCCTCTTTAGATCAATAGTCCTTAAACTAGTTTGTATTAGAATCACAGAGAGAATCTATTACAATGCAGATTGTGAAGTCCCAGTCCTAGAAACTCTGCTTCTGCTTAGGATGGGATCAGACTGGCTGCATTTTAAACAAGCCCAGTAGGTGGTTCTGATACTAACCATCCTGAGATTTGATTTTGAGAATCACTTTACTACTTTCCAGTTCCTACAGAGCACAGGATTTGTCATAACTTACCTTTCATCCCCACCTGGAACCCAAAACCTAACACAGTAATGGCTCTATTAACTTTAATACCAAAACAATCTCAAACAGTAATAGTAAAAAATTAAGTAGTCAAATGCAAGACATTTTTGTAATTCTCTAGGAAATATATCAAACATTAATTATAAAAGGAAAAATTAAAACATTTTGGAGTTCTTTCAAAGCAAAACAAAAAAACAAGACAAAAACTTTACAATTGAAGTAAAACATACAAAATAACAACAAAAAAAGACCCCCAAAACAAACTTATTCCCTAAAATGGAATCTGAAATTCCTACTCAGATTTAGAGTGATGAATTATAAAAAAAAAGTCTGAAAATTAGAATTCTTTTGGGTGGAGGTAAAAATAAATAAAAAGTCATTTTACAACATAGGTCCTCCAACTTCAAAGAATTGAGAATTATTATTCTTAAACTGCAAAATTATATTCCTTCCTAAAGAAAGAAGAAAATATTTTATGGACATATTAGTGAGGATTCTTCCTCCCTTTACAGTTATCAAATACAATTCTTTGTCTTGTCACATTTTTTATTAAACTAGGCATCCAAATGTTCCTATCCTTTGTTTCTTTCTGATAGAACTGACCAGATTTTTTTTTATTATTCTTGTGTCTCATTTATTTATTTACACTCCACTATTCCACAAAGGAATTGAGGTGATTTACTCTTGTATCAAGTAGACAGCTTTCTGGAGTGGATCAAATGGACACTGTCTACACTGCTCATTATGACAAGTCATTCTTGTTAGTGAGAGACAGGAAACTATTAAGATTGCCTTAAAATATATAGCATCTTGTAGTCCAAATAAAAAAGGCAATAACAGAAAATGGACTCTTTGTATGAAACACATTTCCCCTATTTAGGAAACCATTCTCAGACACAGGTTCCTGATGGATTCACTTGGGCAATGCTTTGTATACTCTATCATTTTTACGTTTATTGTTAAAGTTACTGAAATTGATTATAAGACACAAAGAGAAATAGAGAGAGGCTAGAAGAAATATTTTTGTTTCCAAATGTTTCTATAACAAAAAGTAGGAAAGAAATCAAATCATACTTTACATTCTTTAAACTAGTCATATTTTGTAAAAAGGAACAATAAATGAAACTTTAAATCTGAACCTGACAGAGACAGCAGCTTCCTTACCATTCTGCCAAGAAGAGACTAGATTCTGGAAAATATCTCATAATTTATCTTTTCACAAGTAAATCCTTCAAAAAAAGTTTTTTCTGTATAGCACAGGGAACTATATTCAATATCTTTCAATAACCTTTAATGAAAAGGAATATGAAATGAATATATGTATGTATATGCATGACTGGGACATTGTGCTGTACACAAGAAATTGACACATTATAACTGACTGTACTTCAATTTAAAAAAAAGTAAATTCTTCAGTTCAAAGAAGATATGTGTGTATGTGTGTATATATATATTTTTCCATATAACTAAAGCTAACCCCCTTCCTTCCATTTTCCAAATTTAGCTTAGCTGAATAATTATTTGCCCATAGGCTTAGTTTTAAAAGAATCTAAATGAGCATTGAAGGAAAACAGTGAGCTAAAACAATTTACTTTTCTCTGCCTCTCTTATCTTTATTTGGCTTTCATAGGAATGTGGAAGAAAGATTATTTTTATACTTAGGCACTGTGTCAGTTCTCTGTTGCTACATTACAAAACTTAGCTTAAAACAAACATTTAGTATCTCGCCCAGTTTCTGATGGTCAGCAAATCCATGATCAGTGTAGCTGGATGGCTCTGGCTCAGAGTCTCATGAGGTTACAGTCAAGCTATAGGCTGGGTTGCAGTCACCTAAAGACTTGACCAGAGCTAGAGGATCAGCTTTGAAGAAAGTTCAACCACAGTACTATTGGCTGGAGTCCTCTGTTCCCCTTTGCTGTTGGCAGAAGGCCTCAGCTGCTAACTCCATGGACTTTTGCACAGGGCTGCTTGAGTGTCCTCTTGACATGGTAAGTGGCTTCCTCAGAGCAAGTGATCCAAAAGGCAGCACAACCAAGACAGAATCTGTAGTGTCTTTGTGACTTAATATCAGAAGGGGCATAATTTACTACTGCCATCTTCTGTTGGTCACACAGACCAAACTGGGTATACAGAGGGAAAGGACTGCATAAGGCTGTGAATACCAGGAGATGAGAATCACTGGAGTCATATTGGAAGCTGGCTACCATAGTCAGCCCTCTGGCTCCCAATGAATCACGTCTATCCTAGTGCAAAATACACCCATCCTCTCCCAAAGCTACATGCAAAGCTTCATCCCATTACAGTATCAGCTCAAAATCCAGAATCTCATCATCTAAATCAAATCCAAGCATGGATGATGCTCCTTAAGTACAGCTCCTTGAGTACAGTTCTCTCAATATAGAGACCAAAGTAAAAAGACAAGTTATCTGCTCCCCACATAACAACAGTGGGGCAGGCATAGGATAACCACTGTAGACATTCCTGTTCTGAAGGGGTAGGAACAACAAGACGTATACAGAGATTACTGGTTCACAGCAATTCTGAAATCCAACTGGGAAAATGTGGAAGTTCGTTGATTAGTGCAAAATTCTACTCTCACCTGGAATAATTTCATCGATCTCAGTTCTGCCCTCTGAGTCATCCTTCCTTTTTCATGGAAGGTAGCCTATGTTTTCAGCTGAATAGTTTTCTCAGCCTGCTTCCTGCCAATGGTCTTCACAGGGTCAAAGGACTCCTTTTCATTTTGTACTGTCACTATCCCAATTTCTATCAGGGTTCAATCAGAGAAGCAAAACCACGAGAATCAAGATAGAGATAAAGAGATAGATAATATAAAGGAATTTGTTACAGAGATTTGACCCTACGTAATTGTGGAAGGTGGTTAAACTGTCTCTGTATCTTTGCATCTTGGCATCTGATGCTGGAGCTTGAAGTCCACAGAGCAGAGTTAGGAAGGGAAGATGAAGGAGATTCATGATAAGATAGAATGCAGAAGCACAGTTCATGAGGATGACCTAAAACCCAAGTTAGCCCTTGCTGCCTCTGACCTTGGTGGTACAGATGCGCTGCAGAAGCTGGGGCCCTTCATTGCAGAGTTAAACACAAACTTGACTCATGAGTCAGAGTTTAAAGGAGGATCCAGAAGAAGATGGAGCAGTTGCAGGTCCAGCTGTTACCTCAAGCCAGTGAAGTGGGTTAGAAGATAAGCAGCAATATACGTGAGCTACAAAATGACTGCTGCTTCACTTCTGCAAACCTCACACAAGAATCTCTTTTGTCGTCCACCCTAACTGGATTTGGACAGAAAAAGCAATATCATGAGATTCAGGTTAACAGATGCAAAGCCACCAAGCATATACTTGTACTATCGTAAGAGTGGATTCAACAAAAAAAGCAATTGAAAATTTGCATTTATTTTGTAGCCTACATTTTTTAAACTTTTAAAACCTATTATGTCTTTTAAGTTATCTAGTAAAAGCCCTTTTAAAAGTTTTTTAGAAATGAAGGCTTGTTTTTACTTTCTAAATTTAAAAAAAATTTTCCTTCTCTTCTCTAGGGCTGATAGGTATAAGTTTATTATTGTGTGGCAGTTGGTAGGAAAAAAATTATATTCTCACTGGAATTCTGGAATATGAAGTCATTTACCCTTAAAAGATGTGATACAGAACCTACCTGAACCTTCAGGCTCTGATAAATATGGTTCACTAGCTTGTCTTTTGAGTTTTCAGGTAATAGTTCTTAATCTTAGTATAATTTATGAATTTAGCAAGATAAGGAAATTCATTCTATTTTGCTTTCCATCTCATTTGCATACACAAACACATACTCAGGCATTTTGCTGCTTCAGCCAATCATTTTAATATAAGAAGAATAAGCGATTTAATCTGGACTGGATTTGAGTTCCTAACAAAATGCTGTGTATCTACAAATTAGGAATAAGGTGAGAGAACTGTCCATTCCATTTTAGCCTTGTCAGAGGCTACCTGGTTCTCTGCCCAGGTAACAGCCCTCTTCCTCCTTTAACTGAAATTGGTTTCCTGTATCGAGACTCTCAATACTCAGAGACATTACCATTATAAGGTCAGTCCTGATAATCTGGCTCTGATTTTATATCCAAATTCTAATACCTGAGTTTCTCCTGCCTAGGTTCTGAGATCAAACCTTTAACCTTGCCTACTTTTAGTAAAGGAACATATTTGTTTTGATTCCTTCTAGCCCTCTTGGACTATGGCTCTGCCTTACTCTTGTAGTGATACAGGCAGGTATTATAGTCTAAGTGATCTCCAGAGAAGAGATCCACCCAAACTCCTGTCTTGCCTTCTACTAATCAGGTTTGGTCCCCAGAGTGTAAGCAGTAGGAAAATGTTCATTCTTTTTTACTGTGTAAGATTGAAAGCAGACCCCGTCCTCTCCATGTAAACTGTTTTACTCCTCTGTGGTTTGGTAAGGTTACCCTGAACTGTAAGCAGATGTATAAAAAGGCAATAACTTTTGATTCTCCCCCTTAATTCTTGTCATCAAAATCTCTGCTTTCTACCTCAAAGACCCAACTGAGTAACCTTGAAGATTCAATTTTATACTTGACCCATAATAGACTTAAGGAGAGTTATCCTTATGCTTAACCTGAAAAGAAATATGCAAGTTACTGGTGTAATTTAAGTGTCCCCAGTTTACCCCACTCCCACCGATGATCCCGACCTGCATTCCTTGAAATTCTACCAATTAGAGACCTAGGAGAGTGGACAGATAACTCTCCCTTTGCACTTTAGTTTAGATTGGTTAGAGAAGTCAGGTCAACTAATACCTGGATTAAGCACACTGTGGTTCTGGATGACAATAACTGACACACTATTTTGGAGTTTAAAACATCCTGAGAGAGGGCAGGCTGCATGGCCCTACCAAGGAGTGTTTTCAGGACTAGCTATGTAAAACTAGCAAGGTGTTCATAGGCATATTTTATGCAGTGTGTCTTCCACTTTCTTTAGGATAGCTCTGGTCCCCACAGTGTCCTTACCAATGTTTTATGAGGAGATAGTCTTTTAGAAGAGTTAAAGTGAAGAGCATCACTGCCTTATTCATAAACTTTGGTGGACTCATACTTGGCTTGGATTGAACTCATCAGTGTTCAATCACTGGCTCCAAATGAACTAGTTAGTCAATTTTCTCTACCCTTACCTATAATAATTATTTTTGTTACAGGAATTTTATTTTATTTTTGTTTTGTTGTTGCAGCTATTAAAAACATGAATTTAGATGAAGCCTATTTTAATACACTTTTAGAGATCATTTTATAGCTAAGTTGGGAGAGGTTTTAGAACATTAAATAATTAGAAACAGGCCTAGGCTTCTTTCTATATGTAAAAACAAAATAGTATGTTGTGATCAGAATTGTTCCTCTTATTATAGTACATCTATTCTCACTAGGCAATTTTAAAATACCAAGCTGTCTTCAGCAACAGTATTCAGTGGGTTTGTGCCTAATATATTCATGAAGGGCTTTGATGGATTTGATAACCATAAGCAGCTGTTAACATTAAATTGCCATTTAATTTTTTTCAGTGACTTTCAAAGTTGTCAATATTAAACAGGAGTGTTTTACAAATGACTACTTTAAGACCAATAAGAATAAAATTAAATAAAATTTAAAAGGCTCATACAAATTCCCCCTTTTTTCTATAGTGTCCCACTACTAGCAAACAAAGGAAAAAAACATTTTTACAGGATTTTAAGCACCACCTTATATATTTGCCAAGAATTTGCATTGTATATTATTATACTCAGGTATTCTTTCATTCCTTTCCCACCACACACACACCCTTTTTTTTTTTTTTTTTTTTGTCCTTTTTTCATGTATCTCAGCTTCGGTTGAAAAACAACTCACCTGAAAAACTAGGGAGTAGGTCCACATAAGTATAAATGAAAATGACCTTAACTGTAGTGACAAAAAAAAAATTTCTCCTCATCCTTCTTCAAGCAGGTGAAACTTGTAGGGTTTTGTTGTTTAAATTTTTCCAACTTTAAGAGCTGTAATTGACATATAACATTGCATAGGTTTAAAGTGTACAATGTTATGATTTGATATACATAAATAATGAAAAATATTTACCAAAATAAGGTTAGTTAACACATGCTTCTTAATGATCTAGGCACACCAAAAAAGCAGTTATTTATACATCTATTTATTTATCTAGCAGTAAAATAACTGTAAGTGGAGAATAGGAATAAGAGAGGAAAATCCAAAAACTCTACTGTATCAGTTAACTCTTATTGCCAAAAAAAATGAAGCCTAAGCTCTCTCAAAATTCACTGACTTAACAATAATTTACTCTCAGAGACCTGTGGAATGGCCAGTGGTCAGCTGAAGGCTTGACTAATGAATACAGTTTGACAACATCATATTTACAAAGGCAGTAACTATGGCAGTCCAGCTTTGATGAACCTCTCTGAGTTTCTTCCCATCTTCAGATTCATGCTTGTCTGCCTTCCCATCTGTTTTTAGATCCCACCATCCACTCACTAAACTTTTACCAATGCACTATTCATATCCATTCTCTTACTGAGACTCCGAGGTCAGAGGGCACCACTTATTGTTGGCCTACAAATCTCTAAAGTTCTTCCTGATTGCCAAAATTGTTTCAATTTTCCTTATTTATATTTAGAGTAAAATTTCTGTAGGTGAGGTTTTCATTGTCCAAGATGGCATCATCTGTGTTCTAGGCAGGAAAATGGAGGAATGTCAAAAAAGAGTGAAAAAAGGGATGTACTACTAGCCTTTACTTTGGGACTGTTCTCAGGCTGTCATAGGACAGTCCCACTTACATCTCACTGACCAGAACTTAGTTACATATCAACATTGCTCAAAGGGGTCTGGGCAGTATTTATTCAGAGTGATCCCATGCTCAGATAAGAATTCTGTTAGTCTGGAAGAAGAGGAGAATGGATACTAGGGAATCACTAGCATTCTGCCACATATGTTGTCCATGTTTCTTCTTGCTGAATAAAAGCAGAACAAAAATCTATGACAGCACTGGGCTTTGAAATCCTAGAGAATTTGTTTTTAAAAAAACTTTTAGGGAATAGCTCTACTTTCTGTTTGAATAGCTGCTAACATCTTTGGTCATCTCTCCTGATTGAATGTTCTTGTGTGTTATGAAGTCTATTACTTAGTTTCTCCATTTTGGTTTGATAAAACCTTTCTTCACAAATTTAATTGTGGCATTTTCTGAACTAGAAGTATTAGCAATCTGTTTTAAGCTCCAGATAATGGAAAGTTAATCTACATCTATTTTTTTTCCATACATGCCAGGAGGCTCAGAAATGAGTTTACAATATTTTTTTAAAAATAGTAATTGTTACTATTGCATTTTCTTACAGGGGCTTAGGTTTAGAATCCACTCTGTTAGCTCAAAGCAGAGCATTAGCTGATCAACTGACTAACCAAAGAAAGTGTATTAGTCACAAATTTAACTGCAGTTTAATTGAAACTTCACATTTTCTTAATATAATCTAACTTTGCATTTTGAATATATTATGCAAAATAACTGGATGAGAGAGTTTGTTTATCACATTACTTTATTTTAAAATAGAAAAACGTTATAAAGAATCTTATATGAAAAATTAATTCAGCACTCACTGATGAAGGACGATTTAGACCTTCAGAATACTCAAAATTTAAGCAGAATTTTCCAGCATAAAGTATTTTCCGAAAACAAAAGTGAAGCACAGATTTAAAGCATTTTATTACTGCTATATTACTAAAGCTGGTCCTTTCTTAGGTTGGTTTTAATTTTTTTTCCCTCTCTCCTCAAGATTTTCCAACAATTCCTGAATAGTAGAAATGTTCGGAAGGTTATTTATCACAGCATTAATGAAGACTTGGAAGCAGTTTTTGCTCTGGTTCTTCTTGTTGCTCTCCCTGGCATTAGCAACTAGAGTGCAGCTTGAAGAAATCTGAGATGGAAAGACACAGCCATTTGAGGGTTTCTTGAAGGTGATTTTAGGCTGACCAGAAGCATTTTTATTTGAGCTTTTATGTCCTATGGTCAGAATACAGAATATGATAGTCTGAGTTGAAGCTGTTATCATGGCAAACTGAGCCACTAATATGCTGTCATTCTAAAATCAAAATTGAGACTGAACTATGTAACTGATTGGTCTTCAACTATTCTAAGGAAAAAAGATTAACATTAATGATTCACTTCCCTTTAAGCATTTCTTCTTTAAAAAGTAGCCCAATATGCTTTATTTAAAGTTATTTAATTAAAAGTGATAATGGAACACATTCTCATGCAAAAAAAAAAATCAAACTGGTATAAAGTGAAAAGTAAAAGTACCTTTCCCTTTCCCCAATATTATTAGTCTGGATTTTAATAGGGATTTCCAAAATGCCTTCTAAAAGGTTTGTACTAATTTACATTTCAGTATTCCTTAAACATAGTTATAAACAAACATACTTAGTAATTCATTATTTGTTCAGAGCCTTTCCATAGTTATTGGTTATTAATCTACTTTAGTTTCAAAACCTTCCTATGAGATCAAGATTTTTTTTAACATTTTTTATTGATTTATAATCATTTTACAATGTTGTGTCAAATTCCAGTGTTCAGCACAATTTTTCAGTCATTCATGGACATATACACACTCATTGTCACATTTTTTTCTCTGTGATTTATCATAACATATGAGATCAAGATATTAACCTCCCAAATTTACAAATCAAAAAACAAAAATAAAGAGACTTTAAATTGCTCAACAGTAATGCCATAGTGTGCTAGAAACTGAACTTAAACTTCCTACTTTGTAGTAACATTATCTAGTCACTGATTCTGAAGTTAATTGGGAAAGGAAAAAGGTAAAGCCTACAGAAATTATTTTTAAATGTCTGAATATTGAGAACCTGGTAAGCACCAAATATCAGCCAACTATTCTGGTCACCTAATTTTTTCTCTGACTTAGAGTAAAAGTTGTATTTATGATCAATTTGGTATCTTCCCTATACATGTGTCAACTGAGACTCAGAATACAGAGATGAAGACTAACAAAAGGTATTCACCAATACAAGGCATAGCACACTGGAAACAATGCAGTTCCTGTATATTAGAGATTCCAGGAAATGCTTTATCTTTAGTTTCACATCTCATCACAAAATCTCTGTGGTACCAGGGTAGCCACTTTGTCTAGTTGTATATCATTACTTCAGAGACAAAAAAGCAAGTTGGTGTAGAGCAGTTCTGACTCTGAAGATCTCAATCCTGAACTCAAGTTTGACAGTCACTCTACAGAGTATCCAAAAACTAGATGAAGCTTATATGAGGATTAAAGTTACTGCTCTGCTCTACCATAAAAATCTGATGGCCAAAACTGTCTCTCCAAATGTCCCTTAGGCTGTCAAATCAAATTGGACCCATAGTCCTCACTCAACGGTTTTAAAAGAGGCTTTTTCCCTGCTGCTATTACCTCTTATGTTCACACTTGCCCTTCACAAGACTGACTTAGGATAGGAATTTATCGTACTGGGACAACTTTGAGTAAGAAAAATGGATGCCCTCTTTGTTGAACTAAATAATAACCTTGTTCTAGTAACAGCTTTAGAATGAGGTTGTCAGATTCCCATTAAGTTTAATTCTCTAGGTCTAAACCTATAGGACTGGAATTGTCTTTATTCAACTGATGTTCATAGTTTTCTGCAAGGCTGTCTCTGGATGAGAAGTGAAAATGTTAGGTAAACATCTTGAAGGCTAAAATTTAATCTGGTTATTTGGGAAATATTCTGGTAACAAATTCAGATTCACTTTAAAACTGAAAGTTGGAGGTCATGTAGGTACAACTTCTATATCCAATGAATATGTAAGAAGCAAGAAAGAGACTGAACATAGAGGCTGAGCTCTGATACCAATTTTGTTTACCCTATGAAATTTCATCTCTCATTAACTGCTTTGTAGTCTCTCATCTTGATGTTTCTCAGTCCCTATTATTAAATTCTAATGGTTTCTGATGGTTTCTTCAGGATTGGATTGGGCTGGATTCAAGGTATCAAATGTAGATTTGGCTTTTCTTTGTTTAATTGTACATTTGGATGAGAAGTAGCTTTCCTCGTAGAACTGGGAATAAAGTCAGAATAGACTGATGTGTAAATGAGCAGGTGGAAATCTGACCTTGTCCAGATGAGCTGGAAAAAAACCCCCACTAATACCCTGATATCTAGCCTCCATCTCTATTTTCAACTTTAACCCTGTCCTGTATGGTTTTTGATAGAAACAGAGCAAATCTGCAATTTCAGCTCTGTCAATTTATGGAGGAACTTGGGCAAGTTATTTATCCTAAGTACCAGTTGACTCTTCTGAAAGATGAGAATAAGATGACTCTTGTGAGAATTATAAATTATATTTGTATGTTTGGCACACAACAGGTATTCAGTACATGTATATCTTGATTTATTGCACTTCCCTATATTGTACTAAGCAGATAGTGGGTTTTTTCAAAATGGAAGGTTTGTGGCAACCCTGCAATGAGCAAGTCTTTTCCAACGGCATTTGCTCACTTCATGTCTCTGTGTCACAGTTTGGTAATTCTCACAATATTTCAAACTTTTTCATTATTATTATATTTGTTGTGGTGATCTGTGATGAGTGCTCTTTGATGTTACTACCGCAAAAGGATTACAACTTGCTAAAGGCTCAGATGATGGTTAATATTTTTTAGCAATAAAGTATTTTAATGCATGTACATTGGTTTTTTTTTTTAGGAATAATCATATTGCACACTTAATAGGCTATAGCATAAGGTAAACATAACTTTTACATGCCCTGGGAAACCAAAAAATTCATGTCACTCACTTCACTGCAATATTCCCTTCATCACAGTGGTCTGGAAATGATCACACAATGTCTCCAAGTTATGCCTGTAAATAGTAACTGTGGAACTAGTCAGAAAATAATTAAATATCATGCTATCAGCTGAAACATGAGACATTTTTACCACAAGTCCCTCCTATTAAACTCTTTCAAGTGGTCTGGAACCATAGAAATATGCAGAGCTAGTCTAAAGTTCATAAGGAGAAGAAACTGGAAAGTCCATCCGTCCATTCAACAAATATAATCAAAGAGGAAGATGCAGAGATGTCAGTCTATAACGTAAGTCAGGTATACACATTACCATACTGCACAGTAGAACAAGATATGTACCACAAGATAAATTGAGTTAAAGTGCTGTGGAGTTCTGAGAAACAGAATATTTTCAGCTAAATTGTGAGAAAATATTACAGGATTCCCCCACTCTCCAAAAGTAGAATGTTTCTGTGAAAGCTCTCCTAAGCCAAAGTGATGTAAAGCAAAGGAGCAATTACTTTAGGACACATCTTGCTCATGGAGACATAAAATAAATCAAGATAAAGCACAGATGCTCACAGACACAGTTCAAAGCTATGACGGCCTGATGCTGAGATGCTGAGTACAGTTCCCGGGGAACTCTCCATGCGTGGGGCATGTACTGCATCTGTAACGGCTGGCTGTGAAACACATGCCAAACACTATTTTTGCCTTGTCTGGTAAAAAGCAAAAATCCTCTTTGGATTTCATTCAGTTAGCAAAAACAGATACTAGTGTAAGTCTTTCATAAAAGCAAAACATCATAAAGTGAACTTTTAAAAATTAGAGGATACCTGTATATGCAAAAGGTAGTTTAAGCAGGATGGTAATGGGTAAATAGGTAAGGTGTGTTTATGATACAGGGACTAATTCAATTTGACTAAAGCATGGAATGAATGAAAGTGTAAAGTGTGAGATAAGACAGAAAAAAAAGGGGTGTGTGTGTGTGTGTGTGTGTGTGTGCAGATTTGGACCATACTGTAGAGGATTAGTAGACCAGGCAAAGGAATTTGAAATTTTTTTTTAGCAAAGGGATAATATGACTGACATGGTAATAGCTTTACTAAGAGACAGTCCATTTTCAAGCTTTGTGAAAGAAAGTGGAGGGAAGAAATACCAAATCCAACTAGGAGACTTCACAGTAATCCAGGTAAAAGATTGTGATGTGCTGATTTAGGGCAAGAACAGTGGAATTAGAGAGGAAGGAGTGGATTCAAAAGTTGGAGCAACTAGAATGTACAAAGATTAGCAAATGTGTTGTTAATTGGTAAAGAAAGGAGGATAATGTGGTATAGGTATTTCTAGTTTCTTATTCTTGTTATCATTGTAAAATGTACGTTGTCTGATTCTGCCTTCATTTTCATTAGAATAATGGACTATTTTTAGCTTTATGTTAGTTAAGTGCTTAATAAATGTGAGATGTTTATTATTAGGATGATGATTATGATTATTTCATTAAGAATTACAACTTACTCCTATGTTTGATTTCTCTATTTTATTCTCCCAAAGAGTACTGGACTTCTTTCATTCCTATAAGATGGTTCTCAGTCCTGGCTACTCATAAAATTCCCTAAAAAACATCGTAGAAATTCTAATATCTGGGCTCCAGCCCTGGACAAATGAATCAAGATCTCTGGGAATTGGATTTGGGCATGAGTATTTTCAATTTTAATCTCCACAGTGATTTCAATGTGCAGTTTTAGTTGAAAACTCCTGATCTTGAGCAAGATACTGTTGTCTCAAAGAAAAGCATACTTGCTCACACTGCTCTCTATCCATTCATTGTAAAACTCACTAAGTGCACACATGGTGGTTCATTCTTGAGTCTCAGCTAAGGGCAGATCCTGAGAACTCCTTGATGTTCAGTATTCCTTGCTGGTCTTTCCCTACTCCACACCACTCCATCTGGGAAAAGTGAATAATCCCAATTCCTATAGGAAGTAGAGATAATGAAAAAAATCAACCTGAAGTTAGACACCATTGGTAGCAGAAAGCAAAGACAGAAAGAACAGGGATCCTTGGTGAAATGAATTATTATGTCAATCAATCCGAAGCCTAATCTACCATTGGACTTCAGGTTATATGAACCAAAAAAATTTATATATCATTCAAGCCACTTTGAGTTGGGGTTTCTGTTACAGGTAAAAAGAGTATCATATTATCAGCCCTTTATGCTCTTGAAATAAATGATTTCAGATCTTAACTGTTGGTACTGGGCTTCAGAAATGATAGAGTGCAAACCTGAAATGAGACATCTTTTATGGGGTACCCAGCAACAATATTTTTGTCTCAGTGACATAAACACTTGGGCTACAAGTACTGCACAGCTGTGAAAACCTGGACTTTGAAATCTGACACATTTTCCAGTTGTTTCCTGACCACTTGACTGTGTTCTTTTGTTTTTAGCAGTATAAAGTATATTATGTGAAACTTCCTTATAATGTTTCAATGAATTTTCAAAGAAAATAATTCCAAATTCTAGGCTCTGAATATGCCCTTGAAATTAAATCACACCTATAATATTGCCAAAAACTACTATTGTCTATTCAACTTTGTTGAAAATACACTGAAAATCCATTTCATCAAAAGATGCGTCTTAAGATACAGAAGAGTGTGATAAAAGAGGGAAAACAGAATCTACATTTATATTGGCTTATAGACACCAGGAAACTGCAAAAGGAAGAAAGCATGAACAGTGGTTAATTTCAAGGAGAGTCGAGGGGACTGGGTTGATGAGGATGTTGGGGGAGACACTGCTGTATACTTTTCCATACTCTCTGGTCTTTGAAATATGAGATTGTATTACCTATATGCAACATTAATTAAAATATCACTTTAATAAAAATAAACTTAATTTTAAAATTTAAAATATACTTTTTACTAGAAGTACCCCAAATTAATTGATTATTCTACCATCAAGAACCCACCAACATGAGAAACCCTACCACCTCTACTCAATGGCATATTAGACTTTCAGCTAAAACAACAGTAAATGAGAAATTCAAAAGCTTCTCTGTGGACTGCTCCTCTTAAGTGATCCATTTCTGTTAGAACATCCAGAACACTAAGCAAGCTCACAAATGTCCTGAAACCACAGAGAGGAAACACTGAATATCCAAGATGGGGTAAAGCAATCAGAGGAAAGGGAAAGGAGACATGGTTAAAGATGAACAGAAGGAGGCTGAGTTGGCAGTCCAGCCCAAAACATCTGAAGAATAAAGCACAACTTACAAATTTTACAACTAACAACTAGATGTCTTACAAATGGCACATGAGAATTAATTGGTTATAGCTCATTAAAGGTTGTTTGCATCATTGTCCTCCAACTTGCCCCGGCTGTCACTTCAAACCAGATCTTGTTCTTGACTTTCCCATTTCTAGGGATAGACAATGGAGACCAATCCTAATAACAACAATAAAAATGCCAGCTAACATCTATTGTTTATTATACTCATCTACACGTACATATTTCAGGCTCAAGCTAAGCGTTTAAGAGACACTCATAGACCAAACCAGATTCATCAGAAAATCAAAAACTAGATTATTAATAAACCTAATTTTAAAAAATGTATCCCTTGAATGGATTTGTAAATTATAGTACAGCAACACTTTAGAATGGCATAAAGCTGCTAAAAATAACCATGACAACTGTGTTAAAACAGAATATGTAACATACATGATTAAATCTAAAAATCAGAATGTCAAATGGTATATAAATTCATTACAATTATGTTAAAACGTGCATGTGGATGAGGCTTAGAAGATCATATACAAATTTTAAGATAGTTGTATTCAAAAAGTTGATGACAGGTGGGTTTTTTCCTTTTCTCAAAATTTCTTTCAATCTTGTTACTCCCTGCATTATTTTAACCTATTAGTCAGCATACAGATCAGCTGCACAACAAGATCCAACATATTGGCAAATTAAACAAGATTGCAGTTTATTTCTCTCTCATATTACAGTCCAAATATAAGCCATGCAGAGCTGATATGGTGGTTCTAAACAATGTGTCTACCTAGAAATGCTGTTACTAAGAATGGGACAAGAGTTGTTGTTTCTTGCCTCACTACTCTATATTTTTCCTAAGGGTGTGGAAACTGTTGTTTACATGTTGTTTATGCTTTTAAAGCCTTATTAACTGCAAGCTCTCCACCCACCCTTATCTAGTAACTACTTCCCTAAATCAGTGATGCTCTACCTCTTTAATCGAGCACATACTACTGCTCCCAAATTAAGTTTTTATTATTTCCTCAGATGCTCATATGCCTGGCTCCTTCTTATTCAGGTCTCTACTCAAATGTTGCCTCCTCAGATATGCCATTCCTGAACTTCTCTATCTAAAGCAGACTCTCATCCAATCACTATCTCATACCTTGTTTTATTATTTCGTAGTCTTTGTTTTTATGATTTGCCTTCCCCGAATAGAATGTAAGTTCCATGAGAGCAGAGACCTTTTTTAACCTCTGTATCTTCAGCACCTTGTATATAGCACCTAGCACAGTGTCTGTCATACAGGAAGAGGATAAAAAATACTGAATGAATAAATGAATGAATGAACAACCCTGCAGTAACTCTAGTGCTGGAAGGGCCCAGCAGGGAAACAAAACAAAAATATTTGACAATTACCAGATACAAGCCTCTGATGTTTTCTCACTGACCTTAGAAATATCAGGTGGGGGAAAAGTAAGCTTTTTCTTTGCAAGCCAGTGGGAAAATATCTGATTGTTAGCTAAACTCATTTAATCTTGGAAGACTGATTCAAGGTGTTGGCATACGCTTCTCAATAGGAATGGTGTACCACTTGGCTCCATTAAATACCTTGATCCAAACTCCTGGCCAGCTCATCTTATAGCCTTCAGAGTTCAAGGTCACAGCTGATGGCATTAACAGAAATCACCCAACTGGGACCATAATACTGAATATCAAAAAGAATCATAAATGAATTGTTATTTCCCTTTCTTCCCATCTGAGGTGTGTACAATACCCACTGAATTCAAGGGTATATCCCAGGGTGAATCTGTGATGAAGGAGGAAAAAAGTCCTGCCATCCAAAAGGGGGATTTTACTCTGAATTCAGTTTGTTGAGTTTCAACCAAATTTAGCATTATGTAAATGTTTAGTAACAGCCTTTGATGCCTTATAGATAAGCCAGTAACAAATTCTTTAAATATACACAAGGCAGTAATTCGAGCAAATACAATGCTAAATAAACACAAATGTGAAGAGATATTTTTCCTAGAAAATTATCAGTAATCATACCTTAGATACTACACTTCCTGTTAAGGTATGAGGGGACATTGAGGGGTTGTAGAGAGTGTCTGGCATGTTAATATTGCTAATGGATTCTTGCGCTGAAAGCATATAACATAATTCATTATATAGTACAGGACTTCCTGGCATGGCACACAGGCCACTTGAAAGTCAAATTATTCATATGCTATTGCCTCTAAAGCTACACAAAACTTTAGCTTTCAGGGGGAGGGTACAGATTAACGTTAGAGTGTGTGCTTAGTATGCGTGAGGTTCCAGGTTCAATCCTCAGTAACCCCATTAAAAATAAAAATAAGTAAACAAATAAGTAAATCTAATTATCTCCCCCAAATAAATAAATAAAAGGAAAAAAGAAAATAATAATGGTTAATTTAAAAAAAATTTTCTAAAACTTTAGCATTCATATAATCATTGACTTAAGAAATCTTTTCTCGAGAAAATAATTTTAATAATCTTGAGAACTAAAACAATCACCAGTTTCTTAGCAAAAGTTATCATTTTCCTTGTAAACCAAATGTTCCTTTTAGGTTCTACCTTAGTTAATGGCAATACAGTCCTCCCAGGAACTCTGTGGTATGTACTGTTTTTCCCACATTCCCAGTGTCCACAGAGAAGCTCACATGTGCCCTCCCCATCTCCACTCAACTACATAACAACTAGTAGCTTCTTAACTTTTCTCTCTACCAACAGCATAACATTTGAATTCCTTTCCTATGGCATTCCAGGTACACCCCAATTTGGATTCATTTCACTCTCTGCCATTACCTCTCACTATAAACCCCCAAGCATACCTGACCCCTAAATAAGTTAAAAACATTCATGTCTCTGGGTCATTGTTCATACCATTCCTGGAGTCTGAAATGCTGAAACACTATCCCCTTCCTTCTGTTCCTTCTTCCTGTTTATCCTCTAGTGCTCAGCTCGATTGTCACTTTCTTAGTTAATTTTATCCCAATACTGTCAGTAGGAACTCCTTTCACCTTGTTCTGATGACATTTTGCTTTATAATAAAGTTATTATTATTATCATTATTATTATTATTATTGCCTTACTGTGTGCTAGACACTTTGCTAAGCAAGTATTAACTCATTTGATCACCATTATTATTCTATCTTATACAGGCCTCTACAAGATTAACTTGTTTAAGGCCATGTAATTAGCAAGCGGGGAATTGAAATCCAGATCCTCTAGCCCCAGAGACGTGCTCTTTTTGAACATTCTGCCTGATACTATAATTAGTATTTATAACAATGTCTCTATCCTAACTGTACACTCCTTGAGATGTGGGGTTGTGTCTTTGTAGCTCTGTATCCCCACAGTCTAGCACTGTGTTTTGTGCATAATCATTGTTCACATTCTTTAATGAATTAACAGAAAAGACAATGTGGAAGTCTGACAACTCTTAATGGAGTATAGTTTTCTTATACTATTCCTTTCTTTCCTACCATCCACCTCCTCAGCTTATTAGTATAGATTATAAAAACTGCATATAGTCCATAAGGCAGAAGCTGCAGCCATCTCAGTGCTTTGAGACCTACATTAGCTGAACTGTCCTGAAAAGTAAAGCTCTAGAAGTACCACATGATGAGCAGCTTAACAAGTTCAACACTTGAGAGCCAGCTAGAAATATGACTACAGTTTGAGTTAATTTCCACATAACTGGCAACGGTTTTGTCTAAGCTGCAAGCATCCCAGTCCTCCAAGCATTACTACTATAATATTTATTGAGCAATAACAATCGCTAGATGTGATTCAGAATGTTGAATTGGACATCATCTTTACCCAGGAGACTGGTAATTTAAATTCTGCAGACCTACAGAAACATAAGGAGGAGCAAAGGCCAGTGCCTTCTTTCCTCCACCTCCAAGGACATGTATTCAATAAGCAACGCAGCAATATTCCTCCAGGAAGTCAAAGTACCCCTGGATACTGAATGAGGCACTCAGCGAAGATGCATTATCTTACCCAGGCTGAGATGATAGCATTTAATGTGCTAGAGTAGTGACTTGTTATATAGACCTTAGTGTCCCATACAAGTTAGTACAGCTTCTAAATGTGATTTATGTTCTAACTAACATAGTTTATGATGTGAGATCAAAGATATGACCAAGACTGGCCCTAGAAAAAAACATGTAAAGGAGCTAGAAATATAAATCACACCTCTCCTAATTGCATCACTTTCTGCTTTCTGGTATGTGCCTTTATTCCACTAGGTTCCTTCCCAGCTCTAATTTCAACTAATCTCTGCTAAACATTTAACTGGCAATGGGCCAATTAATGCATTACACTTTAAAGTTAAATTTAATTTTGATCAAAGTCATACATGCACATCATTTTAAAAGTAAAACATGACAAAAAGCAGTTCTCTAGCCCACCCTTCCCCAATCCCTACTTCTGTTTCCTTGTGATAACCACTTTCAGTTCTTTTAGCTGTTTCTTTTGGTGTTTACATCAATTTTAGAAATAATGTGCTTATACAGCTTTTTTTTTTAATTTTGAACACTATTTGCTTCCTTCTGTGCAAGAAATTACCTGTCAACACATCCCACACACGCCTTCCCAAAACATACACATATTTCTCCTTCACCATCTTCCTAACGTAACTATAGCATACTTTTAGGTTAAATCCATAATTGAAGTTTACATAATTAGGAATCTATTAATATTGTTTACAGCTCAGTCATGTAATACAATTATATATAGCTCTTGTACAATCTTTTATTTCCTAAAAGTTTATACTTTCCTTTGTTTTTTTGGTTGCTTGAGTTTCTACATACCTGTCATCAACTCATTCTCAAACTCTCCATTAGAACTGAAAACTCATCTCAGTGTAGTAAAACACCTCCTGTAATCTGTCAGTTTAATTTGTTTCTTGGAGAGTTCCCTATGGACTCCTCTGTCCTTCCATGACAACCTGGACTAATTGTTTTGCTGGATACCCACCGCTGCCAGGCTTCCCTTTGCCATCATCCTGAGAATTCCCTTTGCCTCCCTCCCATGTTAGACTCTTTTATCTTTTTTATTTCATGCCTTCCTCTTTCTTATTTTACTTATTCACTTTCATGGAGCATATCCCTTCATACTTTTTTGAAAAAAGATGCAGGGGTAGTAACTGTATTAAGACCTCATATATCTGAAAACACATTTGCTTTCATGTTTAGATAGGAAAAGAATTTTAGTTTGGTAAGCACTTTATTTCAGAATTTTTATAGCATTTCTCCACTGTTAGTAGTTTTTAATATTTAATAGAGAAATTAAGAGCCAGTGTAGTCAGTGGTGAAAAGAGGCTCAAAATCACATCTCTCTATTTCTAAGCCCAGGAATATTCATTCCCTATAATACACAGTCTCCATTTACTAAAGTATGAAGGGATAAAATGGAACTACTTCTAGGTAGTGTTTGAATCAAAGGAGTGAAGTTATAATGGAAAAACAATCAATGATATGTAGTCAATTTGAGGGGCAGGATCCCTCAACTCACAGGGCATAACTTCTATTTCTACCCAATGTGTCAAGCTGGTAGCATGCCCTAAAGTTTCTTGGGACTCCAGAAATTAAGTTTTGGAAGACAGTTCTCCCAGGGTGTCTCACGTTTCTGCACATCTTATAAGCAGAAGCACTGATTGCCTTTGTTCTCAACTATCTTTTCCAGGAGGTATGTGTAGTGAATAGCGATAGGAGATACAGATAATGTATTGCTCTGGAGAAAAGAGCAGGTTTGCTTTCAGCCCTGGGTGATAGAGATAATATCTCCTGAAGGAAAAGACAGACATATCTACAACCCATTGTAAACAATTTGGGTTCCCTAAACTCAAGGTTCCTTACCTATAACACTCCTCATTGCATGTGTAGGTATCACCCAATCCTCTTCACATTGCCCAGCAAGAGTCGAGGCTCAGGGAATGGATACAAATGATGATACTCTGGCTACTGCTAGTGCTATGAGTAATAAATTATCCTTGGTTTCTGACCCAGGAAGATCATATCTTCTGCCAGTACCCATGAAACTGTGGCAAACTAAATTGTTGGCTTGCAGTAGGATAAAATTCCAGACCCTTTTTCAGTTCTTGAGAGAGAGATCCAAAAATATATAGGAGAAACATTTGGGGGATATAAGGATTAAAAAGAACTTCCAATTTAAAAACTTTTGGCTTAAGAACATAGAATTCAAACTCAACCATAGTGTAGGAGTCTGAAAATTAAATGTAATTGAAATTTGGCTTCAACAAGCTAAATATTTTTGCAGTGCACCTAAAGTGCCTATGTGGTTTGTTTTTTTTTTATCAGTATTCACTATTTCTACAATCAAGCATTCTCTATTTTTGCAGAGCTCTTCCAAAATATTTATCCTCTAAGATATGACCATTTTGGAGGAAGCAGGAAAAAAGGATCCCTTACAATTAACTAAAGCCTTCAAGGACTATTGCAATTATTCCTGTAGACCCAAAACACAATAAAATCTCTCAAATGTCTTAAAAATGCTTATCTTAAGCTAAACCATAATACCAGTAAATGTCTTCTGGAAATGGCCCTGTGATTCATTCCTGCCTTTGGCATCATTGGCAACACTACTGAATACATTAAACAATGTGAATTCTGACACTGGAAAGTGTCTTATGTTCAGTATCACTGCAAGTCAATCTTTATCATCACATCAGATGAAGAATACCTAGAAAAAAACAGTGCCAAGAATAAAACAGCTGTTTGCCATAATGCAACATGTAGTTCTGAGCCAATGAGAAAGATTCTGAGCCTAGCATATATGAAAGTTAAGTCCCTGAACACTGTAATTCTAAAAAGTTCACTTATTGTGCTGTCACTTCCCAAAGTCACCCTGGTGTAGAGGTGACCTGAGAGAACCATAGGAAGATTCCGTGATGGACCAAAACAGCATTATGATGAACTTCTGCTAGAGCTGCGGTAAAGGGGAAAGAACACAGATTATGGATTCAGGAGAATGCTGTTCCAATTCTGGCCCCACTCTGACTAGTCATGACGCTTTGGGCATTTTTTTTTAACTTTTCTGAGCTCAACTTTCCTGTCTGAAAACTGGCTATGATAAAACCCACCAAGACTGTTCTGAGGATCACAAGACACTGTTATGTGCAAATGTCTGGCAGATAAAAGACTTCTAATAAATATTTGTTGAATCCAAATTGCAGAGTAGGCCTGGAGCAGTGCTAAGCCTTTTAGATTAAAATGATAGAGAATCCTCAGACTCTCTGTCAACTTAAAATAAGAGACAGTTTTTCCTTATGCTATATAAAGTATTTTTTCTTAAGTGAAGCTAACCTCTTTTCTGAGATTATTGTGTGTTAAGATGAAAGTGGCAATATATGTGATACCTGCTAATAGAGAGCCTTGAATGCCAAGCAGGGAATTTGGGCTTTATTCTGTAGGCTAGGAGGAGACAGTTAATGTTTCTAAACTAGGGAATGACACTTTAAGGAAATTTACTCTGATAGCAATGAATAAAATTATTTGGTGGCAGTTAAAGCGTGCAGCAACAAAGATCAGTTAGGCAATTTAAATATTCCAGAGCAGAGGCATCAGACATTCAAATAATGGCGGTAGTATTGATGGGCCTGATATGAAGTCAGAAAAATCTCTTGCTGGTTATAAATTGCTCACAGAAAGAGTTTCCCCTTCAAATGATAGTGTATTTATCATACAATAATCCCAGTTAACCACTTCACAGAATAATTCCTTCAGGTAGTTAAGTTAATATTTTCATATACTGTTCTTAATAACATGTATATGAAAATGCATCTTGGTTTAAAACAGACACTTTTGGGTAAAGTATATTTATTATACCACAAACATCAGTTTTGAGAGAGGGCAATAAAAATTATCTTAAGAGGGCAAGATATGAATTTGAGAGTTTAGTGAAACAAAGTCAAAATTTTGGCTTAAGCTTTTAGTTTATAAACATGTTAATAAGTTTTTTATGCAATGAGAATAAGAAAGGACTAAGAATAGAAATAGCTGAGTATTCTCTTGCAGGTCTGTGTGACTGCAGAAGGGCCACCAGTTGCAGGGAATTGTGACTAACATTTCAAGTTATTCAGGGCAGAAGAAATCATCTCATTATTTGTGCTCCTTTTATGACTAGCAACTCATCCTCTCAAATATTGCCATGATTTTCAGCAAGCAAGATCATTTAGGTTCACTATCTCAGGGGCTATTAAGAAATATTGGGTGGATATTACTAGGCTCATGTGCTTGTTTACTTCTTCTATTCTTCTCTTTGCTGACCAAAGGAAATTACAAACCATTATGTGCAACTGTGCCGTCATTATAGATTTATGAAAGAAATAAATGACTTTTTTTGATGGATTTAAGAATGCAGAAGCCTTAAGTAGTTGCTTTCCTCAAAATATAATTCCATTTCCCACTCCCAAATCTGATCTCTCTCAAAATCCCTCTTCCTTTGGAACCACTAAAATCCTAATGCAGAGAAAACAGAACTTTTTTTAAAGTTTCATATAACCTACCAATACAAAATTCAATTCTTCAGACAAATCTTAATTGTGTTTGATATTCATTTTCTTAAGGGCAAGGTAAGTTTCAAGGAAAATGTCAGTTCCCTAATGATATAGGAAGGAATATAAAAGCTCATGAGTGGTAAACCATGCCCCCCCCAAGTATGACAGTTTTAATCAACTATATTTCAAATAGGAATAACTGAACATTTTAAAATATGGAATTCTCAAATAGAACCTGGGGAGAGTTAAACTTGACAAGAAAATCCAAAGAAACAATTCGATTAGGTTATGCCAAATGCATGGTTCTAGTAAATCTTCACATAGTTTCAATCAGGTAGCCTAAGAAAGCCAACGACTGGTAAGGCAACCAATGAAACTGCTAACAAAGCCAAGTCAGTATAAGAATAAAGAAGATGAGAGAAATTGAATGAAAAGAGAAGGGTGTGGTAGATTGCAAAAGGTGGTGCACAAATTCCTCCCCTTCCTGTGTGTGTGCCCTGCCCGGGCATTATGACTTTGTATCATGTAGATGAGCCTGGGCTAGCGTCTGATGACCACAGACATACGGGCTATCAGTCTGGCAGACACAGAGCAACCAGACGTGTGCAGAGCCATCTAGACCTTCTAGCCCAAGCCAAGCAAGTTTTGATGAGGAAAAAAACACCCAGCCAACCCACAAAACTGTGAAAAATATAGATATTATTCTTTCACTCTGAAGCTTTGGACAGTCTGTTATATAGCAAAAGCTAACTGACATAGAAAGTGGTATGAGGACTGGAGTGCTGCTCTAAAAGCAACTTAAAATACACAGCATTAGCTTTAGGATAGGTGATAGAGATCGGAAAAGCAGGAAAAAAAAGTTAGCCAAGTTGGGAACAGGGTAAAGAAATTGTTAGCAGAGTCTAGAAAATGGGTAAAGAAACTGATACAGCACCCTAGAAAAATGATAATCTCTGCTATATAGCAGTGAAACAAAGGCCAAGCAGTTGTCTACGAACATTTTTAAGACAGAAAATTTACCTAATGAATTTATCGATTTGCTGCAGCAGAGTCCCAGGCAAAATGTTGAAGGAGTATTTTTTTTTTTTAATTGCAAAAGATACGAGCCAAAAAAGGAAAGATGAGCTAAAAAGAGAACCGTGCACTGTTCCTACAGAATTCACAGGCTATATAAAGGAGTCAGGGCTTGAGAGTTTGGAAAATGAAACTATTTCACATCTCTGCTCTCACTAGCCATTAAGAGATTTTCAAAGTAAGAACTGACATCAGGGTAAAGATCCAAATCAAGGGTATGGCTGAAAGACCCTTTGTTAAACTACTGTTAAGGTGGTGCCTAGAATCTCAAGGAAGTTCAATCGGAGGCTTGACAGGCCGTCCAAAGTTGAAAGTAGCCTTCTCAAAAAGAGTTGGTTCAGGCATAGAGCAGGCCTACAAGTTTTTAAAAGTGTTGGACTAGCAAAATCCCGGCCAGCTTAGACGAAAACAGAAAGAATTCAAAATGAAAAGATTTATCTGGGCCATCAATTTTCTACATGCAAGAAGCAGACTGAGAAAGCAATCCAGCTACAAATATGAGCTATTTTTTATTAAAAAATAAAATAAAAATTTTCAATAAGGGACAGAGAAAAAAGCTCAGAGGGCAATAAATCCCCTTCCTCTGAAAAGAATCTCAAAGGACAATAAGCCAAGGAGTCAATTCTAGGAAGAAGAAATGTGCCCTCATCAAGAAGGTTCACTTGCTTCTTGAGTAGAGGAAATCTAGCAATTTGTGCCAGGCTGCACTTCAGAACTGCTATGGAAAATATTTTTTCAGGTGTTAGAAAAAGTTTATTATTCTGATTGTTACTTCTTTAAGAACTTTGGTGTATAATGTGTTCCAGGGGTGAGGGCTTCGTTTCCTGGTTATTGAAGCTAGAACCACAACAAAATAGTATACCCAAAATACCAATTATATTCCTTCTTGGAACTTAGGAAGGTAATTTTCCACATTAGAAACTATGTTAGCTAACCCATTTTAATTAGAAACCTTTTGAATTCTAGATTATCAGAATCTAAAAGTCTTGCTAGTTTCACTAATTTTGAGTTTCAATTTTTTCTTCCCTGATCAAATCTATATATTCTAGTGTTTACATGCCCCCAATCCTCATCTGGATTTCCTACTTCATCTTTTTTTAAAATGTATATACATTTTACTAAAGTTTATATAGAAAGTTTATGATAAACTGCACATATTTAAAACATACAATTTTTACATGTATATACACCTGTGAAATCATCACTACAACCAAAATAGTGAAAATATCTATCACCTCCAAGAGTTTTCACGTGTGCTTTTGTAAGTCTTCCCTCCCACACCTCTTTATCCTCTATTTCTAAGGAGTCACCAGTCTTCTTTCTATCACTAGAGTTTTGAATTTTCTAGTTTAATCATATAGTGTATACTCTTTTTTGGCTGACTTCTTTCACTCAACATGATAATTTTAAGATTCATCCATGTTGCTATGTTAAGCAATAGTTCATTCTTTTTTATTGCTGACTAGAATTCCACTTTATGGACAAGCCATAACTACTTTATCTTTTATGTTGAATAGAAAGGGGTTTCTCCAAGTAGTTCTGGGGTGGGGCAGGCAGACATGGGCTCTTTAAAATTAGTATCTATTAACTATAAATAGAAATATCTCAGTTCTTCCTGGAGTTGTACCTCCCTAATTTTTAAAAGTAATTTCCATTGTACACTTCAAAAGGCCATTGGGAAGAAGCAGCAAATCATGTTAATCTGGCCAGGTACGAGAACACAAGCTCAGGGCCAGTGTCCTTGGCAATACAATTAAAGATACAAGAAGTGAGGAAGGTGGGATTTTAAATGGGAGTGTTTATTACTGCAATTACCCTGTGCCTGTGTCACTATTTTATGTAGGGTGTGAAGCCAGGTAACTTCAAGAGGAACTGTACTTGAGAAGCTGTATTCAGGGAGCCTCATCAACGTCTGGGACCAGTGGCATAACAAAGGTCCTGGACTTCAATCCTGATATCTTAGGGTAAAATCATGGGGGAGGGAGGGTCCTGAGATATGAGCGAGCTTATTTTAGGAGACCAAGAAATGTGAATGATGTGTGTCCAGAAAGCAGATTGGTAAACCAAAACATGCCCGCATGTTCCTTCCATCTCTGAACATTTGACTTCACAGCTCAGCCCATCAAGAGGTGAATCTATTTTTCTACCCCTCAAATCTGACCTTGACAATGTGACTTGCTTTAGCAAATAGCGCATTGGCAAGCATGATATAAATGGAGGCTTAAAAAGAGCTTGTACAGTGGGGCTTGCCCTCTGTTGTTGCTTGGAATCTTTCTGCCACCATGTGCCTGGTCTAGCCTGGTGGATGATGCGAGATACATGGCTGTCATCCCAACTGACACAGAGCAACCTCCAGTCATGTGACAGAGGCTATCCTAGACCACATCCAGCTTGGCCAAGCCAGTCCAGACCAGAAGAACCTCCCAGTCCCCACAGAACCATGAGAAATAATAAATGTTGTTTAATCCACTAAGTTTGAGTATGGTTTTTACCCTTGCAAATTCAATGGATAAAAGGGGTTCTTCCTAAAGAAGCTTCTTTAGGAAGAAACTGCACCAGGAGCAGAAAAGATAAAGGAAACTATAATCCAAAACAAGATTTCACAGAAAAGTTGCTAAAAGAAAATGAAAAGAGTAAAGCAGAGGGGAAATTAAGAAGAAGAAAACAAGAGATAGTATAATCGACAAACAAACACAGATTTTGATTTTTAAAGTAAAAACCATAGTCCATCTGGGAATCTATACAAATTCAGTTCCTGTGTCAATAGTTTGAGTGCTACAGTAATGGGCAACTTGGAATTTTCATCCCCAATCAAAGGCGAGTAGATCTGTGTACTGTTAGTAGCCATGTGCATTGTTCTATAACACTAAGGCAGGAAAATTATCTCACAAATTCAGAAAATTTTTTCTTCAGCAAGAAGGGAAGAAATAAAAAGAGTAGTAGCATTTTAAACAACAACAAAAAAATCAATCAGAACATCTTATTTCCCTGAATCATCCAATTAATCAAGAATATATTTTAATTAACAGATTACTTTCAACAGGCTTCAGGACCTTTCTTGCTTTTCTGTCTGGAACACTCTTCCCCACTACATTTCTATGCTTCAAATGTTACCTCTTGGTGATGCCTTCCTGACCACTCTTTTTAAATTACAACTGTTTCCTTTTCCTTTCCCTGCTTTATTTTTCTCCATACTTAATACCCTCTAGTGTACTATATAACTTACTTGTTTGGCATCTTATTTCTCTCCCCCGACTAGAATGTAAGTTTCATGAAAGCAAGGAGTTTTCTCTGCTTTTTTCACTGCTGTATCCCACATACCCAAAAGAGAGACAGGCTCATGGTAGGCCCTCAATAAATATTTATTGAATGACAGAAGAAATTCTTTTGTCGTTTCATTTTTCTTTGGCATTTCATTTTTCTTTGGCATTGTATAAGCAGATATTTGTGGGTTTCATTGCCAAAAACAAACAAACAAACAAACAAAAATGTGACCTAAATGTGGTATCCTGTTCACAGCAGTAGTGAATATTACCAGAGGTAAAACTTCAATACAAATCAAGCTGCTTGCTCAGAGCTTCCTAAGGAATTGAGAACTCCTGCAAAGTTCCCAAGATGATCAGTTTGTGCCCTGAAGCATGAGATTCCATTACCTTTATCTTAGTATTCATAACTACAATATTATGACTAGCCATAAAATTATCTAGTTCATCCCTTGACTAAATCTATGACCTCCCAGGATAGTAAATTCCACAGGTTGGCTATACATTGGGTGAAGAACTATTTCCTCTACACTTTTTATTCTAAATTTATATCAGCCATCAATTTTGCAGAATGAGTGACCCTTGTCTTAATAGCTAGAAGACACAAAATTAAGTAAATTGAGCCTGCAATAAGGATGTCATTTTAGTGGCTTTGTATGCTCATGTTCCATTTGTCATGTGAACATGTGGCTGTATTAGAAAGTATGAATAGCTAATTATTTTCCTTTTGGATTTCTACCTTCATGGGAGGATAGAAAAGAAATGTCAGGATAGAGATAAAGGGGAAAGGAAGAAAAGATAAACAAACAAACAAACAAACAAAGGGACATATGAGAACATCCAGATCGAGGACTGCTATCATTCTATCTGGGTTTTTAAAAATTCCTATGGTCTAAGATTATAAGATAAAGGAAATTGATTCAATCAGTTTTAAGACTGAATTTTTCCTGGGTAACCATAATCAGCATTTGACTACTTCTATCCCTTAGGTTAGAAGCCAGTGAAAGGAGGAGGATTTGCTCTTGACAGAATCTTATTCTTAAGACTAAGGTTGTCTTAAAAACCTGTTAACAAAGTATTTTCTAATGTAATGACTGCATGGGATTTGGGCGTGTGTGTCATTTTTCACAGGCTGTAGACCATTTCATTGAAATGTGTAAGGTCAGCTAATAAGGGCAGTCTGCTGCCTGCTGCATGAGTAATCAGATTGGAGACCTCAGTAGGATTAAGCCTTGGAATAAACTGGGATTGTTTGTTTGTTTGCTGTTTGTTTGTTTAGCTTTGGTAATTCATAAGAGCTATACTCACTGTACTAATTACAAATTTTGGTAAGAGCACAAGATGCTCCATTATTTAAGGTTAGACATCCAATTAAATCTTTTAAGATTTACAGTTTTAATATAATATACAGTTTTAATAATATACAGTTTTAATACAGAGCTAAAAATGGTGGACATAAGGGTGTGAAACAGTAAAGCCTTTTTTCCACCTGCAGTTTCTAGAGAATGAAAATTGTGTATGCTGATAAGCAATTAATATTGCCAAATATAATATACTTATCAGTATCTACATATGTTGGCACACATGCATGAGGGGAAAAAATCATCCTAGCTGGGAAGGATTTTGTGATCATGTGGTACAACCTGAACATTTTACAGAAGAAATGAGAGCCTGAGAAGTGATGTGTTCAAGATAACAGAGCTACCTAGTGGAAGGCAGAAAGACCAGGCAATAGTGCTGGCTTCCATCAGTGGCCGACAATTCTGCCTAGGTTATAACATCTTGAAAGAGGAGGACCCTCTGACATGTGACCCAGGCTGCTTACTTTAAGATTTCATTCCAGGCCTTATTTGCTCCAGTCCAGAGAAATCTGTTCCTCTCTCTCTCGATCTGGAAAACTAGAAAGACTCTTTCACCTTGGGCATGATCAAGAGAAAGCAACTTACAAATCTACAAGGGAAGAGTTGCAGTGGTACTCCTTCCTCTAGGATTCCCCTGCTGAAACATGAGTAGCGTAACTAAAGTCTTTTCAGTAGTGTACCTTCCAAGCATATGACGCCACTGATGGGCCTGTTGATCTAATATATTCTAAAATATTATTTCCTGAAACATGATTCCACTTTTCTTTCTATTATGACACATAATTGTAACTTCAGGGCACATATTATGGGTCTGGCCTGAGGTATGGAATCATGCCATTATTGCTCCTACTATTACTAATTCTGTATTCTTTAGAGATATTTTTATGCTTTGTGTGTCATTCTGTCACATGGAGTATGTTGTAATGAGTATATTTATGAGTCCGGCCATTGGCAATGGGAACCGATGTATTATGTAGCCTTGCATCTCATGTGTAGCTGAATTATAACTTAACAGCCAAGAAGTCTGTGTTCAGAGAAAAAAAGAATTTCAAAACATAAACCATGTTCTTGGCACTAGCCTCAAATACTGGACATTCATAACCCACAAATGCCCAGACTATAAATTAGCAAGTTGCATTAATATGGCAGTAAAAGTCACTCTTCTGAAAGCTACACTTGTAAAATATTTATAAATTCACACGGTTGTTCCTGGCAAATAACTACATCTGTCAGCTCTGTCTTTTTGTTCCCAAAGTAGCAAAGTTGGTGTCCTGTGTAATTCACAATGTATTCATAAAAAATTATTTTGGAAAAAGCAAGATGGAAGATATTTTGTTCTAGGGGGAAATATATCTGCTCCTCCAATGGTCTGGTATTACTATTTGATCTCCTGAGATTTTTTTCTCATCAGGGTTTTCTCTCTGAACAAGTTTTCATTTTATTGGACTTATCTAGTTTCCAAATTAGCAAGCTAACTCCTAGGGGTTGTCTTAAAAATTCCATATTGATATGTACAACACAGTGGACTTTTCCAGTCTCAAAGTCAATATGTATCAATGTCACACTGCGAAGAAATTTTCTACATATATTGCTATCACCCTATAATATTTAGGAGCCCTTTTACATAGCAGGCTCTCTAGACAGTTGTTTGCTTATTTTTAAGATAGAAGAAAAATAAAAAGAGATAAGACACCAGATTACATTTTCATACAGATGTGTGCCATCTAGGGTTATTCTTTTAGCCCACTGTTTCTGAAAAACAGACAAATAAATTGCCCTCCAAAATTATACCTACTAACAAACAGGCTGAGTACTTGGTGCTGTTTTATATGTTTATATAATCTTTACTGCCATCTAGCTTTTCCTTCTCTTCCCCCCACAAAAAAGGATCTAGATTGTTTATAATTGCTACATTTGTTATATAGACAGAATAGTTACAGGTGAGACCAAAGATATAAAACAACTTGTAAGGACCATAAGTACTATGGTCCTGAACTTTTTCTGGCTAATGCATCCTTTTGAGAATCTGATGAATACTTCGGGCTCTTTCCCCAGAAAAATGAAAGTGGGTATACATATACATACAACACACAAATACAAATTCAAGTGTTCAAAAGTCACAAATACATTTCACAGACCACCACACAGGAAGGGGGAAAGAAAATGCGTATCAGGAAAATAGAATAAAATTATCAGTGCAATTAAGCATGGAATTTAGCTCTAATCTTGTAGCCAAAGCAAAAGAGAAAATTCAATGGGCAGTATAGAGCTCAATGTCTAATAAGATAAACACACACCAGGTTTTCAGGAGACACATTTTAAGAGGAATTTGTCAGGCGGATGGATCTCTGATTAATTATTAAATATTCAATGAACAATGTCCTTAACAGCAGTTTTGTAAAGATGCAAAACTATTTTTCACATGGCCATTTTTACATTGGTCCCTTTATAAATCCTGAAGATATCCTTATTAAATAGTAATTTTTATGAGCAGTTACACCAACTGAGAACCTAGGTATCTGGCTTCTGTACTTGACATAGTAACAAATGATTTTCCTCTAGAGAAAGCTCCAGTATTCAGAAGGCACAGTGTGCCTGCAGTGGCCTTCCCTAACTACTACTAAGATGCTGCAGCATCAGTGGGGCCTCCTGGGAAACTGTGCAGACTCATTCACCCACACACCTGGTGGGCTTCATGCGGAAAGAAGGTGGCTCTAAGTAAGGCCCCGAGAAACTCATGACTTTAAGAGGCAGAACTAAAAACTATAAATAGACTAGATTGGGACTGAAGTCTGGCCTAATCTGATTTCTGCAAACTGTGGTGAATCCTATAGTTTGTGTGTTGATCTTTTTTCAACCATAAAGCTGTCCTGGTCAGGCATACCGCCTGGGAATGGGAAGAAACAGATTCCATACCAACTAGACCATCACTGAGGAAAAGAAGAACTGATTAGGGAAACACAAAGCTAAGGAAAGAAGAGTACTATTAGATCACTAGGTAGAAATGAATTGCCTAATTATTTTGATCCACAAAATGCTATTCTGGTGACTAGCAGCCGAAATCACATAATATACATTTTTTTCAAAGAAACTATCATGTATGCTTCTTTAAAGCATTGTGAAATGATATCTTACCAATCCAGAGAGCACAATTTCTTGTTAAGATGCTCGGGACAGAAAGACCTGGAATCTTTTGTATAAATAATGTCAAACAAATGGAGGAGTGGGATTGGGTTTACTTTGCGGGATTCAGCTAATTTTGCACTTGGAATAGTATATGAAAAGAGTTTCCAACATTTGGGCTTGCAGGACCTGGGCTGTATATTGATATCATTGCCTGGGACATGTTCAGTGGCTAGAAAATTCTAAGAATGGCAGCCTTTCTCCAGAACTTTCTTATGAGTGACATCTGGGGTGAATTAAGTTCTGTTTAGTCCTGGCTTTAGCTACAGATGTAGAGGTGTAAATGTGCTTTCCAGGAACTGTAGATTATATGGTCATGATGTAGACCACTTTTATTAGGAGCTCAAGTAGCACATTTCCAGAAATATGAAGACTGACAGCAAGGAAAAAAGCCTTTAGAGCTTAAATTACAACCACATCTAATGAACTCAGAGGTGTTTTTCACTTACTAGCGTATTGCTTTTCAACTCCTGTAACTTAAATGAATCCAGTGATCATAACAGTAAATATGGGTTCCAGAGGTATCCCAAGAGGTATCATTAGTCACATATTACATCCTTTTCTAATTTGTACACTTTCCATGTTTCAGGGTTTCACAAGACTGCTGAAACCTCCAGAATTTCATGTTTCCCTCAGCAGTCTACAATAACCCTTAGTCTGAATGACATGTATTATTTCCTTAGCAAACATGTGATGTGGGAAGCTTAGTAAAAGATTTATTATAAGAAACGGCTCAATGTTTTATTTCCTCCCTTAATTGAATACATTATTGCTCTGTGTTTAGAAATGCTGTGTTGATGTATTACACCTCAGAACAACTATGCACATGCCATCTGCAGCAGGAAGGTTTATTAGACTACAAATCAGGATACAGATGTTGGAGGGAAAGCTATGGATGCTAAGTCATAATACATTACAGCACATTTTAAATCTATAAATCATGGCGGTCCAGCAGGTCTTTACTTTAAAAATTAGATATTGGTACTTATAAAAATGAAGGAACTAGAAGCTCTCTCTTTCATCATACAAATGAAAGGTAAAGTGATAAGCCACTAAGGTGGTAGCTATGTCCCTGTAGATGGGAAAAAGGACTAAGTAACTTCAAAAGAAAAATCTCACCTTCTTATTTCTTAATACTAGTTTAAAAGATCCATATTTAAAGTCAGCACTCTGAGTAAATAAGCTGATAAATCTTCTGGGAGTATAAATGATCACATCTTGATCTGTTTTACAAATTTATATTTTCATCCATTTATTCAAAGAGCATTTACTGAGTACCTGTTACTTGGTAGGTGATACTGTACTCTAGGGTTTTATTAAAATGAGACTCACTTGATGCAAGATGAACTGTTGAATTTTCCTATCTTTCTCCAACTCTTTCAAGTTCAGGTCTAATGATGGACAAGTTGCCTCCAGAAAGTTTACAAGAATATACCAGCTACTTCATTGGTCAAAAGGGTTAATAGATGAAGTATGGCCAGTGCAGCTGAGAGGATTGCTTTCCTGAAAGATGATATGATTCTCTTACATTAGATTCTCAAAAATATAACTCAATTGTATCAACCTTAAATAAATAAAATCCAGGATGTCCACACTTTCAAGAGGGATTAGTGTTCTGTAGATCTATTGATCTTCTGCACTCTTCTTAAAGCATCCAGGGGAATCATTAACAACACTTTGTTCTGATCTACTTGCCTGTCATCTGAGGCTCTCCTAGCTCTCCTCAGATACACTGCGCTTTATTCATCATGCTTATTCTATAGATAAAGACCTAACAGTACTGGAATTTACAATCGGGAATCTTAAGATTTTTTAAAATTAGATTAGCTATGCCTTTCAAATAGGGTGTAGATTTTCAAGCCAAAGTGGTCTTCTCTTTCCCTGGAAATATTCAGAAAAGAGTCTGCCTTTGGTTGGGGAGCACAAGCAAGGACAATGATTCAAGAAACCACTGTAAAATTACACACGTCACAAGGAAGGGGAAAACATCTTACTTCCTAGGAAACAGAGTCAAACAGGTAATTTTTGTTAATATACATCATATTTGTTTAACAACTAAATTGCATGGTACCATCACATACACTGTCTCATTTGCCATATGAAGGAGGGTTTGGAGTATGTACTCACTCGTTCCTCAGATATTTCATGAATGCCTACTAGGTGCCAGGCTACTTACTCCATACTAGGGACACGAAGGTAAATAAGACGTATTCTTGGCAAGCTTAGTTTCTAGTTGAAGAGTAAGATGTTATAGTGCAGACATGACGAAGTCCTGAGCAATATGGGGTTGCTCTGATAACTGGTATCTTAGCCTCATTTTACAGAAAAGGAGTCTGTTCAGTAGTAATAGTATTAATAGTATAGGGTAGTTTTAACAATTAAGTGAGAAACTGTACTAAAGTACTTAGTACAACGCCAGCCCATAGTAAGGACTCCATAAATGTTATTACTGAATAGAGAGTAACAGTTAGAAGCATGGACTCCATCAGACTTTTTGGCTTGGATCCTAGCTCTAATACTTGTTAGTTGTGTGGCCTTGGGAGAGAAATATGAGCAAGCATTATCTCAGTTTCCTCAGGGCTAAGATGGTAATGCCAATTGTAACCATTTCCTAGGGCTGTTGTTGTGAGGATTGATTTGACACACATATTCAAAAAATGCTATCCATGGTAAAGATCAAAGCTAGGAGGAAACTTGAAAACTTTAAATCACACCAAACTTCTAGTTGACGTCTCATAAAACAGAGCTACTATAGCCTGAAGAGTGAGGTGCCCTGAAGTTTCGCTGTGAGTAAGGGGGCCACCTGCAAAGAGTTCAAGGTAGAAGGCAGACAAGGATATCTGACATCTTGGGGAGTAGGGGGAAGCTGGCCCAAAAGGAGCGGGCCCAAAAGAGAGGGAGATCACGGAAACTGGTGGGGGTGGGGTAATGGAGCTTGGACAGGGGTTGGGGTGGACAAAACAGAGGGAATTAGCTTTGAGAAGAGAGGAAGGATATGTCACCTACACATCTTGTGCTTTTCCTAGCACTAGGTGAGAGATAATCTTTCCAATTGTCTGATCCATATTTGCTAAGTAGAGGCATTTTTTTTGTTAAATAATTCCTAAAATATTATGAATAGCGCTTAACTAAGTAAGATTACCCAAAATAGTCCAATAATGCCCTCTGAAGATGTTTGGCAGAAAGATACGCTCTCTGCTTTCATTTGGGGTCTCATAAAACTGTTGGATATGAAATTGAGGCAGATATTGCTCCATGTTATGTTTTATGTTACCGACAGGGTTTTTATATTTGCTATTTTTCACTCATTTTTTTGAATGAGTGATTTAAGTGTTCTTTCTGTACATAATGGGATAGAAAGTGGCTGAAACAGAGTCCATATATGGTCCTGAAAGTGAACATGACCTTAAAACACTACTCGTAAGAGCAGTAGTAAAATAACTAAGAGAATTCCATTGTCTTCTCAGCAGTAGCTACTATGATAACTCCCCCAAACACCCTGCTATGTTATTTTTGAAATATATCTTCCTTTGGTCACTGAACAATAAAAAACCATGCGCTTTGGAGCTGAAAGGGGAGTTCAAATAATTTAATCCAATCCCCTTATTTTAGAGATGACAAAACTAAGGCCTTTAAACACTTACTGACTCGACAGTATTTAACAGCTAGGTACAATACAGGCATTTCTGTCTTAATTCAGAAACAAGAGAACAATGATAATTGCCAGCTGCCACTGAACATGTACAACGGGTCAAGAACAAGTTGTTTCACATGTATTATTTCTTTCTTCTTTAGCAACAATCCAGTAGGAAAAGTTCTACTGTAAGAAATTCCTATTGTAAGAAAAGTCTCCATTTTGCCAAGAAGGAAATATGAGCCTTAAAGAGGTTATTTAACTCATCCTAGGTCACACAGCTAAAAGAGTCAGAAATTTAAAAGGGGAAAAAAAAAAAAAAACCCCACCAACCTAGGTCTGCATAAAATCAAAGCCCAAGCCCTTAGTCACTAATTTTGCCGTTGTGACTCAGAGGAAAGGATGCTTGGGTCTAGTGCCAACTTTATTAATAACCTGAAACACGGGCCTAGAAAGTCACCATTCTCTGGTTCTCAATTTCCTAATGCTAGAAAGAGGGATTATTTCTGTCCTGTTTGTTTCGCAGGATAATCGTGTGGGTAAGGTGAGACAATAGATATTAGAGGGGTTTTTTTTAAGTATTTTGCAAATTCAAGGAGACATCTGAAACTGGAGAATAAAGCAGTGGTGTACAGAGACATTTCTCTCTCTATACGCAAGAAAGTTAACTAACAGAAGAAAAGTCAATCCGTCTGCTTCCTGACATTTTAACTCATGAATGGGCATGGAAATGTCACCTGTGACCCCCGTATTAAAGCTGTTGTCCCATGAGGAGAGGGAGCTTGGTTTTCTGGATAACTAAGCTACTTCATGACAGAGTTCAGAATTAGGCCTCAGTTTATCCACAACACAAATAGTACAAGTTAGTTTCCCTGCAGTAGAGTTTCTCGACCTCAGCACTACTGACATTTTGGACCAAATAATCCTCTGTTGTGGGAAGCTGTCCTGTGTGCATCATAGGATGTCTGGCAGGATCCCCAACATACACCCACTCAGTGCCAGTAGCACCCCACACACAAGTTTTGACAATCAAAAATGTCTTCAGGTATTGGCAAATGCCTCCCCCCAGCTGAGAACCATTGCACTGGAACATTATTTAAAAGTAACTCCATATTAATGAATGTGAACTGAGGAAATGAAAGAATTAAGCACATTGTTTTAAATACAAAGAAATGATGAAGAGAGAAAATATGCCCCAAATAGCTAATTAGCACATTAATCAACTTCCAAAGTGAAACCAGTCAGTACAAAATTATAGTGTTGCACAGCAGCAAAATTAATAAACAGAGATCTGAGGAGAGATAGAGAATAGGAGACAACAACAAAAAATAGTGACTTCAATTTGTGAGGATGAAGGAGGATTTTTAAACAGATTTATTAAGATACAATTAACATAACATACAACTAACTTATTTAAAATGTGCAATTCAATGGTTTTTAGTATATTCATAGAGTTTTACAACCATTACCACAATCCAAAGTTACAACAGTTTCAGGGAGTGAAGGAGTTTTCACCTGTGATTAAGTGCTGCCAGTTTAATGGGCCTCTGTTCTTATACTAGAGATTACCGGAAGCCTCTCTCCAGAAGTAAACATCCTAACCAGCAATCACCAAGTGGTTGATTAAGATGCGAGCATAGTTTACTCTGAGTGGCTAGCTTCCTGTGAAAGAATATATACATTGCCTCTCCTCTTGTATTACCTCTATAATAATATCGGTTAAGTTGTAGGCCAATTTGAGAGTATTTGGAGGAAAAAGTTCTTTAAATTAAAGCTCTTTGTGTATAATTTCTGCTGTAATTATCATCACTAAAATGACTCATAACTGGTGTAGCATGTCTAGGCCAGTTCAGATCTGTGGCAGTAGTAACAATTCTTTTAATACCCAAGTTCCAATAGGTACCCCTTAGACAAAAGCATTTATTGTTTGTTCTGTTGGCTACTGAACGAGTCTTTGCATACGTGGAGGCATAAGCTTGCAAAATGGAAATTTATATTCTAAGTTATGTGCTATACTTTGCATACAGAACAAAAGTTGTTTAAACATATGTGGGGAATTCAAATGTATTTCCTTCATAAAGAAAATCTGTAAAAAAGGGTCTAATTTGAGACTGTACAGAAAAGGCAAAGACATCCCTCTGATATGCTGCTCAGTCCTGTCCCCCACCCCATCCCATCCCATCCCAATCCCCTCATTAACAAAAAGTTATTACAGTGCTTGCACATGATGGAATAAGAACAGTAATTCAACAAAATATGAAATACTAAGAAATTCCCTCCAAACGAACAGGTTATTCGTTTATTCCAAAATCAATAAGCCAGCAAAAACAAGACTATATTTGATTTGGCGAAACCTTCTGTACTTTAGAAAAAGGAAAAGAAAAAAAAGAATTCTTCCATATTCTTTATGTTTAACAAGAGCACTCATTAAATGATGTTTATATATGATGATGACAGAGTGTTTAGATTGGTTCATTGCTTGGCATTAGAAGGGCAGTGCCCTGGAGTCTTCCCCCAGCTCAGTCTTAAATAAACAACAGTCCTTTTAGTTTTCAGTGTACCAACTTGGCTCAGACTACACCATGAATTACTTTTGTATGAAGGCTGCCATAAAAAAAATTACTACAGAACGCTCCACTGGCAGTTAGTGCAAGTACAAGCTAATGCAAGCAAGTTACGCAATTTAAAATAAACAGCATAAAACTGGGTGTGAAAAAAATATTAATCAGGTATGTCCATCTGACCACTATAAGTTTAAAACATCTGCAGAGTAAAGCCAGTTTTTGTCAAGGTCACTTAGTTTTCAGAAACAGCTTTTCAGCTTCAACAAAAATATCCATGAAACAAAATGAGGACAAAAAATAATATTCAAATAGGTGTGCTTCGCTTTACGCCACTTGTAAGAGGCAAGGTTTTCAATCTAATGTGAAACTCCTTGATCTTTATTCTTCTCTAGAAGTCCTGTACTGATAAACTCAAGGGCTTCAGACAAAGAAAATACAGGATTTGCCCACTATCCAAAAATAGAGCACTCCTATGAAAACTTTCATAGGCCAAAATGGCAATGAAGTAATTACTTTAGGACACATTTGCTAACACGAAATAAATCGAGATCAAGCACAGATGCTCACAGACACAGTTCAAAGCTATGGCAGCTTGATGCTGGGATACTGAGTGGGGCTCCAGGAGAAGGAGCTTCGCAGTGCCACTGTCACTGCTCAGGGTGTGTGCTGCCTCTATAATGGCTCACTGCAAAGGAAATGCTGAACATTACTTTTGCCTTCCACCTTTTTTGGTAAAAGCTAAAATCCTCTTGGTTTTTTTTTGACTAGGAAAATATATGCTAATATAGGTCTTTGGTAAAAGTGAAGTGGTGTAAAGCAGACTTTCAAACAGTGGGGGATACCTGAATTTAGAAAATGAACGATCACCCATATCATCAACATTCCTTTGAGAGCTAATGTGCTATTACTGGAAAAAGTCACAAGAATCTGCTTGTCCCTCTCCCAGACAGTCACCCCACAAGAATGCCTCAGAATATGAAGACTCTTCTATTAATATTAAATTGGTGCATTATGTTGACAGAAAGCCTTTGTTAAATATTACATATACTGCCTATAAGGATTAACACCACATGCTAGATGTTTAGTTGAGCCTTCTCCGTCTCCATCTTACTCTCATTCTGTTTGGAGAGATTAGATAGCTCATCACATTTCTTCAGAGCACAGACTCTGGAGTCAAAACTTGGCCTTGCCACTTACTAGTTGTGTGACTCCGGTCAGCTTACACTTACATAGTAGCCTTCTCCAGGACACTATGAGAAATACCATAAAAATGACAGACACAGAAATCGAGCTTATTGGAAATAAGAACAAAATGATGGGCTGGTAGATGCTAACCAGGAAATTGCAGAAGTCCACAGTTTCTGGGTATTTGTGGCCCTAGGCTAGGAAGGTCAACTTATAGTTCTCAACCATAAAATAAGGATGATACTAACAGTACCTATTTCAAAGGGCTTTTAGGAGGATTAAATTAGATAAAGGATATAAAGTGCTCAGCACACGTCTGGCACACAGTAAGAGTCTGACAGATAGCTATTTTTCCCCCTTAGGTCCTTTTGAGGCTCTGACAGCAGAGAGAGAATGAAAAAGGGGCTAGGAGACCACTCAAGGCAGTGACATGTGTCCTGGCTGAAGAATCTTTTATCTAATTTGCAGTAAGAAGGAAAAGAACACATAGGACTCTACAGTGAAGGCACTAGAGCACAAGATTGCCAAGGACGATCTTCTAGTTTAATGTGGCAAAGTTCTGTGGATGTTGTTGCATTAAGTTTCCAGGAATCCCCCTGTCACCAACGTGGGTGTACAACCACTTTTGGATCCATTGGCACATGGGCCAGCTACTGAGCCTTGTTTAAGCTACAGCTGTTTCTTCCCTGGTAACAAAACTACTACTTGTCGGTTGTTGGCAGAGATCCCTTGATTTCAGGAAGATTAGGCCCCTACCTGAGCTGAAATTATCTAAATCAGTCATAGCAATTACTTTCCCCTTCTTCAAGGATTGACCAAAAAGTGGTACATGATCTAATCCTGGCCAATGAGACATAGTATAACCACTAGGGGAAAAGACTCTTCTACATAAAAAGACAAGACTTCACAGGAGAGTCTTCACTTGTCCACCTTTTCTGTCCTAAACATGGATGCGGTGACTAGAGCCACAGCAGCTATAGTCTGGCCAGGAAAATGACAAAGAAACTGACCCTGAAATCATTAGATCAACACAAGTCAACTGCCTACCATCCAGACTTCTTGTAGGGTAAGAAATATGAAATGCCACTTGTTTAGGCCTCTACAGATGAGTTTTCTATTTCTTACATTCAGATAAATTCCAATACAGTAATTCCTCTGCTTATTTCTTAACTCTGCCTGAACCATCTGAACGATGAAGCCCAAGCCATTTTTTTCCTACTTGGTTTCATTTGAACAAAGATTTTAATAATCAACCAGAAGAAAGCAGCTTCTGTTACTACAGAAAGGAAACAATTGTGTACTATATTAAGAATTTTGAAACAGTATGGAGATTACTAAAAAAACTAAAAATAGACTTACCATATGGTCCAGCAATCCCACTCCTGGGCATATACCTGGAGGGAACTCTAATTTGAAAAGATACATGCACCCCAATGTACGTAGCAGCACTATATACAATAGCCAAGACATGGAAACAACCTAAATGTCCATCGACAGATGACTGGATAAAGAAGCTGTTGTATGTTTATACAATGGAATACTATTCAGCCATAAAAAGAATAAAATAATACCATTTGCAGCAACATGGATGGACCTGGAGATCGTCATTCTAAGTGAAATAAGCCAGAAAGAGAATTCCCCTCATATGTGGAATCTAAAAAAAGAAAGAAGATACTAATGAACTTATCTACAAAACAAAAACAGACTCATAGACAAAGTAAACAATCTTATGGTTTCCAGGGGGAAAGGGGGTGGGAAAGGATAAATTGGGAGTTTGAGATTTGCAAATAATAACTAGTATATATAAAATAAACAATAAGTTTCTTCTGCATAGTCCACTGAACTATATTCAATATCATATAGTAACCTATAATGAAAAAGAATATGAAAATAACTATATATATGTATATGTATGACTGAAATATTATGCTGTACACCAGAAATTGACATATTGTAAACTGACTATACTTTAATTAAAAAAAAAATAGAATTTTGCATCCAACTAGTTTGAAAGTTGAAAACACAGGTTAAGCAGAAAGGTAAAAACCAGACAGTCTCTTACCTACTTGCTTCCCCTGTCTCCTGCAGCATTTAGCTTCAAAGAGACATAAAGGGACGCCACTCCATCATTTTTGACAGAACCACATTTGTGGTACATAGAGTATGCAGAAATTTGTAACTATTTGAGATCCTCAAACGAGAGTGGGATGAGCCACTTGTGTGTCTATGGTCTCTTCTCTGTTTCACCTGCCATCACCCTAATCTGATGCCCTCTCAGACATCAGTAGCTACAATCAATAATCATCATTATTATTCTCATACCTTACATATGGATGCTGTTTGACAATATTTCAGAGTGCTTTCACAGAAATTCTCTCCTTGAAAGCTCACAACTCTGCCACGTACCGCTATATCATCCTCATAAAAAGTAATACAGAGACTCAGGGAGGGAATCCTCATTTTAGAAGAGATGTGTCATTTCCTTTCTCCACTAAGTCTAACTCTGCTGCAGGCACTAATGACCTCCTACTACCTAATCAGCACAACTCATCTACTCCTGGACCAATCATGACCCAGTAGCAAGAGGCCTCATCCCTAAGCAGCCAGGTTGTAGAATTAGTCTTGCTGCCTAGAGCAACGTAAGAACTCACATGCTGACATGTGTCCTCTGGTCCTTCATCCTAGTGTGTGTTTTTCCCCCTGTGATCAGGACTCTGCTGCAGTTTTCTGACATGATATCTAAGTCCCTTGTTGGGAGAAGAGTTCTATTCAGATCTTGGGCCTATTCCATTGCCCAGCCTTCTCCAACCTCTTTTGCCCACAGACTGAATTTCTATCCTAAACGGGATTGATCCTCCACTAGAATGTAAGTGATATGAAGCCGAGGAACTTAACTGCTATTTTATTGTGCTATCCTTAGCATATAAAACAGATGCTGGTTGGTTCATAGCAATCGCTCCATAAATACTTGTTGAATTAATGAATGACTCTGAGAACAGTCCCTAACTCGAGATTCCTGCTGTTGTGCCCTGATCACGAGAGCAGACTCTGGGTACTAACATCCACTGAGGCCTAGTTATAGTTTCCTTACCTCTCTAAATGACACAGTATGGACTGTTGGCACCTCCTCACCACCGGCCTCCTTTTTCTACCTTCTTTCCTTTACTCTACTGGCCCATGCAGATAAGATCACAGGATACTGAGCTCTCAGTTAAGCCTGCCTAAACTACACCTTGATAAATGAGACTTTGGAGAGATTATAATACCATCAAAGGGGAGAAGGACTCAAAAAGTAGAACACTAAATATAAACCATGTACCTCCCATTTCTCCAAATGGCCAAAAAGCAGCCCACTTGAAAAGATGATCATCAGTATTAGCTATCAAGGAAATACAAATCAAGATCACAATGAGATACCACTTCACACTCAGGAGCATGACTATAATCAAAAAGACTGAAAGTAACAAATGTTATTTGAAGAAGTAAAGAAATTGGAACCCTCAAACATTGTTGATAGAAATGTAAAATGATGCAGGCATTTTGGATAATGGTTTGGCAGTTTCTCAAAATATTAAGCATAGGACCCAGAAATTCCACTCCTAGGTATATACTCAACAGAAATGAAAACATTTATCTATAAAAACTTTGCAAAAGTGTTTGTACAGCATTGTTCATAATTGCCAAAAAGTGGAAACAATGCTAATGTCTATTAACTGATGAACAGATAAACAAAATGAGGTATACCTATAAATGGGATGTTATTAAGCAATAAAAAGGAATGAAGGAGGATTCTGCAAAGATGACAGAGTAGGAGGCACCAGGATTCTGTCTCCCCACCTAGACAACAATTAAACTGGCACAATCTACATGATATAACTATTTAACTCTGGAGTCTATCGGAGGCTTGCAACATCCGAGGGAAGACTGGAATTACTTGGATGCAATTAACTTCAGTCAATTTCAGCTCTTAGCATCCAACACCTCTCAGCCTAGTGGCAGGCAGCTGTACAAATGTTACTGGAATAGCTTCCCCACAGCTTGTAGGATTCAGGGTGGGCAAAAGAGCCTTGTCTGCCAAATATCAGGGATCTGTATTCTGTTCACTAATCACTGCTTCTGATCACAGAGGTGCAAAGAGGTGGTGACCACTGTTATTGTACCTCCCCCCACTGTTGTAAGCCCTCCCCCTCTGGCTGAAGTGACTTCCTGGTGGGGGAGATTTTAAAAGTTGGTGACTGTTTCCCCTTTTTGGGAGCCAAACACTGAAGAGTAGGACATTCAAAAGCAACTGCCTATACAGGTGAAATCAGAAAGTCACCATGAATGCCCAGGGGAAGGTACAGGCTCAGAAAAGAACTGAGAAGACCTTAAGTTTACACCACAGGCTGATCCTTGGTGCAGACTACAACAACCAAAAAAAAAAAAAAAAAAATAGAGCAAACCCTGGGGATGGGGGAGAATCTGATATCCAGAGTCACCACATTATAAGATTTAAATGTTCAGTTTTCAACTAAAAATCACAAGGCATACAAATAAACATGAAAGTACGGCCCATTCAGAGGAAAAAAAATATAAACCAACAGAAACTGTCCCTGAAAAAATACTTGATGGTGGATCCACTAAACAAAGATTTTAAAACAAAACAACTGTCTTAAAGATGCTCAAAAAACTAAAAGAAGACATGGAGAAAATCAAGAAAATATATAAACAAAATGGAAATATCAATAAAGATGTAGAAAACGTAAAAAGAAACCAAAGGGAAATTTTGATGCTGAAGAGAATAGGAACTGAAATGAATTCACTGGAGGGATTCAAAGGCAGATTTGAGCAGACAGAAGAATCTTCAAACTTAAAGATAAGACAATGGGAATTATAAATCTGAGTAACAGAAAGAAAAAGATGGAAGAAAAGTGAACAGAGCCTAAGGACCTGTGGGGCACCATCAACCATCAACCATCAACATATTGTGGGAGACCCAGAAGGAGGAGAGAGAAAGGGGCAGAGAGAATATTTGAAGAAGTAATGGCTAAAAACTTCCTAAATTTGATGAAATACATGAATATAAGAATCAGAGAATCTCAGCAAACTCCAAATAGAATGAAGTCAAAAAGATCTACACTGAGACAGATTACAGTCAGGCTGTTAAAAGACAAATAGAGAATTTTGAAAGCAGAGAGAGAAGCAATTCATTACATACAAGAAATCTTCAATAAGATTATCAGCTGATTTCTCATCAGAAATTTTGGAGGCCAGAAGGCAATGGGCTAATATATTCAAAGAGCTAAAAGAAAAGAAAAGAAAAAAAAACTGGTAACCAAGAATCCTATATCTTTCAAAAATGAGGGAGAAATTAGGACATTCTCAGATAAACAGAGGCTAAAGACGTTTATTACCATTAGACCTACCCTGCCAGAAATGCTAGAATCCTGCAGGGCAAAATGAATGCACAGTAGGCAGTAACTCAAAGCTGTATGAAGAAATAAAGAACTCTGCAAAGGTAAACACATAGACAATTATAAAAACTAGCATTAGTATAACAATGGTGTGTAACTCTACTTTTTGTTTTCTACATAATTTAGGATTTTAATGCATTAGAAAAATATTAGTTCATGTTTTTAGTCACTTTTTGTTTTCTACATAATTTAGGATTTTAATGCATTAGAAAAATATTAGTTCATGTTTTTAGTCACACAATGTATAAAGATATATTTTGTGACATCAACAACCAAGAACGTGTTAAAGCAAAGACTTTTGTATGATACTGAAGTTAAGCTGGTATAAATTCAAATTAGAGTGTTATAAATTTAGGATGTTAAATGTACTTCCTACGGTAACCACAAAGAAAATAGCTAAAGAATATACACAAATGGCAATGAGAAAGTAATTTAAATATCTTACAACAAAGAAATCAACTAAACACAAAAGAAGACAGTAATATAGGAAATGAAGACCAAAAAGCTATGCGGCATATAGAAAACAAATAGCAAAATGACAGAAATCCCTCCATATCAGTAGTTACTTTAAAAGTAAATAGTTTAAACTCTTTAATTAAAAGACAGAGATTGGCAGAATAGATTAAAAAAACAAAAGAAAACAAAACAAAAAACATGATTCAACTATATGCTGTGTACAAAAGACAACGGAATGAATGTAGTTTCAGTTTTGAAGATGAAGAGTTCTGGAGATGGATGTTGGTGATGGTTATACAACAATATGAATGTATTTAATACCACTGAAATGTACACTTAAAATGGTTAAGATAGTAAATTTTATGTTATGTGTATTTTACCACAACAAAAAAAAAAGGGAAAAAAGAAATAAAGTACTGATGCGTAATACTGCAACATGGATGAACCCTGAAAACACTGTGCTAAGTGAAAAAAGCCAGACACAAACAAGCACAGCTTGTATGATTCCATTCATACGAAATGTCTAGAATAAGCTAATTCGTAGAAGTAGAAAATAAATTAGTAGTTGTCAGGGGATGGAGGGAGGAAGAATGGAGAATGACTACTAATGAGTATAAGGTTTCTTTCTGAGGTGACAGAAATGTTCTAAAATCAGATAATGATGATTGTTGCACAACTGTGTAAATATACTGAACACCAGTAATTGTACCCTTTAAAAGGATGAATTTTATGGTATGTGAATTATATCTCAACAAATCTGTTACATTAACACAAAAAAAATTCTCCCTTTACAATGTTTTTTTGGGCTAAAAGACTGTTATAAGATGAGGCTGAAATGAAAACTTGGGTCTTCCACTTCCTTCCACAATGGTTTTCCCACTATTCAACCACTCTGTCACTGCTGCTCCCACGCACTTATCTGCTCCATCAACCTTTAGAAACAGTAACAGATGTAAACAGCAGAAAATCAAGTACCCACTGGAGACAAACTCTGCCTGCCTCCAGTATTGCTGCCTCTGCCTTGGCTTTGTCTAGGACAGCATTCTCCTCATAAATTACAGCAATGCAAACAAGAAAAATAGAATTTTTCATCTTGTCTATGAACTAAAACAAAAAACCAAAAATTTTTCAGTTAACCTCTAAAATGTTCTTGAAGACAAGGAGTCTGAATTATTAATTTTTTATTTCTCACCATTTAAACCATATCACTTTCATTTTCTTCCACTTATTGCTGAATAGTGAAAATTCCTTTCTTAGAAAATATAAATAAGTGTCATTGCAGTGTTCCTTGGATATTCTCACTTTCAAAACCACTATATATGCCATCGTTGCTTTTCAACAACTAATCTTCAGTCTAAAATGAGAAAATAAGATTATCCCTTATTTAAATGATCAATGGAAAAGAATTAGTACAGAATAGCAGACAACTCTCACAACTCTATCATCCAGAACTTGTAGAGTTTTTAAAATAATACTTCAGAAACAGAAATATGTTAGTTTTTAAAAGCAAGTTTTCCTGCCTCTCTTAGGCTTCTGGCATGTATATATCTTGTTATTGAGCCTCGCTGCATGCCAGGCAGCTCACAATATATTTTCTCGTTTCATTCTCATTACAATTCTTCTGTCTGTCACCTCAGGGGACTTCTAGTCTGGGACAGTGACCAATGGTAGAAAAAGAAGGTAGTCAAATGGGGAATTGAGTTAAGGGAGTCTGCTCCAAAACACCTTCCTTTTGGTTTCTTACATGGCCTGAAATTCCACCATTAGGTTTTGAAGGTTCTTCTGTCCGGTTTTAGAAAGTAGATCCTCTTCAAGCTATAATCAAACATAATCTCAGTCTCATAGATTCTAGGAGTTCATACTTAAAAGAAGTAGGGTAAGGATAGGCAGGGAAGACCAGAGAACCCAGTGCTGAATCCAGGGGGTTGGCCCAAGAGGCTGTCCTCACGTGAGGATCATTGGTCACAACTATTTCCTAGAAGACCCCAGCAGGTCTGCATTCTAAAGGACAAGACGGTTTTCACAGTTCATTTTTTCATCTAGTTCATCTCCTACCTGCTATTTCACTGACTTCTAATAAAGACTGTTTTTTTTTTTTCTTTTTAAGTACCGTCTACCCCCCTACTAAGGCTCAGACTGTTTAAGTAATTTTCGCAATATCATAGAGTAACTGGTAAAACCAGGATTTGAACGATCATAAAATTGGTGTTCTTAATTACTTCTCAGTATTTTTTCTCTCTATACTAATACGATTCCAGAGTTAGGAAGTAACTCAAGAATGTTTTGTGTTCGGTACCCACAACTTTATTCTCCAAATACCATTTCCATAATGCCTTCCCAAACCTGAGTTCCGGACAGCTTTATTTATACTAGGGTGAAAAATGACTAAATTGCTGGCTTTCCCAGAATATCTTCAGTTTAATTTTTTTTAAACAGTAATTTAAACTAAAATAATACAATTTAATCTTAGAATTTCAAGTGTTATTGAGGATGGAGGCTAGTCCCAAGAATGACTAAGTGGATTTAGAAGAAATATCTTAAGCTTGGAAAACATGAAAGACCCTTCAGCAAACTGAAACATGTTTTCAGTGTTATGTTACTAGAACTGTGGCTCAAAGAGGATCCTAATTTAAATCAACAAATGAATGATTTCAAGTCCCCATAACACAGACAACTGAATGGGATATTTTATTCAAAATATGAAAAACAACATTACTATAATACTTCAAAAGGAAACATAAAAAGAGTAGTTGCTAGCTGAAGTCTTTAATCTTGATTTAACGAAAGGAGAACAGAAAAAAGCCCTGCTTTTTAAATTCTTCTCAGTCTACTTCCCTGACAAATCTGTTTGATGGGCATCAGGGACCTGGAGCAGAGCTTCCAGGGAAAAAGTAGCCATCATTCATGCTTCATTGGATTTCTATGACAGAATGATCACATTCTGTAGAACCTGGCATAAGCACATCATTATTAAGCCTTGCTTTAGCATTTCTTAACTGATCACGGATGCTGTCGTCCTTGGTGGCTCCTCTCTGCTGGCACTGTTTGTAGTTATTTGACCTTTTCTCAGTGGATAATCCACACAAAAAGCCCTAATTACTTCCCCAGCTTTGACCAGCCAGCAGTGTGAATAATCAATGACACTCATTTAGGTATTGCACAATCAGATGCTTATGGTGTTTAAAGAACATTTTTCCATTGACCTGCCACAGCTGTAGGACAATTACAAGCAGTAAAGCTGCTGTTGTAATCACAAGATGACCAAGTGACCTTGTGGGTGTAAAGTTGATGACTGGGGCCTTGACTGGGCATAGTCATGATACAGAACGCATTTTGGGACAGAAAGGATGCTTCATTGTATGCTAATGTGACATGCTGAGCCCCAAGAGCAATGTTCTGAAATATCGACAAATCAGAAGACTCATATTGGCAGGTAAAATTCAGTATTTGTATCCATGGCTTTGGTTACTTCTTCCTATTGTACATAAAATGGTAAATAAATAATAATTAGGAAAAAACTGAATCCCAGCCACACCACTTTCCACAATTTTTCTTAAAATAAAACTGAAACAAAAAGGTTTCCTGTCTAATAGACTATTTAAAGATTCCTAGGATATTAAACATTTTTAACATATTGAAGTTTCATTAAATCCTTATCTACTCTCAGGCCAAACTTTCGCCAGAAAGGTCACTAATAAAAAGATCACAGTCTGTGGTTCTTTGATATTAAGATTAGTCACCAAATTACATATAAGGCTAAATTATAAAATATGTTGCAGGAAAATGGAATATGACATTTCCAAGAGTGTGTTCTTAGAAACATTCCATTCAAAATCCTTTTGGAAACAAGGATTTATCATCTAATAAGTTAAGGAAATGCAGTTTACAATCTTCTCTTGGAGATTTAAAAAGCATGTTGGCATATCAAAGATTCTGGAATATGTTTTCTGAAAACAACTTTGGGTAATTCTAATATATAGGGTTTTTTCCCTTGTTACCATCTTACAAGAAAATTGAATTTGTAAATATTGGTTCTTAGCTCAGAATGTCAATGAACAGACTTTTTACTTTTCTTTTGATCTCCCTTAAAACTATCATAAGATTGCATACTTATTTATTAAAAGGAATACAAAGTAAAATCAGTAGAAACAGCAAGAAAACAAACTGGCAGGGCAATGAATCAGCTATGTTCCTGGCAGAAAAGATGGAGGAAAGGAAGTATCCTAAATTGAGGACATAACAGAAGAGAGTTTGGTTGTGGAAAAATTCCCAGATAAAAGAGAAGAAAGGAAAGGTCAGAAGTAATGGCACAGACCTTCCTCTTCTTTTCCAAACTAGGCCTGTCCTGATTTAATCTGGCAAAAGAAGGCAAACCAGCTCATCAGCATGCAATTGATGATTTACTCAGCCTGCTGTCAGCGACAGCGCTGTCTAAAGACACAGCAGAGAATGAGGAAAAACAGGCAAAACCCAGTGGGTAAGCCAAGAAGGCAAATCACTGAAAAAACATACACAGCGAAAAGATTGCACATTTGATGTGTGATCTTGATTCATCCCCAAATCACCAAAGCTTTCATGTTACAGGCTCCTGGGATGTATAATCCAAGTTTTTACTGATACTGGCAGAATCCAATTCATAATATTTGTAGAGAACGAGCTGTTTTTTAAACATTACTTTTTGTTTCAGCAGGTATCTCTTGTTCTCCTTTAATGTAAGGCATGCTGGGGTGACATTTATAACTCTTTCCTTATGCATGTTTATTGCTTTGTTGGAAACTGAGACCTATGTTTTCTGAGCTTCGCAGTACCTCAGGGTTAAGGTAGACCATGCCCCTTATTCTGCAGTACTCTCAAGGACCCAGTAACTCTCTGCAGCTGATTCCAGCTTGTAATATGTCTGGAAAATTTTCAGGCTTTTGGAATCTGCTGATTTTCTCTCAAAACATTAATTCTTACATGTTGCTAAACTGTCAAGGACATGAGGTTATTACTAAGGTCAGTAGAGACAGACAGAAACATACATGGAGGGGGTTGGGAGGCAGGGGTAGCAGCATCAAGAACATTTACCCATGTAAATTGCTGAGTAAGCCATTTCTTCTGCAAATCCAAAATCTCAGTCTTGTAATTAAAAGCACACCAGTGAGTGTGGCAAAACAGTATGGGGGATGTATTCAGAAAGATTGCTACCCTTAGTCACATATTTCACCTTCTTCAATCTCCTCATGCCCGTATATGACCTTTACATAAGTGGTAGCACTTTAGATTTCATTCTAAATCTAAGCTAGAAATTTCTAGAAGAATAAACTATGAAGTAAAGAGAAAGCACACACCCAGAGAGTAAAATATATGAATATCTGATTTCATATTGAATCCCTGAATACCAGGAATGTGAAATTTTGAGACTTCGTAGATGGGTTATGACCTATACGCAGCCAATTTGTAATGTTTTGTGGATGAGGAAATTAAGACACAGAAATTAAATAACTTGACAAGATCATAGCTAGCATATAGCAGAGTTGACCATAAAGAACCAATCTTCTAAATTCAGTGCTTTGTATTTTCATTGTAACATATTTCTCCTTAAAAAACCTGTCTATTCAATATAGGGTATATACACATGTTACACATGTAAAAAGATATCAGCAGATATGTCAATTAAACTTCCATGCCATTCCCTTTAGTATAAGAATGCCAGGTTTACTGTAAGTATCAGAAAAACACAGACATCTCAGGAAAAACTAAAACAGTTTTAAGTGAAAAACATCATCTGAACCCTATTTGTGTATAATAAAAATTAATCTTAGCTACAATGATTCAGCTGAGAAAAGATGCTTCACTTATAACATCCAAAATTCCAACTCAGAATCAAGACAGCAATGTTTTGATGTTGAAGGCATTTGCCCTGCATTTGTGTTTCCTTAGGGTTGCAGCATCCAAATCTGCTGGACATTATTTGGACAATCTAGAGAAGGACACCTAATTTCCTTTTTTCTTCTTTGATTAAACTGCTGGGTACAGGACAGCAGTTTCTATATTTAGGATGAATTCCTGCATCATTGGGAAACCAATTCAAAGGAATGCTTCTTAAACTTACAGCAACTTAGCAACTCATTATTGTTAATATTCTCATTAAACCATTCAAAGCTTCCTTGACATAAACAAAATTTTCTTTTTTGAATCAGTCAGCATATCTGAACATTAAAGCTTGTTTGATTTTCCCAGAGTTTTGATCAGTTGTTTGCTCTGGAGTACTTGGCCACTTTTATAAAGTTAATAGAGTTTGGGAAAGGTGCTGTAAGAAAGCTTCTGATGATGCAATGAGTTTGTTTATCAAGTATTTCCAAGAAAAGATTTTGGTCAGTAGCTTGGGTGTTTTATCTATAAGATGCCAAAAATCTGAATGTCACAAATATATTATGCACATTGATAAATGCTAAAAATTGGACTGGTTAAACTATAGCAAATATTCACAACATTGTTCCTTTTAAAAATGAATTCCAAGTTCCAGTTTAGCTTGCCAGAAATAAATCTCTGCTCAGCCTTTTGGCTGAAAATCGATCTCATGACCGAGTAAGGCAGCTCCCTCAGCAAGAGGTAGATATTCTTAAGAGCCAGTAACCCAACTCTAAATTTGAGAATGAGAAGGAAAATCTTAAAGTCATGTACCCCCCTAAGATAATATAAAAAGGAAAAACAATAGCCTCATTTATTAAGTAGTTAGACCCAAATGCTTAATAGGAAGTATTTATTTCCTAAAAACTTAGTAGCTGTTTTATTAAATACACAAATTTTTAAAAATCATGTTTTTATTTAATTCTTAACCATAATTACTTCCTAATGAGATGTGTGTACCTGTTTGGCACTGCACATCTCAAACCTTGAAATCAAATTGAACACCACCACCCTCCTTACCTGTTCTACACTGATTTTTCACAGAGTACTTGCTTTTTATTACAACAGTGTACAAAAACCCAGCTATACAAAGATAATGGCATCAAAAGAAATGCAGCATGAGCTAATGTGTGAACTATCTCAAGTAAGCATGTTGCCTGATATCTGAAAGATGTCAAATATCACTGTACTTCCCTTAAAAATTTAAGATTTCCTCCAACTCTCCTGTGAGTTCACTGCAGCATCCCAAGGCACCTTAGTGCATAGTTTGAGACATGTGAGTCTAGGCTAATAACCCATTTCATGAATTAGCAAAGTGAGATCGAGAAAAATTAAAGAACTTTTTCCAAGACTATACAGCTAATTATAAACTTAGCCAAAACAAGAAGTTGTGTTTAAAATACTAAGATTTTAGCCCATTTTCTTAAATTTAACTGGATGCCACAGATCTTGAATCTGCAGAGTAGGCCTATATATATGGAACTACCTCCCAGGACATTCCTCTCTTTGTATTCACTACTAGATGTTTTTCAACATATTAACAAAGAAACAAGGCATAAAGAGGTAAGAGACTTGCCTAAGAGAACAGAATTAATTAAAGGACCAAGAGTAGCACGTTGTCTCCAAACCTACGGTCCAGGGATTTTTTTACTGGGCTATCACAATAAGGGTTACATTTTCCAGACTACTCTGCAACTAGATATAGTCATATAGTTCATTTCTAGCCAGTGAGATATAAGCAGAAGTAATGCATGTAATTTTTGGAAAGTGTCTTTAAAGAGAGGATATGTGCTTTTCTACCTGCTGGCTAAAATGAGAATACAATGACTGCTGTTCAAGCTGCCATCTTGGACCATTAGGAGGAAGCCATATATTGAAGATGATGAAACAACAATATAGAAGAATCTGGGATCCTGTTGCTCTTGGGCCTTCTTATAAACTCTGTCCGCTGACCTCTGGACTTAGTTTATACAGGAAAGAAATACATTCATGTACTATCTAAGCCACTGATATTTGAGGGTTTTTGTCAATACCAGCTAAATCTAGTACTAATAAATGCAATCTTTATAACAATATAATAACACATAACATACTTTAGAACAACTATAGATTTCCACTATTATACATTTAAAATATGTAAAAACTTACAACATGAAACTCAAGGCACCTATCAGAAAGATACACAACCATTCACTACCCCCTTGAGAATTAACTTATTTCTTCACACCTTATGCCTCACGTGGAGATTTGTTTTATAAACCAAATGATATCTGATTAAATGTATAAAGAAGTTAATATTTTTCCAAAAGAGAAGAAATTCTTACATAAAATTGGTCCAGTTTAAAATGACAAATTGAACAATTTCATTTATCTCTACTCCCTCCTTTAAACCCACTAATGATGGCAGACAGTTTTAAAGACAAACCCACAAGGAGAACAACAATGAGAGGGTGAAATTGAAAAATGTTGGACGCTAGAAGGCATATAAACAAGCTGAAACTCCAAAGAGCTGAGTCCGAAGCTGCCAGTGGGGCTAGCTAAAAAGCATCCTAATTGCTTACAAAAAGCCTAGGAATTGACATCACAAGTTGCTATGTAAGTGAAGAGGTGAATGTAGAGCTATTCCCTTCTCAATTCAATGCAACTGGACAATGACACCTTCCCAATCTCAGTAGAAGACAGGAGATTTATTCTCAGGAGAGGGTAAAATAGAGAGACTCTGGACTGGAGGAATTCAGGCACAGGTAAGATAGAAGTATCATACTAAAAATAGGGAGATTCATTGAAAGTTTATATATTGAACTTTAAAACCCCCAAGCCCTCTTGCCCTATTCTACTCCCAGAATTTGGCAGGCAGATTTATATCTTCTAAGAAAGAATTATATGATTCTTCTGGGGGGATTATTACCAGCCCAAGACGACAGACTGAAGAATCTGATACTAGGTGTTCCCCTACAAACAGCCCACAGAAAGCAATCTACAGTAAAGCTCAAAGTCAACCAGTTCTACTCACATACTCAGAGCTTCGACCCACCTTTATAATCTCACCATTCTTAATCACCAAAAGACAGCCAAGACATGAAAAAAAATCTCTAACATGAAAGTCAACCATCAAAACAAATAAAGAGAAAAAAGCAAATTAGAAGAAACAGACACTACACATAGAGAAGAAAACTTTCAAAACACAATCAAGATATCTTCTCTTATCAGACCTCAGAAAAAATGAGACGTTATTACATACATAAAAGAAGAATAGAATGCTTTTCTTTTTTAAAAAAATCAGAATAAGAAAGAGATCTTGGAAATTAAAAATCAAAAAATCCATGCAGGGGTTGAGATCATCTCTAACAAAGGAGAGAAAAAAGATAAATAGATTGCTTTTTCAGTGAGAAAAGATGAAACATGAAAGAGGATCAGCCTAGGAAATTCAAAATCTGCTAACAGGAGTTCTAAAAAGAGATTGGAGGAAATCATTGAAGAAATAATTCAAGAAACTTCTCAGCTTTGGAGGACATAAGTTTCCAGAATGAAAAGCTCCATGGAGTGCCTAGCACACTGTATAAAAATAAACCCACATCTTTATTTAAAAATATCATTAAGAAATTTCAGAACCATAGCACAAAGAAAAAATTTTTTTAAATTCCAGATTAAAAAAAAAACCACATATACAAGGTTAAGAATCAGAATGGTATCAGACTTCTCAGTAACAATAATTCAAGCCAGCAGGCAATGAAGAAATGCCTTCAAATGTTTAAATTTCAGGCAACTAAATGTGATTTCAGTAATTCAGGTTCTCAGAATTTTTCAGGAAACTATTGGAAGGTATGATCAATCAAAATAAGAATCTGAAATAGGAAAAAGACAAGAAATCCAGGAAACCTGAAGATCTAATATAAAAGACAAGCAAAATCCATCCTGACACCTGTTTTTATATGACCCATGAGCTAAGAATGGCTTTTACATTTTTAAGGTTTTTAAAAAGCAAGAGAGTATTTTGATACATGAAAATTATATGAAATTCAAATTTTAGTGTCCATAAATAAAGTTTTATTAGAACACAGTCACATTTATTCATGTATCGTCTATGACTACTTTTGTCAACAAAGTTGAGTCAACGTGCCCAAGGCATCTGGCCTTAAAAAGCCCAAAATATCTATTATCTGATACTTCACAGAATAAGTTGACTTGCCCAGGAGGACGGTTAAGGAAGATACTGGAATAATAGCTGACAGTGGCCCAAACTAGAACAAATCAGAAGGGCATAGGAGAGAGGTCTTCAAAAAGATAATTAATACAATTGCTGAAATGTTTGAATGTACTCTAAAGGAGATTTGTACAACTTGGGAAGGATTAGGGGATAAATTGATTATACAGGCCCAGAAAATTAAATAAATGAAAAATGAACATTATTAAAATAATTTTTTAAACAATGGTACAGGAAGAAAAATTATTATAGTTTACTGCATGGTTCAGCTGTGAATGGCATTTATGTAGTCATAATAATGTAAGCACTGCATTAAACAAAATTATAATATAATTCTATGAAGAAAATGGGGAAAGTAGAAAGGGATCAGGCAGGAATGAGAATATTGGTGGCAAGAAGACTGAAAGATAAATTGTTATTTTCCACAAGGGGATATCAATAGATAGTGCCTAAAAATTAAAAGTTAAGAAGTATCAGTATAAGAATATTCGGTGGCACAGAGGTGAACACCAAGAGAAACAGCCGATAGACTTAAAAAAGTGGTTTTCTCTAGTAATCGGGAAATGGAGTTATGGTGGTAGAAAGGAAGGGACAGACCTGCTGTTTTTCGAACTAAGGCTCACAGAACTATTTAAAAATTTAAACTATGTGCATGTATAACCTGGATTCAAATAAAAACTAAGTTTGATATATAACCCCCAAAAAGAAAATTTCTCACATGGATTTCTGATTGTTTGGTTTGCTTTACAAGGTAAGTTTTTCAAATAATATTTATGCACACACCTTTTTTGAGAATTGTAAACTGTTTAAGAAATAAAGATCTTATTTCACTTACCAACATAGGGTTGGTAAGTAAAAGTGTAGGGATTTATTTAATGGTTATTTTTAAAGCGCTCAAACTTCCTTTATGCTATCCTACTCTGTTTAGATCATTACTACACAGAAGAACTTGTCTAAATACTAACCACTTCACTTGATCACATAAAGCTACTTAAAAGATCTAATGGAAGGATGTTTATATTATGAAAGATAATATGGCAAGATAGTTAATGTAAAAATAAGCTATCTTATTAAATAGATATTCCAAAGAAGTGCGTGTACTAAGTACTTCTGGGTTCTAGGTAAAAAATATAAACAAATGTAAAATTAACACATTAATGTTATAATTATAAATAAATAAAACAATTAAAATATTGCTAGTAATTAGATATTTAATATTTCCCAAATCTGTTTTTCAGTATTATTGTTGAAAGTCACTCAAACTTGGCACATATTTTTTAAATGTCCTAGATTTTTTGTGAATTGTACACAGGGCTTTTATTTGAGGATTTATACTGATACTTGACAACCAATTTAAAGCTGGCTTAATTTGCAGTTTTATTCCCTAACACACTTACGTTGGTATTTTCTGTTTTTCAATTTTAACAGTCTTCATCTAAATGATGATCCATTTGCAGCAACTAGCATTTTAGCTGGGGAAATGGTTTACAAACTATTCCCTTGTACATTCACTTTCTAAAGAGAAAAAAGGCTATTTAGTTTAATACTAACTATATTTTAAAATTGTGCCTTGAATTCATTTAGAAAATACATTTGAAAAATCAGAACAGTTAGGGGTATTTACCTGCATCCCTAATTAGACCAGAATGGCCTTTTCTAAGAAGACTGCAGGCACTTCCCCTGTTCTAAATGAAATGTAGCAATTGCTTCTCAAATCACCATCATGAGAGCATTACGCAGTTTTATCTGTCTATATTCTATTTCTGCTTTATGTTGTTGTTATATGGGAGCTATACAGGAGTGTGTTTTCTATCACTGCAAAGGCCAGATAAAATAGTTTAACTACTACATCAATACGGAAATTGTACATATAAATTGTCTGCTGCTGTCAATAGATTATGTCTGTAAAAGATAAAAGCATTTTTATTCTTTTAGAGAGAACACTCCCAATGCCTTCTTTGCCGCATATATAAATTATCTCTTAAGGGTCCAGGTGCAATAGGCAAAGAATTGGCTGTCTTCCCAGCCCAGCTTTGAGTTTTGATTTCTAAATGTACTTGTCGAGTTAGGAATCACAGAAATGCAGAATTCGGAGTTTAAAGACACCAAGTCAAAAATTGTTCTCCTGCACCTTTTGCCTTAGGGGAGAGAGAGAAAAGGGTGGGGGATAGTGTTCTGGGAGAAGTCATCTGAATTGAAATGAACTTAATTGCTTTTACTGTGGATCTCTCTGCCTGAACAGGTGGCTTTGAGGATCCTCAGTGTCCCCACTGATCCATGTCAGTGTGAACTAAAAGAAACCTATAATTTGAAAATCAGGTTAGACATGCAGGCAGCTCTCCAGCTTTGGTCCAGATGCAGGATGAACATAATTCCATTGGAAGCATTTGTGTGGCGTGATTAAATTATTACTATCCAGCAGAACACCAGTGCAATAGTGACCTATACCTCTCAAACCAGGCAGGAGGCCACCTGAAAGTGCAGGTCCACTTTGGCATGGGACCTTTGGGTAGAGTTGACACTCCAGAAGTACTTGTTTGTTGATACAATTTTGAACTCTGAGAGTCCTGCTCAAGAATACTCTTGAGATGACAAGAAATTTCTAACTAGGAAATGGCTAGCAGTGGGGCTGCTTGGGATATTGCTCAGAGAGAAAGCAAAGCTGTCCTTTACTCTGGTTTGTGTGCTTGCCACCATTATCCCTTCTACATTCCTATGCCTAGCATGCTATAACCCAATGAGAAGATGCTTTTTTAGATCCTGCTCTATTTAAGGAAGGCAGTGCAATCTCATAATTACTGATAGATTAAATTCAGGTCTATCTCATGAAGTGATTTACAGCATAATCTCCCAGAATACTATTATTATCTTTTAGACATTGGTCAAGCTGGAAGCTGAAGAATGACACAGAGCCTTTGCATTTGTTGTTCCCTAATCTTAGAATGCTCTTTGTGAGGCCAGCTTCTCATTCTTCAGGTCTTTGTTTAAATGTCACCTTCTTAAAAATATCTATCATCACCAGCCTTTATAAAGTATTTTCCTTCTATCTCCTTTTTAGTTATTATTTCACAGCACTGTTTATCTCCTTCATGAAATTATTACAGCCCATAGGGTTATTTTAATTGTGTACTTTTTCCCCCTTATTTCTTGTCTCTCTCCTACACTGAAAGCTTCCCTACTGGAAGCTTCATGTAGTATTTCCAGAACGTAGCAAGTACCTCGAATACAGAAGGTGCTCAATAAAATTTATGAATGAATGAGTACTGAAGATTACAAAGGAGTTTAAACATTTAAAACATTTTATTTTTGATAAGTATATCAGTTAGTTTTTACTATATTATTCAGCTATAACAAACAACTCCAAAAAAATCTCAGGACTTAAAAGAAAAAAGAGTGTTTCTTGCTCATTTTTTATGTAAGCTGCAGATTAATTCTGGCTTTGCCCCAATGATCTTCATTCCAAGGTCCAGGTTGGGCAGTGGCCCCTGTCTGGTACATGCCCTGGGTAACTTCATTTTTGTAGCAAAGGGAAAAGAACGAGAACTATTGAAAACACACAGTGTGTCTTCAACTAGAATCTGGCATGTAGCACTCCTGCTTACAGGAAGATGTTCTCCTACAATAGAAGTTACTGTGAAAAATAATACAATTGACCGCAATGCTATATGACTCAGAAACAGTTACTTACTAATAATTTGTAACCTAACTTTGTTTATATTGCTGCCCTTTTACTCTATTTAGTGGGCTTCTTGAATTAACAAATAATCTTATCAGAGATCCTCTATATGCTAAAAATTAAGACTTGTAGGTGAGTGGTACTTTTATTCTCTTTCCTTGCCCGATTATACCTTTGCAATTCCTGGGTCATGGCCTGAGTATTTCCAAGGTATCTATTGCTGTATAATAGAAAGCCAAGCCCCTCAAACTCCTTAGCGACTTCAGTCTGCCAGTATCAAAGGAAGCTGGCATGAGCGGTTTCTTCAGAAAAAAGTTCTTCCCTAACCAGAATAAATGACTAGGATAGATGAAGAGAGACCAAATCTTTAGGGTGACATTTAAGTAATAAACCTCATCTTATATACAATGCATTCATGAGAGGTTCATTACTTAACCATAAACTATTGTGTTCAATTTGGACTGCTAACATAAATATCTGCCTACCTCTGTTCCCTAATTTCAATATCTTTAATAGATTCTGCTAAAAGTTTTCAGCATTACATTGGTAGAATTGTTGGGAATGCCTATTTAAGATGAAAATTTTGAACTATGGTCTTAACCGAGGTTAAAAAGAAAATACATAAAATAGGTAAACAGTAAGTTTCTACTGTATAGCACATGGAACTATACTCCATATCTTTTAATTACCTAAAATGAAAAAGAATATGTATATATATGTATAACTGGATTACTGTGCTGTACACCAGAAACTAACAAGACCCTGTAAATCAACTATACTTCAATAAAAAATTAAAATTAAAAAGGAAAGAAAATTAAACCAAAAACAACTCTCAACTGAAAACTTCTGTGTTGAAAGTCTTTTGTTTTGTTTTGTGACCTTTCTCCAACCTGGTATCACGTGGAATTATACCCTGTAGAATACTGTAGATGGTATCTTTTTTTACAATTTACAAGAAATGTACTTTTAGAAACTATTTATATTGTAAGACTTTATATGTGCATTTTTGAAAATTGAAGATGCATGTGTGGATGGGAAAACGTTTTCAAAATATGTGAATTTGATCTAATCTGCATTGTAAGTGTTACCAATTATGTCATCCAGAAGAGTGGGTGCAGAAACTAAGATCAAAAATCTCTACGGCTCCATAGATGTCTCCTAGAGGCCCAAGCCAAGGCAGCGATAACCAACTCACTGAGAATTTCCCTCTGTGTATGCTTCTGGTCTCTTCCCAGATACTGTTCTCAGTTGCCTTATTTCCTTATAAATCTCATTTTCTACATTTTTAGTTATTGTTATTATCCACCACTGAGCCAGGGAAAGTCTTCAGTGCAGACCTCAAGGCTTATAGAAGGAACAAAAGTATGTATCCGGCATGTAAAAAAATTATGCTCCTTTTCACAAGGTTTTTATACTGAAATTAAAGAAAATTCTCAAATTTCACATATTTGGATTCGTGTAAAGTCTTTAGGGATCTCCAAAGAGGAACTATCACTTCACTAAGTTTCATTTTCCTCAGTATTTAAAACATTCAAGGAAAGAAAGCCCAACAATAACCCCTAGTATAAGAGAAACAGGCTCAGGTTCATTTTCTGTCCTTCTTTAGAGACAACTGCATCTATTTCTAATCATTTTCGTACCTGCTATGGTTCAACTTCTCTAATAGTTGTGGAATGTGAAACGTCTACATAAGATTGTGGAAGGCCTTTTTTTATTTCTAGAGTCGCTACCAGATGCAAACAAGGTGATATGTCTCTGCATGCTACTATTGCTAAACTGTGAGCAAAGTAAAAGAAAAAGAAAGACTGATTTAGATAATGCATCTAAGATGCTTGTTGAGTGAAATGTCAAGTAGATTCATGTCTTGCCTTGTCCATCATCAGCAAATCAATGACACTTGAACCTGGGATGACCAGGTCAACTTGCTACCACTGCTACCAAGTGGGAGAGAGAATGCATAGATGATCTCTCAGAATGACAATTACTATGTGAAGCTATGGTAATTCCACAAGCCCTAGTCATTGTCCTACTTAGCAAGAGGCCCCTATGCTCCCACTGCTAAATACCAGCTCACTCAGATCTTGACACAAGGGAAACAAAAAGACCTTTGGGATATCAACTCCCTGGTGACCCAGGTCTGATCAGAATTGAATTTTACTCTGCTTTGAACAAGTTTGGAAAAAAAGGAAAGAAAGAAAGAAAAAAGATTAAAGCAAATGAAGCCTCTGAGTGAGCTGTGTCCTTTATTTTGCATGTAAATGAATATGAATACAGTCAATAGACAGACTTTTGCCATCTTCCTCCCACTCCCACCCATCCCAATGACATTTATTTTTTTAGTGACTCAGACTAGAATGTCGTCATAAGAAATAAATCCATCATATTCCTGCTTGGGATCAATACTAGATATTTACTGTTAATTTGTCATGCTTTCATATGTGTACTTGTTATAGCCTGTAATCCTTAAATTTGCTCTGGAGATTTGGAGATTTCATCAAATCCCCAAGATCAAAAGCCTAAAAATTTTTGTTTGCATTTACATGCAAAACTTACAAAGTTCTCCAGGGGAAATGGTGGTAAGAGCATTCTTCAAACTGTTGTTAATTGTTAACTGTCAAAGCCTGAGGGTGAATTCTCAGGTTTGTTTTAACAGAGGGGAAAAAACATGACGTTAATTTTAGGTTTTCTTAAAATTCAGTGGTGAACAATATTTTTTCTCATCAGCTCACTTAAAATATAAGTATAATTGTTAGTCAAGGCTAAAAGGGTATATAAAAACATCAACTTGTTTTCTTTCTCTGAAAGATGGATGTAGAGCCTGCCTGCAAGATTGTAACTGAGGCAAACTAAGTGAGAAAGCTGGTATTTTAGGTACATTATTTTAAATCACTCAAGTCCCCAAAGAAGCAGCTGTTACTTTGATCATCCCAATACCACTGAAAAAGGATATGTAAAATTAGGCTACTGTATATTTATCCCTAAAATTAGCAATCAGCTGAAAGACAGAGCTATAAATCACATTTTAAAATCTGCCTGTCTTTACAGAGAATGACTTAATTACCAATGATACCATCTGAAAAGACAATGCTAAACCAACTCAATAAAGAGACCTGCTATTTCAGCATTTGAGATCACAAGTTCAAGTATTTTATATAGTGTAGGTGTTAATTAATATGTTATTTTATATAATGTTTTTATAAAATAAATGTTTTATAATGTTTTTATAAAATAAAATTGAATTAGTCATTTACAAAAAGAATCAAAATTCACTTTGACTGATTTTCTAAGTAACTATTTTTTTAAAACCTCATTCATATGACAAAAGATCAGAATTATTACAGAGGAACGACTCTTACATGAACACCTCTCGAGAATATTCAGCCTTTTTATGAGTCTAATGTTAGAGTTTATGTATGGTCTATAACCCCAATAATGATTCTAGATAAGAATGACATTCTCTGTACACACAGGCTTCAGAATTTGCAGGATTTTCATGGGAAATGACCATCTTCTGCCTTAAAATATTCAACCATAGTGCTCTATCATTTTTCATCTCTAGATCAAGTTAATTAATAAATTAATACTACCAAAGAAGAAAAGCATAAAGATGATTTTTTTAAATGCAAGTTTTGTTTTGTTTCATTTAGAATAGTATACCCAGAAATATTAACTTTCATTTAGGAGGTAATAAAAAGTGACAGAGAATTTTGCCTAGATAGTTTACTTTCTAATATATACTGATATATAATATGTACTGCTTATTTGTAACAGTTCCCATTTTATATTTCCTGAAGAGACTGAATCAGTGCAATTTCATGCCTACAGACTTTCAGTTTCGAACACTCAAAGACTAAGTGATTGGTGACTGAACGATATTAAATTGTGCTTTTAGGAGGAATACTATCCAAAAGAAACTCATTTAGCAGCTCAATTTCTGTGTGAACATTTGTCACTTGCTTTCCTTATGTTTTCCTTGACTGTTTATTGCAATTAGTAGATATACTTTTACCATTTCCGTTGGTTTTTCTCTGATTGGCCAGAGCTGTAACATTATTCCTGGAAATGCCAGCCAGGGGAATGAGAACACTTCCAGGAATATAACCACAATGAAGTGATTTGGCCTAAATACAGGCGTTTTAATTGAGTATGTACAGGCACAGAACATTTCTTAAAAGCAATGTGAATATTTGTCTTCTCAAACTGCAATTTCAAATTAAGATGCTATTGAAATTTACAAGCACATTTCCTTAGCTCAACTTCACGATCTTAACCCTCTGTGGGGGAAGAAGGGTGGGGAGAATTCATACACAGACTCTGAAAAGGCTAGTAGTTTTATTTCAATTGCTCTTGTCTTTTGGAATTTACTATAACTCACATATACATTTCTCATTGAGAAAAGGCAACTACATTGATTTAAGTTTGTAACAATGATGATAAGGATATATTTTTCACCATTTTGGATTCTTCAGGGCCAATAAGGCACTAAATTTGCTACTGCTGGTGGTGAGGAGCAGAAATGTAAAGAAAGACCCTCTTGTCTGTACCTCTACAGTTCAGTGGTATTTTAGGTGTATAGTATAATCCTGTATAAGATCTGAATCATGGGAATTTGAATAAATTATATGCAATTTAGCTTCAGCATTAACTGAATTTTGATCTATTATATTCTTTGAAAAGTAATTGCTGCAGAGCAGATACACACTACTGTCTATAAAATAGATAAACAAAAAGGGCCTACTGTATAGCACAGGGAACTATGTTCAATATCTTGTAATAACCTAGAATGGAAAAGAATATATGTATATATTTCACATTCGTGTATGTGAGTCACTTTGCTATATACCTGAAACTAACACAACATTATAAATCAACTCCAATTTTCAAAAAATCAACTGTTGATACAGAACTACTCTTAATCATATAAGTACTTTAATAGCCAGAATATTCTACTTCCTAACTGCCTATTAGAGTTGATGTTAGTAATTAAATTCTCCTTAGAATTTTGGTAGTTGATACTCCACTAAAATTTCTCTTTTTACTCTATCATTTTAATGTATTTCTTGAGATGCTGCTTGTAACTGAGATTATCACTCTCCTTGTACCACAATGCTTGGATACAATGCTTGTTCTCTGATGAACCATAGAATTTACCACAGCCTTTCTGGCAGTTCCTGATTGCTAAGATTCCAAATAGTGTTAAATATCAAGCACTGTGATGTTTCACTGATAAAAATGAACCAAAGACTAAGCAAATTAATTACTTTTACTAGTCTAAGATAACAAAGGACAAAACAAATAGATCTTCCTTCCTGCTTACCCTTGGTATCTGAGCTCTCTATTTTGAATGGCTCCCTCTGCACACACACAAGTATAGACAAAGTTGGCTGTTGAGATTAAATCAAAGATATTTTGTCTTCCTAAAACCTCCTTTGAAAAAAATGTAAAATGATTCTTTTTCTGAGAATGAAGACTGACTAATCACCCAGAGAGAAGCTGTTTTGTTCCCGTGTGTGTGTCTGTGGGGACCAGGAAGTGCCAGCAGTAGGAAGGGAGGACAAGGACAAGAGGTCCCACGGTGGGGTGCGACTCGGCAACATCTAATTTTAAGAACTCAGAACTGTGATGTCCTGTGCTTTGTACTGCATGCACATTAATTTCTACACTTACTTCATATAACTGCTGTCCCATAAGACTTAAATTGTAAACTAACTAGATATATTAGTTCCCTACTAGTGCTAAAACAAATTGCCACAAGTTTAGTGGCTTAAAACAACACAGATTTATTCTCTTACAGGTCTGGAGGTCATAAATTCTAAATCAGTTTCACTGGGCTAAAGTCAAGGTGTCATCAGGACAGGTTCGTTCTGGAGGCTTTAAGCGAGAATCTGTTTCCTTGATTTATCAGCTTCTAGTGGCCCCTTCCTCCATCTTCAACACACATCACTCCAATTTCTGCTTCTCTTTCTCTCTCTTGTACCCCTCTTATGGACCCTTGTGATCACACTGGGCCCACACTGATAATCCAGGATAATCTCCCCTTCTCAAGCCTTAATTTAATCACACCCACAAAGTCACTTCTGTCATTTAAAGAAACACTGTCTCAGGTTCCCAGGCTGAAGGCACTGGACATACATGGGGACAGTCATTCAACCTAACACACTAGGCCAGGAGTATCTGAACTAATGATGAGGTTGTGGAGGTGAGCTGGATTCTCTCATATGTGTAGCTCTAAAGCCCTAACAACCACACATACATGGTTCTGAGTGTGCGAGGGGCAGAGACTAGAATAGGCATTTTCTATCCTGATAATTCATGGTAATAAACAATGGATAAGAGGAGCTATGCGGCAAAACAAAGCATATTTGAGCTTAAATGAAACTCAGGCTCAGAGACAGAATATTTTATAATGAGTACAATTATTGTAAAGTATAGGCCAGAGACGGGATGTAATTTTAAATAAGTGGTGTTTTAACCACAATGTCTACTAAAGGAAGAAGCTAATCTTAGGAGAAAAATGAGGTGTAGCTCTGATTATTTAAAGGATTAAATGAGACAATTTATGTAAGACACTAAGCACAGTGTCTAACTTAGTAAATGCTCAAAAATGTTAATTATGATTTCTTCCAATACTCTGAGATTAAAACTATTTTCTTTCCCTTGGCTTGCAATGATGAATCTACATATAATTCATTCCTTGTCAGATAAGCACTTGCCTCACTTCCCCCAAAGAGGGTGCTGACAGTGAGCTGAAGGAACTCTTGGAAGACGACCATCCCCAGCAGACCACCAGCACAATCTCTGACATGCTTTTCTTTCCTAAATTGACCTTCTTTTCCCGGGTTAAAGTTGAGTAGCCGGGCATTAGCCACTACTTGGAAAAGTGCTGAGTGGCTGATGTGTTCTGTCAGCATTGTCCAAGGCCAGCCGGAGAATGTCTGCACAGCTCCTTCCTTTCCACTCGCATTTGGCAAAGACTTACATTGTGATGTTTGGGAAGGTGGGAAATGATGAAAATGCATAGTTCTTTCTATGCATTTCATATCATACACCCACTTAAAAATGCCATTTTCCCAAGAGTCTGTTGAGCTAGTAGAAACAGCATTGAAGATCACAAAAGGAAGCCATCATCTGAAGGAAAGTCTGGACATTGCAAGCAAATTTAAGAATCAATCTTTCTGTTCCCTATTCTCCCACTAACTGACCTGTAAAGGGTTAAATGGCATGGATTCCTCATCTGTAAAAATGGGGATAGTCATAATTATCAAATAAAAGCTGCATAAAAGATGTATCTTTATTAACAAACACAGCAAATAATGAGTGATTTCCCTTTGGGAGTCCTGCTTTTGTTCTGACCTGACACAATTTAAATTCATCACTGGGCTTGATGGACTTGACTTTCTCCTTCTCCCCTCACCATTTTAAACCCCAGAAAGTCTTCTGACCTTATTATCCACTTTCATCTTTTTAAACCTTGTGACATTTTCCAACAAAGGCAGAAGAGGCAACCATCCCTCACTCTCATTCTTCAAAAATCCATTTTTCTTCTCTCCGAAGTCACCTCTGCTTCCTTTTAATCTTGCCAGCCTACTCCTTTGGTGCTCTGGTTTGCCTCCAGGGCATTGCTTCTCTCCCTCAGTTTTACTCTGATTGGTTTTTACATGAGATACAGTAAAGGCAGAATGAAGTGTTTTGTTTGTTTTGTTTTGTTAAACCTCACTGTGAAATGCTCCTAAAATACTTGATAAATAAGACTAGCCTTGTTAAAATGTTTTGTCCTCTAAATGATGTTGAGGGAACCATCTAAATATCCACACCTGAATAAGCAAGAATTGTAGAGTGGATCAAAAAGTCTAAGACTTAACCTTCTTAGTGAAAATAGTGACTCCCTGTTATCGGAACCACTATCACTTGCAGGTGGTCAATACAAATATTCAGATTAAGGTTTACATGAAAATTGTTAACTACAGAGCTAAGAAAAGGAAGGGGAGAGCAGGTCATAAAACACTAAAGAGTTTTAAAAGTGAGGATTAGAACTGCCTCTTCAAGGTTATCAATTCAGTAGAGGTTTGGGGCAAGGTAAATCGCCTCTGTGTAAATTATTATTCTTTCAGAGTGATTACCCTATCAAATAGGTTAACCACCTAACCCAAACTCAGATTCAGAAGAATGAATCATAAAGGGAAAAAAATAAATATGTGTGAAAATGAAAAAAAATATATGAAAAGGTCAAAGTTCAGGGTACAAGGAGACAGGAGAATTAATAAGTAACACAAACTCAGAAGGAAAAGGTAAACGGGACAATATTTATTTTGTCAGTTTAAAGACAAAGACAAAGACCTATTAATATTTCCTGTCCAAGGCTTCAAAATTGTTCTCACTCTTCTATAATATTCTAGCCTCAGATAATAAAATTATATGTACACATATAATCATCTAGTGAGACAATTGGGTTACATATACCATTTTCCTACATCCTCTAGGGCTTTCTAGAATTGCTTGAAATCTAATAGGAACAGAAGGTTATGAAGGAGAATGTGTCTTTACAGTCCACTTCAGACTTAATTTCATATAGTGTATTTAAAATATTCTAATAATTTACTTGAATATCTATGCCCACTAGGTAATAAAGAGAATGATTAATATGTAGTGACTAAGGAACAGAAAGGGAACTGGCACCCCTAGCCATGACCCCTAGTGGAGTCAACAACCTGAAGGCAAATCATTAATATTTGCCCACCCCTGGATGGTCAACCTCACACTGAATAATTTTTCTCTTATGCATATCACAAAACAATGGATATATAACCTGGTTTCTTAAATAAAATGGCTACCACAGCTGTATGAATGTAGCCTACTATTTAAGGTCAGGCCCCCATAAACAGTCTCAGTCTTTCTTTCCAACCATATCCCTCAGCACTTGCTTGTAAAAATTCTCTACTCTAGCCAGACTAGCATACTCCCTGTCCCCATGCACATTCCCATTTCACTTATCTCAGGCCACCTGGGAAATAAATGAAATGTCATCCTACATCAAGCCATTAGAATTAGATATCATAGAACCTCGGCACTGGATGTGATTTTTGACATCACTGGGTCTAATTTCTAATCTATGATGTTCCCAAAAGTGACCCATCCTAGACCTGAACACTTATTTGTTTTTGCTTTTTCATCCTGAGCTTTATTGCCATGCAGATTATCTTCAGGAGTAAAGAAAGCGAAAGGAACTTGGAGTCTTGTGTTGAAGAATTACTGGTTAACTACGCTAATGAATGGAATTAAGGGGATTGGGACATCTAGAATGCAATGAGCAAACCTAGAGCCCAGATCTTGGTTTCTAATACTGTTCTCCAATAAAAGGAACCAGGGCTCCTTGGAGATATGGTGGATTCTCCTTGGAGAAATAGGTCAGGAAACATCCAAGATGAGCCTGGAGCATCTTGCAGCACCAGGAAGCAAGGAGTGCTAAAAAAACAAAACAAAACAAAACAAAAAACCCAACCAAACAAATAAACAAAAACCATAATGATCGAATATGTGAGAGGGCCACAGAAGCCAAGTGAAAGAGTCCCCAGTAGCCAAAGCTAGAACAATGTGAACAACAAAATTGATAAATAGCATTGGATTATAACCCGCCAAATAAAATAAATATCCATGAGCCTATACTAATATAAATAAATGAGAATAGACAGATCACATAATTAAAAGAATTCTCAATAATTTATGCAAATACTCCACCCTCAAAGAAGGTTCACTCCCCACCCCTAAGCGTGGGCTGCGCGTAGTGACTTACTTCCAGGGAATACAGTATGGGAAGGAGGATAGAGTAAGTTTATAGTACAGAAACCTGACAAGCACTACCCAGCCAGGTGATGATACCCCTTGGTATGATGTGATGAAAAACGGCACTTTATGTCTGTGTTCTTCCTCTCCAAAACCCAAAAACACATAACTCCAGTCTAATCATGAGAAAAACATCAAAGACATCCCAATCGAGGAATACATTCTACAAAATACCTCACCAGTACTTCTCAGAACTGTCAAGATCATCAAAAAACAAAGAAAGTCTAAGAAATTGTCACAGCCAAGAGGAGTCTAAGGAGGAGATGGGACTAAATACACTATCCTGGATGGGATCGTGGAACATCAAAAGAATATTATGGAAATACTAAGGAAATTTGAATAAAGTGTGGACCTTTATTAATAATAATCAGTATCCACTTATTAACTGTGACAAATAGAGCAAACTAATGTAAGGTGCTAATAACAGGGCACACTATGTGCTGGGTATACGGCAATTCTGTGCTATCTTTGCAACTTTTCAATAAATCTAAATTATTCTCAAATTAGAACTTTACCTTTAAAACGTAGCAAAGTTAGTAAGGAGTTTAGAGGGGTGAGTGGGTAATGGGATAGAAAAAAACACAGGATGGAAATATGGGGCCAGCAGGAAGAAGCCTGAATTTAGTTGGAAATCATAGGGGTCCCGCTTGCAGAGTAACCTGGGTTCACCCGGGCTCCTTCTGTAAGTGATTCTTGCACTCCTCTCCATTCTACTCCCACCCCCAGCCTACTCATATCTCAGTCCTAGTCTCAGTCCTGACAGGACACTACTCATAAACCAGCCACCCTAAGGTTTTAAGAGCAAATGGGCAAGGGAAAAGGGTTAAGAAGAAGCAGAAATAACCTAAAAGCCCTTCCTTCCTTCATCTTGTCTCCTTCCTTATCTTCTCTTGGGGAAGGATAAGGTAAAATTATCAAGCTGAATATTGCAGATATGTGAATTAGAGTTTAATCAGGCAAATAAGTCAACGGGAGTATCTGAAACAGGAAATAGGTAACACAAGTGATAGAAGAGATAAAATGCAAACTGGAGACAGTGAGACAGCCCGAGATAAGCAAAAGCAGGAAGCCATAAATGACCATCCCCTAACCTAGAAGGCCATGAGAGGAGACCCCTACCGGAGCCTTGGGAGTAAGGTCATCTCATAGAAACTAGAACCACACCTGAAAAGAGTTGCTGTCCAAGGCAGAAGGAAGAGAGAAATGTGATGGCTTCTTCCTCTTTTCGCCTTTAGTCTCCCACTCAGAAGGCAAGGAGATGCAGCCGGCAGAAGTCTGCCCTCCTGTAACCAGGCCAAGCAGGTAAAGGGTGGGGATGAATCTGAGGCAACCACCTCTATGCAAGAAGCTACCTCTTTAGAGAAGCTATTTCTGGTTTCTAAAATAGTTTCTACTATTTCTAATTCGATGCACAATTGGGTCTGGGAAAAACCAGCAGATTGTTGAGGTTTTTTCACTTGGAATTTTAAAAACTTTTTTTATAAGCACTTACCGCAGTAAACATGGGTGATCATTTTCATTCTATAACTGGAAGGTTAAAATAGAGAGCGCGGTTTTATGAGATCTCAAAGAAGGTCAGTCACAGGCTGGGGGAAAGACAGGATGTGTTTTATTTGCAGCACCATTTTCTGTTGCTTCACCTTTTCTCCCTTGTAATTATGCACAGGGTCAATGACAAAACTGAAACTAAAACTAGGAGCATAGCACCTTGCCCAGTAAAATTATTCTTCTGCCAAACATAGCTTTGGAAAAGAGTGGTTTGATTGTTTCCTTTAAAGCCAGGATTTGCCCTAAACAAAGTGAAAGGTTCACACATCCAGAAAAAACAAACAAAAATTACAGAGGAGCCAATACTTTGCAGTTTCTGCTAATATTCAGTCACTTTGGAGGCTGACAGCCAAGACTCAAATGTGAAGACGCTATGAATAAACAGGTGTAAATAAGGTCATATTTAGCATCTTTTGAGACAATGTCTTGTATTTCTAGGAGTCCTGTAGCATCTTAAAGGGTATTTCTATTACCAAAAGTACCCTAGAAATTGAGTGGACTCCAGGGAATACCACGGCCTCTCATAAATGTCTTGTGTTACTGGATCAGCTAGATTCTGGCTGTCTCAGTGATGCTCAGAGAATCTAGAAATTTGGAAGCTCCTTAATTTTGGGTCGAAACTGCCCTTGTCTGTAGCCACCCTGAAGGTTTCACACAGGATGCCTTCTCTACTCTACCTGGGATCATGGTGAGCTGGACAGAGAAGAATTTGATTGTTCCAAAGATACTGGGACACTGTAAATTCACAGTACAGATTTGAAAGGCTATTAGATTTCTGGGGTGCTAAGCCAGGGGGTGAGGAGTAATGGTGGTGGTGGTGGTGGTGGTAAAAACATAACTTCTGGGAAGACTGCATACACTTCCAAAGGTCTCATCCTGTGGTAATAAATATCTATGTCTGAAAGAATTTAAATGAAATTAGCAACATTAATACAACCTGAATCATAATGCTGATCCAGTATAACTAGAGCTCTCCATTCCAAATTCAGGCTTCTCAAAACACTGTAGCCAGGACATAAAGTTTAGGGAGAAATCTATGATAAAAACTTAATAAGGAGGTATGAATAAGCTTTATGTCTCTCAAGATACTTTTCAGTTTAATTTTAGGATCACTAAACACAATGCAAGTTCTATAAGACTTGAGCTCCGCAGATGCAAACAGCAATCCTGCTGAGTATAAGCATTCATTCAAATTAAATTGGAGTAAAGCATACAGATTTCCCATCTTATTACGTACAGATGTGGATTAAGTTTATTTCATCTAGACAAGGATAATTTATTATATTTATCAATGCTATTATTGTTTTTATGAAGTTCATCCAACTGTATATCAATCACTTTAACAAGCAGTTTATTTTTTAAATTAAACTTAAACTAAAAGTAAAGTTGCCTTTGAACTTAAAATAAAAGCTTTATTAATAAAAGTCTTTTGAAGTGACATAAAAATCACTGCTTCGTTATCTTTTTCCTGGGGAACTTCCTAAAATGAATAACAGCCTCATTTGCATTTGCAAACAGGAAACTCTGCAAGCTTTACTAAGAGTAAAGCTTAGTTATTAGGTCAGTTGCTTACAAATGTTTTAGAACAAGCATTACTTCAGCAATTCAATATTGGCTAAAACAGCTTTAATATGCAAGACAGGATGTAAGATGCTTAGCTGATCCAAATGCCAGTCTATGGATTTGAAAGACTAAAGATCACATCACTAGAAGGTTGACAGAAGTGACACTTCGCAAAGTGCCAATGATTTATGCCAATGTCTTGCTTGATGATACTGTTATAGACAGCACTGTCATTAAAAAGTCCCTGCTGACTTCCTTCTACATTTATGGTGCACAAATTATAGGTGAGCCAAAGATCGAACCCTCCCTGCCTTTTAGATTTCAATGACCGTGTATTTCTCATTGAGGTTAGTTATTGCATGTACCCTCCTTTCTACCTGCTTTTTTATTTCATCTATAAATACACAATAAGAAAGAAAGGAATGATATTTATCCTGCTAGGAAATGTAAAAGCTATAAACACATTCCTGCAAGCTCCCACAACCATAAACTGGAAGGGATATCTTTCAAGTATCAAAAGTCTTTCAATTAAAAAAAAAGTCTTTCAAAATCTGCTCTTATTATGGAAAAAGACATGCTAAACACAGTTTTTAAAGAGCATATTTGGAAGCAAAGCTCTAGAGTAAACTGTCAGGATTACTACGGCTTGACCTTTAGCAACGTGTATGATATTCCATCACTGTGTGGTGACTTGAGAATTTCCAAAACAGCTCTTAAAACAGCAAAGAGCAGATGAGATTATTTTCTTAAGTACTTAATTTTAAATGTTTTATGTTAAATTTCTGCCTCAAATATATAAATATTTACTGTGTAAATGGAAGTGAGTTTTTAGAAATACTCTGAAGGCAATTTTTAAGTTGCATTGTTCTAAAATCCCATTTATAGAGACCAGTCTTGTATCTTTTTTTAAGAATTGTTAACATTTTAATTGTCCCTATTTGACATATAACAACAGCTTTTTCTTTTAATTTGCCTTTTTTGATTATTTATATCATTAAATGTCACTGTATGTCTTTTTTTTTTGCCTCATTTCCTTTTTTATTGAATTATGGTCATTTTACAATGTTGTATCAATTTCTGGTATATAGCATAATAGTTCAGTCATACATATACATACATATATTCATTATCATATTCTTTTTCATTACAGGTTACTACAAGATATTGAATATAGTTCCCTGCGCTATACAGTATAAATTTGTTATTTATCTATTTTATATATAGTAGTTAGGCCTTGCAAAACTCAAACTCCCAATTTATCCCTTTCCATCCTTTTCCCCCTCTGGTAACCATAAGTTTGTTTTCTATATCTGTGAGTCTGTTTCTGTTTTGTAAATAAGTTCATGTGTCTTCTTTTAAGATTCCAGATATAAGTGATATCATATGGTAGTTTTCTTTCTCTTTCTGGCTTACTTCACTTAGAATCACAATCTCCAGTTCCATCCATGTTGCTGCAAATGGCATTGTTTTATTCTTTTTTATGGCTGAGTAGTAATCCATTGTGTAAATATACCACATCTTCTTTATCCAGTCATCTGTCAGTGGACATTGAAGTTGTTTCTATGTCTTGGCTATTGTAAATAGTGCTGCAATAAAGATTGAGGCACATGTATCTTTTTGAATTAAAGTTCCCTCTGGATATATGCCCAGGAGTGGGATTGCTGGATCATATGGTAACTCTATTCTTAGTCTTTTGAGGAATCTCCATACTGTTTTCCATAATGGCTGCACTAAACTACATTCTCACCAGCAGTGTAGGAGGGTTCCCCTTTCTCCACAGCCTCTCTGGCATTTATTGTTTGTGGACTTTTTAATGATGACCATTCTGACTGGTATGAGGTGATACCTCATTGTAGTTTTGATTTGCATTTCTCTGATAATTAGTGATATTGAGCACTTTTTCATGTGCCTACTGGCCATTTTTATGCCTTCCTTGGAGAATTGCTTGCTTAGGTCTTCTGCCCATTTTTGGATTGGGTTGTTTCTTTTTTTCTTATTAAGTTGTATGAGCTGATTATATATTCTGGAAATTAAGCCCTTGTCAGTCTCATCTTTTGCAAATATTTTCTCCATTCTGTCCAATCATTTTATCTTATATTTGGAAAAAATATTCGAATTTTTATTAGCTAATACCAATTTACTAAAGTGAAATCCAGATTAAAGGAACTAGCTATTGTTTCTTTTTGACAAGGATTACAGTAGACCTACAGTTTTTTTCTGAAAAAAATCTTAGACAAGCCCAGAAATATCTATATGTGCTTAATTTGTTGGAAATGCCTGCTTTAAGTTTCTTTATATCTTTACCTCACAAGAAAATAGATGACTTTGAAAACACAGTGTGAAAAGAGACTGGCCCAAAAGATTTAACTGTAACTCCATTAGAGTTTATAGTGTTGGTAGTGTTCTTTCCCTTATATGCTATTAAATATAGACTTACACTAAACAGAGTTCATAAAATACTTCAAAGACCAAATTTTTCTAAATGAAAACCATCAAAGATAAAATTTATGTTGAAAACTAAAACTTATAAAATAAGAACTACCTTTTAATTTTTTTGAAAAAGAAGATGAAATAGGAAACTCAATCTAAAATAACCACACAATAATATTAAATCAAGATGTGCTTTTCAGAAAACCAACCACATTGAGAATTAAAATACACGTTACTTTCTGTTGCTGGAGACCACAGATGTTGACAGCAAGGAGGCAAAGGAAACAATGCTGCAACCAAAGGGACTGAAATTTAAGGACAACTCTGACCCCAGTGGTTACCAGTGCCCAGTGGAAAGCTGAGACACCTCTCTAAGCTGTCTCATTGGCTATAAATATCAGAGGTAGGGCAGGTAGACCAGCAAGACATAAGAGTGGTGGGAGTGGAAACAAATGTCAAATGGTTGCTCAAAAATAAGTGTTATTAAAATATATATATATATATATATATGTTATAAAAATGTTTAAACTTTTAATACAAATAGTACATTAATATATCCTCCTTATTGAAAAAAATTAAACATAATAGATAAAGCTAAAATTTACTTCAACCTTCCAGATGCTCCAGACATTTTTAAATCCATTTACCTGTAAGAAGTGATCTGAATGCCAACCAACATAGGAGGATGGCTAAACAGTCTATGGCATATACATACCAGGAGTACCATGCAACTTTAAAATGACACAGATTTTTTTAATGCACTAACATGGAAAGATCTCTAAGACATACTGAGTTAAAAAGCAAATTATAGAATGACATATACCTTATAACATTATTTATGTAAAACAAGGTTAACACTCGTCTTGGGGAATCTTCTTATGGATCCCAGTATATATGTCTGCCCTCATCTTTGGCACATAATCATGGATCATCTTGTGGTTTGTTTTCTAGTGTCTTACACTATTAGTTAATTCTTCATTTGAGTGTACTATGGGGAACCCTGCACAGCACCAAGTATGCCCAAGAATAAGCACTCAGTGAATACTACTTAGACAGATACTTGAATGCCTAATAAGCTTGGTAATAAAGGGTGACAGCTATAATTCTTGCAAGTTTATTTTAACAGGTTGAGACAATGTGAGATTCAGAGTAAATGCTTAGTCACATTTTTTAATTATTATTTTTTCACCTTCTTTTAATAAGAGAAAATCAATGTTTTCTTTTTGTTTTACAACCTTCAGAGTTTTCATGAATACAGAAAGGCTCCTGGTCCATTGCCCACTTACTGATAATTAGTAACCATTAGCAGTATTAAGCAAAAATTATTTTAGTGTTTTTTACTCATTTTATTCTCTATGTTGCATCTTCACTAAGTGGCCTAGGAGAAAAAAGAGCCAGTTTATAAAATTCTCAGACTTGTAATCTGCACCTCCTTATAAGTATTTGTCTATGGTTTACAAGACAACACACCCTTTACTTTGTCTAAGCTAAAGTATAATTTCACTGTATTCATCAATAAATGGTCTTTGATCTAATATAAAACCTGCATGAAGTCATGGGGTGAGGCTTTTGCCTTAAAAAAAAATCTTACTACTTTTTCAAAACACCTCTGCTTTCTCCTTGTTACTGTAACAATTCAAACTTGTAATTATTCTTCTAACTTAAAGGAAAATAAGAGAAGATGTGTTTTGTATCTTAAGTCTACAAAGCCTACAGTCAATATGTTTCACACTGTAATAACTGCAGATAATCTGAAAATATGCAATGAAACAATTTCTTTTCATCCAAAAGCTCCATGAAAGGTTATCAAATTTTAGTTCTGTGGATTAGAACTTAATGGATCATCTTCAAGCAAATCTTTAAAAGTCATCCTCAAGTTTATACTTTCTCTACCTTTCACATAGTATGATTTCACAGCAGAATAAAAATCATACCTTCTTAGTCGTAATTGGCCTCTATCTAACTTCCCTGTTGTAACTCCAGACATACCACATGCTCCTGTCAGACCACATTTCTCACTTTCTGGGGCACTTTTCAAAAAACAAAAAACAAAATTGGATCTCAGCTCATGTTATTCCTTCTACCCAGAATGCCTTATCTATTGTGTTTTGCAAACTCCCATGGATCCCTTCAGATCCAGCTTTGATGATACCACCACAGAGAAGCCTTCCCTGTCACCAGCAGACAAGGAACGTTATTACATGCTTTGTACTCTTCTCTTCAGTAGGACTTATCTTACGATACTGTGTTTATCCAATTATTAGATTCTGAGTTTCTTTATGGCAAGGACTATGTCTTCTTCAAAGTTGTATTTCCAGAAACTAATCACAGCACCTACCTCAAATAGGTGTTCACTGAATGTTTATGGAATTAATAAGTTTCTTTTCATTTATTTTCAATGTGACTGTCCCAGATCACTCAGCATACGTCATTTGATGGCTACAGACAGAAGGGTATAGAATGACCCTGCAAGCAAAAGGGGCCTAAATGGACACTAGCAGGAAATCTGTTCTGGCCAGTCAGCAAAAGTTTACAAAAATAATTTGTTTCTTTCAAAATGCAACATTTCTCCATAACACAAAGGGTCTCAGTTAGTTGACAGCCCTAAAGACAAAAGTTCTTTGTTCCATATTACATAACTGGCACTGAAAGCAAAATGACCTTAAAATCTTAACCTAGAAAAAAATGTAAGTTTTGTTTTGTTTAAAAAGGAAATAATGGAGAAAACTAAACTAGGGAAGGGAGCCAAGGAAAAAAATCTCAAATATCTGGGAATTAAACAAACATTTTCAACTTTTCAGACTGCCTAATAACAAACAAAATGCAACAGAACTAGCAGAAAGAGCCCCTCTTTTTTCTCTTATGTAGTCCACTCTTAACAAGAGTATAAATGCAGCCTTCTACACTGATTCAAATTGAACCTTTCAGTAGCTTGAGTGCAGAGAGCTAAGAGTTCGCTGGCTGCTTTATTCCTGCATATCACCTACAGGCTCAGATGCTTTTGTTTATAAGTATGCTCTAAGATCTTCAGGAACATGTGGGAAATCAGCTTTACCCTATTAGCAGGTGTTTAAGGAGCACTTCTGGAAAAAAGCACTTCATGAATTTAAAGAAAGGAGGTTAGCAGCAGGTTTATGAGCAAGTTAATTTACCATAAAACTAATGAAGCTTAGGCGTCTAACAATGTGTTCATAATGTCATATGTTTTTGTAAAATTTGCAAAAATAAGAGAATCTGACTTTCCTTCCGTCACACTTTCCCTCAAATGGAGGTGCCTTAGAGTGGCCACAAATATTTTGAGATCCAAGGGGAAGTTAAGTTTGTGATACATTTAGTGTGGGCTTAATAAGATATTTATGTGGTTTGTGGTCACTTCCACGTATAAGTAAGTTATTACCAGCTGTTCCCAACATATGAATGACTTTCAAGAATCCATCTATCAACTATTGTGCAAACTAACCCAATGTCAGGATACGAAGATACAAGGCCAGCTGTTGTTTCACCATATCTTTGAATAGTATGATGGGTACTACTCACTCTTTCCCAGTGATGCTTACATTATGTCCTCTGTGCCTTTGTTCTTGTTATTTCTTCCACTCAGGCCTGCCTTCCTACTTCTCCAATGAAAATCCTACACAAGATCTGATCAAATGCCTTTTCCTCAGTGAAGCCTTCCCAAGGATAGAATAAATCTCTTTCATTTTCCATTCTGTTGTTTTTGTTTGTGACTCTGTTTAAAAACTAACAAACACTAAGTTACATTTTAGTCATTTGTGAACATGACTATCTCTCTCACTAGACTGTAAACTCTTCAAGGGCCAGAAAATGTCTTACTTAACTTTCTACTTCCCACAGTGTCAACCATAGTACCAAACAATGGCGCTTAGATGTTGATGTGAACTTAAATTTCTAAGTTGGTCTGTTCTTTTGTTAACATGAAGCTGATTTGCTGCAATGTTCTATTTCTGCTATTAAAACAAGGATCCCCCACAAAGATACAGAAATTGAGACACAGATAATATATACATATCATTGATATGTAGACAATAAAAAATCCAGTAATCTAAGTCCTAGTGGCTTCATAAAATGAAGTTCTAGGTAGTAAATTAATCTTTGAAAGACTAAGGGCTTAAAAGAAGACAGAAAAGACCACTGAAGGTCACAATTTACATATTGATCTAACTGTATGCTTATTCTCTTACAAACACGTAATTAATTTGCTTTTATTGAATTTAGGTTCTAAACCAATTTTATTAGTCATAGTTTCACTGGTAATTTCAGTGAAGTGTGAGAGACAGATGTTAGTTAAGAAGATAACATGTATCCTAATCTATCTGGGTAATAGATTAAATATACACTGAATGTATTGCTTTGTAGGCATTGGATTTAATCAATAGCTGTACTCCATTCTCATAATATTTCTTGGGGCATGAAGTATTTTACAGTTAAGACTAAATTTAGTCTAAAGTTATCATACAGAGGAAATATACAAATAAGCCATAGTTAGAAGCACCACCTATTGTGAAAGCAGGAGAATTAACTGCAGTGGTATAGTCTCTCCTAAGTATTGGGGATTTTAAAAATGTTTTTCCTGTAATCAGTGATAGTAGTAAAAAGTGCACTGATGTGGGAATCCGAAGACCTAAGCTGAGTCCTGGCTCTCTGAGCAGGATGGTTTAACTCAATAGTGCTCAGTTTTCTCATGTGTGAAATGGGAATAATGATCTTCAATATTAATACTTGTGCTGCCTACCTTATAGGTCTGTTTAGAGGAGTCAGTGGAACTCATTCTTTGATTCTTTGGCATGTATTTAGTACCTATGCCAACTAATGGATATTAAAGAGATTTGTAAATTTCAAAGCCCTATAGAAATAAAGGGGATTATTTGAGAAAATATTTCATTTCAGTATTTAATATTAGAGTAAGAAACATAAATGTGAAAATTTTGAGATATCTTACAGAACAGGAAAATGACTGTCATTTTAATTGGTTCAAAGCCTTGCCTCCATGGCTTAGGCAAAAGACAAACATTTTAGCATTTTCTCCCTAACCTAACACCAATGCTGAATTAATTCTACATATGTAGGAAATTCTAAATGTGTGTGTGTATATATAGTATGTACGTGTATGTATATGTAGAAACACATATGTATATACCACATACACACAAATATCCAACATCATACTCCAAAGCCTCAGGACTTGCACAAAGTTGAAGTCCAAGGTACCTGCTGCCATTGGATTAAATCTGTACCAGGATGGCCCCAATGGGAGAGGAAAGAGTCACATCCAGGATGTCCTGGGAAGTCAGGACATCAGCTAATCAAAATAGTTATGTGGCTCACTTGTTTGTACAGCAATCCTTACTACTACAGAGAAAAAAAAGAAGAAGAAACAACAGTCCCTACCCTTGAACTGTTCACAGTTCAGCTGAAAATCAGAAAAGACATAAGAAAATGTCTTCAGAAAACATTCACAGAACAGCCCAAGTACAAATAAATATCATATTCTGCAGCTTTTCTTCTTCACTATCTCACTTGGGCCTCATCAGAACAGTCCAGAAAATCTACTTTTCTGACAGAGAAAGTGAGAAAGAAAGAGAAAATTTACAACATGCCAGTCAGTAAACTGAATGCTTTACTTGAAGAAACACACGCAAAGATCTTAAATAAGTTTCCCAAACAAGGTCATAAATCTAGTAAGTAACATAACAGGTTTCAAACCAAAGTCTGATTCCAATGCTCTTAACCACTACACCATATGGTAAGAACACTGAAAATTGTAGTAATGCTATTGGGTATATTTTTTGAGGCTTTTTAGTAATTGTTAAAAAAATTCTCTTTAGATTACTTCTATGTCCCACCCATGATACATACAAACCACTGCAGTAGATTGAGTGCAAAAAGATTAGTCGATGGAGATGGATCTGAATAGAATCCAGCTGACACTGAACTTAAGGAATGTCAAGAGGCTAAGTTAGTAATAGCTGCCCAAGGTCCCCATCGACTCTTTGAAAGAACCAATGGGCATACAGGGATGAATGCTAGCGGGCTGATGTGGTGAGGAAGAGAAGTCTTAGTGATCATCATACACTACTTAACCTAAAACAGACTCAAACTCAAAAAGGGCCCCAAACCAACTGACTCCCTTAGAGTCAAATGAGTCCCTCTTTTCTGAACAAAATATGCCTCCAAGCCATTGCACATGCTGTTTCCTCTCCCTGAAACACTCTTCCCTACATATTCCTGGCAAAAAAATATATGTCTAGACTCAGCTCAAATGTCAAATTGTCGAATGTCAGGTTCATGACACTGCCTTCCCTGACTCTCCAAGGCAAACAGAATTACTGGTAGTTAGCACCTCCATTATAGAGCTTGCTCAGGGTGTGTGTGTGTGTGTGTATGTGTGTTTATGTGTCTTTCTGTGTCTTTGTGTGTGTGCATGTCCCACCATTTTGATTAGCTAAGTTCACTTATGAATTACTTGGTCCTTGCAATAGTCAGTGTTGCACAAGAGTGCAGGTTGTGCAAACTACTCTTACAGTAAAGTAAGTAGCCATTCTTAAAGTCAGGCTGTCTAAAAAGTGTGAAATTACATGCACATTTACAAAGTAAAGACATCACTACTGTAAGCGAACTACATCTTTACTTGAAATGATGGAGTGTTCTGCCCCTCACGGTAGGCCAGGGGAAATGGTCATTCTACACATTTTGAAGACCTAGAAAAACCTCTATGTATTTGAGGTCTCATAGGGTTATCTCATTTATCCTAAGACTGAACTACCTCTGAATTTGAAACAATATGGAGAGGCTACATGGTAAAGTAGAAAACCATAAGCCTAGCAGCAATCAGAAGACCTGGAGTATAGTCCTAATGCTGCAGACTTGCAAGTCACTGAAACTTGGGCCTCAGCATTCCTTCTCTAAAATAAGGGAGTTGGTTAGACCAGGTATTTTGTCAGATCCTCTTCTGCTTGACACTGTATTATATGATTCTGTCATAAAATGAGGGACTAGAATTCAGGGAGCATTGCAAATTCAGAAATAGGCTTTGTATGCAAGTATGATAATACAGGGAGATCATCCATGGGTTTATCTTAGCACACAATGGAAGCGCATCAGAGGATGAGTAAACAGGCCCTCCTCTTCTACCTTCCCCCTTAAAAGTCACCTAATTGAGTTGAACCTTGCTTGAGCCTTTGTTTCTCTGTCTTTTCCTAACTGCTTCCAATCAAACCACTCTTGACTTTTTTTTTCTGGGTTATAAATTCATCATGAAGTGACAAATTGTATAGGAATTCTGCATTATTATTATTCCTAGACTTGGCAGAATACAGCATGTAACTGTAAGATTTATAAACTGTTTCCCCATTGCATGCATGTGTGTGTGTATCTAAAATTTAATGCTATTCTTTTAAGACACATACACACACACACAAATATCTTCATAAAAACTATAACCTGCATTATTTAAATCAATCTGTTGATGACTATTTTGTAAACCAAGTTCCATGAAAATGCTTATTATTAGCATTTCATCATTTTATGCCTCAGATAAACATACAGTCCTTTCCATACTATTCAACTTTGCTATGGAACAAATATCTTTATTAAATGAACATTGGTCAATGATAAAGTATTAACCATAGGGTTTGACTCTTTAAAAGTTACTAAGCTACCTCTAGTCAAAACATTTTAGAAATACAAAGTTTATAGTCTCCATAAACCTTCACAGTTTAATTCATAAAGAAGTATTTGTGTATGAATGTCATGATATCTGAGACCTGCTTCAAAATACTCCACCACTATTCCTCCCAAATAGTAGGAAGGATAGATGAAATAAGATTGGTCAAATGTTATAATTCAGTAAAGCTGAATGAGGGGTACATAGGGATCCATTATACTATTCTCTCTACCTTTCTGTATATTTGAATTTTTCCATAATAAAAGGGGTTTTTAACGTAATGCTTCTACACAGCACCTGGCACATCAAAAATTCTTAACAAACATATGCTGAATAAAGTGCAGGAATAAGTGGAAACATTTTCAAATTCCAATGTAGTTTACAGTAACCATTGAAAAATTATATTATTTCCCTGGGTCCCTTTAGTGCTTTTTTCTCTTACACATTATATTATTTGTCAACCTTATTGCCTTCTTTTGTGATCTAGAGATTCAAAGAGTGGAAGGAGGCTTGTATCTCAACTATTAATGTTTACAGAGTGCCCACTATGTAAACACACAGCCCTCTACTGGGCTCTTTGTAATATATAAGACAATAGCAGAGAGGTCTTATCTACCAAGAAACATCTTTATGAAACCACAGGAAGACCACAGGTGAAAAACAAAGGCTGTTCCCATACACAGAAAATATATTTGATCACATTTGTGTTTATTACTACATGTTCTAATTCTACTATACTTGTTATAACTTGCTTACTATATTAATCCAAGTGAGCCTGCTGCCACTCTATGTAAAACTAAACCACACTAAACTATGTATTAACTTTTAGAACCAAATACTACTTTTGAGATGATCTGTCACGACTATGATTTTTCACCATATTCACAATGTACTCCTTGCACTAATGTGACCATTCAGATTTCCCTGTCTACTTAGTAATACACAAATAGCCATATCAGTTATAAGATGAATAAAGTCTGAAGACCTCATGTACAGCGTGATGACTATAGTTAATAATAAAGTACTGTATACTTAAATTTGCTAGGAGAGTAGATCTCAAGTGTTTTCACCACACACACAAAAAGAAGTAGCTATAGGAGGTAACATATGTTGATTAGTTTGATCATGGTAATCATTTCACAATATGTATACATACATATATATATATATACATATATATATATAGATATATATATATATATACACCAAAACATCATGTTGTATACCTTAAGTACATATAATTTTTTTGTCAAAAATAAAATTTTAAAAATCTAAGGCACCCTTTCAAGAATTTAACTTCTTGTCATCATACACAGATTAAAAAGGAGGCTTGTCCCCAAAAGAAAAATCATTCTCTCCTAAAAGGGTGACAACAGAGACCTTACTCTAGCATTTAAATTTGGTAAGAATTTCATCAGATAGAGTCTAAATTGCTTTAGACTTTTAGGGGTAGAGTGTGTGTGAACAGAACACTTCAACTGTCTATAGTAGAATCTGAGATCAGTATTTCTTTCTTCACTTTTGCCAGGCTTTTTGAACATTAAAAAGTTCTTTTGGCTTAAGAGATATAATCAGATGCAATACATTAACCATGAATGGATCCTAGTTTGAAAAAAACACTATAGACATTTGGAGGGAAAATAAAGAAATTTGAACATGGAGAGGTTATTAGACGATATTTGAGTATTACTGTTAGTTTTCTTAGGTGTAATAATGGTATTGTGGATAGGTAGGACACCTCCTTACTTTTAGATAGTGTTCACTGAAGTACTTAGGGCTGAAACTAAATATTTCATGATATCTGAAACCTTATTTGAAATGGTTCAGATAGGTAAATAGATACATGCAATAAAGCAAAATACTAACAATTAGTGAATCTAAGAAGAGGGAATAAATTCCTCTATGTTTTTAAGTTTTTGAAAATTAAAACTTATAGAGAAGCTCTTTTTTGTACTTTATTTAGACATGCCAAAGGGTGACCCCTTTGGGAGAATAATGCATGAGAACTGAAGTACCCTTTTGACCTAGAAGTGTACTTTTAAAACCAGGTTACTCACTGCCCAAGGGTTCTATAGCTGAGGAATACACAGTGAGAAATGAAGCCCATCACAAAGGTATCAGTGATGGTTATCATCACTTCAGCAAACTGCCATACGCTCAGTACACAGGGCCCTCAGCCACCATCTCCAGATCAATGAGGCTATCAATGACGGATGGCCAAAGCATCCCCATCCACTTAGGTCATTCTTAGTTCACATGGTCCAAAAGGATTTAGGAGTCTTGTGTCATTAGACTGTCTTCAGAAAACAACCTAGCCATTAAAGGTGGAAGCAGAGTAATGCTGTATGTCAGACAGCACACTGTTGACAGTTTAAATATACTCAGAAAGCTTAAAAAGTGTTGATTTTCTGTGTGCGACAATTGCATTTTTACTGGCGGCAAATGTATCATTAAAACGTAAATGCATGTTGAAAGCAAAGCTATAAAAAGACTTTCTGTCACAAACCATTTCTAGACACACCATAGCCAGGAAGAAAAGGTAATACTGTTCAGCATTGATTTGATCAAAACTGTAATTCCTTTGGAAAGGAGAAGGGACTTTTGGTACAAATATAATTTTTAATGTGGTTTATACTACACAGAATCTGATTTGGGATCCATTTAGTTTGGAAACAGCACATAAATAGGTCACCTACCTCAAAAGTACCTTTGCAGTGACATTTCATGAGGACACCAACAATTTTCTAGTCATTGAAATATTAACATCCCTTTACTAAATAATCTAATATTTTCACTGTGAATCACTCAGTCTGTTCCTTGAGTTACCTAAGGTAAGGTGTCACCACTTCCAATCCCAAAGGCATAAAATGCTCAAGCAACACAAAGAAATATTGATCAAGACCTACATTTATGACAAATAAATATCTCTTTCCTATTTCAGTCTTTAAATAAAGCTTACTCACAAGTAATTAGGATCTAGGTAAAAATAATTCTGTGAATAGTCACTAAATTAGTAATGGATGCATAGGGAAATCCATTTAACTAATTTCAAGCAGGACCTTGGAATACATTTAGCCATTTATGTTTATAACATACAAATAACAGATTTATTACTATCATGGGACAAATTACTTCTTGCACAAGTACTATTGACTTTGTTATCTGAGGGCTGGACTTGGCCCAAAGTGTATTGATTCACAATATTTTCTTTCATTGCAGGAGTTCCATGAACAGTTGCTTTAAATTGAAAAACAGACCCAGAGTTGTTGAGGATGGCAGAAGGAAGAGGATTCAGCATTGGTGAGCAATACAGTCACTGAATACAATAACCGAGTTCTGTCAAGAAAAAGTCATAAATACTCCATTTAGAAAGAGAACTTAAATATTTTTTAGAAAGCGAGAAAAAAATTTCTTTAGGGAGAAACTTCAGGCAAATCTCAAAAATAAATGGTAACATTTATATAGTAGTTGATATAATGCTTCCTTATTGACAAGAGAGAATTCAAAAAGAAAAGAATCTTGGTCTCTAGAAAAAGCAACGGGAAACCTCTGGCCCTTAGTTTAATTTCTTCTAGCTAGACCATGAAAAGTTTTCTAAAACCAAGTATCTTTTGAGCCTCCCATCTCTACCATTAAGAGCAACAAATACAGCTGTGCAAACAGCAGGAATGTGTGTTCCTGTGGTAAGATGCATGCCCTGGCTCTTCCTGGGGGAATTCTCCTGCAGACATGTGCACAATGCTCTGAGTCAGCAGGCTCAAAGAGGAATGAGATGTTCGCAAAGGTAAGGTCCAGCCTGAGCCAGTAAGAGAAGACCCAAGGCTAATTGGTGGGAATTCTTGGGCAACTAAAAGAGAAGTTTCTGACAGCTGACAGGAAGGATTGAAAGCCCTGCAATTGGAGTTGCAGGGAACACAAGAGAAGGCGAGAAGTACTGCTCTTTTCTTCCTATCCAGTTTTAAATCTTTCTCTCTTTTTAGCCATTTTGCCACCTTCTTTTTTTGCTGCTGAGAACATAGGCTTTGGACCCATTGTCAGGTATAAATCTCAATCATGAGTTAGTTGTGTGGTTTTGGTAATTTACCTAATATTTCTAAACTTCAGCCTCCCCATTTGTAAATGGATAGAATGATACTTACCCAACGAAATTGTTGACAGGGGGAATGGACTAAGGTAAACTAAAATACACAGTAGGTGTCTGGCTCTTGGTGGATGCTTAAAATGTGTTAGCACTTTTCCTCTCCCCCTCCTTTTATTCTTTTAGCCTATATTTCTTCTTTTTAACTTTTTTTCACATCTGCTAGAACTTCAGGCCCTTTATTATTCATTATTTCATTATTCATTTTCTATGGATGAGTGACTTTAGATAGAAAGATTTCCCAGTCCCTGAAGTAAATGTGATGTTTGGTCACAAGGGCTGATGGTCTTCACAGTTATCTGAATCCCAAAAGACTGAATTTCCTGTTGATCTGATAAATAATCTGATGAATGTAATTTTCATAACAGGAAGTTTCAGGGAATCTGGGAATTAGAAAAGAAGAATGCCTGGCTCCTCTTAATCAGAGGGTGTTATAAACTTGGATTCCTTCTCAAACAATGATAGAGCAGCTAGGCAGAGATTCCAAAGCACTGAACAGACTTCAGTTCAACATGAGCCATGGTGTAGGCTGTCTACCCCTCCTATGCAACAGTGAGACCTGGGCTTCAGGGGACTGCTTTTTTAAAAGCAAGGTTCAAGAGCAGAAAGGAAGTCTGAACTGCATCCATGGAGAAGAATAAATTCTGTGTTCAAAATGAAATGAATCATAGCTCAAATTCCAGCATTTTTTAGTTGTGAACTAGCAATGAAAGTACTGTCATATGTTTTGTTTTGAAAGAGGGCATGGAAGGAACCCCAAATTCATTTCAGGAAGCAACCATGATTTAAAAGAAAAGAGTACAGGGGTAGGAGAGAGGGACTAAGAGGAAAGAGGAGAGAGAAGGAAACCTCTACTCAAGGGGAAGTGGTTTCTCTCCCAAGCCTCCAGGAGAGCATTCCTTCAGTGAGCAGCCTGGAGAAGAGCATTTCAGGGGGCAGCGCTGCCGACCGCTCCCTCTTTCTTGGCACTTCTCAGCCCCTTGGCTTTCTGGACACATCTCTATTCTATTCCCCCTTCTCCTGTGCCCTCCCTGATTAGTCCCCAGAGTTCACTCCTCAGAGCTCTCACTCCAGAATCTCTATCTGAACAATTTTATGTACTTCTCTGACTTCTTCTACCCCTTAAATAACGATGACTCCCAAATACACATCTGTAAACCAACTCTCTCTTCAAAAACCCACAGGCCAAACTGGCCATGGCTAGTTGGCTGGTGATCATGTCTAAAATCAAAGATGTTATCTCTACTCTTCCTAAACCTCTTCCCACCAGCCACATGTCTCACCACCAGTTCTCGAGGTAAAAGTAGCTCTTAACTCATTTTTGACTAGTTCTTCTACTTCAACTCCCAAATCCAAACAAGGTTCTTCATAACCTTGCCTCAGTCTTCTTTAACATCCACATCTCTTGTAATTCCCTCCCCACCACATCCTGCCACCCTTAATTCAAGCTCTGAAGTTCAGCCACACCAAGCAGCTTACCATTCCCCAAACACATTCTCCCTGATTTTTTGCCTTTACATGTTCTGTTCTCTCTGTGTGAAATGCTTTTCCCTGGCTCCACGTTCTTTAAGACTAAATTCAAATGTCATGCTTCTGTAAAGCTTTCCCTCACTACCCAATAGATTACGTAACATCTACCTGTGGGATCCTTGGTCCTTTATCAAGGCACTGTTCAAAATGCCCTTGCAAGTACTGGTTTATGTATGTCTCCCTGGACAAATGAGACCAAGATTGCGATCTCCTATAATACAGGTATCAGCTCTTATTCCTTTTGGTGTCCCAAGCTATTCACTAAACATTCAATAAATGCAAACAGATGTCAAAAGAATCAGCTTTCCACACAAAGAAAGAACCCTAGGGCCCTCCAGAAAGTGCTACCCTTTCCCAGAGAGAGCTCTTTGAGCCCAAGTAGCCTTGCCCTATGTATCAGCCCATAGGTGGAATATGTTCAGAATATTTCCTTCAGCTTAAAAGAGGGATTGAGAGAGGTTACAGAGACAGGGAGAGAAGGAGGGAAAGAGGGATAGATGGCCACCCCTTTGAGGATTCAGTATACTTTTCCCACATTGGAAAAGAGACCTTATTCCTTGCTTATAAAGTTGAAGACTAATCAGAACTTTTCACAGTTCTCTGTATTTAGTAGATACTTAAAAAGCACTTGGACAAATTAGCCTACAGGTAAATGCTATCTGCTTGGTAGGAACTTGCTCTGTACATAAAAGTCTGAGCTTCTCATTCACTTTACCTTTTCTTTCTCCAATGTCTCTATCCCTCTCTCTCTTAATGTACCTCTGCCTCCCTTTCTCTCTTTTTCTATATTTAACTGAGTTCATATCTGACAAGCAGGAGAAAGTTAAAGTGGCCACCAGGAAAATTTTCTAGCTTCCGTACTCAAATACCTTCTGGAAAAATATACTTGATTTATAACCACAACACATACAACTGGGTAGCTTAACTGTAAATCTAATGTAATGGCTGTTCCTTTAGATATTTCCTTAATTTTATGTGAGTAATAAATACACCCTTTAATGACTATAGGTTCTAATCATTTTTAAATGACTGATTTTCACTGCATTGCTACTATATATTTCCTTTATGTAAATAACTAAATATTTCTAAATTACTCCATTAGCATGTAGAAAAACATTTGCTATTTGTTTTTAAATGGCTTTGAGGGGTATAAGCATATTGCCCAAAAATAAGCTTTATAACAATTCTCTAAGCATTCATGTTTGAAAATGCAGTATTTATATGGTAGAAACTATAATATTAAAACCGAACAAGCTTCTATAAATTTGTCCTTTTAAAATACAAACTGGCAAAATATTTTAAGAAATATGAATGGAACTCTTCTAATTCCGTATCAAAGTTCTCACGATTTTGCATTTATGCAGAGCAGAGTTCATGAACTCCCGCTAACCATGTTAACAATCTACTAGGTTTCTAAAGACTCAGCAGGGGTTAGAATTAGAAGGCTCTGTCACCAACATCAATAACAGGAGCAGTGACACTTAGAGGAGTTTTCCACTGTGCTCTCCAAAGACGGTTCAGCACATTCAGGGACCACCGTCCATAAAGGAAAGAGGTCTATGGTTAGTAATTCCAAATAAAATCTAGAGGGACACACTATTTCAGATTTTGTATTTAAACAGTGAGAGTCTTTTTAAAATTACATCTGTGTGCATATGTGTGTGTGATGTATTTTGTGTGTATTAGTGTACTCATAATGTCATGATAGCCATGCTTATTTTAAAGAGCCTTAACACTTAAAAGGAATTTTTGTCTTGATTTTTGTCTCGATTCACAAGGGAAAAGATGGGAACAAAATCACAGACGTACCTCTGGGAGGCAAGAAAATGGCTTAATTCCTTAATTTAAGATGGAAGCCTGTTGGACATTTGACCCAAGCAATTTGGTGTGTCCCGGGCCTAAGGCAGGTGGCAGATCATTTCAGAGACACATAAAAACAAAGGGGATACATCTGAATTTACAGATATACATTAAAAGCTAATTTCAAAGTATTTTTCAAAATAAGTAAAACTTTGTAAAATATGAATTTGTTATCTATGGATTTTCACAGGCAAGAAAACATATTTCCCCTCCTCCCTCCTCCTTTTTTAAACAACTCTCACCCAATTCCCTTGCCCACAAAAAAACCTGATTTTTTTTTTTTTTTGAACTAGGTTGTTGGGGCAAATGACTCAAGAAAGAGCAGTATTCAGATCTTAAGGCCAAGTTAACCATTAATTGTTTGTTGTTTCCTCTTCTTTCTTTTTGGAGGTCCAAATAGTATAAAATATCTGTATTTCCTGCTGCTGCCTGTGGCAGGACGAATGCATATCACATTCTATCAATTTGTTTTGAAGCTGAAGGAAACATGATAGTGATCTCTAACGCAGTGTTCTCTGTGGTGGAGTCAGCTTTAAGACCATCTATATACACGATTTGCATTCCAGTCTTCTGGATCTTCACTTCTTAGAAAGCTCAAGCATTATAAACCCATATATTTATAATGCCCAAATTTGTTTTCCTTTCAGCTCATCATCATCACAGCAGCTACTGCACACTAAATAAAGACTTTTGTGAGCTTTTATGGGATTCTTGTTAACTACTCTCCAATTAGGCTGGATAATAAACTCAATTCTGGACCCTTTCAATAAAGCTAATTCAATAAGGCCACAACTAGTGATTTCATAATAATCTCAATCTCATCTGTCCCTAATGCCAAGAAGCATATCCAGGGTAGTCATGGCAATTTACATGAGGGACCTAAATTGTCTCTTTTCTAAATTACCATATGGACAAATTCTGCCTTTGGGGAAAGTGCTGTATTATTTGCATCTATGGACAAGCTATTTATATCTGAAGACATTCAAACTGACAAAGAAGTAAGTTTAAAGAGAGAGAGAAATAAATTAATGGCAATATACAGGAAAAATTTACCAGAGCCAGCATTTTTTCCCCATTACTTTCTTTCTATATTCACTTCACCACAGCAAATGATCACAGATTAAACCTAACTGTTGTCTGACGGAGTTGTCTGATAGTCTCTTTTCTATTGCAACATCCTTCTTAAGAGGGAGCAGTATATTTTTTCCTTTTTAATTTGCTTTTAAAATGGGTGTTTTCCCCTTCTTTTAATATTAGCATTTGAACACAAAAATTTACTTAATTATGAATATTTGCTCAACACTTTCTAAAAAGCACTTTTTTATTGTGGTAAAAATACTTAACATAAAATTTATCACTGAAACCATTTTTAAAAGAACAGGTTCAGTGGGATTTAAGTACATTCACATTGCTGTGGAACCAGCACCACACATCCATCTCTAGAACTCTTTTCATCTTCCCAAACTGAAATTCTGTCTCCATTAAACAATGACTCTTCAGTCCTCCCTCTCCCTTAGCCCCTGGCAACCACCATTCTACTTTCTGTCTCGATGAATTGACAGCTCTAGGTACCTCATAAAAGTGGAATCATTATTATTTGTCCTTTTGTGATGTGACTGCTTATTTCAGTTAGCATAATCTCTTCAAATAGCATCCATGTCGTGTAGCATGTCAGAATGTCCTTCCCTTTTAAGGCTGAATAATATTCCATTGTATGTATGCATCACACTTTTTAAAAAATTCTTATTTTTTATTGAAGTATAGTCAATTTACAATGTTAGTTTCATGTGTACAGCAAGCATTTCAGTTATATATATATGTACTTTTTTTTTCAGATTTTTTTCCATTACAGGTCATTACAAGAAATTGAATACAGTTCCTTGTGCTATACAATGGGTCCTTGTCATTAATCTATTTTCTATATAGTAATGTGTATCCATTAATCCCAAATTCCTAATCTATCCCTCCCCCACTTTCTCCCCTGTTAATCACAGTTTGTTTTCTATGTCCATGAGTTTTATAAATAAAATTCGGTTTTTTTTTTTTTAGATCCCACATATAAGTGACATCATAAGATACTTGTCTTTCTCTGACTGACTTACTTCACTTAATATGATAATCTCTAGATCCATCCATTTATGGTCCCTGAATTTTGCTGCAAATGGCAGTATTTCATTCTTGTTTATGGCTGAGTAATATTCCTTGTATATATACCACCTTATTTATGCATTCATCTGTCAATAGACACTTAGGTTGTTTCCATGTCTTGGCTATTGTAAGCAGTGTTACTACGAAATTGGTGTGTATGTCTCTTTCAAATTATAGTTTCCTCCAGATATATGCCCAGGGGTGGGATTGCTAGATCATATGGTAAATCTATTTTTAGTTTTTAAAGGAACCTTCATACTGTCCTCCTTAGTGGCTACACCAATTTACATTCCCACCAACAGTGTAGGAAGGTTCCTTTTTCTCCATACTCTCTCCAGCATTTATTATTTGTAGAATTTTTTATGATGGCCATTCTGACTGGTATGAAGTGATACCTCATTGTACTTCTGATTTGCATTTCTCTAATAATTAGCTATACTGAATATCTTTTCATGTGCCTGTTGGCCATCTGAATATCTTCTTTGGAGAAATGTCTGTTTAGGTCTTCTGCCCATTTTTTGATTGGGCTGCTTGCTTTTTTTTATATTAAGCTGCATGTGTATTTTGGAAATTAGTCCCTTGTTGGTTGTATCATTTGCAAATATTTCTTCTATTCCTAGGTTGTCTTTTGATTTTGTTTAAGAAATATCAGAAAAAGAAATTAAGGAAACAATCCCATTTACTATCACATCAAAAAGAATAAAATACCTAGGAATAAACATAACTAAGGAGGCAAAGGACTTGTACCTGAAAATTGTAAGACACTGATGAAAGAAACTGAAGACTACCCAGACAGATGGAAAGATAGACCGTGTTCTCGGTTTGGAAGAATCAGCATTGTTAAAATGGCCATACTACCCAAGGCTATATACAGATTCAGTGAAGTCCCTATCAAATTACCAATGACATTTTTCACAGAACTAGAACAAAAAAATGTTAAAAATTTATATGGAAACATGAAAGACCCCAAATAGCCAAAACAATCCTGAGAAAGAAGAATGGAGCTGGGGGAATCATACTCCCTGACTTCAGACTATACAGCAAAGCTATAGTAATCAAAACAGTGTAGTACTGGCACAAAAACAGACACATAGATCAATAGAACAGGATAGAAAGTCCAGAAATAAACCCACATACTTATGATCAATTAATCTACAACAAAGAAGGCAAGAATATACATGAAGAAAACACAGTCTTTTCAATAAATGGTGCTGGGAAAACTGGACAGCTACATGTAAAAGAATGAAATTAGACCATTCTCTAATACCATATACAAAAATAAAATCAAAATGGATTAAAGACCTACATGTAAGACCAGATACTCTAAAACTCCTAGAGGAAAACATAGGCAGAACACTCTTTGACATAAATTGCAGCAATATTTTTTTTTCAAACCAGCTCCTAGAGTAATGGAAATAAAAGCAAAAATAAACAAATGGGACCTAATTAAACTTAAAAGCTTTTGTATATCTAAGGATACACCACACTTTGTTTATCCATTCATCTGTCAATGAACACTTGGGTTGGTTTCGGCTATTGTGAATAACTGCTATGAACATGGGGGTACAAATAGCTGTTTAAGTCCCTGCTTTCACTCTTGGGTATATACCCAGAAGTAGAATTGCTGGATCAAGTAGTAAGTCTACATTTAATTTTTTTTTTTGGAAATACAACTCTGTTTTTCATAGCGGCTGCACCATTTTACATTTCCACCAGCAGTGTACAAGGGTTTTAATTTCTCCACAACCTCATCAACACTTGTTATGTTTTTTCTTTTTAAAAAAAGTCATCCTAGTAGGTGTAAAGTTGTACCTTATTCTGGTTTTGATTTGCATTTCCCTAATGATTAATGATGTTGAGCATCTCTTCATGTGCTTCGTGGCCATTTATATATCTTCTTTGGAGAAATACCTATTCAAGTCCTTTACTCACTTTTTAATCATGTTTTTTGTTGCTGTTGTTGAGTTGTAGAAGTTCTTCATAAATTCTAGTCAGACATATAATTTGCAAATATTTTCTCCCATTCTACGTGTTGCGTTTTCACTCTGTTGATAGTGTTCTTATTGCGGTTTTAAGCTTTAATAATCTAATGTTACAAATTTTTGTTACTTGAAAGTTTAATTATTCCATTTTTAGACTTATTTAGTTTTGTAAATTTTAGCTAATAAATTTTTAATTTTTTCTTTCAATCCCTCTGAAGATGCAACACAAAAAAAAATTAAAATATTATTAATTTATAAGATTGAATACATATAAAATCAAATAAATGTTTAAGTATTTTTATGTTTATAGCATTTATACTCTGAAATTATTAAAGTTTAAAACTGCACTAAAATTGACACAACATTGTAAACTGACTATAACTCAGTAAAATAAAAAAAACTGCACAAAAACTTTTAGAACACCTTGTTTTAACTGTAGAACCCAAGTGTATGGGTATAGTATACAATTTTTTTGAGTCTTTTGTATGTTTGAAATTTTTCACAAAAACTATTGGAAAAAAATTGGGTCATGAGATATAATTTAATTTAGGTAAATTAATAAATATTTAAAAAGCCAAGCACATCCTCTCTGGAAAAATGTCTCTTCAGACATGCAGATGGCCAACAGACATGTGGAAAAATGCTCAACATCGCTAATCATCAGGGAAATGAAAATCAAAACTACAGTGAGATATCACCTCATACCTGTCAGAATGGCTAAAGAACAAAGAACACAAACATCAAAAAGAACACAAATAACAGATGTTGTTGAGGATGTGGAGAAAAGGGAACCCTCATACATTGTTGCTGGGACTGTAAATTGGTGCAGCCACTGTGGAAAACAGTACGGAGGTTTCTCAAAAAACTAAAACTAGAACTTCCATATGACCCAGCAATTCATCTCCTGGGTATATATCTGAAAAACATAGAAAACAAAAACACTGATTTGAAAAGATACCTGCACCCCAATGTTCATTGAAGCACTATTTACAATTGCCAAGATATGGAAGTGACCTAAGTGTCTATCAACAGATAAATGGATAAAGAAGAGGGAGTATACACCACACACAGACACATACATACACACATGGAATACTATTCAGTCATTAAAAAGAATGAAATTTTGCCAACATGGATGGACTTGGAGGGCATTATGCTAAGTGAAATAAGTCACACAGAGAAAGACAAACACTGTATCATACTACTTATATGTGAAATCTAAAAAATACAACAAATCAGTGAACAAAACAAAAAAGAAGAAGCCAATTCAGAGGTATAGAGAACAAACTAGTGGTTACCAGCGGGGAGAGGAAAGGGAAAAAGACAACATACGGGTAGGGGATTAAGAGGTACAAACTACTAAGTATAAAATAAGCTACAAGGATATATTGTACAACATGGGGAATATAGCAAATATTTTCTAATAACTATAAATGGAGTATAATCTTTAAAAATCATATGAATCACTATATTGTATACCAGTAATATATATAATATTATACATTACCTATACTTCAATAAAAAAAAAAGACATTCACAAAAATAATCCATTCTCAGTTGAAGGTGAAAGAAAGCTAATCTATTTGCCTGAATATTTCAGTTAGAAGCAGATGTGGGTTTTGTTTTATTTTCTATCACTTTATGAATCCTTTGAAACTAAATTTTAAAGTTTGACTTACACAAATTCAATAACTAATTTGCTACTGCAGTCTATGAATTGAAATAGGCTAATGTGTGGAAAATATGAAATGCATGCACATATGACATGAATACACTGAATCAGGTGCAAAGGAAACCTTTTACCAGCAGTCCTCAAACTTCAGTGAGCACAAGTGTACTACATAAAATGTCATTTTCTAAGTTTCATCTGTAAGACACTGACTCAGGAAATCTAGGGTGGAACTCAGGAATCAAGACCACAAGAGATTCTTGTTTGAACTGTTTGCAATGGACATTTTAAACCACACAAATTTCGAGAATAGTATGAGATTACTCACATACTTCTCTCCCAACTTCAATAAATGATCAACAGAGACCAGTCTTATTTCATCTACATCCCATCCACTCATCCTTCATCACTAATTCATTTTGAAGATAATCCCAGCTATCATAACATTTTATCAATTAATACTTTAATTTTGTAACTCTAAAAGAAAATGATTTTATTTTTCAATATAACTACAACACAATAACCATAACTAAAGACCCAAAGTGATCCTAATATTCCTGGTTTACACTTTCAGAAAATCTAGGCTGTTAGCCTGTGGAGGAGGCTAATAAATCAGTGTCCAAGTGGACTGCTTAGGAAGACATGACTTGATTTATTCCATCATGGATTCAGAATCTTTAGGTTAAAGAATAAATAAGATATTTGGTTATATTTCTGAAATTGTCACCCTTAAATCTTCAAAAACATTTTTTTCAAAAGCTACAAAATTATTAAACTGATTTGAATTTTTTTATTTCCAAGCTTATTATTCAGATTTTGAAAAGAAAAGTTTGCTTTGGTAAATAATATTTTTGTACCTTCTCAGTTTCATAGAGGAGAAAACAAGTTAGTCAATTTGCTTTTCTTCCAGTCTCTTGGATTTCACAGTTACTTAGAGTTCTCAGTTAACCTCAGAAAACATTCCCAAAGTAACAAAAAATACAGAGTGAGTCCTAATAAACTCCTTACAATTTCATTAACTTCAAATGTTAAAGAACCTATTTCCAATAATTATCCATAGGATGGACCTTTTGAAGAGGCTTCTATAATCAAGGTTAGAGAAAACTGATTGCATGCTTTGGTCACACTTAACCTCCTTTTTTGTATCTGCCTTATCATCTTCACTCAGGCCCAATATTTACAAATCTGAAACTATTATTTCCCTGACATTTGTCTCCTTTCATCTGACTCTAAAAACAAAACAGAATAAACCTAAAATGAAAGAAAGAAAGAAAGAAAGAAAGAAAGAAAGAAAGAAAGAAAGAAAGAAAGAAAGAAAAACAATCTTCGAGTTTACATCTGAATATCAGTAGTAATATTAAGTTTTCTTCCCTAAACATGCAAATCAGGAAATTATAATGAGTTAAAAGTATCTTCCATTTACTGTCAGTCCATAAAGCAGCATTTGTGTAACACTGATACAAATTATACATTTGCATTTTCAGGTATATTCGATTTTTTTAAGTACAGTGATAATTGATGAAATCAGCTTACAAGCTATACTTTATTTATTAACAGAGGTAAACCATGGATCCATATCAAAACTAAGACATAAACTCCCACATATATGATTATTAACCTTAGAAAGTCTAAGACTAAATTGTTTCTTGATCTTTTCATCAAATCAAGCATTTAATAAACTTCTAAATACTACATGTTTAAGATATGTCAATTCTATTTTAAATACTTTACCCCTTACTGGTTTTTTTTATTTGACATGTGTCCAAGGTACAAAGATAAATCTTCCCTCTTACTCTTTGATAAGGTGTCAGAGCTTACTTAAAGGTTTAAGAATAGGGCTGTTGAACTAATTTTTTTTTTCTATTGCTAGTTATATATGAGAACTGGTAGCAGCCTGTTGAAAGAACTTTACCTGTGGATAATAGTCCTTATCTCACCTCTATCTATCATGCTATCAATTTCTTTATTACAGGAGTTTACCTTTGGGCAGCTCATACACCAGCTGTCAATCTGTCCTCACCCTGAGACTTTGCAGCAAACCAAGCTCGGGTGTATTGAAGCTTTACAAGAATAAATTGTTTTCCTTCGTTCTCCAACTAGGACAGGTGTAGTCAATATGCAAGCCTCTAGCACTCCAGATGTGCTCCATCACAATGCAGAGCCAGAACTTTTTTATTCTTGCCTCCCATGTCACAATTTCTTATCTGGAGATTTTCTAGACTTTACTCCTTGTCCTAGTTTTAAATTTGCCTCTCACACCCCCTCACCAAGGCATTTAAAACAGCATCTTTGAAAAGACTGAAACAACTCAAATATCCATCAATAGTGGACTGGTTAAATAAACTATATAAAATGAAATACTATGCATCGTTAAAAAAAAAAAAGAAGAAAGAAAATGAGTATGTTCTCTCAGTACCAATATGGACAGACTTCCAAGATACATTAAATTTTAAAAAGGAAGACAGAATAGTAACATCTTTTGCACTGAAAAAGCAAAAAACATTCATAATTGCTTCTATATTCATAAAGAAACTCTGAAAAGATACATCAAAAACAAAACATTGGTTACTGGGGTTGGGCGTGTGTGGGGACTAGGTGTGATGAAAGGAGAGTAGGAAGAGAAATTTTCATGGTACACCTTATAATTGATTTTGAACTATATGACTATTATTGCCTATTCAAAATCTTAAGTCAAAAAGAAAGAAATAGTAGCTTTATTCAGTGTAAGGAGACTGACAGAAAGAAAGAAAATACCAAGAGAGCCTCATTCTTAGTCAGGCTACTAGAACAATAGTTTGTTGAAGAGAATATCCAGGAAATAGAAAAATAACATTTAGAAAAGCATCAGTGAAAGGAGCTAAGATTGGTTCTGGTTGAAGGACACGCTAAAAGACCTTCAAAATTATCTACTAGTCCTATGGCTTTATTGATTTGCATCTAAGTTTTAAAGGTGAGCAAAAAGCATTTTGAAGAGGAATTACATTATAGTAATATCAAATACTTTCTCCTTCAGCGATGTCTTCAGTTTTCTAAACGGCATCCCACGCACCGCCTCTTTCACACCTCTGATTCCAAAGGCAGGCGCGAAGTGAAGAGGCCTGAGCCCTGGAGTAAAGCGGGCGAGCCCCAATGCCAACTCCACCACTTGTGACTGTATGGTCTGCGCACGTTATTTACTGCATGGCGCCTTGTTTCCTCACCTGGACAGTGGGGATAAGAACAGCATGCTCCTAAAAAGTTCACTGTGAGGATTAATACACAAAAGGCACATAGAACAGTGCCTGGCTCACAGTAAGAACTGTAAATAGTTTGCTATTTTACCTGCTCTTCAACTGTTTTTCTGTTTATCTTTTTTTAAAAGTGCTGCTTCCCTGCCCTATTACTTGCCCTTTCCATGAACCCTTGTTCTTTTTTTTTCTGTTTTCCTTCCTTTTCTCTTTTTAATAAAAGGATGCAAGTAGTCACTAAACTACTCCCATAGATTTCTGAGCAAGATCATCCCAAAGAAAGATCTTCATAAAGGAAACGGAAAGTACGGTGTTTACCAGGGAAAATCAGATTTAAAACAGTGGCATACAGTTAATTGTTTACATTTCTGTATCACTCTGTAAAACTATGTCATCTCATTTGATCCTTACAACAATCCTCTGAGACCATCAGGGCAGATAAAGAATAGAGCAAAGGAGGTTAAAAGGGTTGCCTGAGGCTAAAGTGCACATTACAAGTTAGTGACGATGTCTGACTAGCTCAGTTCCACAATTTATTGAACACCTGCTAGGGCCTGAGCACTGTGCTGACCTCCACATTCCAAAATGCTCTCCGCTTCAAAGAGTTTCCATGGTTTAAAGCATCTCTCAAGATGATCGTGCTACTTAAAAGCTACTATAACACCATACAGTAGAAAGGACAGGGTAAAAGATCTTGGGCTTTGTGATATCTGGCAAACAACTTAACCTCACTAAGCCAGTTTTCTCTTCCCCAGTGTGCACACAATACCACCAGGTGGTTTTAGGGGTTAAATAAGAAACGAAATACGAAAGAAGTTTAGAAACTGTAAAGTTCCATAGCAGATATTAGTTATTGTTGTTATCTGACTTAGCAGTGGAATGCAAGATTAAATCTAGGTGAAGAAAAAAAAAAAGGTCTGATAGAAAAACATCCCTAGGTCCCCAGCCCTTAAAAGACCTCCCAGGGAGAGTAGCAAGATTACAAAAGCTCACACTGTCTCCCCTGTGGAGCGTACCTACTGAGCCAATAGGGATAGGCAGCATGGGTCAGTGCCATTCTAGCAAATGTATTCCTTTCCATTTGCTCCAGTTGGTGGTAGGAGGTGAAGGGGAGCAAACCAGGCAGCTCGTGCAACATGAAACTGAAAGATCTGTTTACCTAAAAAAAAAAAAAAAAAAAAAAAAAAAAAAAAAACCTGTGGGAAATAGTGGGAGAACGAAAGAAACCAGCAAGTGCTTGGGGCATTTTCAGCTGATAAGTGAGAGAGAGAGAGAAGCTATCCCAAGACAGATGCAATCCACACCCTCCATCTGCAATCAGAGAGAGGCTCACATGTCAGAAAAAAGTTTGTCCTCCCTCAGGGGAATTGTGAAGGCTGTCAATGTTCTAGCCATGAGAAAACAAAAAATCTATACAGAACATCCCAACATGTGGAGGCCTGATAGAGCCAGAGTGATGTTCTATGGGAGTCTGACTCTTGCAGGCTTCTCACTTGAACTCGGAATGTCAGCAGGAGACATGCTTCCCAGGGGAGGGGAAGTGGTGTCTGAACCTGCTAGGAGACAGGCCCACTGCTTATGATTTAGGAAGGCAGTAGAGCGAGGCAGTTAAGTAAGCTGATTGTCAGTCAAACCACTTGGGTTCAAATCCCAATTCCTCTGCTTATGAACTTAACCTATGTGATTTTGAGTTGCTTAACTTCTGTAGCAAGGTTGCTTAATTTTGCTAAGCTTCAGTTTTCTGATCTATAAAATGGGAGCTAATAATGGTACCTTCCTCAGGATGCTGCAATGATTAAACAAGATAACGCTTATAAAGCAATAAGAAAGTACCTGGCACATCATAAGCAGCCAGTAAATACTGGCTAATACAGTATTGTTTCAAAAGGCAAGTTTACTAGCTAACCTTGGTTCCTAAGGCTAAGAGAATAGGAAGTTAGAGTGAAAGATAAAGTGAAAATTTTCCTGTAGCATCAAACGTAAGAACAGACTTTGCATACTCACTGGTAATGTAGAAAAGTTTCAAATGTTTCTGTTTTATGAGCTACTTAAGATAACAAGTTGAACATCTGTATAGAAAGGTAGCAAATCCCAGTGACTAAATACCTAGTATCCGAGCTGAGTAGGGGTTACAGCTCCCTCTCACCAGCTCTGGGACCCTGGACAAGCCACATAAGCTTTATGCTCTGTTCCACATTTGTGGATGATAGTAAATAAAATGAGGATGGTAATCATATCTACCTCATCATGTTGGAGTGGGGATAAAACGGACAGAGCATGTCCATATACGGTTCTCAGTACAGTCCCTGACACATGAAAAGGGCTTACTAACTGACAGGTATTATTGTTTCCTTCACTGTAAAAGGAGAATCGAGGGCCGTTTATTAAAGTTAAAGACCACCTCTCTGTGTAGAGAAAGCAAAATGTATTGTCTATTGGGAATCATTTCTTACTCTAATCAGAACGAATTTTCTCTTTTAAGACAATTTATCTAGCATCTTTTCCCAGGAGGAAGTAATTTACCCAGGGTATCAGAATACTTTTAGATTGGTCCACCGTATGATCTGGCTCTAACTAAACTAGGCAGAAAATTTATCTGAGTAATTGAAAAGTTTGAATTTTCTCTGAGAGCTATGATTAATATTCTGCTTGTAGTTATGTATTATTATTTTATAATTAAGTTATAGTCAAAAAGGCAATTAAGGCAAGTGTCTCAAAATTTCTACCAAAAATGAGACAAAACACATTTGATTAAAGGTTTATCAGCCTTACAATAATTCATTCTACATATTTTAAAAGTTTGCCAGTTCAGTAAAATTCAGTAGCAGCAAAATTTTTAAATGTATATTAAGCACATCAGAAAATAGAAATACGCCCGTTCACTTATTCAGTCACTAAACATTTCTGAATACCTACAATGTGCCAGATGCTGCCCTGTTTTAAATCACGTGTGGTATTTATTTACTTTTACAAAATTCTTTCATTTATCGTTATCTACATTTCACTCAGATTTTCTCATAATCTGATAATACTGCAACCTGATTAAATCAATTCAATATTAAAAACTCTGTCACTTTAAGAATTTGCAACATTCTCCATTAACATTCCTCTCTAGTTTTATGTATTTGATCTGTGCCGTGGGATGTAGCATAACTTATCTGCCTTCAGCAAAATGAACAGTTGAAGTGCACTGCTGACTGACAACACTTGTTAGGCCATGAGCTGCCGTGAGCACACACATTACTAGTGATTGCCTTTCAGTTGCCTCTAGAAAAGTCTTTAAGTGGTTCAAAACATGTGAGTTTGGTCACCCGGTACCCCAAATGAGCTCAATATTTTAGAACCATGCTTAGGGGTTAATCAATACACATGAAAAAAGTCCTGGGATGTTTCTTTTTAAAGAAAAGTATGATTACAAACTAATGCTTTGTGCTTGACTAAAAGCCAACAAATTAGGATAAATAATTTTTTTAGCAAAATCTTTCTAATAATAGAGCCTAAGAAGAGGATAAGCATTTTTTAACACAAAAATAATTTTTACTTAGCTAAAATTTATTCTTCAAATATCACCTCTTAAGTCTCCCCACATCCATTCGCTAGCTCTGTCTGGAATACCCTGCCTCACCCCTCCACCTCCCTGTCTCCACAACACGCCTCCTGAAAGCCCTTTCCAGCCTTGCACAGCCCACTCAGGCACCCCTAGCCTCCACCTCCGCGCCCACAACCCCCACCACAGGGTGTTTTCCCATGGCCCTGCCTGGAAGAACTCTGAGCACCCTCTGGGCATGCAGGCATGGGCCTCCTGATCTCTTCTGCAGCTTCTCCCCATCACTTTGTTTTATAGTTATTACTGTCTATAGCTATCTCTTCAACTCAACTTTGAATTTATTCACTTTGTATTTCTCACAGTGCCTAGTTCAAATCTGTTAATGGTCAAGTGAGTGAGCCGGGGTAAGACATTCATGCTTTATGTACTTCAGTTTCCTCATTTAGTAAATGGGCATAGCAATATCTGTCCTGTCTAACTGGAGTTTGCCATGCCATTAGATTAGATAATAAATCTAATGAAAGCATTTTTTTTTAAGTACTACACATTCTTTGGAAAGCAATTTGACAATATTTTCAAGAGCCCTAATTTTTTTTTACTTTTTCTTATTCACTAATTATACTTCTAGTTATCAACTCTAAGGAAAAACTGTAAGCATGGAATAATTTTTAAAACATTGTTCAAATATTATCTTTAATAGTAAAAAATATGAAATAATTTAAACATCCAACAAAGGAGAACAGCTAAGTAAATTACATTTGACTTAATAAAACATTATACACAATTTTTAAATCGTAAAAATTATTTCAAAAGATGACGTAATAACAAACATGAGAAATATTTACTCTGTAGAATTAATAATATGTAGTGTTAAAAGTAAAAAAATGAGTACCAAATTGTACATCTAATTTGACAAGTATGTAAAAAAGAACATCTACTCACAAAAAAACTGATCAGAAGGAAGTACACCAAAATAGTAATACTGGTTATTTGGAAGTAAGAAGATAGATGATAAATATTTTTTCCTTCTTTATATCATTTTGTATTTTCCAAATACTGTACAATAAGTACATATTAATTTGAAAAGAAAAAGAAACTTTGAATAGTAGTTAAAACGTTATATAAATGCAAGCTATTAATACTGTGTCCTTAGATGACATTACTTCATTATTGTATATAGGCTCTGGGATTGGTCATCTGTTTAAAAAAACAAACTAATTAAATTAGGCTATGTGTTATTTAAAGCAGCTTCTTAAACAACAACGAGAAAAATTAATCAGATTTCTTCTGCCAGTACTCAAAAATAACCTCAGTAAGTTGAACCAGTGAATACAAAAGATCACTGCTCTCCTTTTTATTACTCAACTATGTCGTGTTATGCAGACTGTGAAGACCTGTCTTCTGGCTCTAAAAGGGAGTCATAAATGCCAGTGTTAGCTTTCAAGTATTAGAGAATCCAAGGCTACCTTTTACTTTATTTCTGAAACTTATCCTTCTTAAATAAAGTTGTTTTGTTTGAAAGAATCATCTTTGCTCATGTGTTTGGCAAGTTTAAGCACTTGTCTAGGTCATCATCAAATACCAAGGTTAACAAATTTTTCAAATGCAGTTCGGGCTACTAAATGTTTCCATACTGGGCAAAATATGTTCTTAAGGAGAAGAGGAAAAAAAAAAAAGAAAGTGTCTACTTTCTTATGGTCAGAAATCTCATTCCATAAAGTCATATTTTGAATGTAAGTGATTTTATGTAACCTTAAATATAAAATTCGAACTATTGGCTCCTCATTTTCAGGTACTTTTCATGTACTTTTTAAAGAGCATCTCTTACTGAAGGTTGTAATTCCCATTCTCTTTCTAGTAATATCTATTACTGCTTTAATTTACTTAGAGAACAGTTTTTACCAAAGAAAAAAGAAATTTAAGCTTTGAATTTACTCCGAACTTAAATCTTCCTTTTAGAGCACTTGAATGAGAAAACTGCTTTATTTGATGATGCCATTGCTCTTTCTCAAGTTAATTTTATGAACTTGCTTTTTCATTGAATTTGTCCACTCACATCTAACTGACCCAAATGCCTTATCAAGTACCCAAATCAGGTCAAGGATAAGAGCTGCTAGTGATGCTATTTTAAGAGGAAACAAAATGCACTGAAGCTAGACCAGCTCCTATTCTGTCAAAATGCACCATTTCTTTGGCATACACGTTACAGTCCACCAATTGGAGAAACAGCGACAAGCTGACAAAGTAGCTCACTCCTAGAGAACAATTTGACTATTTTGTCTATGGACATGCACTGAAACCTTTTTGTACAAAAATGTGGTTAATATATGAAATTGTATATTTTGATTCACAACTAGGGGACCTAGAAATTACTTGCTAGCTGTAGATTATCTATTTCTTTCAAGGACAAGAAGTGTGTCTCTTTAACCTCTTATATCCAGTGTTTAGCAAGTTCCACATAGCAAGCAGCCAATAAATATTTGTTAAACCAGTAACACAGTTGATTTATTGAAGAGTAACTGCCAGGTTGTATCATACTGCAATAGGCAGTGTGGCTAATTAGCTTAGTTTATACATGTAAAGAGCTGAGGTCAAGGGCTCAATTCCCAAAAAAGTCTTTTGACCTTGTTCTAGTCACAATTTCATATCTTGTTCCAACAAGCCATCACTCCCATGGATGCAAGAAGAATCAGATAAGCAGAGAGAGAGAGAAATAGTTTAATACAATTCATCACCAATCTAAAATAGATAATTTATGAAGTATTTATTTAGAAATTAAACTGATAATAAATGGGCTGTGCATCATTTTGATATGGAAAGTTCCAATATTTCTGAATGTGAGACTTTGTTACAAGATTAAAACAGTAACATTAACTACCGATCCTTATACTAATACAAATTAATATTTGATCCCTGTCTCATTTTATTATAACTGAAGTCATTTGTTACAGTTCCACTTCTGAGGATAATAATCTCCTTGTGATTGCTGTGAGAGATCATTTAATTCAAAACATTTGGCTAATAAAAAAGACTTCTACTTTTTGGATAAAGGAATTTCAACAATATGCTTTGCAAAATAAATACATAATATGAACATATTGCAAGACATATAGCCTAAGATATATACCTTTTCCAAGGCCAGTAAATAAACTTCTATCACAGTGCTCAGTTTGGGAGCACATGTACTAAAACTGAAACTATACAGAGAAGATTAGCATGGCCCCCGTGCAAGGATGACACACGAATTTGTGAAGAGTTCCATATTTTTCAGACTGGGATTTCAAAATTTGTAGATTCTGACAGGCATATGCAGAATAAACAGGATTATACTGTACAGCACAGGGAAATGTATACAAGATCTTGTGGTAGCTCACAGCGAAAAAAATATGACAATGAATATATGTATGTTCATGTATAACTGAAAAATTGTGCTCTACACTGGAATTTGACACAACATTGTAAAATGACTATAACTCAATAAAAAAAAGTTAAAAAAAAAAAACTTCTATCACAAATGGAGCCTGTTTCAGAAGTTTGAATACAGGAGAGTTTTAATTTGTATTAAGATCTCATTAGCTTTAATATCTCAATAAAGTCAATGAGCTTCTTCTGTCTGTACATTTTCTCATTGTGAAAGTGGAGATAATGCTACTTACTGTTTCACAGGGGGTAATGTGCAAATTAATTGGTTAATGTTCTTAAAGCACTGTCTAAGTGCTAAATGTTACCATTAATGTGCATTGTATATCTCTTTGCAATTGTCTGCCACCTTAAAATTCTATCACTTGTAAGAGTGCCTCACTTCTAGAATACTTAAAAAGGTGAAGGAAAGTTCAAGAAAAAAATAAGTACTTGAGCTAAGCTACAACAGAAGAAAGAAATTTGGAATTTGGCACGTTTTACTACATGCTTCTTGTTACATCAGATTACATGCTTCTTAGACTAAAAATCCATTGAACCATTTTAAATGGGTAAATTGTATGGCATGTGAATGATATCTCAATGAAACTGTTATATAAATAATAATAAATCCAACTTCATCATGACACCAAAAAAAAAGCTGTATCTCCTTGAAAATCTAGATCTTTATTCTAGAAGAAAAATTTCTATCCACATATACTTTCAGATCAAAATATGCTATATAGTTTTAAGAAATAAATTTACAGTAGAATTAAGTAGTTAAATCATGCATTAAGATAAAGTTATTTATTTTTAATAAATTATTAATTATAATAGTTATATATTTAATCTGAGTGCTGAGGTAAGATTGAGTCTATCTTGGCATAAATGATGCCAAATCCAATAATGCCTTTCTTTGCTTTTGCTTTTCACCTTTTCTCTTTGAAGAGAAATACTTAAATTGGAAGAATGAAATTTCACCTGAATTAATAGTAACAATAGTAGTAGTAGTACAAACTTTACATTTGTATGTGATTTATAATTATACTAGGTAGCAAGAAATGTGAAGGGCTTGACAGTTCACCCTATTTGCAGACTAACAAATCAGCCTGCCACAGTTTCATTGTTGCTGGCAAAAGACAAAACTCTTGGCTCAGAAACAAAAGTCAGTTTATTAACCACAGAATAGCCAGAGCCAGAGCATCATATTCTTGTGCCAGTTCTCCACAGGGGACACAAGGGATAGGAGACACCTGTACAAATAGGTTGTGTTAAAGGAGAGGAACCTTGAGCTTAAAAACCCCCAATCTTTTCCTTCTACTCCAGAGAGAGACATTCTCTCTACCAAATCTGTTTGCTATACTAACATTCTTGAAAAAAATTGTCTTAAACAAAAGGCTGGCAGTGGCTATACTCACAAGACACACAGAAATGTTAGAGAACCAAGGAGAATTATATGTTAACTCTAGGATGATCATATATCTTGGTTTGCTTGGGACAGCCTTAGCTAGTACCTATTGTCCAAACTTAATTATTAATAGCACCCCCTTTCACTCTCACAAGTGACCAGTTTAAACAAGAACTTATATGGTCACCACACTTAAAATTCTTAAGAAATTCCTCTGCCTGTTCAGATCACTGATGATCTCATAGCTAAGGTTTAGGTCAACTAAACTAGAATGGAGGCCAACACTATATTAAAAAATTAACTCAAATCTTGAACATAAGACCTGGAATCATAAAATTCCTAGAATAAAACATAGGCAGGAAGTTCCTTGATTTTGGTTTTGGTGATTTTTTTTTTTTTTTGGATTTGACACTAAAATCAAAGGCAACAAAAGCAAAAATAAACCAGTGGGACTACATCAAATGAAAAAGCTTCTGCACAGCAAAGGAAACTATCAACAAAATAAGAATGGACCTACTGAATGGAACAAAATATTTGCAAATCATATCTGATAAAGGGTTAATATCCAAAATATGTAAAGAACTCATACAACTCAGTAGCAAAAATGCATACTAGCCGATTAAAAAATGGGCAGAAGATCTGAATAGACATTTTTCCAAAGGAGACATGCAGATGGCCAATAGGTATATGAAAAGGTGCTTGGAATCATTATTCATCAGGGAAATGACATCAAAAGGACAATGAGATACCACTTCACACCTGTTAGAATGGTTCTTATCAAAATTACAAGAAATAACTAGTGTTGGTGAGGATGTGGAGAAAGGAAACACTTGTGCACCATTGGTGGGAATGTAAATTGGTGCACCAACTATAGAAAACAGTATGAAGATTCCTCAAAAAAATCTGGAACTACCATATGATCCAAAAATTTCACTTCTGGGTATCTATCTGAAGGAAACAAAAACACTAACTCGAGAAGACATATGCACCCCCATGTTCAACGCAACATTATTTACAATAGCCAAGGCATGGAAGCAATCTAAGTGTCCATCAATAGATAAATGGATAAAGATAGTGCTGTATATATATGCAAGGGAATATTCAATAAGAAAGAAGGAAATCTTGCTATTTGCAACACCATTGGTAGACATTGAAGGCATTGTGTTAAATAAAATGTTAGGCAGAGAAAAACAAAACCCTATGATCTCACTTACATGTGGCATCTTAAAAAACAAAATCAAAAACAAACACCCCCCCCCAAAAACCTCATAAATACAGACAACAGACTGGCAGTTGCCAGAGGCAGGAAGTAGGGGGCTAGGGTAGGAGAAATGGGTAAAGATGGTCAAAAGGTACAAACTTCCAGTTATAAAACAAGTACTGGGGATATAATGTACAGTATTCCAACTATAATTAATAATACTATATTATATATTTGAAAGTTGGTAAGAGAGTAAATCTTAAAAGTTCTCATCACAAGAAAAAAATGTGTAACTATGCGTGGGATAGATGTTACTAAACTTACTGCAGTGATCATTTCACAACAAATACCAAATTGTTATGTGGTACACCTGAAACTAATGTAATGTTATGTCAATTATATCTCAGTTTAAAAAAAATAGAAGCCAAAAAGGGGAAAGTCAAATCATATCTATCATTTTAATAATCACTAAATGAAGAGGATTTCAAGTACTCATCTAAAAGGAAAGATTATTTCAGGAAAAATTATAAGCTAGTTTGAACATTAATTAAGACAAGCCACTAAAAGTAGTAACAGAAGCTTTCAGATAGCTCATATAACAACTACATTATTTTGCCCGAATCCCTGCGCATCTTTACTGAAAAATCTCAGGTAATTTTTACCCCAAGTATCCCTGAAACTAAGAAATAATTTTCTGACCTTCCATTTTGAGTTGTAAAGAGTATTAAAAAGCATCATGTGTATTTCAGCAACATGCTTTCAATCCACTCCGGCCAGATTCCTCATTTTCTCTCATGCTTCCAGATAGCTCAGGCTATTTGACGTCAACTTTATTCCAGTCTCATACTCATCCCTTTCCCCTGCTCTCTTACCCCTAGGCCCTACTCTGACCCCTGTCTCCACAATCAATCCTGACCTTAGACAATAACGATTTAAGAAGTTTTAACTCAATACTATGGAACCAAGCTCAATTTACCCCTTCTGACTGGTCCAACTACCCCTTTTGTCAAGTGCACTTTGTTGTTATTCCATAGGTTGGTGCCCATCCAGGCTCCATTTATGGTGAGAGAATCCTTCATGGTCTCATTCCCTGAATTTGAGTTGTCCCCAGAGGTTGTAACCTGGCCAGGCTCTTGTCAGGCCCCTTTCAGAGAAGAGAACCCCAAGTCCTGAGGAGAGGGTTTTGTAATAACCAACCTGATCATATGGATTTTCAGACACCACAAGTTCCTGGATTCTCTATACCTCTGCTTTGCAGCTTGTTGAGGAACGCTATTATCCCCACGTGGGACTTTCAAGACACATACAATTTCACTGCCACATCTTCTACCTCATATACCATGGATGCCCATCAGCCTAGCCTTCCTCTCTAGACCCAGCCAGAGCCTCACAATAATGACCATTTCAAAAACGTCTGTTCAATTACAGTCTTTTTTGTTGTTGTTGTTCAATTACAGTCTTGTTCCTTCCCACCCTGTCATTTCTGCCCCAGGTGGCTGTTCAGACCTGACTATTTTAAAATATCATTGAGAATTTCTGTATTGCTGTTCTCCTCTTACAACTATATCTAAAGAATTAATTACATGATTCCAGCAGGTTCTCAGTATAAAGTAAAGAAGGTTTAACAGAATAGCCTGTGTTGCAAAATAGCCTCAGCATGTGACAGATTATTAGAATATCTGGACTTTGTGAGCTTATGAATATTCAACTCATATGGGTCCTTGGGGATTTACTTAAATCTCAATGTAAAATAAAATTATAAAATCTGTAGTAAAAATTATATGAATATTATTATTACAATTATGTATAAATAAATTATGATGTGACAAAGCCTGAAAGACAATCTACAAACAGCAGTGTGTCTTATACACATGTGAATAGTTAAGTCAGAGTAATATGATTATTGAATTATTTTCTTTTTAAAAAAATCTATTTTCACATTTTGATAAGGAAAAGGAAATTTTAATATTTATTTATCACAGATAAGACTTTGTAAGTTTGCTGAGACAATTCAATGAAAAATACTATAGTTATCAATGCTTCCTTTTTAATGATCTCTTCCTTAATCAAATCTTGGTTTAGCTGTGTATTGATTTAGAACATGCCCCCTTTCATACGCACATGTGTGTTTTCCAAAGACTTCAAAAGGTTAACAACTATTATATATCATTATATACTAACAGTTTGGTCTAATGGATAAGGACTGAATCAGCAATCTTAATATCTTCCTTTTAGCTCTATGACCCTGGCAAGCCATTAACATCTATCACCTTGGTTTCTCTTTCAAAACGAATAATAATAATTGTTGAGTTAGGAAAATACCTATAAAGTTTATTAAGAGCCTTTAGTGAAAAATGAGAAATGAGTGTAAATTAGTATATTATAAAGACCTAGTTCAGCTAGTCTACTTTTCAAATATATGAAATTTTAATTTGATAGTAATCTGTTTTGGGATTATAACTAAGTTTATTGATGCGGAAGGTAAATTAGACTATTAGTATATTAAAATACTTTGCTGAATATCAGATAATATTTTGACATAAATTTTCAATGAGAAACATAGCATGGCATGTAAAGACATATAATTCTTTGTATAACCCAAAGCTAGGATTTACAATTGTAAAGAAAAGAATTGATTGATAAAGATGACTCTTCATTAGCAAATGGTAATCTCTAATTAAAATCTTTTAAATTCCTTTAAAATGTATAGTAGTAATCCCACAGATTCACCAATTGTGATGATACCCTTACAAAATACTGCTTTTTCACAAGTAATTGAAGAAATATTGCAGCAAAATTAATTACCATTCTACTGCCTAAAAGTGTACCTTCAAGCTGTTAAATGAGTGAACAGAGATCTATTATGACTTTAACAAGAACATTACTCTCCATGGGAATTACTGCTATTAACAGTAGGAAATGCATCATTTAAAGACATTAAAATTAAGTGGAAATTTTTTCATTCATTTAAATAAAAGTCCTTATTCTTTACTTCACAATAAAACTTGCTTTCACTACCTTCTTTATTGTAGGAATTTATGCAAAATTTTCCTGGTTTTGCCATTTTGGATGGCTTTTATATTTTTTAATCTCTACATTTCATTTTCTTTTCTATAGAAACAGTGGTAGAGAGGTATTAAATTAGTATAATTTAACAATGTTTGCAATCAGATATATGAGGACTTTGTTCCAGCTACAAACATTACTCGTAATATAGCACTATTAGTCAGCTACTTATTTCAAATTCAGACAAATTATTTATATTCAAGAATCTCAGATCCTAAATTTATTAGCTTTCTTCCCATACCTGCTAGATTCTATGTAGGGATTTGGTAAGATATAAAATATATGTGTGAACATAAAAAGAACAAGTGAGGAAGGGAGAATAACCTCTATATTTTAATAGTCAAATATGATGAAATGCTATCTCCAACAATCAAATTGGAAAATACTGAAATTTATTTTCATTCTTAATACTGGCCAGAGTGCAATGAAATGGACATTTCTGCTCACTTCATTTTGTGAAATAAATTGGTCCTCTCTGGAAAGCAATTTGGTCATATGAATCAAGAGCTCTGTATATAATCTCACCCTTTGACTCAGTATTACTACTTCTGGGAGTTGATCTTTAGAAAGTAACACAAATGTTGACTGTGCACGCCCAAAGATGTGCCAGAGTTATTTATGATAACAAAATGCTGGAAATAATCTAAAACTCCAACACAGGGAATGCTTAAGGCAAATATGGTAATAGAAAGAATGGAATACTTTACAACTATTGACAATTATGTATACAAAAATATTTTAAGTGAAAAGACAAAATGCTTATGATATAATAATATTAAATGAAAAGGTCAAGATATAAAATTATATGTGTTTTATGATCTAAAAAGGAATGGAAAGAGGAAAGTGAATTTTGAAAAAAGATCAAAAGGAAACATACCAAAATTACAGAAGTTCTAGTTTCTTGGTTGAGGAGATTGTAGGGTTATTTTCCCCCCTTTTCTGGTTCTTAATCATTTTCAGTACTTTCTAAACACTGTATAATGAAAACGTAGTATTTTTATAATCATAAAAAAAGTCAATGGGTTGGGAACTGCAAGCAAATTTTAATTTTTAAAAAAATGGGACATGGAAGAAAGTTCACACATGATCAAATAAAAAAAGCAAATTTCCTAATAGTAGATGTACATTGATTCTATTTTTGGTTTTTTTAAGAGTATAAAGTAATCAAATTCATAAAAACAGAAAGTAGAATGGTGGTTATTAAGTGGAGGGAGAATCAGGGATTTGTGTGTATAAAAAGTTTCAGTTTTGCAAGATGAAAAATTCTAGACATCTGATGCACAGCCATGTGAATATACCTAATACTAGTGAATTGTACATTTAAAAATAGCTAAAATGGTAAATTTTATGTTACCTGCTTTTTACCACAATTTTTTAGAAAGCATAATTATATGAACATTGGTATGTGTGTTGGTGTGTATCAGGATAAAATTTCAAATTGTTAGCAAGAGTTTCCCCTTAGAAGTAGGAAAGGGGATGGTCAGGAGAGACTTTTTTTTTTCTTTACTTTAAATCTTTCTGTATAATTTGAATACTTTCAGTAAGTTAAAACTATTAAAATTCTTTAATTTGGGGGTGAAACTAGATTCATTTGTGGTTCCTTGATCCTAACTGCTATAACTTTCAATGAAAGAGTAATAGGTTAAGTCACTTGTATCCAATTTAGCAGTCAATAGAAGCACAGAGCCTGCAGATCAAAGCAGGAGTGGGAAACATTTAAAAACATGTATCATTTCCCTAGGAAGTTACCTGAACTTTAACATCAACTTTTCAATGTCAAAGTGTTGGGTAAAGAAAAGATTACAGTACTCAGGGGATAGAATAGAATAAATCAAAGATATAAAAACCACTGGGGTTAATATCCAATACATATAAACACCTCATACAACCCAACATAAAAAAACAAACAAACAACATGATTAAAAAACGGGCATAAGAAGTGGGGAGGGTATAGCTCAGTGGTAGAGTGCAAGCTTAGTATTCACAAGGTCCTGGGTTCAATCCCCAGTACCGCCATTAAAATAAATAACTAAGCAAACCTAATTACCTCCCCCTCAAAAGTAAATAATAAAAAAAATTAAGTTAAATAAAAACTGAGCAGAAAAACTGAATAAACATTTTTCCAAAAAGGAAATTCAGATGGCCAACAGGAAAAAGAAGCTCAACATCATTAATTATCAGGGAAATGAACATCAAAATCACAATATCACCTCACACCTATCAGAGTGGCTATCATCAAAAAGAACACAAATGACAAATGTTGGTGAAGATAGGGAGAAAACGGAACCCTCGTACACTGTTGGTAAGAATGCAAATTAGTGCAGTCACTGTGGAAAACAGTATGGAGGTTTCTCAAAAAACTAAAAATAGAACTACCACATGACCCATCAATTCCACTTCTGAATATATACCCCCAAAAAACCCAAAACCACTCATTTGAAAAGATACATGCACCCCAATGTTCATAGGAGCATTACTTACAATTGCCAAGATATGGAAGCAACCTAAGTGTCCATCAACAGATGAATGGATAAAGAAGATGTGAGATATATATACATATACATATACACATACATACACACACACACACATACACACACACAATGAAATACTACTCAGCCATAAAAAAGAATGAAATTTTGCCATTTGCAGCAACAATGGATGGACTTGGAGGGCATTATGCTAAGTGAAATAAATCAGACAGAGAAAGACAAACACTGTATCTATACCATTTATATGTGGAATGTAAAAAATACAACAAACTAGTGGATAAAACAAGAAGGAGACTCACAGATATAGAGAACAAACTAGTGGCTACCAGTGGGGAGAGGAAAGGGGAAAGAGACAATACAGGGGTAGAGGATTTTTTAAAAAGGGTTACTATGGGATTATATGAAGTCATGTGTGTGAAACATTTGAAAATTATAAAGCACTATAGAATGTAAAGAATTTCATTTAATAAAAAAATTAAATAAGTAAAACAACTGTTTACAGTTATTGATCAGTTTACAGTCAAGCACAACAATAAGAATTAAATTAGAAAAATGTTAAGTACTTATTAAAAATTACCTACATAAGATGAGGTAATTAATAACAGAATGTAACCACTTATAATCAGAATTTATATTTCCATTGATTATGGCTATTTACAACAGTACAATGACAGAGAAGAATCCATGATCTACCTGCTCAAAGCAGTGAGAATCAGTGTCTGAAATCTCTGAATATAGTAACAAAGAACATTTACTCCTTTACTCACTGACTTATTCAATAAACATTTATTGGAGCAGTTACTGCTGTATCAGGTATCATGTGAATCTAAAACAACCAGAATATCAGTTTTAAAATATTTCCTGGGTACCACCTATATATTTAGCACTGTGCTGAGTATGGTGGCAATTATTATAGAGGAATGTGGAGAAGCAACTATCACCTCTATACAATCAGCATTTAAAATAGAACTTAAGAACTAGAAAGAATATTAAGCAGTCATGTCTTACTTTTTTGGAGTTACCATTTTTTAATGAACTGATGATTCTATTAGACAGTATTTATTTTCCTTGATGGCCTTAATTGGGAAAATAACACATCTGCAACCATATGAGTTTCCTTACTTTATATTAAAATTTTTCAAATACATGAAATCCAAAAGTTTAGAAAGCATTGTCCTAAAGGTCATCTAGCAGAAAGCATATATTTAATTCTATAGGCAATTAAAATGGTCCCTAAGAAGTAGAATGGTAATATTGGAGCAGTAAAATGGTGACAGATTAGGGGCTCATTATTTGTTGACATCTCTTCAATAGATTTTAGCAAAGGTAATTTAGTGAAATGTAAGAAATCAAAAATACATAAAAAGGAGAAACTTTTACATAGAATAATTTAATACAGAAAATATGAAATACAAATAGAATGAGCAGGATATAAGTTCCAATATTTCAAAACACTTCCAAATACACACGCACACACACACACACACACACACTCATACAACCCAGCAACAATAAAGTTAGTGTGTGTGCTAAATTGAGATATCAGAATCAACTCAATACATTATGCATATCCTGTTCAACTCTACTATTCACAAAGCCTAAGGAAACCAGTAAGTCTCGAGGTTTGCCTTTATTTATTTAATATTTTGGTAAATGGAGTTAATAACACCCCAGTTTCAATTCTGGATTATGACACTGACCCAAACATAATTTGTCACTGCTTGGCTTTCTCAAGAGTATACAGTAAGAGAAAAAGTAAAGACTGATAAACCCTGTTATTTATTTTGAGTGACTGTACCAAGAAAAGTCCTACAAATAATAGGATGAATCATTGGATTGCAGAAGACAGCATCTGCCAAGGTTCCATTTTAAAAAGCTAGCATTTCTATAGCTCCCTTTGTTCCTCCCTTGCTGTAGGGCAGATGTCTCACATTATTTAGAACATCAAATAGTGGCTGCCCGTCAGGACTCAATAATTAGACCGTCAAATTGACAGCTTCATTTTTACTTCTCTTCTAAAATATGTATGTTACCTCTGATTTTTTTCTTGTATCATTCTTCTCTTGAAAAGCTGCTCTTTTAATTTTTTTTTTTCTTTACCCAAGACTACCTGCTCTGGGCTTTGTGATTATCCTCTGAACACATTTCTTTATGAACATGAACTTCTGGACATAGCTATTTGATTCCACCCTTGAGCTTCAAGGAAACTTTCCAGTGTGCTATACTTGTGGTTTCTTGAGTGTATCTGCCTAGAAACCACCAGCATCTGCCCAGGGGAGTCTAGCCCTTTTCCTCAGCAGTAGTTCACAATCTTGATGGCATTGGAATCATCTGTGCAGCTTCTTAAACTCAATGTGGCCCAACTTCAGCCCAGTTCAATTAAGATCAGAAATTTGGGGGATGGCACGCAGGTGTATGTAGTTTCTAACTTTTTCTACTTTGCCAGAACTGAGAAATACTGGTAAGAGGTATAAATTAACCAGTATTTCCAAAGTTATTTCACTGACTTGTCATTATTTCTTTATAGGTCTGCCTCCTCTACTAGACTGTGGACTTCTTGAAGACAGTATTTTGGCATAGTAGGTTTTCAATAATTTCATTTAAAATAAAAATCTGAACCCTTTACCATACCTTACATGGCCTGGTGTGATCTTTTTCCTGCCTGTCCACCTCACATCTCCCTCCTTGCCCCTGAGTTTCTCGCAAACATGCCAAATTTATTCCTACTTCCAGGCCTTTGCACTTACTGCCCTCTCAACCAGAAACACTCTTCTCTGAGCCCTTCATTTCTCTGTCTCTTTTCTCATCATAAAGATCTCTGCTGTCCTTAGAAAGTCCTTTTCTGACCAGCCTGTATAAAATAACCACTCCCCCTGCAGTTGCTATCACCTCCCACTCTGTCTTACTTCCTTCATGTTACTCATGTCCATAAAAAATTAACTTTCTTATTATATACTTATTTACTGTCTATTTCCACCCACCCATTCCACCCAACCCCACACTAGACCAAAAATTCTAAGAGAGTCAGAACTTTGACTCCCTCGCCATTACATCCCTAGGGCTTGCTTACTGTGCCTGGTATGGAGTAAAACGTTAGTAAATATTTTTGAATGAACTCTGAATAAGCATTTGAATGAATGAATGAGAGCATAAACCCAGCAGACTGCTCAAAAATTCAGGACCCCTTGGCCTATGTTTTAGTAATATCTTTTTGATATTACTTTCTTAACACTATTTCCCTTTGAAAAAGTATCAATAATTGTACTATCCCATTTATTAAAGTCATTGTTTATTTTAAACAATTTCATTGGCTTTTTTCTGTATTTCACTCCCTCTTTTGCCCAGATTAACTTGTTTCTAAATTCATCAAGCAATAATATGAAAATAAGGAAAAAAATAAAACTCAATTCAAAAATGGGCAGAAGACCTAAACAAGCAATTCTCCAAGGAATAAATACAGATGATCAATAGGCACATGAAAAAATGCTCAATATCACTAATTATCAGAGAAATGCAAATCAAAACTATGATGAGATATCATCTCACACCAGTCAGAATAGCCATCATTCAAAAGCCCACAAATGACAAATGCTGGAGAGGCTGCGGAGAAAAGGGAACCCTCTTACACTGCTGGTGGGAATGCAGTTTAGTGCAGCCACTGTGGAAAACAGTGTGGAGATTCCTCAAAAGACTAGGAATAGACTTACCATATGATCCAGGAATCCCGCTCCTGGGCATATATCCAAAAGGAACCCTACTTCAAAAAGACACCTGCACCCCAATGTTCATAGCAGCACTATTTACAATAGCCAAGACATGGAAACAGCCTAAATGTCCATCAACAGATGACTGGATAAAGAAGAGGTGTTATATTTATACAATGGAATAGTATTCAGCCATAAAAATGACAACATGACGCCATTTGCAGCAACATGGATGTCCCTGGAGAATGTCACTCTAAGTGAAGTAATAAGCCAGAAAGAGAAAGAAAGATAACATATGAGATTGCTCATACGTGGAATGTAAAAAAAAAAAAAACATAAATACAGAACAGAAACAGACTCATAGACATAGAATACAAACTTGTTGTTGCCAAGGGGGCAGAAGGTGGGAAGGGACAGACTGGGATTTCAAAATTTGTAGATACTGACAGGCATATATAGAATAGATAAGCAAGATTAAACTGTATAGCACAGGGAAATACACACAAGATCTTGTGGTAGCTCACAGCAAAAAAATATGTGACAATGAATATACGTATGTTCATGCACAACTGAAAAATTGTGCTCTACACTGGAATGTGACACAACATTGTAAAATGACTATAACTCAATAAAAATGTTAAAAAAAAAAAGGAAATAAAATGAAAACCACATGCCATCTTGCTGTAGATTATCAAGATTTAGAGGTTGATTAATTATGAAGATTATTCATTATGCTGTATTATATGCAATCAAGTCATTGGCATCTTTCTAGAATGACCTTTATTTCATTGTCTTAAAAATAGAAATAATCCTAACTTGTTTAAATTTATATATTAAGTATACACAAATTTATACGTTAAAACTTGAATTAAATTATTTCTTTTCACTATGTAGTGTTTAAAAGTTAAAATTTTTTAATCTTAAAGTCAACAGTCCTTACACAAGGATCAGTTTCTAAATCTATAGTGAGCTCTAGTATAGAAAGGACTTAAAATAGCTCATGTAAGAATAGGATAAGAAAAATATTGAACAAAATATAGTCATAGTAAATGCATTATCGTGTGATATCTATTACTGTTTAATACCCTGTAACATAATATTTCACTATTTATTTCAGTTGCTTGTATTATATTTAGATATTCTTTGATCACATCAACCCTGGTCAAATGATCATGGAGGGCCTTGCAAATCATGTAATGAAGTTCAGATTTTTATCTTGAGAGCAATGCAGTGCCATTGAAGAGCTATTTCCTAAGCAACGGGAATACTATTGGTGTTTTAGAAATTTCCCTTTGCCAGATGGTAGATGGAATGGAAGAGAACAGAGCAAAAGGCAAGAAATTCTAGATGAGAACCATTGACCTGGAATTGGATAGTGACAGTGAACATGAAGAGAAACAAAGAGATTCAAGGGAGATTTAAGGAGATAAAATAGACAGAACTAATCACTGCTGTTTATATTATATCTTATCCCCTTTTATTTATACTTTTTGCACATTTTATTTATGGGGAGGGTGTTAAAAGTTTATGAACTAAAGTTATTTCACATTAAATACTGATGGAAGCAATAGCTCCCTCCCTATTCATCCTAAAATCTTGGAAAAGTTACAGAAGCAAAGTTACAGCAGATCCACAGAATACTGATCCGATACAGCATCAGAATATTTGATATGTAATTTCTTTTATCCCTTTTACAATGAGTATTACACAGCTTGTACATAATATGTAAGTAACACATAAGACATACGTTGACAAACAGCAATACCGCTTGTCCGTCCGCATACCCGAAAGGCTATGGCAGCAGCCTCCCTATGGCTCTTCTGTAAAAGATACCTTGGTTTGTAATGGTCTGCAGAGCCTTTATTTTCTTTCCTGCCCATGTCTGCATGTCCAAATCCAAAATATACTCTCCAGGTCATTTCAACTGCCATCACTCTCTCATGCAACCATCTCAGTTCCCGATCTGGAAGTAAAAAATCCTCCCTACACAATTCCCACACTCCTTTTACGACACTTCATGCTCTACTTTGTGCAAAGGTCTTATCTTCCTGTAGACTATAAGCTGCTTGTAACCAGGGTCCTTGTCATTTCCTCTTTAATTTATCCACAGTACTTAGCACAGTGCCTGGCACGTTACAGAAACTCCATAAATATTTGTCATATGAATGAATCAATAGCCATTTCCAGCTGCTCTTTCCACCACTGCCTTGTTTCACTTAGATCAATAGCAATGGAAATGCTGCCAGAGATCAAAGCCACATGGGACCTCCTGAATTATAGGTTCAGGGAACAAAATTCCCTGGCAACTTTGTAGAAACTATACTGATATTTTACTTAAAGAGATACTGCCAAACTACACGTCTAAACTTTGATTTATAATCTCCCTGACAACAATCCCAACTGAATACTTAAGTATAAAAATTCTAACCACAAGTTTCTTTTGAAACTTGGTTATCCCCATGTATCAAACTATACATAAGAAAATGGCTCAAGGTAGCCAGATTGGGGTAACTGTATTGAAACCCAAGATCGTATTAATAACACTAAAACAAACTTTGAGATTCATCCTCATTTTTTAACTAGCCTTCTAAGAAAATCAATGTCTAGAAAAGAAAACAATCATGTTGAAATTTCAAAACAGAACTTTAATTCCCTAATAAAAAGACAACTGTTAAAGATGAAGAGATCCACAGACCTGGCAGCTGAGGTATCTCTCAAATGTCTAAACTGCTTCAACACGAAGTTAGCCAAAGTCCTGTCCTTGTAGACCTAGAATACACCTATTTTAAAAATTCCTTTCTTATCGTTTGGAACGCTACAGTCTTTCAGTATTGTGAATATTCTGTAGGCCTGGAACTGGGTCCAAGGTATATTTGGCTTCTGTGGTTTTAGGAGAAAGGAGCTTAAGTTCCTATGCCCCATTATATTTGGATTTACAATGGAATCATTTCTATTTGTATTAAATAACAATAACAAAACAGGGTGATTAAAAAGGACATTTGATACCGAGGTATGTAGGGATAAAATGGCATGGTATCTGGGATTTGCTTTAAAATAGTTCAGCAAAGGGGGAAAAGGAGATGACAGACGAAGAAAATGACGAAATCTAGACAGTGATTTAACTGGGTACTGAGTACATGGGGGTTCACTGTACCATCTCTCTACATATGTGTATATTTAATTTTTTTCTTTTTAAGTATTACATTACTGCAAAAGCAATTTTAAATTAAAAACAGAAATCCATACAAATAGTGTCCAGAGTCCTGAATCATTCTTGACAACTACAGGGTGTATTCCATCATGGGCCATCTCAGCTTGACTCTAGACTTGTTCTTACAGCTGACTCTCAGCTTTGATTTCATCTGTTTCATGGGAAAACAAAAAGTGCTTTCAGAAAGTCAATTGGACCTATGGCCCAGAACACTGATACACAGCCAGAAGGTTTAGGACGGTTCTTGACTTCATGTGTCCTCTTTGGGGAGTTTCTGGGACACAGTTCTTGGTAGAGGTAGCTTGCTTTCTGCCTATGGTGGATATGTGTTGTTTTTGCTGCCTATATCTACTCTGCTTCCTATCATAACAATTCCTAAATTTCCATGTAGGGATCCACTCCAGCCCCATTCTCAATCCATAAAGAAGCTGATTCTATCTCTGGATTTGAGGGTGGAGTTTAATCAAGGTTGAGGAAGTTCAGGTCTTAGACTACTGTTTGGCCATGAGGAAAGTGAACTCTTTCCTACTGGATTTGATATTGGGTTAATGTGTTCTTGTTGCTGCTTGAAGGCATCATGCATGACCTGACAAAGAACCGAATATAGCAGAAGGCAGCCATTTAACCACTGGAATTGAAAGGAAGACAGGTTCTAACGATATTACATGAGCCCCAACCAGCTGCCTTTGAAGACTGTCCCTGGCCTTTCAGCTGTGTGAGTCAATAAATTACATGAAGAGCTCTCACTGATATGCAGCTTAATCGCTCCCTTTGGTAATTAAGCCACACTGTATAGTCAGATGGCTTGACAGCATAGCACTTATAAGGTTTGTGCTCCAAAGGAAGACGCATACATGTGTGTGAATGTATATGTATATACACACATCAAGATGGGGGGTTTTGTGTGTATACATACATGCATACATACACACATGATCCAGTTTTTCATTTTAACATTTTTTTAGGCTTAACATTTATTAGGAAAATCTAGAATCTTTTACTCTCAAAGACATGTAAAACTAGACATAAATGTTGTAAAAAGCAGAACTGTTGTCCTTATTCAATCATATTCACAGTGGTAGCATAAAACGGGGCAAGAAGATAGAAAATGAGTATACCTGGAGGCATCTTTAGTTCAAGAGAACTGTTATCATCCCCAAAGGAAGATGTATAAACTTAAAGCATAATCTTGCTTATCACAATACATGATTTCTGAAAACTGGATTCATCGCCATTAAATTCTGTGATTAATTCAACGTATATTGCATGCCTGTTCTGTGACTGTGCTAGGTGTCAGTTCTAGTAAGGTCAGGGCAGTTCAGCAATGGGAAATAAATGCAGTCTCTAAATGCTTCCATTTGTTCAACTGACATACCTAGCTTTGTTTGAGATTTTTATAACAGTAAATTTTAAGAGCATTTCAGTAACATAATTGTTACTGGCTCAACTACCTCCCGGATAACTGGGGGTCCAAGTGACATCCAGGCTGGGGCTAAAAGAACAGGAGTGGGCATTTGCTCATGGTTTCCTCTGGCTTCTGGGCTTAGAACAAGGAAGAGCCCAAAGATAGTTTCCAGAAAGAAAGCTGAAGTCAAGCAGCACAATTTTCCACCAAAGCAATAAGCTGAGGGAAATAGGCACACAATGAGACAAAAACAAGTGGGAGCCAAGGGAGAAATGGGGAGCAACTGGCTGGAACAGAAGATGGAAGATGGAGAATCTCGGAGACCCAGGTTATCATATCTGGGAAATGGCTGTCAAGGTGTCAAGCTATTTCAGACAAACAGTAGAAAAATATTGTAGAATCATCATATTTTTTACTACTTTAGTTAAAAAAAAATTCACTTGCCTAAATGAAAATCAAAGAGCATTAGGAAGAGAAAGAGACTCAATGGATTTCTCATCCTGTTACACATGTTTGCTTCTTTAGGCTGTGAGATGAAAATGGTGAATCAGCAATCAACTTACAATTCCAACTCCCCACTATTGTGCCTCCCAGTTGTGCAGAGACTAGAAAACTAAAATACATATTTCCCTACATTCCCTTGTAGCAAGAGTTCTGGAATCAGGACCCACCAAATAGATGCAATTATATGGGATCTGGAAGATGGAAAGGAGGTGAGAGCAATTACCCTGTTCTTTTGCTTGCCGCTGGCAAGTAGAACTGAGAAGAAAAGTTGCTGGGTTTTTCCACAGCACAGTCCCAGTGTCCAGTCACTAGGTTTGTGAGGCTTTTGTGGTGAGCTCTTGAGATTCACAGTTCCATGGCAGCCTCCTGATTCCCCACCTTCCTGATGAAGCAGCAGCTAAAATTTCAGGTCAGTTCAACAGTTCTGGGAGTCACTCCTGCAGGCCCAGCATTTCACTCACAGCTCCAACTGTGTAAGAACAAAATTCCATATACTTAAATCTCTCCTTAAAAGAGCTAAATGGTTTCTGCTTCCTGAAATTGAACCATGAAACATCCTACATCCTAACACATTACAGATTTGTGATGATAAACAAGTCAAGCCAAAGATGCATCCCATTTACAGGGAAGGGTCATTTGAGCACAAATGATAGTGCACATAAAAGAAAAAGCACTGGGATGTATGCAAATGAGCAAAGCAGCAGAACATAGATATCTGTGCAGCAGACAATTGTCTTACTATCCTTGTCTTCAGGTAGAAGAGTTTCCATGAGGTAAACTAACATAATGCCAAGCCATCCGTTTAGAAGTGTTAGCCAAGTTAATGAGGTCACTGGTACTCACTTGTCATTTCCCCACTGTAGGCACTTAGACCCAATGTGGAACATTAATAAATTGAATAGGTCACCAAATACAGCGGTCTTGGCAAGATGAAGCTGTTTGTAAAAGGTTATGAATCAGATTAAAATCCTCATTTGTCATAGAGCCAGGGAGGTAATAATCTTCCCTTAGCCACAGATCCCTCCACACTTTTCAGAGAATTATTATATAAACCCAAATTACAATGTTATTAGAAAGCATTACCAACAAGAGTATGCAGATCAGATCACTACCAGTTTCTCATTAAAAGCACAACAAGGAAAAATAACCATGAAATGCCATCCTGGGAAAAGCATAGGCTTGAAAGTAAATATGGCAGTTGAATTCGGCATCCTGTATGGCCCTGGAGGGAAGGTGATTCAGCCAAAATTTGGTATTTGTGAAGATCTGACTCAAAACTTCTACCATATTTCAACACTGTAAGCAGGAGGCAGAGAGCTTTTTCCTTTTTTGCCAGTGGTCAGGGTGGGAGCCCTAGCTCTGGGCTCAGGGTCACAGACCCCCAAAAGACCTGAGAGTCCAATTCCTAGGGTGCTGCCAGTGGAAATTCCAAAGTGACTGGCAAATTCCAAATGCAGAATCTACTTGTAAGATGCTGTGGTCTTTGAAAAATTGAAGAGGGAGACTTCAGAGAAATAAAGGATTTTTATGATTATTTATTGTTTGTGAATAATTTTTTAAATGCAATTCTACACTTGAAGGAGATTGTACGGATATCATCTGATTTGCATTTTCACTGGTTGATTGTAAACATTTTAGTCATTGTGCATATGCTAATAGTACAAATAATTTATCTCTTTTTTCAAGGTGAATATATTCACTTTTCATGCATGAGAATCCTAGGAAAAGAAGTGTTACAAAAGAGAAAACAACCCAAAACTCCCCACTTTAGGCACTGAAAGCTAATGAGGTAAACTGCATTCCTATTGCTTAGCTCCTCCAAGTGTCTATTCCCTATTAACAATTCTGCTTTATTAAAATAACTATTTCACACAGCATTTCTGTAACAAGGGAGCATGACAATCAAGCCTAAATCCATATTCTGCAGCTTGGTATGTGTGCTTCCCTTAAACTATCATTATTAACCAAGTTATAAAGATTAAAGCAAGAAATTTAAAATGCAAGCAAATTTTAGGGATAAAGAGCTACCAAAAACAAAACAAAGGGCACATTTTACCATAAAATGCCATGTGTGATTTTAAGCACTTTAGAATATATTGTTCCACTGATGTAAAATTAATTCTTGATACATGTATTTGTAAAATGTATACTATACACACACAGTACCAGTATTTGAAGACATTGTTAAATTAGAATATTTTAAATGATATAAAAGCTTACTAATTGTTCTTCTATGATCTTAACTTTACAAAGCAGAGAGCAGCTAAAGTCAACATGAAACACTGAGAATTTTATTTCAAAATATAAAACAAAAGAGCTTGGAGCTGGCATCACTATTTGTCACCTATGTGTATATCAGACCTTGCAAGTGATTCTGCAGTTGCATCACAATGGGGCCCTCCAAGCCTGTTAGATATCTGATGCCTGTGCTCTGCTACATATCTAACTCCTGCACCCAGCAGAGCCTAGGGTCATTCTTAGGTCATGGTGCTTAAAGATGGCTGTCAATTCACTGCTTGGGCTGGGTTTCAAGTCTCCTTTATCTCTGTTATATTGATGATTCCTAGTGATAGCTTAGGAACTTAACCACATCACCCATACGCATCTTAATAGTGTGTTTGCAGCACCAAAGTGACTGTACTAAAAGCTCAGCGTGCTGTATTTGAAAGAGTCTGTTACCCTTTGAAAGCTAAGAACTGGAACAAATATTCACTTTTATCTGAATAAACAGTTATGGTTCTATGCTGCCTTGTATATTTTAAAAAGTGGGGGTTATAATAAAACAAGTTGAAACTAGCTGATCCTGCCTTTCTCAGTGTAAAAGTAATTATTATTCAGTCAGAAAGTATGCAGTGAAAAAGAATAATTGCATAAGAGGACATTATAATCCAAAGAGTATCCACCTGGTGTTTTTATTTTGATGAATACCTTTTTGGATCCCTATGCCTATGCAACTTAATGGTTGCCACAATTCTCTATAGCTAAGGAGAAAGACAAGCCTTAATTGTAAAACTGCACATGCTTTATTGCCAATGAAATGGCATGAACACATTTAACACATTGTCATTCCATTTAATTACTCCAATTTTGACATGGACCTACCACAGATAAAACTAATGGCATGAGTTATGAGCACCATAAAAAAAATCGCTGCTTTCTCCTCAATGGTCGAGTATTGAGGTGTTCTTCCATAGTCTCTACAGTTATTTGCATTATGTGAGGAAAAAATAAAGCATGGTAATAGGATACCTATATCCTCGAATTGCTTCCTTCCAAACTGAGTGATGTCTGTGACATGACAATGATGTATGGTCATTTTTTTAGCTTGCCTGGGTAAAATCTGTGACAGCGAAAGAAAAATAAATAAATAAGTATGTGAGTAGCCAAAATGGAGAAAAGTTTTCTGCCAAATTAATCCTGTGTTTAATTTCTATCATATTTGCTACTTCTCAGCTTTTTCTCAGCAATATTTAACAGTACTCATTACTTTTTGTCTGATATAAGTGAAAAAAATCTCAGGAGCTGGATACTAAGCTGAAGATGTGTGCAGATGGACAGGAGGTATGACAGGGCTATGGCAACAGCCATGGCCAGAAATTTAAAACTGGCAGGAAGAGGAAGTCAGTAGCTCTACCCAAGTGAGAGAGTGGTGGTGTGGCGCCTGGCAGCCTGGCACGTGTAGCCAAGTGGAACGGTGCCAGATATTGGTTGGAAGAGTATAAAGTGCTGGCTTTCTCTTCCACAGTTTGAGGGAAGAGCTTTAGCAGTACAACATCAATGTTTTATTTGGCCACATTAAACTGTCTGCTACTTGAGTTCATTTTCCACGTTCTAGTTTATGACTCACTGAAAAAGAAGCTAGTGTCTTCTTAAAATGTTTCCATAAGCCTCCCTCCTGGACCATGGAGAAAACCCCAATTTCTAAATAAATCCATAAATTTTTTATCTAAATACATGATGAATCAAAGCATCTCCTTTTTTGCTCTTTTAAACATGAAACTGTCATTGAAAATAAGCTCATGTTTGTCTATTGATCAAGTAGAAATCTTCAATAAAAACATTCTGTCATGTGGTTTCATCCCAAGCTTCCTTTGTCTTTCAATTAAGAAATGGTTTTGTGCTATACCAATACAGTGAGATATTCAGAGAATTAAATCAATAGACTATAAATTATATGTAAAAGAAAACATCAGGTCATTGCCCTGACACAATAGATTTATTATTAAAGTGGGCAACTCCATGGCAATTCACTACATTAGTTTTTATAAAGTAAGAGACAGGGAGAGATCAATGATAACTTTGGCCTACTACTGCCTTTAATGGTTCATTTATAATAGCTACTTATCTCCTATTATTTTAGCTTGCTATAATAATGTCAAGCCAAGAAAAGAAGATAAAAGATAATCACCATTATGGGAATATATATTTAATTCAAGTCTGACTGACTATTCCTTAATCTGATTCATGTATTTGTAGAGTAGCCAGAAATACTCTAAAATGCATAGTGATTCTTAGGTACACATAAAGACTTCATTATACAGTCTGCATTAGGCTTAGAGTACAAAAAAATCAGGCAGTTTGGGGTGTACTTTCATAGGCATGTTATTAGATGAACAACCACATTGCAAGGCCCACCCATAGCCCACCAGCTCAAACCTGCCTGGCGCTAGCAACATCAAGAAGAAGAGCTGAATCCTAAATGGACCCTTTAGCTTCACTATGCTTCCTGGAAACTACTGTCTTTAAAAATAGAAAGGATGTTTTTGCTCCAGACATGCATATGAACCCATACTCCATTTGTGGATTCTCTGCAGCTACTTTTCCTTTCTTGAATATTATTACTCTGACTTCAGTGAAGGTTTGATACAGGCTTCCAAAGGCCACCTTGAATGAAGGAGGAATAAACTCACCTATTTCTTTTGATAAGGCTGAAGGAAGGGGATCCTTACCAACCAATCTCCCAGGTATTTTCTTTCAGGGAAACTGGGATTAAATAAATATTAAAGAGGACAGGGGGTGATTGAACCAGGGAGAGAAGGCTCACCACCACCACCATTTCTTCTTAGTGATACAGCAATGATACATTAAAAAAACCCTCGGGTCTTCTTGGCAACAAAAGGTGGCTCCACCACTGTTTGCCCTTGTTAGTTGCCTTATTACCAATCACTCCAGATTCTCCACACCTCTGAATTGCACTACTGATGTTGCACATGCAATTTCACTCTATTTAAAAATAATGGTTACTAAGATCCAGATTGTAGTGAACTCCTAAAACTCAACAACAACATCAACAACAACAACAACAACAAAAACTCAGTTCAAAAATGAGCAAAGGACATGACAGATACTCTTCCAAAGAAGAAATACAAATCACCAATAAGCATATGAAAACATGTTCAATACCACTAACCATCAGGGAAATACAAATCAAAACTACAATGAGATACCACCTCACACTCATTAGAATGATTATTATTTAAAAAAAGAAAACAGAAAACAATAAGTGTTGACAAGGACATGGAGAAATTAAAATCCTTGTGCACTGTTAATGGGAATGTAAAATGGTACAGCCATTGTGGGAAATAGTATGGCAGTTCCTCAGAAGAATTAAAAATAGAACTACCCTATTATCCAGTATTTCCACTTCTGAGTATATACCCAAAAGAAGTGAAAGCAGGGTCTCAAAGAGATATTTGTACACTCCATGTTTATAATGGAATTATTCATAATAGCTAAAATGAGGAAGCTACACAAGTGTCCACTGATGAATGAATAAATAAATGTAGTATATACATACAATTAATACTATTCAGCCTTAAAAACAAAGAAGGTAATTCTTCAATATGGTACAACATGGGTGAACCTTCAGGACATTACGCTATGTAAAATAAGCCAGTCATAGAAAGACAAGTACTGTATGATCTCACTTATGTGAGAGTAGTCAAAATCATAGAGACAGAAAGGAGAATGGTGGCTGCCAAGAGCTGAAGAGAAGAGGGCAATGGGAGTTATTGTTTAATGGCTATATAGTTTCAGTTTTACAAGATAAAGCATTCTAAAGATAGATGGTGGTGATTGTAGCACAACATTATGAATATAATTAATACCACTGAACTATATACTTAAAAATAGTTAAGATACTAAATTTTATGTTATGTCTATTTTATCACAATTAAAAAAAAGGGAAGAAAAAGTAGCAGTAACTCTACAACTCTCCATAAAGGCTAAAATATAAATGGCAATACCAAGTGTTGAAAAGGAAGTGGAGTAACTGGAACTCTCATACACTGATGGTGAGAGTACAAATTGGTACAACCACTTTAGAAAACTGTTTGGTAGCACCTATTAAAACTAAATGTATGACTGGCTTATGATCCAGAAATTCTACTCTTAAGAATACATCCAAGAGATCTGAGTGCATGTTCTCACCAAAAGACATCAGTAAATATGTTCATAACAACTTTATTCAAAATAGCCAACTGTTAGAAACAACCAAAATGCCATCACAGTATGATGGATAAATGAAATGTGGTATATTCATACAATGGAATACTACACAGTGATTTTTTTAAAATAACGAACTATTATTACTAGTTACAACATGAATGAATCCTACAGGTTAAGCAAAAAAGCCATTACAGTACCTGCTGTATAATTCCATTTATATTTATATGAAGTACAAAACAGATAAGACTAATACATTGGTAGAAGTCAGCATAGTGTGAAGAGGGTATTGACTGGAAAAGGACATGAGAGAAACTTTTGGGGGTGCTGGAAAAGGACTATATCTTGATCTAGGTGGCAATTATACATTAATGTGATAAATCTTAAAAGAACTACGGAAAAAAGCCAGGCAGAAAAGTCTACATATGGTAGATTTTACTTATATGACATTTTGGAAAAAGGCAAAGCTATAGGGGTTGAAAACAGATCAGTAGTTTCCAGGAGCTTAGGGTTGGCGGAGGTGACTGACTGCAAAGGGACAGAGGGAAATTTAGGGATGATGGAAATGGCCTGTATCTGGTGCTACACAACAGAATACATGTACAAACCTCATACATTTTAAAAGGCTGAATCCACTTATAGATGTTTAGATAACTTTCTAGGCCCAAGATGGCGCTTGGGGTGCCATGTCAGCAAACCAAAACTTAGATAACTTTCATGTCCCTGGAATTGTGCCACTTGACCAGAAACTCAGTATATCCAGTCAGCAAATTCCCAGACACCAAGCCAACTCTAGGCCTTCTCACCCCAAACAAGGTTGACTATGTGGTTCCAAACAATCAGATATTTTCTTTGCTCTTCCTTGTTCTTACTTCTTTATCCTGTAAAAGATTCTTTGCAGTTTTCCATAAGGAGACTATTCACTTCTGGAAGTGTTAAATAAGTTTTTCGTATCATCTAAATTGTCTTCTTTAATTATTTTTTAACATAACTAATTATAATTCAATACCTACTTTAAAAATATTCAACAATCTATACATTTAAGATTAGTGCACTTTATATGTTAACTATACTAAGTGTATTTTATACTTCCATGAAAAAGTTTAAAATTAATTTTTTTTAAAGTAAAGGTTAAATGGGTTATAAAACATACGTTCCAGTCCAAACTCTGCCACTGTTTTGCTATGTCAAATACTCTAGTTGCAACTGAGTGGAAACAAAAAGTATTATGTCTGGAGTGAGCCCTGAGTTCATACAGTCTCACTTCACCCTATAGCGGAGGAGTGATTTGTGATATGCTGCACAGCTACTCAGTGTCAAGATGGAAACTAAAACCTAGGACATTTCACTCTCAAACCAACATTCCAGTTCAATTCCAGTTCAAGGGAGATTTTTTAGAAAGAAAAGAAAAGTCAAATCGATCATTTGGCACTACATAAGCTGCAAATGTTCAATCAATCGTGTAGCATTGGGCCTCTGTTGACACATATTTGCTCTCCACTTCCAAAGGTACTGAGAGAACTAACCAGAAGTTTGCAAAGTGCCTTGAGCTGTTTAAGCAGTAATACCTGAATAATCTGAGGTATCATAGATCCTTTGCTAACAGCAATTTACCATTAGATGTAGATTCCGGGAGTCCCCATTTAGGGAGCTCCAACTCAAAATCCAATCTTGGCATATCATCCACCTGTCCAAGGCTATCTCCAACATCACTTAGTCATGCAAAGTACACAAACTATTCTACTGCTGGTAGAGTTATTTAGGGTATAATCTAGGTTATATGACTCAATTAATTCCTCTGAAAATGTAATTCCTCTGCAACAAAGTCAACTCTTAAAAGAGCACACATGTACAAAAACTCAGATCTTAACAAATCCTGTAAAGCAGTGTTCATGGGCCACATAGTTGCCAACATTGTTCTGACAAAACGTGAACATGAGCAGTCGTGCCATACTTCTCTCTATCACTGAGACATTAAGGAAGTGCTAAATCAGTGGCCCCTAGTTCCCCTTTCTATGCTCTGTTTCTACCAAGATGATTCTTTGACCTCCCATTCTCTCCTGCCCCCACTAAGGCCCAAGCACCAACTTCTCTTTGACCTCCACCCCCCTGTCAAAACAGAAAAGGCTCTAGTATCAGTTATTTACCCTTTTTGACTGACTAATTGATTACACTTTAGTTTCAATAAGCTTTAGTCAGTATGTTAATTCAAGCAACATTTACATTTAAACCATTTTACACCCCATTGTATACTGGAGAATGTACAATTCTCCATTAAAGAATTCTGAACTTCAATTTCACTTTAGTAAGAAAGTAAGAAAACCTTTTGGAAACAAGGAAGAACTTGAGATCACACTATGCATTCCTAGCCTTGAGGATCCATGAACCACATTAGAATAACTGAGAGTCTATAGAAAGTACCCAAAGAATTGTTCCCTCATTCACTCACCCATTCATGCATTCAGCAAACATTTATCAAGTGCCTACCATGTGCCTGGGATTGTACAAGGCAGAGAGAATGATTAATAAGGTGTGGTCTCTATCTTGGAGTAATTTACAAAGAAGAATAACATACACGTTAAAAGAATTTCAAGTCCAAATGTGAGGAGTGCTCTCTCTAACAAATAAAATGCGAGAGAGGACAGGGATTCACTCTCCCTGGGGCAGGTTTCACAGCAGACAGAACTGTGAGCTCTGTTAGGCTGAGAAAGGCAGAGAAAGGGGCAAAGTGGGTTCTCTAAATCTTTTGGCCAAGTATATGGGGAGATGGGAGCGGGGAATGGTTACCTTTTTTGTGCAAAGAAAATTTGAGGCAGGAGGGGCTAACACCAAGCCCAGTGTCTCCTGCAGCCACAAACAAAGATAACTTGGGCTGTGTCAGCAGCTGGGGCCCTTCCTTTCATCTGTAGTCATCTGATGAGGCCAGTTGATGATAAGCCAAGATGTCATAAGCCCCTCAAAGGGAAGAACAGGTGCAAGCATTGCCATATAAGTCCACACTCAAGCCACACTTGTTAAAATGTGATTTCTCTATCAGGACACATCACTGGAACATAAATTTGATCCATATTCTTTAAAATAGTTACTATTTGGTTTTTTTCTGTTTTGGGCCTTAGAATTTCAAAGCCTTTGTTAGTGTCAAATTTAGGTTAACCAAGGGAAAAGGCTGATAATCAAGTAATGCCATTGCCTCACAATAGCTCCCTTCCGGCCAGGGAAGGATTCGAGGGAGGTCTTACCCAACTGTAGCAGCTAACAGCTTACTTCTGGGAGCCTGCAGAAGGCAGAGAATTTATCCCCCAATTCTAACAAAACCAGGTATGTACTCACAATAACCAGTGCCACCCACACCCACTTTGCTCAATTCCTGGGCCTAAGAAGCTTTCTTAGACCTTTAACTCCCTTTGCCCCAAAATTTGCAGGGGAATATGTTGTGTTATAAAACATACTGGATGTTACTTTAGTCAGTATTTAATATTTTGTATCACAAATATTTTTCTGGAGTTCTAAAACACAGACCTCAAACCCTTGTAGTATTCTGACCTCTAAAAATGTAAGACTGAATATCTATTCTTTCAACAAATATTTATCCAACAATGAGACAAATGGTTAGTTACCTGCCAAATACCTATCCTGTCTTTTTTCCATTTTAGTTGTGCCCCCCCACTTGGAGACAGCATTTCCTAGTATCCTTTGCAGCTATGTGTGGCCTTGGGACTAAGTTCATCACACTAAAATGTGCATGAAAACTATGTGTGCCACTCACAAGTTACTTACTTTGTAGGAAATTGCTTGCCTTCCACTTTCCCTCTACCTCTCTTCCTAAACACTGCAATGGGAATGTGGAGGTGACACAGCTTCAATCATGCAGACAAGACCTAAGGAATACTGAAACAGCACAATGGAAGAAACCCAACTGTGAATGACCTCATGGAGCTAAGGCACTCACCAGTCCAGGCTCTTACATTTTTCTGAAATTTTACATGCAAGAGAATTAAGTTCAGCTATATTTAAGCCACTGAGTTTTTAGATTTCTTTGGACCCTAGTTAATGTCAACATCCATTCAGTGTCCCTTGAGCTTTTACCACGTGATGAGAACTGTATGCTGAGGAAACATATGGTAGCAAATGGACAGAGACATCCTCTGGGCATAGGTTGTTATGATCTAGAAGAAGAGATTATATATATATCTACATGTGCAAACTGTGATCATGTATAAAGAAAACAAAGAGGGTGCTCAGGTAAGGCCTCTCTGAAGCACATCATTGACTGAAGGTCTCAAAAATCTTAGGAAAAAATGGGGAGAGGGGTTCCAGGCTGCAAAGCCCCTGAGACAAGAAAGAGCTTGGTTCTTTGGACAGAACTCAGGAAGGCAGGTGAACAATGTGAGCAGAATTGCAATAGGAGGAAAGGCTCTTCCTAAAGAGATATACAAACACATATATGTATAATTGCATAGACAAATTATCTTCCTTTTAGAGTTGTTCCTAACTCTACTTTCTTTTTTTAAACCAAAAGTTTTTCTTTTTTAAAACTTCTTCTAGGCACTCACATATTCCAGCACTGGATCATCTTGAAACCACAAGGACTCTGACTTGGTACCAACCCTAGATTCCATATACAGAATTTTCCCAAAATTAGATCCCCTTTTCCCTAAGTACTCAATTTCCCCAGGTTCATTTCTGTCTATCTCATCCTCTCTGTACATCCGTTCTGACTCACAAACACTTGAAAAGCCCCAATTCTGACTGTCTTCTCTTCCCATTCCCTTGGCTTTCACAGTCAAACAGGGGGCATGAAGTTTATATTAACATTTCCCGAACGTCTTTTCCTCCATGGCAAAAGTAATCATAAAACCTTAGCATTTGACCCAAATCACATGCTGGTCACAGCCACAACCAGAATTAAAGACTTACTCTCAAGTTACCCATTTTGGGGAGAAAGGAATGTCACCTATAATTACTCTATAAGACTATTACAATAAAATCCTAAGAGTTTAAATGTCTAACTAAATTTTAATAAAAATACTAATAAAAGTATAATATAACATAAATTAGGTAATAGGTTATACACTTCATTATGGTTTATAAACTCCTTGGAAAAGAATGGTATCTTCTCTCTGTAAAATTTTGCATTATCTCCAAATAAATGTTTTAATTAATGAAGGAGCAAAGTCACGAGACAGGATTCAAACAGAAGGCAGCAGGAAAGAAACCAGATGACAAGAGAGCAGAAGTTCCAAGTGAGGGCAGGGAGGGAGTTAGAGGAGGTCAGAAAGAGGTGAAGCCAGAAGGAATTCCTAGAGCCACGAGAGCAAAACTAGAGGTTCTTCTCAAGGGCAGTCACAGCCGACAGGTATTGAACCACTCACCTTAAACAACTACAGGTGTTCAATTAGGGACTGAACGAGATGTTTTCATGCCATTCTCAAATAAGAAAGGAAAAATTAGAGAGAAAGAACATGAGAAAGAGGAAAAGTAAGAAAATGAAAAATTGGATCAGTCAAGCAAGTTAGGGAAGAGAGTATATACAATGTGATTGAGAATGAGTGCTCAGGAGCCGGACTAAGTTTAAAAGTGAGTGTTGCCATTTTCTAGCTGAGTGACCTCACCCCTCAGTTTCCTCTTCTTTAAAATAGGGATTTTAATAGTACCTGCATCTCACAGTGTTGTGGAAAGGATTTTAGTGAATCCATGTAAAGTGCTTAGCACAGTGCCCAGTGCAGTATAAGCTATCAATGTGTCAGTTGCTCTTGTACATATTGGCTCAGCCTCAGAAGAATAACTACTCAAGATGATAAGATAGGAAAGCTTTAAGTAAAATAGGAAATAAGTTCTGTTCTACAACCAACTAGATAAATTTATGTTTTCTTGGTATATAAAAAAGGACCATCTTTGGCTCTTTTAACGTACTTGTTTAGGTGAAAGTGAACAGGGTGAAAAGGGTGTGCATTAAAAGAGCCCAAAGCTGGGGAAGGAGAGAAAATGGAAGGTGAAGAAACTTTCATCTGCTCCATCTTACATAGACACTTTGTAAACCATACAATCTAACTTTCCTCCCACAATTCCAGGCCATAGCCCACAAGACCTAAAAAATTTCAAAGCACTATTATGTGGTTTATCACATGATATATTATTAGGATTCTTAGTTGTAAGCAATAGAAACTAACTATTGGTGATTTAATTGGAAAAGGAACACATGGATAGCTCAGATAATTGCTAGGAAGACTAGAAATCAAGCTCAAAAAATGGAAAGTTTGACAGCCAGGGTCAGAGCTAAATATCACCACAGAGCCAGTCTGGTAAGGAGATAACCACCCTTACGCCAAACCCTGCCTGATGCTGCACCTGTACTGCCAAATCACTAGGCCTCACTGCCACTGGACGCCATCTCCAGCACCTTCACCGTGGCTGTGCTGCAAATAGATGAGGCTACCCAGAAAGCAAGGGTATGATTTCTGGCTCACAGTGAGAAATTTCCTATACATAAACGTGGTTCAGATGTTGGCCAATCTCACTCAAAGAAAGGAAGATTGGGAGAGGGAAAGAAAGAAAAGGGAAAAAAAAAATCTTATCTAATAAGTAATGGTACTTCTACTGTTTTAAGTAACAATCAAATAAAAATTATACCACACAAACACAGAAAATGTTTATGATATAACATAAGTGAAAAAGAGTAGGATTCAAAATTGTGGCACAATAATTACCTTTAAGTACAACTATGCATAGGGCCAAAGACTGGACTGTAGAAAAAAAGCTATATTTGGAAGACTGCAACTAGGTTTTTTCCTATTAATAATTTTATCTGTATGACATTATAGAACCACACTCCTTCTTTACTAGACTATGAGTATTGCAAGCAAGTCATTGTTACTCTGAGAGCTTCAATGTGTCAGCAATAAAACCCCAAATAGAAGAATTAATCTTTTTCTATGCATGTGCATAATTATATATTTTTAATATTTTTTACAGAACTAAGATCACTTATAGCATACATATAGGTTCATAACAACCTAACATTAGGTTTCTAAAACATAAACATTTTAAATCTGAAATTAAATTTAAGGTTAGTCCTAATAGCATTATTACAGTCACATCCTTAAGATATCAGGCCTCCACATGTGAGAATTAAATGTGTGGGCTGTGAATTCCAACTTTACCAATCATTTATCGTGTAATGGTGAGAAACTTACAGAACCAAGCTTCAGTTTCTCCATTTGTAAATGGGGATAATAAAAGCCACATCATAAGATGTCTGTGAAGAATAACTAAGATAATGCATACAAAACTGAGGTAATGCGTATAGAACTCTTATTCAAGAATGTCTTAAATAAATGTTAACATAAAAAAATAAGTTGTCATAACTTGCCAAGTTTGGGTCCCTCTCATAGAAGGAGTGTATTGTATGCAAGACAATGAATTGCAAGTTAAGTCTTGTGGTCCACAGGGAATGTGTCAGTGACGCCTGAATGCTCTCAATTTCCATGGTGCCCGAATCAAGGAACAACCAAGGAGTTAACATGCATCTAAGTGGCTTGGGCAGGACAATTAAGAGGTTCAGCTTTTTTCTTTTCTTTTCTTTTCTTTTTTAACTTTTTTGAAAACTTTATTCCATTTTGGGGGGTAATCAGTTTACTTATTTATTTTTTAATGGAGGTACTGGGGATTGAACTCAGGACATTGTGTATGCTAAGCACACATTCTACCACTTAGCTATATCCTCCCCCTTCAGCTTTTTTCTTGATTTTGTCTCTAGCTCATCTGTCAAACTATATAAAAAATTTCTGAAGTGGAAGAAATAAAATGGATCAGCCAGTTCCTCTTTACCTGTGGGATAGGAGGGATCTGGGCAGTCACCCTTTCTGTAGGATTCATGGAGGTTAAGTAGGAAGGAGGAACCCTCTGGCTATATATCTAGTTATTCAAACCTGCTTATTCATAATAACTTTTAGATCTTCAGTATTTAATTATTAATGTAATTAATTACTGAAATTACTACATTTAATATAGTATAGTAATTAATCATTAATGTCATTAATACATCTAGCTTGAGATTAACTTTTGCCTGCCAATTTTAATATCCACTTAAGTACTTATTAACGATATAAGTAAATATTTTTTCTTACCACTATTGCTGCTAGCACCTTTCCGGGCCTTAGTTTCTTCACCTGTAAAATGGATAAACCAAATTAGATGATTTCTAATGTCTCTTCTTGTCTTAGATTCTGTGATTCAAAACTAAATAATATCAGTAATATTGCAATATTTGTAACTATGCCAAGTCCTTGTTCAATTATGAAAGTTAGAAAAGTAGGAGGAAGCAACAACCTGTGCTTCTACATACAATTCTTAATCTGACTCAGTGCAAACTGAGTTCTGAGAACAACTGGCTTCTAAAGACTGGCTCTCTTTAGGACTTAATACACATTCAGTCAAGTTCTTGTTGAACCTGGTTCCCCTTGTTATTCTTAGAAAGTGTTAAGTGGTAAACTATGAGGGGTAGCCCGTGTGGGTGAGGATGAATTATTCTTTTCCGTTTATCTTTAAATGTAAATTGTGACTGGATTTGAAGTATATAAAATAACTAAGTAAAAACTGAGGGGTTGGGACATCATGCATTCAAATGTTGCCAACCATATAGATGCTAGCTTCCATGGAGACAACACATCTGTATTTTATATATTTCCAATTTTGTCCACATGTTAGGCATGCCACAGACAGAATTTGTGAATATAAAGTGTATTTTCTTCTCCTTGCAAATAATTCCCTTAGGCAATTAGTGTCAGATATGAGAAAAGTCTTTTATTGTAAAGTTAATCCTCTCATTGACTTTACTGGTAAACTTGACCTCTCTCTTTAGCTTTGTTTTCATTCAAATATTTGCCATTCGCTAATTTTCCCAAGAATGTATAGCCACAGTATGCATATACATCTGATATTAAAATATCAGTTTCTCCAACTCTTTAATTATTTACCAGTAAGCAATTATCCACTATGATACCTGTATCAAACACCAACAGCCAGATAACTCTTTGTGGAGGATTTACGTGGTTGGCCCTGTGGAGGAGCACTACAACAAAATGGGTAAGGGGTTGGGCTCTGGGGTCAGTGGACAAGTTACTTAATATCTTAGCCCTCTCCATTTCCTTATCTGAAAATCAAAACAATGAAAATACTTCCTTCTTGAGGCTGATTAAATAATTTAATGTATGTAAAGTATTTGACATACGACTTGGCTCAGAGTAATTCTGAATAAATACCAGATTTTCAGGATACTGGAAAACCACATCAATTTTAGAGAATAACTTAAAAGTCAAGACGAACATTCACCTGATTTTGTAACTTAAGAATCTCCCAGGTATAGAAAAAATTAAGTATCCTACCCAAGCTTATACTGTGAATGAGAAAAGACTAAACCCAAGTGTCCTGAATTCCAGTCCTGAGTACATTCCAGAGGGATTGCCTCGTCATACTGGATGCCAAGAGCCCTGCCCTCAAGAAGCTTAAGACCCCATAGCGGGAGCCCAGACTAACATACACAGAGAGTCGAGCTCACTCACAACCTCCGTTAGCTGCTCTATAACAAAGCTACCAGTGCAAAAGATGGAGCTCTGAGGAGGGGCTCAGCTGAAAGAGTCAGAAGTAGTACAGGAGACTTTTTAGAAAGAAGGGAGACTTGAGGCAAGGCAGGGTCTAACTCTGAAGCTGAATGAGGAGAGGACATCCGAGAAACAAGGACGTTTCCCTGAGTAGAGAAGCACTTGCCTCTCCAGGAACATTCACGGTTTAGAAAGTTCTACTCATCACACTGCAACCCTCACCTCTACCTCAGAACATGTAAGCTGAACTAGAAGGGAATGCATGCGTTACTCAATTAAATATATTTTGAAAATATCTGAGAGGAGGGCGCGGGCAGGGATTAAAGTCTCCCTCCCCTTTCAAATCTCAAAAAGGTGAACTAGGGGGCTGGTCTTCCGACCCGGTTTCCTGCCCTCAGGAGAATGTTCTAAGGCCCAGGCCCTCACCGGGAGTCAGGCGGCCGCCTGAGGCACTTGAGCTCTCCATTCCAGCTCCTGCGACTCCCTCCTGGTGCACCCCCGGGCGCAGGGGTGCTGGCGGGAAAAGAAGGAAGAAGCGGGAGGCGAAGTGGTCCCCGGAGACGAGGCGGGGCTCTCGGCCGCCGCAGGGGGCGCGCCCCGACTCCCGCGGCGTTCACGGTCAAGCCCGCGGGCACTCGGCTGGCTCGGCGGCGCCCGCACACTCGGAAGGCCCGGAGGCTGCTCCTTCCGCGCCGCGTGGGTCCCGCGAGGACGCGAACTGGAGCCGCGGCGTTTGCTCCGGAATTCGGAAAGAGAAGCCGGGGGAGCGAAAGGGGAAAGTGGTCGTAGCCATGCCGTCGGGGCTCCCCTCCACCCGCGCTGGCCCGCGGGGGCCGGGCGGCACCCCTAACCCCATCCCCCGAGCTAGTGGCGCCAGCCGGGCCGCTGGGAGGCAGGCGCGGGTCCCCGCGAGGCTCGGGCAGCTGCCCCCTGCGCTCCCTGAAGCAGGGACCCCATTTGTTCCTTGTAATGGAAAATTCCCGTTCATACGTTCCCAGACCGCACTGGTGATATTTGGCGGGCATTGGGGGGAGGGGGTTCGCGGGGGGGGTCGCCTACCATTTAAAATCATTGCTTTCTGCCTTCTCGTTACGGATCTGTGGCGATTTTTCTTTGAAAAGGCAGTAGGTTGTAGTTTGGGCAATGTCCAGCGTGGCTAAAAAGTCTCCCGATTTGAAGAGTCATTCAATAATTTTTCCTTTATTTTCTGTTGCAAACAGTTGGAGTGTTTTTTTTCAACCAAGAAACCACCCAAGCCTGAAAGGAAAACGTAAAACAATCTGATTTCTATAGATTAGCCTTGTGACTAGACGTTTTACAAACACGTTTTTGACAAGAAAAATTTAATGGAATTTTTTTAATGGAGACACATTTGAGGTGTGTCTGGAAATACTGAAAAAGAAACACTGGGCTTTTCATTTATTCACAATAAGCCCAAACTGCAGTCTTTCCAGAATATTTTGCGGGACATAATTGGGATTTGGGATTGAGGGGGAAAGAGTTCATAGGCTAACGTCTGCGGAGCAGAGTAGTTTGATTGATATTAGGTTTTCGGTTCTGCAACCCAAAGGTCAGCTGTATTTGCTGACTGGTGTTATTAAAAATAAAGGCTGTAAAACGCTAGGGATTCCAGTTCAGCTCTTCAAACACTGACAGCCGTAGATGTCCCTTTGGGCAGCAGGTTCTGCTGAGATCAGTACGACCCCACTGAGGAAGGAAAAGTTCTGTTGCAAGGAAACTTTATGTTAATTTTTGGGGTTTGGAGTGCCTGTGGGTTTGCACCCACGTGCGCGTTTTAGGTACATGAGTGAGTCGTGGAGAAAATCAAGAAACATGAACCGAAACATTCAGGAAGATATGCTGTACCACAAACCAAACAGAAACAAAGGCCAAAAAAAGATTCAGGGTTCAGACACCCCTGAAATGGTCCTTGCATCTCTAAGCCCTTCGTAGCTGATACCTCCTGATAATTTAAAGGAGTTTTATCTTGGGTGCAGGCAACTCTTCTTTCATTTATTCTTCCCTAGTCTAGGTTTAAAAACAAATATATATATATATTTGTATATATATACATACATACATACATATATACATACACATATATTGAACCTGCTCACTCTGTCTCTATTTTTATATTTTAAGAACATATGTCTTTAAAAGTAAGTAGCCTAATGTTTTGTTGTTCAAACAAGATGGCAGAAACATTCAACTGGGAGATGTTTCAAAGATCCAGTAATCCTGATGGCCTCAAAATCAAGGACCTGACTGAGTGGGTGACTGGTAAACCAGAAGCGGAAAAATTTAAGCAATATCCAGCCTGAAACAAATCACATAGAATATATGAGAAGGAACAAGATCGAATCAGGAATTTAAAATTAAGCGTACTGGCTTCAGGTTCTAAGCCACTCTGGTTTTTATTTAGAAAGTAAGAATATTCATATTATGTGCTCTAAGTTAAATCGATCTACGTCTGGGTGCCTTATCTATCTGATTCATAAAATGAGAGTTTGGATAGATGGATTCCTTTCCATTCTGGTCACCTAGGCACAAGAAGTCTTAAGGCAGAACTTTTGGAGTCACTTCCCCACTCCGCTCCCCCCAATCCTGTCTAAACAGCCATCTCAGATGGATGCTCTCAGAAATGAAGGCAAAAAGTAGATTATCTATAGCAGGGGGTCACCAAAGTTAGACATCTAGTGAGTAGTTTATTTGATAGGGACATACTAACTCATGTTCTTGTGTGTATTGAAAACAGCATTTCTAAGAGTGAGAGAGGTATTTTACAGTCCCATTCAATATAAAGAAAGATGCAAAAAATAAAATCTATTTTAAAAATCCAAAAAGGAAGAAAGAAAGAAAGATGCTGTTCATGCACTGATTTCAAAATTTTAAACAGAAGTGTTGCCTGTCATTCAAAATAGTAAATTAAAGACTCAGATTCCTAGAGCTTCTACTGCAAGGATGATTATTCTTCAGGAGGAAACACATACAGCAGTGGCTTTTTTTTCCCCCACAGATGTGCTCAGCCATCAGAAAAGCTTAATAAATCCCTATTTAGTATGCATTTATGCAGTGATTACATGAACTTTGACCTCCGAAGAGCTGTAGCAATTAGCTTCAGTGTCCAGCATCTTCTCCCACCATTCCCCACTGGCTTCCTTGGGCTTTCCTTTTTCATCTCAGCAGTTCGTGTACTAGAAGGGCATAAAATTTTAAAGTTGACTTTCCACCTGAGGTATTTGCTTCTATACAAGTCACTTCCCCACTCCGCTCCCCCCAATCCTGTCTAAACAGCCGCCTCAGATGGATTTGGGGGCTCTGATTGTCGATATTACTCAAACGCAAATGGATTTCAATTCAATCTTGCCCTGTACTTTCCCAAAGAAGATAAACTCTAATGGCCCAAAGAGCTTCATTTCATAGCTCGTGGCATCTGAAATAAATCGGATCCCTCCTGTCAGGCTAATTTAACGTTTTTAAAATATTCAGTGTAATTTGTTTTGAGTTGAATGAAACCTAGTGGACTGGCAGAAAGCTAGAAGAGGAGGCAGGAGAAGGGCAGACCCCCCTCCCAACCCCACCCCTAAAAAAAAAAAAAAAAGCCAGGAAGGGAGTGGAAAGTGTTTTAAGTTTCTAGTAAGCACTGTTTAGCAAAAGAATAATAGGAAAGTTGCCCCTTTTCCCAAAGAGGGATGGAACTGTAATTGTTGCCTTTAGCAGAGAGCTCAGATAAACCGCTGGGACTCATTCTAAAGTGACCCATCACTGCATTCATCTCTTCTTGAACTTTCGGTGAACCTGAGATTAAACAGGGGTGAGCAGCTAAGCAGTTTGTTGTTAGCAGCCTTTTCAACAACCCTTTCAGACTGAGTAAATATTGATCGGTTTGAATCTGATTGCCCCAGAGGAAAACACCACAGCATCTGAATAGCCTCCAAAAGTAAACTTTCAAAGGTGAAGCTGAGAGCAGACTTCAGAGCCACAGCACGATTTCAACTCAGCCTAGTTTGGGGACACCCTGAATTTCTGGAGAACTCTGAATGAATGTGAGAGAAGAGAAGTGAGAAAAAAATCATTTGGAAACTGGAATTTTATATTGCAATGATCCCAAGCTCCTAACTGAGACTCTTGTCCCTTTAAAATTTATCAACAAAACGTTATTTTCTGTTTTCTCTCTTCTGTCATTTTAGTTGCCATGGCTGCCATTTTTCAAGGAGCTAACCATGCTCCTCAGAGACCAAAACAGAAAAAGAGAGACCTTGAAATAGGATGTGTTAAGCGCCTTTGATTTAATCGATTGGGACAACTAAAAAGATACAAATGTTTTCCTCGTTGAAAGGTATATTAATGTTTCCTAAATGCATTGCTTGTTAACTGATTTATTCCATGACCTAGAAAAGGCTTGAGATGTTTAGCCATAATTCATCGTTCTCCTCCCTCTCAACTACATTTAAACCAGCACCTTGAAGATTGGAATCTCCGGGATTCCAGCAGGCCGACCCTGCTTTTAGATATTGAAATCTCGGCAGTGGCATGCAAATGACACTTTAACACATTAAAGTATTTGGAAACCAGCCATCTGTTTTGCTGTGTGACCTTACACTAATAAACAAAAGATACCATATAAAGCCAGGCGGGAAATGAAAGAAAGAGTTGGCCGACTTTGAAGTTTTTCTCCATCCACTTGAGTCTTTTAGAAGCAATCTCAGAACCCAGGAGCCGAGGGGAGGGCACAGGGTGCCCTTGATATGGCCGCAGCAACTGCGCCTGCAGAGTCCGGGCTTGCTGCCTTTTGACAGGGAACTACAGGAAATTTCAAGGATACACCAGGAGGCCTGCAAATAACAAGTTTTTGTAGGATTTCTCTCCCCAGTACAATCCCAGCCCATCCTTTGTATAACACCCTTTGGTGAGGAAGGAAGTCATATGTCTGTATTTGTTTGTCATGCTGTAAAATTTCTGCTCTACTCTTGGGGCTAAATTAAAGCTTTCAAAAACGTGTGAAAGTAAAGGAAACTGTGGTAAGAGGTCTAGGAGGAGAGCCACTTTGAACTCTGATTTGCTGGCTTCCTCTCCTTGAGAGCAGCAGATTCTTACGTTGGTCAGAAGCAACTTGAATATTGAGAGACTTCCTCGTGGCTTCCACAAGTTCACCTGGAAAAACCTGTTGAACCCAGAGGAGAAAATATAATTTTTTTCTGGGTTATGTGGCATGGAATTCGAACTGTAGACCCATTAGCGCCCTGATGGCTGTGAAGTAAAAGCTGAATTGGATGGGAATGAGATGTGTAACCCAGAAGGAACTGGGGGTGGGAGTTAAAAAGTGGCAGGAAAGGGTGGATATTGACAGGAGGACTGGGAGGAGGGATACAAGGGTTTACTCAGAGCAGACCACACTCAATTTAAAGGGTGGAATACTTTGGCGCACTATCTGACAATCCAAAAAAAGAAAGAAAGAAAGAGAGGTGGCGTGGGGGCCTCATCCTCAAACAGCTTTATACTGAGCTAATTAAATGTGAATCTCTCAGCTCTTGGTTCACTGATGTGAGGAAAGACTGACTGAAGAGTTTCAGCTTTTGAAGGGGATTCTGTTTATATATATGTCAACATTCAGTTGGAGGTGAAAAGGTTAGCACTTGACCCAGGAAGTATCCATGTTTGTTTCAAAAATAGATCTGCTCCATAAATTTCTTCACCATTCATTTTTTCCATGATGAACTTTGATTATGATAAAGAAGTTGTTGCTATTTAAAGAAAATCAAACTATTACATAGACATTGGCTAGGTGCAGTTACACTTACAGGGGAAGCTTCAGCTACATGATGAAAAGCATTTACTCTTTTTTTTTTTCAAGAACATGATCCATCTCTTTGAAATTACACACCACCCTTCTCCCCTTCCTCACGTGAAATGAGCCAACTTTGTCGGAACCAACAAATTGTAGCCAAGCCAAATACATGGATGCTTAAGCATATCTGAAACTTGAATATATTTATTACAGACATCTTAAGACCCGTAAACTCTGCTCTGGATCATATCACTCCAGATCTCAGAGCTGCTCATGATTGTACAGGAAATGGGGAATATCACAAAGGCTAACTAACTGATAGAACTCAGTGTGGTACTTTAGGGACATCAAAACATTGTGCGACATGCAAAAGCCTATTCACGAATCACACAAAATATACATTCATTGTGCCATCCATCACATTAACGATTGAGTTGAAAATACATCATATCCAGCTAAGGTAACTGTGGAAAGAAGAAGCTGGTTCGAAGAGTACATTTAGGACCCGAATAATCTAGCACAAATTTTAGAGTGTGGCCAGAGAAACAAGAAAGGGGTGGGGATGGGGAGAGACTCAGCACAGGAAGCAAGGTTTCTGACCTTGTATTCTGCAGGCCTTCTTAACTCACTGAAAGAACAAATTGAGGCTACCCTCTGAGGCATCTGATTTTAAATGAGATCTCTTATTCTTTAACCTACAATCACATAGAAAGTTGTACCAGCTTTGAGAGTTTGCCCACCCTGTTTTAGTCACTTAATCTAAACATTTCTAGAAAATCTGTATAAAGATAAATCTTTCAGGACAAAGTATTTACAACCAGCAAACTCAAACACTATGAAATTGAATTAAATTAAGGAATGAATTAATTGTGTAAACACGCTCATGGTACATCTCTTCTTCATGAGCTCCTGGACTCTCCTCTTTCTCTAGTCTGCTTTATGGGCAAAGTAGGGGAGAACTGTAAATATACACATAGATAAAAGATAAGGGGCCTCCTTCTGACATGATTCTGCTGGCAAGGAGACTATATTCCAAAGGGCATCTGAAAGGAACAGTAGGTTCTGTGGAAATCTCCTAAAAGTAGGAGTGTTAGGGGCCATCAGAAAATTGATGCTGGCACTCAGTCTGCATTAAGGAGCCAACACTCCCTCCTCTTTCCCTTCCCCATCAAGTCTCTATTCCAGAATTCTCTGGAAATACATTATCTTGGCCAGGAGTCCCCCAGATAGGATCAGAAAGGAAGAGAGAGATTGTAAATGGAAAGGAAGATAAGCTAAGAATGTGCTTTAGGTGAGAAGTCCCAGCCGGAAGACTAGCCTGGGCTGCTGAGTTTGGGGCTGGGGCGGCATCAGTGCGAGGTAGGTAGAGTGTCTGAGGCAGAAGACCCCGGGGAAGGAATGCAGGGTGACGAGCTGGACTTTTCTGAGGATTCCTCGGCCTTCTCCTCGCTTCCCGGTGGAGTGGCTGGAGAGATGGGCAAGAGGCCCTCCTTCTCTCGCTTCTTCTGCTTCATTCGGCGATTCTGGAACCAGATCTTCACCTGGGTCTCATTGAGCTGCAGGGACGCGGCAATCTCCACCCTGCGGGCGCGCGTCAAATACTTGTTGAAGTGAAACTCCTTCTCCAGCTCCGTGAGCTGCTTGGTGGTGAAGTTGGTACGCACTGCATTGGGTTGACCCACATAGCCGTACTCTCCAACTTTCCCTGGGGGCAAGGTGGGAAGTGATGAGAGAAAAAGGTAAAATTTTTATAATTGATATGAGATTCCCTACACCCTTCAAAGCAACATTTAGGTAAAGGGGGAATCAAGAATTTCTCAACACAAACCGTGCTGGAGAGTGTGAGTGATGAGGTGTAAAGGTTGTTAATCTGAAGCCGACCATTAACTTCATCAGACCAGTGATTAATAGAGCCTAGAGATATTAACAGAACGCCCCCCTACACACACAAACACACCTACCCACTTCCCCATTTCCTACTTCCAAAACCTCTAAAGCCCAGCCCCTTTGGAACCACAACAGTCCCAGATGTTCCTTTGCCCCAGCTGCACCTGGGCAACCTCCCAGCACCCTACAGCACTAGTGGGAAACAAGAACTTGGGGGAAAAAACATAATTAATTTGCCTTGCAAACTAAACATACCAGCTCCTTCCAGAATCATCAAGGAGCAATCTTGGAATGGCAAGACTGACCTGTTTTGGGAGGGTTTCTTTTGACTTTCATCCAGTCAAAGGTCTGAGCTGGAGAAGACGTCTCTGATGCAGGGGAGCGACAGGCTTCTTGGTGGCTGGCGTGGAGAGGGGACAGGGAGTTATTATACGTGGCCAGGGCCAGGCTCTGGTGCTCTTGTCCATATGAGTGGTGAATGTACTGAGGCGAGCCCACCGCGCCCCCAGCATAACCCTGGTGGTGGTGGTGATGCTGGACCATGGGAGATGAGAGATTTCCAGAGTAAACAGCGGGAGCGCACGAGGGGTACCCACCACTTACTTCTGCTTCCTGATTTAACGCGTAGGGGCTGTAAGGCGCGCCGAAGTTCTGCGCACTGTAGCCTGGACCACAACTCGAGTGGGAGTAGGACACCCCCAGGTTCCCGGGAGTCTGGTAGGTGGCCGGCTGGGGGTGGTGATGGTGGTGGTGGTGGTGGGGCGGGCTGATCTGCACCCCCCTGCTCACTAGGAAGCGGTCGTCGCCGCCACAGCTGTTGGCACTGACCGCGCACGACTGGAAAGTTGTAATTCCATGATCGGAAGGGTAGGCTCGCGCTGAGCAGGTTCCCGAGTCGCCACCGCTGAGGATAGGGTATTCCAGGAAGGAGCTCATTCTTGCATTGTCCATCTGTCACTGAGTGACCGGGTCCTGCGAAGCTCTGGGCGACCGTGCCAACTTTCTCACTTCCTCCATGGGGCTGGAGAAGAAAAATGATATGAATGTACAGTGCGCAGGAGGGGGGGCGGGAGGGCGGAGGGCGCTAGGGGAGAGGCACGTGACTGTATCAGCCAATGGCCGAGCCTTCTGCGAAAGTTTGCTGGCTCCTGCGGTGATGGATCACCGTTTCAGTGGCATTTAAATCCCCGGCGCTCCTCAGTCTAGGTGACGCGCAGTCGCCCCCCCAGGCAGCTCGGGCAGCAGCAGCAGCTGCGGCGGCTGCAGGGGCATATTCGGAGCGCTGGGGCGACGGGCAGCGGAGGCTGCCTTCTGCGCGCGCTGACTCTGATCGCCACCCTTCTCCGGGAGGGGGTGCTGGGAGGCATCCCCAGTCACCGCCCCCTCCCCACGGTGCACAGAAAGAGGAACTGGCAAGAGGTGAGAAGCGAAGAGGGCTCCGCGCTCTCTTGGGTCGGGAATCAGGGGGCGGGAGCATTGTGGGCCGCCACTAGCACAGAGGCCGAGCCCGGAACGCGAGGAGCTGTAAGAGTCGCTCCCCGGGCGCTTTCACTGCGGTCCCTGCTGTGTTGCCGTGGGACAGTGAGGAGCGCCGAGAACTGTGGCGTATGACGAATCTGGGCCACCAACTCTCCAAACTCCAGAAGGAGAGGAAAGTGCGCAGAGGGCTGGCTGGCTGGGAAGATCTCGAGTGGGCGTGGATGGGAGGAGGGCAAGAAAGGAAACTTCCCTTCTCCAAGGAGGGTCTTGAAGCCCCTTTCTCCCCTTCCCCCCTCCCCCCACTGGCTATTAGCATGGCAACGGGGAGCTTCTGTAATTCGACGCCCGGGAGCGAGTGAGCCTTGGGAGTTAAGCTTGCCGGAAGAGGTCGGGGTGGCCCGGCTCTTCGCCCTCCCTCTCTCCCCGCTCTCCGCCCCTTTCTCCTCCCCATTCAGAATTGCTCTGGGAGCCCTACGGGGTCCGGAGCAACTCCGCCGCTGGATTTTGAGGGGTAGGAGGCGGGGGAGAGAGATGACGCTAGCGGACGTGGCCAGCGTGGGGGCCGGGCCGTACGCTGCAGACCATCTGCCGGCTCCCTAGGACCCAGAAGTCTGGGTCCTCCTAACCCGACCTCAGAAGGCGAGCAAGTACACAGCTCCAGCAAAGTACGCTAAACTACCATCCCCGCCCCCGCAACGTTTCTCGTTTTCTGGAGGGGGATGTTAGGAATGGTAGAGCCTCCTTTATCCACCCCCATCCCGATTCTGCTGCACAACTGAAGTGGGGGTGAGAGCTGGCAGGTGGGAGGGCGGTGGACAGATGGTTGATGGTGGATGGGACATTTTTTTCCTCCCTTTTGTGACTGACTGTAGTTACTTGTGTGAACCTTCAAGTCTCTCCCTAGAGAGACACGTGTAAATCTGAGTGTCATCCCAGGACAGGGGTCCTGTTCTCCATCACCCTCATCCTACCCGGATGCTGACGGGGTCGTTAATTGCTGTTTACTATTAGGTTTCGTGTCAACCCTTGGCTTATAGAGAGAAAAGGCCAGAGGCCAAGAATTGATGCATTCTTAGGTAAAAGAAATCCAAAGATCATCCAAGAAGTTTTGTAGCCAATGCTGTGCAGGTTTTACTCTGACCATGTTTGCCACATTGCAATCGGACAGATGAAATTTATCTGAGGATTGTATGTGGATTTGGGGTTCCCACTCGCCTCTAGTTTTCCCTTCCCAATTAGAAGAAGGAAGTTTTGCTCGAGGCAAGCACATTTCCAATGTGTTAGCCTTTCAGGTTTCTGTGTCTTGTTCTCCACATATAGGAGTTCCCTCCTAACCTGTCCACAACTCTGGCAGATATTTGACTATGGATTCCTTCAGTAGCAAAGAAATATTTCCCCTAAACATTTCCTTTTGAAAGTGTACTTTCCTGTGACCTTTGACCCATCCCCAATAATGGTTAAGAAGGAGGCAGAAAAGGTCACTCCTGCCCCAATTGCAGCATCTGGGGAACCTCATCCTGGAGAAGGGAAAAGGCAAGGCAGCCCTACCGATGGTGGCTTCCTTGGGAGTGCCAGGCCTCCAGTCAGGGGTAGAGAAGGGGCTCCTGTTGGAGAGGAGGTAGGACGTGAGTGGGTCTCGGCTGGCATTGCGAAGGATCTGCTCTCCCAGCCGAACCCATCGGTACGTTCTCCTCACTTGTCTCTTTCTTGTCCCTTTGTTGGCCTCCTCGGCCGCCGGCCACAGGGCTCGAGCCACAAAGCCACCCTAGTCCACGTGCCGCTCGCCTTCCTCTGCTTGTTCTCGGCCTCTGGCGCTCCTCTCCCTCCGCCTCTCTTCCTCCCTCCGGGCCTCTTTTCAGGATGGAATCCTGGGTGGAGCGTTTTTCTTGGGATCACAAGTGTGCGCTCGCACCCTCGCCCGCTGCACGCGGGCGGGCGACCAGCCTGCCTCGGCTCACTGCTCCCGGCAGGCCGGGCTCTCGCGGCCTGGCCAACTCCGCCCCGGCTGGCTGCCCAGAGCGCTGCTCTCCCGGCGCGGCTCACAAAGGCAGCCTCCTCTGGCCACGAGCCCGCAGGCTTCCGTAGCTCGGTTCCTTCCCCACCCCCACGAAATACTAAGGCTCACTTCTCCTTGTAGGAGACCCTTGGTCCTCTGGGCAAGTGGTCTAGTGCCCCAAGACTCGAGCTAGTCTCTTTAACCCCCCCCCCCCCGGAGAGTGGGTGAAAGGCGAGCTTGGTCACTAAATGATCGCCTGCAAGCGGCTGCTGGGCTCAAAGCGCCTCTTTCAGGGCTCTTCTACTAGAAGGGGAAGGAGCGAGGAGGAGACAAAACATCGCCGAGGCCCGAGCGGTTCACGGCATCCGCGGCTCAGCCAAGCTGTTGTTTTTAAAGAGCAATAAAAATGAATTATGACTAAACGCCTTCTAACTTAATGCTTTCGGACGGGATCCCCGGCAAATACGTAAGAGGATTTTTATTTGTGCATGTGTTCCTGCAATTGATCTCTTTGATGACATTCTCATTCATAGAAAGCGTTTGATTTATGAGTGTAGGATGAATCGCAAACAGCAGCGGCTTAGCCCTGGCCGCAGCCCGGCCGCCTGCTCAGCTCCGCTCTGCGCCTGGGGCAGGAGATCGGCCGGGGTCTTCACACGCCTCCACCACTGCCGGGATTAAGGGGCCAAAGAGTGGGGGAAGGTAGGGAGCATACCTAGGAAGAAAGATCGCTGTTTCCTAATAACTTATAAGCCTTTGCTATTGAGAGCCGGGTTCTTGAATCAACCCGCCCCCTACACATGTTGCTTACACGCTGCGTTTTCTCACGGTCAGTAGCCATCAGAACAGAGCTCAGTGAGGGAAAAAATAAACATAGGGAGACATAAGAAGGAAGGAAAAAGACAGAGTAACCCAGTAACATAGCCTAGATTACATTTTATTGATATTTCATTTAAAGTGCTTTTCTGCTTTTTCTCTCTAGAAACTGGTTTAATTTATAACCTAGGGTGTAGAAACATTCTATTTTAAATCTCATCTTGCTAACCTGACTTCAAAGATTTAATGGTCCATTATTTGCCATGTAAACATATTTAAGAATGAAATATTGATTTTTCTGACCCTGGGGGAAAAAAAATCCTAGTTTGACTGAACCAAAGGATTGGAAAGAACTCTTTCCAAAGTGCATTTTCCAACTGGTAACCTCTGTTTTGTTTTATTTTTGTTTTTCTCTTTCAGGTCTGTTTGCCTGGACCCATCAACAGCTGGGAGACTAATCAACCACACTGAAAATGTTCGGGGATTTGTGGGGGAGGGGTTTGGAATGTAGATGTTTGAAACAGATATGTATAAATAAATGAATTGTTGATAACTTAGTTATTGACCTGATACCTTAGTTATTGGTAGCTTGTTAAAGAAACTTCATGTTCCTCCTTCCTGGAGTTGGGGGTTTCTGTAGGCACTTTGTTTCTCCACTTTCAAAAGCTTGGGCTTGGCCCAGCTCTGAGGCTGCCCAATCATGTTTCTATTACCAATTTAAATCTATGGCTTGAACCTCTACATTGAAAAACCAAATCCATTCCCTTAAAAAACAACAACAACAACAATAACAACAACAAAAAAAATCCCCACACTTCTCAGAAGCCCTAACCATTTTTTGGCTTTCTTTTCCCTTGCTGACTGTTGAAGACTTTGAACATGCCCCCTTTAATAAATATATTAAAATTGAAAAAGAAAATGGATTGTTCCAGAATTTTATTTACCAAGTTAGACTAAAAGAGGAAAAAGAAACCGTTATGAGCCTTAAGAGGGGGAGAAAAAAAATAAGAAAGCTACTTATAGCAAAGGAGAATTTATTCTACCAAAAATACGCATGACAATGCATCCTAATGTAATACAAAAATAAAAAGAAAGTGAAGATACAATTATATGATCACTTTCTTGCAGGCCTCATATATTGCTTTCAGGAAATCACATAGAGGATTGTTGGGCTAGATTTAAAACAACTAAAACTCCAAAATAATCTGAAAAAGATGGCTCTGAAACTGGGTCAGGGGAATCACTAAAGAGAAAATCTTCAGCATTTAAAGAAGGGAGAGGGTAGATGGATGGAGAAGAAAATAAAATTAAAATTAACTCTCAGAATAAAAGAAGGCAAAACCACCTGGTCAGAGGGGTTTTTGTTTTGTGATGCTTTGTTTTGTTTTAATGTTTTTAGTAATTCAGATGCTGCAAGTCAATTGTGGTGAGTGTGTCTGTAAAAAAGTCAAAGCTGTCAGCTGAAATATCTACAGGACTGTCGAGGGAACCTGGCAAACTGGGCGAGACTGCATCTGAAAGCTGCAGGCAGGAATCTGTGGAAAAAACGTTAAAGTCCTGCAAAGAGGGGACCTCGAGGGCCTCGGGACTGTCATTGTTTAGGCCAGAGCCACAGTTCTGGCCCATTGTTGACAAGCAGTTAGGAACAGTGGGTGACTGGTGCTGAAAATGTTTCAGATTTTTCTCATTGCTGGTTAAAGGCGAAACTGGGAAACTTTGGGAGTCGCCATTGTGTCCATTGGGAGCCTGCTGCTGAGAGAGGGCATTTTGCTGAAAAGTGTAACCTTCCCTCTCCAGAAGGGCCCCGGAGACGCTGAGGGCTTGCTCAAAGAGCGACTTCTCTTCCTCATCCTCCTCCACTTTCTCAGAGTCTTCAAGGCTTTTAAATTTTCCTTCACTGTTTTGGTTCTCCTTACACTGGGTCTGCCTCTTGTGCTTCATTCTCCGGTTCTGAAACCACACTTTCACTTGTCTCTCAGTCAAATCCAGCAGCGCTGCAATTTCCACCCTTCGGGGTCTACAAAGGTACTTGTTGAAATGAAATTCTTTTTCCAGCTCTAAAAGCTGCGTGTTGGTGTAAGCAGTTCTCAGGCGCCTGGAGCCCCCGCCGCTGCCATCGGCGATTTCCAGGGATTCTGCGGAAAGGGAAACCAACAAGAGACACACGCACAGTTGGAGGTGGAGGGGTCCAAGCAGGGTTATTCCACTGGAGAATAAATATAGCAGAAAAGATCAACTGCAACAAAATGGCCGCCCCTGGATGCAGGAAAGCTATTGTGCTGCCTTTCCTGGGAGCCCAACCCGAGGAGACCCCATCTCTTCCACTTCCATCAAATTCCTGCCTGTAGTTTCCTCCAACCTCTCCATCCGGGAGCAAACTTTATATTAGCCACACCACAATTTATAATTAATGCATCAGCTGCTTAGCTGAGCAAGAGCGATCTATCACTCTTCATTACTGTCAAAAAGCCAAACTCTAGGACAACTAGACAAGAGGAGGTCAGTTCCAACTCAAATAAATCATCCCACATTACACAAGTTAGGGAAAGTTCCCCCACCCCCTTCTTAAAAATATATATATATATGTCTCATAGTGGAGCGCAGGATCCCTTTTCTCAACATCAAACCCGCTCCTGAGCCCACAGGGGAAGGGAAACCAGCCAAGCATCTCTCCCTCTCCCCCTTCTCTCCCAGCCCACGCTCCCCTCCCCCCATAACCGCTCTTGGGGCAGCCCAGAAGGGGAAGAGGGTCCCGGGACCTGGGGCCAAGTCTTTGGACTGACCTTTGTGGCTGAGGCAGGCAGGGCCGGTGGCGGCGGCGGCGGCCGAGGCGGGCGGCAGCGCGGTTTTCTTGGCCGCCTTCTTCTCCTTCATCCAGGGGTACTCGGGCGGCTGCAGGGCGCCGGCGGGCACTGGGCTGCCGCGGCTGCCCGCGGGGCTCGGCTTGGGGCGGCCGCCAGCGCCGTGGCGAGGGTGACTGCCCGGGTTCAGGCTGGGAATGGTCTGCTCAAAAGGAGGAGGAATCAGTGTCGAGTGTGAAAGCGTCGAGGTCTTGATTGATGAACTTTGAAATGTATCAGCGACAGGGGGAAAAGATGTCAGGCACTCAGCGAGCGACGGCTGGCTATTGATAAAACCAATCTCTCGCTCAAATTCGTAATTCATGGCCTTCTCCTTGGAGCCCCCTCGGAGAAAAAGTTCCCTCTTCTGGAGGGGCTTTGGGGGGGCAAGGCCCAGGAAAAAGGCTAGCGCGGAGGAAAAAAAAATCTATCATAGAAGATCGCTGCTGGGGTGTTTTTTTTCTAATTCACTGATTACAGCCGTATGGGGACCGTGCTACTATTAAACTATTGAATTCATGGAGACAAGGTTGAAATTGGACCGAATTGGCTGTCACATGATTGCTTCTGCCCAATGACAATTTGGGCTTTAATCAAAAGAAGCCACTGTCTGTTTGATTGATCCAAAAAAGTCGGGAAGGAACGCCTCATTGGGGGCCAGCGAGGCTTTATTTACACTTTTTTCAGGGCAAAAATACATATATGTGGGTGTGGGTGGGGATGCCTGGGAGTGCGTGGGGGCGAGGGTGCCTGCTTGCCTCCTGATCAGCAAAGATCTGGTGTGTGCGCCTGGGAGTGTGTGTGAGTGTGCGAGTGCGTGCGAGCGGTGAGCCCTGCGCGGGTCCCGCCGGCAGCTGCCCTCTGCCTCCCCCGCACACTCCGCGCATTGTTTGGGACTGTCGGGAAGACGCCTCGCACCTCACAAATCATTTAAGCACCTCAGTCTGACGCCTGCAGTCATTAACAAAGTAATCCATTAATCTTCAAAGTTTTGACACCCGAGGGCCCCCGCATCCCAGCCACATAAGTTCTGCTAAAGCAGGAGGAAGAAGCAGAGGGAGAGGGGAGATGAGACAGAAGAGAGAGAGGAGAGAGAGAGAAAAAAAGGAGAGAACGGAGAAAGAGAAGAAGGATTCTTTTGGGGGATTCCCCCTTTTATTTCCCCCCTTTTTTTTTCTCCACCTTTTCTAAAACCAGTTCCTGGATCTCTGAACTCATCTGTCTCTGTTTTCCTTCCTATCAGTCTGTCTTTCCCTCTTATCCTCTTTTTTTCCTCTTCTCCCCGCTCCTCCTCCCTCTCTCCTCTGCCCACCTCTCCTCCCCCAACCTCCCGCAGGCCCTCGCCCCCCTCCCAAGCCCGGCTCCGAGTCCTCGCCCCCGGACCCCAGACCCCAGCCCATTGTTAGCCGGCTTTTCCAATTGTTAGCCGGCTATGCATCTGGCTCCACCGGGAAGCGGAAAACGGGAGACGGCTCTCGAAGCTTCCCGACCTCCCTGCGCCATCAACTTTTCAGAAGTGGCTGGAGAAAGATAGATGCATGTGCCAAGAGCCAACAATCCCAGGTCCCTGTGTCCAAATCCCTGTAGCCAGGGCGGCGGCCAGCCAAAGAAATGCCGCCCCGAGCAAACGCGTGCGGCTCCTGGCATTCTGGGTTTCATACCCGTGGGGCTCGGGTGCGGTGAGTATTTCTGATTTCCAGGAAGTCTTTTGGAAGTTAGCAGCAGGGAGGGAGAAGGCGCTTGTTCCTCTCTCTCTCTTTTTTTCCCCTTTCTTTTCGTCCCCTTCTTCTCGTTTTTTTTTTTTTTTTTTTTTTTTTTTTGTCGCTCTGATGGGGGCTTCTTGGTTCAGGCACAGTGAGCCCTCCCTGGCAGCCTGAACTGTCTCCTTCACCTTCCTGATTCTTGGCCACCAGGGACGTTTGCACTCGGGTTCAGTTATGGGAAACGGTATGGTGGGTGAGAGAGGGCGACCCATGGAGGAATTATAAAGGTTCTGTTTCTCTGTTCACTTTCTTTTTTCCAACTTCGAGACGAGACTCAGCGCATCTTGGACTGTGCTGGAGGGTTCAAAAGATAACACCTTTAGGTACCAAACAATAACTTCTAAAAAATCCACCAAGCCAGAAAGAAGGGAGGAGGCTGAGAGAGAAATCTGAAGGTATCTGTTTTCCCCCAAACCCTGAGAATGATGATTCGCTTTTGCTTCCTTTGAAATGGACCAAGTGATCAGACTCCCCCAGGCTGGCAGGCATCGGTGGCAGGAAAATAAATCATTCTGATGGCCAGGGAGAGATTGTCGAGGGAGAAAAATCTATGTAGAAAACAAGGAAGGCCGACCAAGGCACAAGGATAGGACTCCATCTCTGAGGCTGGCATCAAAGGGGGCTTGGGTTGGAAATTATATATAAAGTGGCCTCCGTCTTTGACTAGCCCAGAGCATCGCCTTACAGATAGAGATGCTATTTTGGAAAAATGTGAGGTTTTTCAGTTTTCTTGCTTTTATTCCAAACAAAGCTCTGAAGGAAGTCTGGGTGCGATCAATCTTGCTCACCAAAAGCCTTGACAGCTTCTGGCCCTTAAGAACACATTTCAGCTTCAAGCTCTTTCCAAGATCAAATGTGGCCGAGCAGAGAGGAGAGGAGGAAACGCAAGTAAACAAGGAAAACTAGTCTTTTAAAAGATATTTTTTGGCAGCAGAAAGAGTTATCAGGCTGCTTTTAGGAAGGGTGTTTTGCAGACTCTGGGATGGTGGCTTTTGGCATTTGCTTTTACCAGAAAATTTTGAGGGTTAAGGGGAGGGGGAGCACCGAGAGGGAGCAGCGCTGCCCCCATATCGCTGAGGCTTTGTCAGGGGCTGTGTGGGTGAGAGCTTTCTGCTTGTCTGAGAGGCCTTAATTCAAATACCATCTGGAAGAAAATCCTTTTCTTTGACCATTCAACACTGCAATCTTCCCCAAATCTATTACTTTAACTTGGGAGATATTTTAATAAGGATTACTTTTTAATATCTAGGAAGCTGGGGGGTTGAGATCGATATTTTTTCTTTGAAAGCCAAAATGGATGTCTTGACTGGCAAGATATGGGAAATCATATTGGAATCTCATTTTAAAAATCTCTGCCCTGAGGGAAGGAGGAAGCCTCCAAACAGTTCTCTTTCAGCTAAAGAGTAGATTTTAGAAATGGGTTCAAATAGTGAGATCCCTGAAAGATTTTCCTCCCTGGGTGGGTTGCTCACTCTGTCTCTCTCTGGCTCTCTCCCTGTCTCTCTCTCTCTCTCTCTCTCTACTGTTCTGAATTCTCCCAGGTAATTTTACACACTTCTCTAAAATTATTCATTAAAAGAAGACTCCCGTGTCTGCTCAGCCCACTGTGTCCAGAGCTGAACAACCAAAAGGGCAGAAGCTCCAGTCCTTACAAAGACTGGTTTTCTAGGCTTTGCATTTCTGAGGGTCACCATATTTCAGCAGGGAGGTTGAGGTGGGGTAGGGAGCAAATCTACTTCTTCCACAGACCAAACTTTTTAAAAAGAAAAAAAAAAAAAAGGACATAGCAGGAGCCCCAAGGACAGATGTAGGGGAAGCTTCTCTGGCATGAGAGAAACACTCAGATCTCTACAGCTTCCTGGCTTTGCATCTTCCCAGTCTTTCTTTTCTTTCTTTTTTTAAAAGTGAGGAGGTACCCTAAAAGCAAGTCCTTTGGACCCAGAAGGTACCCCAAAATGGCTTCAGTGTCTGTTTTTAAAGTTCATCTGAGAGAGCTTCTCAGGGGGAAGATAAAGGCCATAATGATGTATATTTTGAATTGCAAACAAAATGGCGACATTTTCCATCTCTGTCTCTGAAAGATACAATCCAGGGAGAAGGGGGATCTATTTCTCACGTAAGATGTTCTTGATCCCCAGACGCAGGTGGTTCCTCACTTCCAGCTTTAAGGGGAGCATGTTGATAAGGATGCAGTTCTGAGGTTTGCACTTTCTGATTTTGGTTCCTTCTCTGAGCAATTCTTTTATTTGACAATGAAACTATTTCCCTTTCCTGTGACTGCCTTTGCCTCTGCCAGCCAGTCAGTACGCAGCCCTATCTTAAATTCAGGAGTAGAAATGTAATGCTTAGCTCCTGTAGCATCAAATCAAAGAAGTACTTGTAAAACTGCATTTTTATTAGAAAGATACCAGTCTTCTTTCTCTCTCCCCCTCCCCCTGGGGCCATAAAAGGAAAGCGAGGAGGGAAGGAGAGGAAATAAATCCAGAGAACGCCAAATCCCAAATTCCGGGAAGAAGCCGATGCTGAACTCAAGTAGTCCATGGAAGGGCTCAGGGAGGCTCCTCGGAGTTCAGCCTTCCTTTTGCTGTAGACCTGGATCAGCCTCAGTCTTTTCCGAGCCTCTCTGCTCCCAGCGGCGATTTTAGGATTGATTCTTTCCTCCTGGCGTTTGAGACAGCGAAACATCTGCGAAGAATCCGATTGCTCCTAGAAAGTGCTCGGCATCCTCCGCGCTGCGGGCAAGTCTCCGTGTTAAGGCGTTGGCTGCTCCGCTTTGACCAGAGGAAGACGGAGGAGAAGACAGCCCTACCTTATTCGCCCGCGGGGCTGCGGGGCACCTGTGCGCCTCGGCCCCGCTGCCTTTGTTTCTCCTGCACGCCGCACTCCTCAGCCCCTGCGCCCATGGCCGGCCTCCGTGGCAGCTGGGCACCAGGCAGCCCAGCGGGCTGGCTGCTTGGCGTTTCCAGAGCTGCTGCCGCTAGAAGCTCCAGCTGCCTTCCCGAGAATTCGTCTCGCTCCCAGGCGAGCCGCCGGGCCAGGCCTCACGCTGGAGCTGGAGGGCCCTGGTGGCCTGCTCCGCCAGTTCGCCTCTGCCTGGACTCCACGCAGACCCTTATCTTCGGCCAAAGAACCCCTTCTGAACACGGATATTATTCAGAATAAAAACTTTATTTTTTGTTTTGTTTTGTTTCTCAGAATGTGAGCAGCAAGGAATGTAGAACTCTCAAAACAAATCTAGCATTTTTCGCGTTTACAGATTGTTTTTTTCAGTTTTGCCTGATGTTACAAACCTAAATCACTGTTTTCAAAAGCTGGATCCTCTCTGGTATTATTGCATCATTACCGTTTTTATAAAGGAATTATATTTCCCTTTCAAATAAAATTTTTTCTATGTACGCCAATACACCGTTGAACAAAAGGCCCAAGAAACCTTCTGAACAATCAGGGTACAGAATTTCTTTAATATAAATACGAGCGGATGGGGATAAATAATATTTAAAACTTAGATTATTCAATGCTTGCAAAAAAAATATAAATAAATCTGACTGTTCACCAGCATACACACACGGAAAGACGTACACTTAGTCATCCTTGCACAGGGAGCCCCTGTTTCAAAGCGCCTTTGATTTTTTTTTTCTCGCTCTTTACAAGAAGTGCAATTTTTAAAAAAACTAAAAATTAAAAAAAAAGTAATCGCTTCCCCTCGGGAGCCATAATGTACGAACAAATTCACATTGGAGAACTCGGCTAGAAAATCTGTTCATATACCCTGTTTCTGATCAAAGAGTAGAGAAGGTAAAGGGTGCAGGGCCAGCGGCCGAGCGAGGGGCGGGAGAAGATAAATATCGCTACCGATACAGACAGCCATTCCAGCAACCAAGATTGCTACGTCACATAAACTATAAAAACGTGATACCAAAGAAAACAAAACGGGGGAGGGGAGAGGGAGAGAATGGGGAATGGAGGAGAGAGAAAAGGGAGGGGCAGGAAAAACCTTAAACAAAACATAACAGAAAAAGCAAATGAAAAAGAAAAGTGGTGGGGGCGGGGGCAGTCTCCTGGCGCGCAGCCCTGAGCCCACCATCACAGATGGGTGAGCTTGGGGGCTTCCTGAATTCTTCCCTGAGAAGGATGGTGGGCGGTAAGGTCCGTGTAGGTGGGGTGCGGCTCCCCTGGCCCGGGCCCGTGATGGTGGCCGCTGCCCAGCGGCCCAGCGCCCCCGTAGTCCATGGCAGCCGAGGCGGCGTGGGGTAGGTGAGTTAGGCCAAAGAGGGGTGGGCCAGAGTTGCTCATGGGCTCCACATAGCTGCCCCCCACGAAGACGGGGCTTCCCTGTAAGTGTGGGGTCCCATAGCTGCCGTTGCCCTGCAGGCCATGCCCATGCGGATCATAGTCGGGTGTGCCCCCGGCGCCCGCCCCCGCCGCCGTGTAGCGCTTCTGTGGGGGCGGCGGGGGTGCACAGCTGGGCAAGGGTGCGGGGTAGGAGGCGGGGGGCAGCCCATAGGCGCCCTGGGGGGGCTTGGAGAAAGGCGGGGGCGACTGAGGCTCATAAGGGACGCTATTAACCAGCGAATGCATAGAGTTCAGATAGCCGCCCGCTCCAGGGGGCACAGGACTGCGACTTGGGGACTGTCCCCCTGAAGACGTCAGCATGCCCTTGCCCTTCTGATCCTTCTTGTACTTCATTCGGCGATTCTGGAACCAGATCTTGATCTGGCGCTCGGTGAGGTTCAGCAAGTTGGCCATCTCTACCCGGCGGGGCCGGCACAGGTAGCGGTTGAAGTGAAATTCCTTCTCTAGCTCCACCAGCTGCGCGCTCGTGTAGGCCGTGCGCGCCCTCTTGGACGACGCCTGCCCAGGTGGGCTCTTGTCGCCTGCACAGCTCTCCCCTGCGAGATCAGAGGAGAGAGGAAGAGTGGCATCAGGGGCTGCCCGCAGCCCCTCCCAGCCCCTGACCCAGCCAGTCTCCTCCTTTCTCCAGGCCCCAAAGATTCCTCCATCTGTCAGGGCCCAGAAAAGGGAAGAGGGATTAGAGGCTGTCCTCTGTCCTGGTGGGCAAACAGTGCTGGTAGCTCCTAACAGAGTAAAGTTGCAGATCATAGGCATCTCCAAGGCTGGGAAGGACAGAAAAGGAGAAGCCCCTGTTTGTTTTTCTGGTCTATATTTCCCTGCTGGAGCCATTCACTTTCTGTCTAATTTATGGACCCTAGGGATACTGGACTGCAAGCTCCCTGTGGGCAGTCTCACCATCTTCATTCCCTTCACAGTAACTGGAATATGGGGCACCTAATATACACTCAATAAACTTTTCCCTCTATCACTGTCTGACTGAAGAATTAGACAGTTGCCTCAACTGGCCACTTATTTAATCTACCAAGTGTAGATGTGTGGAGTGGAAGCTCCAATCTGGAAGGCTTCTTTGCCCAAAGGAAGAGGTCCCCATTGAAAGTATTCATTTCTGGTGGGGAGGCCCAGGCCCTTGATGCTGGGTGCGATTAATTAGGACTTCTCCATGTCATCAAGCAGCCTGTTCCAGCTTCACCCGCTAATCTTGACCTTCCTTTCCTCCCTGGCCCCCCAAATCCTGGCTCTGGATGACCCCAGATACTCAGGCTCAGAGCAGAGCCCTAACAATTGGAGAAGCCAGGGGCAAAGGAAATCAAGACACTGGGAAGCCCAAGACCCAACGCCTATCTTCTACTGGAATCTGGTTCCAGGAGGCCCATGTGGTTCCCATTAGAATGACAAGTCTGCATCCCCTCCCCCAGGAGATCCCTGGCTGCCTTCATTGTACTAAGTCTGAGTAGAGCCTTCCCAGAGGTAAGGCAGCCACTCCATCTGCTGGAGCAAAAATTTAAAAATAGGCTCTGATTATAGGCAGAGCATTGATTCTGATTTGGAGGCCTGCTTTCATTCTGCCACATTTCAGTGTGGAGTAGCTGTCACTGTTTCATTAGAAATGAGGAACTGTGATAAAAAGTGGAGTTCAGGTTTGTTCTGCCCAAAGGTCTTAACTCCACAAGAGGCATTCCAAAGTCACTAGGCCCCACTTGCTCTTAGGTCCAGAGAGACTCCCATCAGGTCTCTTTCTGGGATTTTCCTGAGCACACAGAGTCCTGTCACCTCTCTAGTGCAAAGACTCTCTGGAAACCTTTAAGGGTTTGAGGGAGGAGGAGTGAATTCTTGGGCATGTTTCAGGGCCCCTAGACCTTGCTGGCTGTGGCTGGCGTGGCCTGCCCAGCTGGGCGCCAGGCTGGAGTACCCTCCTCGGGAAGGCGCCCTTTACCTGAGCTGGAGCCGCTGGTTTTCTGCTTAGTGTTTTGCCGAGACTCTTTCATCCAGGGGAAGATTTGTTTGGCCACGGTGGGCGAGTTGAGTAGAGGGCTCTTGGCTGCGCTGGCAGGGGTGGGGTTGCTGCTGGCATTCTGAGGTGGGGAGACTGATGAGGGGGGCGGGGGCGCAGCAGGGGTGGGCGCAGGGGGCTGCGGAGGGGGTTGAGGCTGCTGTGGGGCAGGGGGAGCGGCCTGGGGTGGCGGTGGGGCCAGGGGCGGCTCGCCCAGGCCTGGGGGCTGGCTGGGAGGACCGCTCAGGGTGCGCAGACACGCCTCGCTCAGCTCGTGCGCCTTCGGGTGGACCCTGGCATTCGTAGGCGACTGGAGTGAACAGGCCGGTCGGTGGTACTCGCCATCAGCGCCCATTGCCGCAGACGCCGGGTACGGCTGCTGACTGGCATCATAACCGAACCCATTGGCTGCCTGGTAAGGGTAGCCACCGTAGATCGCCGAGCTGTCGTAGTAGGTCGCTTTTTGCATCGCGTTGTTTCAGGATCTTGATCGCACACTCTGACAGGGACTTGACACCCGTGAGGGCGCACATTGGCACGCCCCCGCGGTCACGTGACGCTCCGCCGCCAATGGCTGCCCCGCGCAGACCTGAGGGGCGAGAATCGCAGCGCCGTGAGGGCTCGGCGCAAATCCATCTTACTCTCAATAGCTAAGTGACATGAAAGCCATAAAAGAAAAAGTGGTCAGCAATATTTAGCAGCACGACTTGGCCCCGGGCGCAGAAAGCCACGCTATAAAAAGCCGCTGGAATTTACTGGCAGCTACAAATATTTGCTTAACTTGTGCCTGGAGTTGGGGGGTTTTCCGGGGAGTGAGGAGGAGAGTGAAAGGTCCTTGGAAGCCGGGTCTCGGGAGCTGGAGTTCAAAAGGAGAAAGGCCTGATGGACTAGAAAGGAACAGGGTCGGGATCCTTCTTTTCCAGGGAAGAAGAAACGGGGTGTCTCTTCGTCACGGCTCCTTGGATTTCTCCCCTCTGGGGATCATGGGCAAGGGGCGAGGGGGTAGAGGTGAGATTGGGTCACCAATTTTTCCTCCAATTCTCTCTTTAGAACTGATACTTGCCAAAAGAATCATGATGTGTGGTGACTTCCCATCCAGGCCCTTCTTGGACCGTCCAGCACCCTAGAGAGGTATGCACAATTTTTTTTCAGGCAATAGCCATACTCAGCCCTGCTGGATTTCAGAAGCTGAGCTTGTTAGGCAGTTAATCTACACTTGTGAAGGGATATGGCCTACCTCTTCCAAAGAGCCCCTTGTGGTCAAGGAGAGGAGAGAGAAAACTTCGGATGGAACATCCTGTGGGGAGGGACCAACACCACCATTCCCCTCCAGCAAGTCACTCAAATCTTGGACAATTCTTTACTCCTTCTCTCTCCCTGTTTCTCAGGCAGGTCCCAGCAGGTCACTCCCAGCTCTTTTCCCTTGCTACAGAAGGTCCCCAGACCTTCCTGCCTTGGACTTTCCGAGGTGCTGTTATTCAGGGCAACTATCAAATTCTACCTGTTAAAACATGATGGATTAGAGAAAAAAAAATCCACCAAGAACCTGAAAAACCAGCGTTCATCTCCATGACCACGGCTTGAACTCCCCTTCCAACTTAACGATAATAGATTCTGTCCTAGAAACTGCTATGTAATTTGATGTATGGGGGTCATTTAACTCCGGACGAGGGATGGAAGCACAAGCCATAAAATGCCACCAGGGTTCCCTGATCTTTGTGTGCTGTTGTTGTTAATATTCCTTGGCCTTTTTACCTGCTTTAGAAACACCAAGTAAAGGGCAAACCTGGAAATCTAAAAAGCAATTGAAAGCCTTCTCGACCCCTTTTTATTTAGGAAGTGGACTACAAAAGTGAAATCTATGTTTTATTTTTGTTCTCACCTTTTCTTGGTTAACCTCTGGTTCTCAGCTCAGAAAACTTCCATGTGAGTTCATATAGTTCCCTCCAAATCAGAATTTTAGTCTCCCTGGCCATTTAAGAAAATCACAAATTTTCTTTATGACAAATTCATGAAGAAAATTGTTTACACTTCTATGTTTCAACTATGTGTATTTGAGTCCTGGAGTTATTCAAGTCTTCCAGGAATAGCAGACACTTTGTTAACCAAAAAAATTAATGTAATAAGCATCTACCAGTAGATGATTATAATTTTGTTTTTAATAATGGACTCCTTTATATTTCATTATTAAACCAACAATCTGCCCAACATCTGGAAAACAGGCACAATTAATTTTCCAGAACCTCAATTAAAAATTACAGCAACCCTTATCCAGAGTTATTGTATGTGATCTTGAGCCCTGGAGTATTGTTTCTCTTTTGGAAATAGATAGGAAGCTACAGATACCATGGTTAAAAGTAAATAAATGATAAAATAAAATTTAAAACAGAATAGCAATTTAATGTCTTAGTTTCCTGTTCTTTCATTGAAAATAGTTCCAATTACATTTGGCAGTGTTAATGTCTGCCATCATAAATTTTTAAGATACTGGGCTTGTGTAAAATAAAACATCAGGTTAAGAAAATTACTCCAGACACTTGAACAGCAAGATATTAGATAAAACAAAATTAAGTTGATTTTGAACATGCAATATTTCAAGCGACTTGCTAATCCATTATCACAAGCTACACCAGCCTGCTGCTTAGGTCTTTCCATCAAGTTGTGCATTGTCTTGTAAAATAACAAAAATACCTTAGAACTCTAAGAACATACAACAACCTCCTAAACTTAAAATGTGAATTCACCTTGTAAATCCCACCAAAGTCCCTCCTATTGTTTGAGTCAGCAGATAATCACCTTGGGGTACACATAATCCACAATTCCCCCTCGCTGCCCCAACACAGCCCCTAAAGTTTGCAACCTAGTAAAGAAGTTGGAGATTTGCCAGCCAGGAAACTTTGCTTTGCACCCCTAAGCAAGGGCTGGGGATGGGAGGAGAGTCTCCTGGAAAGATGTGTTTCTGGACAATAACCCCCAGGTGCAAGAGCTGAAAGAGGGCTAAGGAGGCTAAACTGAGTTACAGGAAGCAAGCTCTATTGTCTCTCTGGAAGATCTGCCCAAATTCAACCTTCTACCTTCAGGCACCGCTCCCTTCTTCCACTTCTGACCCTTCCTCCGCCTGCCCTCACCCCGAGTTAAGCGGAAACAACGGGTAAGAGCCCCCGCATCCCTTTGCCCACCCCTTCCTCTCTCCCCAACCCCGAAAAGTTGAGGCTGGACTGGGGGAGAGGGAAGAGGTGGGGGCGGGGATGGGAAAGCGGCCTGAACTCGAAGTGTAAGGGTATCAGTCACTGCCGGGAAGGAAGCTCCGGCTTGTGAACTCTTCTTGAACCGAGATTTAAGTCTGCAGCCATAAATCACCGAGACGTAAACTCCGCCATTCAGCGCTGAGAGCAGCCGGTTGTGGCCCTGCTTACCTTAACTTCTGACGAGCGCTGCAAGAGTGGGCTCGGGCTCGGGCGCAGGCTTGGGATCCGGCCCCCGGCCCGGCTTGGCGGCCCGGCCGGGTCCCCTCGGCGCGGGATGGGCACCGACCCTCAGCATCAGCCGAGACGGCGGGCGGGAGGGAGACCCTGAGGCCCGGACGCCGCGGCGCAGAGCGTGGCCGCCTCACTGCTCCAGCACGGCTCGCCCAGGGCGGACTGGGGCGGCTCGGACCCCCCCTCCCACCCACCCCACCCACCCTCCCTCCCCTCCCCCACACACCCGCCCCCTGCCCTTCCCGAGGGCAGCAGCCGCGGCCTGGAGATAAGCGCTAGCGCGGCGCGGGGCTCTGCTTGGGCTAGTGGCACCGACTTGGGTATGTTTCTTATGAATATTACACGCGGAGCAGCGTCTGGTCGGGGAGTGCGATGGGGGGTGCTGGGGGCGGGCGGGAGGGGAGGCCAAGGCGCTGGGGGAGCGCGGGCCGGTGTGGGGGATGGGGCTGAGGCGAGGGGAGGGACAGGAGCGAGAGGGGGAGCTCCGTGGTTGCGGGAGGAGGGTAGCCTCCCCCCAATCCCAACCCCCGCCCTCTCCCCGCTCCTAGGCGTCTCTAAAGTCCAGGAAAATTATGCTAATGAGGACAAACGGCTCTCACAAAGGGGCTCTCTTGCTGGCTCTATTAGGAATCGGTTTGAAAAACCACCTAACCCTGTGCCCTGGACATTTCCAGTTGTGGGGCAAAGGGAAAAAGAGAACCAGAATAGAGTTCCCCAGACTTTGAGCAGTTTACCTTACTTGCCACCCCCAACCCAAGAACCTCAAAGTCAATCTCTGGGGGGCCCTGGATGGGACCTCCATTCTCGGAAGACCTCCCCAAGACCCAACTGAGCTGTCTCTGGTTATATTTTTAGGCAGCAACCCTTGAAATACTGGTAGCCAGGAGGAAAGTAGCCTGGGGAAGATGTAGTTTATGGGGCAGTGAAATGGGATGTTCTGTGCTCAGGTACACACAAAGGTGCTAGAAACTCCGTTCTCCAGCTCTTCTGTGCCCATTTCACAGTACAAACATGCAGCTCACTCTCAGGCAAAGACAAACTCTGACCCCAACAGGAATCCACATCTATACTTTCTCCCCTAATTAGTGATAGGCACGCTGAGCAGAGAGGCCCGGTGTACCGGCAATATTGCCACAACTTTAAGGAGGATGGTCTTTCTCCCACCTAAAGCTTCTTCAACTCCCCAGATTCAAAACTGAACTCTGCAAGGATATGTGTGTGAGAAAAAGAGAGAAATGGAGCTTTCGTGTAATTCCAAGGTGTCAACGGCCGGACCTTCTCAAAGGAAGGTGTTAAAAATATAAGTAGTATGTTTAAACTGTCAGGGAGCCAAAGTGTCACCTTAGAGCAAAAACAAAGCCAAGGGAAAAGGGAGAAATCAAAAAGCACTCCGGGCCAGGGTGGCCTCATGCATACCAATGGTTTTTGTCATTTATGGCTGGGTAAGATTTATGACTCGGCGCCCCAAAGCTGTAAACAGAGCACAAAACAGCAAACACTTGCTCCTTATGGCATATTGCTGCAGCACAACTTGAAAGGGGGAGCCGGGCCGCGTAGGAGGCGAGAGCCGGCCGCAAAAATCCGCTGGGCGGCATTTTCTCTTCAAACCGGCTGGGTCGGATGTGGCATTTGAAGAAAGAAGGCGTAGGTCAATAATCAACCCGCACTTTCTCCTCCAAACTGCTGACTCGACTCACCGCCTTCTCAGCTAAGCCAGCTGCAGGGAAGGCATGCACTCCGTGAGAAACTACCAGGGAGAGGAAGGCCGGGGCCGAGGGGGCCCAGGGCGCCGTGGTGAGGGCTGGGGCGCCCGGGGCGCATACCTTTCCATCTGTGCCAAAACCGGGCCGGCAAAACGCGGAGACTGGACACCGCCGAGCCGCAGGAGCCCAGGGCAAGGGGAGCCCAGGGAAAGCCGGGGCCTCCGCCTGAGTCCGACTAGGTGGCCTCTTGGCCGAGAGCTGCTGCGGACAGAAATGGGGCTCCGACCTCAGGACTAGGGGCCGGCAGCCTGACACGCAAATTGCTGGGGTTCAGGCCTCTGCTGAAATCCAAAGGACTGGCTTTTGGAGCTAGGCAGGTGAGGTGATTTAAAATAATAACGTATAATAGCTGAAGGGTTTTTATTGTTTTTTAAAAGGAAAATACCTTGTCGATTCCCAGCGTCAGAAATCACCCCGCGCTGCCGTTGCGGTCTTTCTAGGCAAATCCAGCAACAATTCACCCGGCTCCGCCAAAACCACTGAGGTTTTCTTTGGGGAGAGGACCTCTTGACTCCCCCAGTACCCCAAGTCCCATGTCCTCCATCTTTTGCCCGGGAGGACGAGAAGAAAACATTTTCTCAGCACTAGAAGCATATTTGAAAGGGCAGAGGTGTGCTGGTGCCTCTCCACCCTTCACAGTGTTCTCCCTGTGAACTTGTCGCGAGGGCCTCGGGTGGGTCCTAGGCTGGCTGTGCACCCAAGGAGGAAGGTGAGGAATAACTGTTGGCAAGAAGAGGCATGGAAATCCCAGAATGGGGAGAAAGATCAATGAGGAAATATGCTTGCCTTTGAGGGTTAGGCTGGCATTTTGAGGGTAAAAGAGGACTATCTTTTTTTTAAGCTATAGTTTAGCTATAATGGAGTGGCTTTAGCTCTTTCTGTGGAGGAAAAACCAACTGCTTCTCTATAAACACCACTATTGGCTTCTCTTTGTGCACACTTTCATACAGAATCAGCTTGAGAGTCCATCCTTAGATATTTATTCCACTTGCTGGCACTGAAGTGACAATAAAAAGATGCCTTTAACAAACCTCTATTCCCTCTCTCATTCTTTCTAGCGAAACTATATTATTTATGAGTCTTTAACTGGGTCAAAAATGCGCCAGAACTGGGTCATAAATCATATGAAATGCTGACAAGTAATTGAACAGCAATTAAAGCTTACATTTTATTTCCAAGGGGTGTTTTAGAGCACTTGAAACGGCCTCAGTTAAACACAGTTACCGCCTGGGCCAGTAGCAGGGGAGGGCTGAAGCAGCCCTTCCGTCTGGAGAAGAAAATCCCACTCAAGGAGGGGAAACCTGATTTGATTTTGTTTCAAGTGCAGAAAGAAAGAAGACTTTTTTAAGTCAGGGGATAAATCCAATTCCGGATTCCTTGTCAGCACCCCTTTTCTCTGCTCCAAGAGCTTTAAGAGCAGAGGAAAGCAAAGTTTCCCTCACCTTTTTAGGGAGTTTCCATCCTTCCCAGGAGTGCTGGGTCCCTAAAGCCCAATTAGCTCCGGCTTTCCCAGCAATTTGGAAGCACACTGTTTAACTCTCATCTGCCTCCATCCTGGCTACAGCACCGTTTCTGGACCTCTGAAGCCACTGAGGTATTTGCCTCTGCTTCCTACAGACCCTGCCTTCGGAATTCCCTCTAGCCCTGTCCTCCAACTCTCCACATCAGGTTGGTGGGGTGTACAACAGGGTGCCCAAGCCTTTCGCATTATTAAGCCCAAACTCATCTCCAGCTCCCTCCTTTCTCTGTCTCCTGAATGTTAGAATAACAGAGTTTCTGGGCATCCAGCATGCTTGCCCCCACCCTAAGCCTTTCCTAGATTTGCGCTGTCTTTCTCCACCCCCTGCTTGAGCAGAAGGTGCTCCAGGAAACAATGGCTCCTCCTCAGGGTCTGGCTCCTTCAGTCTGGCAAGTGGAAAAGTGCGTCCTGCAACCCAGCACTGAACAAAGTAGCCTGAAGCATCATCAATAAAATGGCAGCGCATCTGTACACTCATTGATTTCTCTCCCAGTTGCTCTGGCTGTCCAAGTCAGCCCTCACCCTCCATCCTGCCGGCAAACACGGCAAACGCGGCTAACCAGGAAGCCATTCCCCTCCTCATTCACCCAGCCCCCACCCTCTCCAGGCAGTGGAGTCCAGCAAGCGCAGCACGGGCCACCTTGGCCAGAGCGGGCGCTTCGGGACCCTTCCTCCGCCTGGGGCTCAGCTTCTGGGACTCAAGTCCCTCTGCAGTGGACAAAGCCACCAAGCATTGGAGGCCACCAGGCCCACCTAGTAGCCCCCAGCTGCTCTTTCTTTACATTCCCCCAACACTTCCCAGGGAATTAAACTCAGTCTGAGGAGCTACTGGGGATCTTTCAAATGCTTTCGGTTCTAAAGGAGAAACAAAAGAAGAGAAGTGCGGAGGGTCCTGTCCCTGAACCAGGGTCTCCTCGCCTGACTTTTGTCTCTCACAGCCATAACTCACTCTAGATATGAACAATCAACGGAAATACCTTAAAATAAATTCCATCCTCCCGGTGTGGCCTGGAATCCCATCGGCTAGCTCGCCCAGAACTGCTCCATGAGCGCTGAAAACTGCAACCAGCTAGGAGAGTGCTCTCCAGAGAAGGGGAAGGAGAAGGAGGAGGTGGGTGCGTGGGGGTGGGGGAAAAAGCTCTCGCTCTGTAGAGAATCTAGAAAACGTAATCACAGACGAAGCCCGCCTGGGTCTCCGCTCCAAATGCCACAATAATGCGCTATATTATGTGCTCACGTGGTCATACGTCAACTTAAATCCTTTTATTTGAAATAGGGAATCACTGAAGGAACTAGATTTGCTAGCAGAACATTTAGCTTTCAGGGAGGGGAAGTGGGGGACCCTGACCAGCAGTAGGGAATAGTTTTGTCTAGGGCAGTAGGACTCTGGGGGCACCTCCCCGCCCCCCCCCCCCACCAACACATGCCACGCAAGGCCACTTATCTCTGCTTAAATTTCTTTACACCCAATCCAAACACAAGGGAATAGCAATCCTGTCACCATCCTTATAGTTCATGTAACTTTCCTTACAGGCTTCCACTCACAGACAAGCTGAACTCAGAACATCCAAGCACCAGTCTCCCCTGGCCCACTGGCCAGTACATCAAAAGGCAAGGCACAGGTCCCTGTCTCCAGAAGAAAACCCAGTAATGACTGGCCTAGTCAGTGGACTCCCTAATGGCCTGCCATTGTATGGAGTTTGCTAACACCCACACCATACACCACACTCATTGGAGAAACCCAAAAGGCCCATAATTACCTGACAAAAGGCTCAAGCACTTCCTCCAAGTCCAGTTGGGTTTGTTTAATGGTAGCCCCCTAGAAGAGAGATGCTTGGCTCTAGAGTGGAGGGTCAGAGTTTTGTAAAACCTGGAAAGACCAAGTACCCTGGCTAAACCTGCACTTAATCATTTCCTCAGTGCATAGCTGAGTGATACATGAAATTATAGGCTTCTAATGATGAAAAATGTAAGAGGAAATGATTTAATTGTCTCTTCAAGAGAGAAAAAAAGGAACCAACCTTTGCTGGCATCCCTTGAATTAACCTACAAGACAATCTAGGACCCTCTCTGCAGATGGGTCCACTCCCCCAAGACAACTCTCTGTCAACCATCAGAAACTGAACTGGACCAACTTTGCTCAAGAGGAACCTAGCATTCCCCCGCCCTCACCCTACTCCAACTCCTGTCTTCTTCTAGGTGACACTGCCCACTGTCAAGCTCTCAGGGGCCCTCTAAAAATTTCCTCTTTTCAGGTCTTAGTTTCTGAACTTGGGGAGTGCCCTGAGGTGGTGAGATCCTCATGCCATATTCCTTTGTTCCTTGAGTGGGTCTTCAGCTGGCTCGGCCTCCCTAAGTGTGAGGACTCACTTGCAGCAGCTGTAGGAAGCTGTGCATGATTCCTTCCCCCCAACTCCTACCCTGCAGAGGAACAGAGGGGCCTGGTGAGAAAGTAAGGCCTTCCGTAAAGGAGCCTGGTCATGGGGGTATCCAAATCAGAAGGGCAATAAAAGAGAAGACCTAATCCCTTGGAAGTGAGCCCTGGTCTAAGCTGGAGGCAGTGTTCTAATAAGGTTCCATCTGTGGGATAGCTGGGAGAGAACCTCTAATGTGAACCTTCCCAGTTCTGACCTAAGCCACAAGCTAGAAAGTGACAACTCAGAGTGAAAACCTGCTTCTCTCAGGTTTGGGGGTAAGGGACAGGACCAAAGACTGGTTTCAAAAATGCACTCTCCAGTCCCACCCCCAGGGACTCAGACAACTAATGCACTGTCCTTTGCTCCTCTTATCCCTTCTACCCACACAATTTCACACGGAGCTCCTCAGATAGCCTGGCAAACTCCCCTCCCCCACAACCAAAGTTTCTGCAGAGGCTTTAACTCAAAGATGAGAAGGGGCCCCCTTCAGAACTCTCAGAGCAGTCTGGAGCAAACCAAACTCCCGAGGTAATAAATCAATGGGAGAAGCCTTTGGTACTGCTTCAGAGAAATGCCTTAACGCCAGCAGGGCCCAGCAGCATCTCAGCTCCAGCCAGGAGCCTCTATGCTGCTGTTAACAGCCCAGTTAATGCTTCAACTGCTGTTTAACAATTAACATTAACAACTTGGGGTGGGATGGAGTGATTGGGTGGGATGTGAAAGGAAAAATCTGAGCAAGTCAAAGGAAATTTAACTTTTGAGGTTGAAAACGGCTTCCCTAAGAGAGATCTTGGTTTGGTAAACCCCCAGGGAACCAGCAGCTGAGAGTCCTCCTTCACCACTCTGAAACCCAGCTTCCTGGAGCAAAGCTTTGGGCCTTTTATAGTTCAATTCCAGAGAACAAGAACAGAGATGCACAAGTATCTAGCCCCAGGTTGGGAAACCCAGCTGACAGTACCCCCTCTACTGACTCTCCACGTCCCCAGCCTGGCCAGGACTGGGGACACATGCCCTGGATCCACACACCAGAGCCAAAATAGCCGCAAAGTTGTCTTGGAAAGAGCAGGTGACCAAGGATACAGAGCTTTAGTCAATATTTGCAAGGCTGTTGGCAGATTAGCTATATCTGTATTCAAACACTGCAATCTGATTTCTCTGTCAAAAATACACTTAACATTTTTCTCCCTTTTCTTAACTCTAGTGGTCTTTCTATGTAGCATCAGGTAAGGCCCTCTTAGCCCACTTTGTGTGTGTGTGTGTGTGTGTGTTTGTAGGTTATAGATCATTATTTAACATGAGGTATTTCCTGTGGGTGCAACTACAGTACAAATAGGCTCCAAGTTCTCTGGACACATATGGATGTGTGTATCATTTCATACACAAGGCCACAGACCCCTGCAACTATTTATACATGCAGAGTGGTTCTGTTGTGTGCAGAGATGCAAATCCTAAGTACACATTGTGTTGCAAATTCCTGAAATGCTCCATCTATCCTTGGTATAAATAGACATACAGTAGCTGAGAAAGTAACCATCTTTATTATTACTCTGTTTACTTCCTATCTGATAAAGTAATAATTGTATCTGGAACACCATATCAGCCCTAGAGCATCACTGAATAGCATGTTTTGATTAATTAACAACCTGATATATACTGTGGTAGCAGATTTTAAGGAAGACTGAGGCCTAGGGAATAGAAAACAAAATCTTGGAAAACTTTAAAAAATAAGTAATTCCTGAAAGAATAAAGCAAATGCATTCCTTCATCCTGAGCTTCTGAAAGCTATTCCAGCAGCCCCTCCTCCAAATAGGCACAAATTTTATGGATCTTTTACAAGGTAATAAACCACAGTAATTACCTCCTTGCATCCCAAACTAAGAGAACAAATTAAGCCAGAACTTGAAAAGAATTTTAAAGAGTTTTCCCTCATTCCAAATAGGAAAAGAAAACGCCGAGACATAGAAAACCCATGCTTTTCCAGTTGGAGGAACAGCGGATCAACCCGGCTAAAGGAACTGAGCAGCCCAGCTGCCTGTGATGTTCTACACATTTGAAATACAGCAACTTCCCCGTACCAAAGAAAGGCAAGCGGATAGGAGAAACTGCAAGGTGGCGAGACAAGTTTCCTCCATGCAGAGCTGAGACTGAAGCCGATCACCTAACTGAGTCTCCGCAGGCGCCACGAACAGTGGACAAGGAGAGCAGCCCACGCGGCGGCGGCTGCGACGGTGGCCTCGACTTGCTTTTGCCCTGCTGTTCCGTGTGGCGGTTTGTCTAGGGCTTGCGGGAAGAAACAAACACACCCTTCTGATACCCTCCTTCCCCCTACAGTACACACATCTTTGGTCTCTGCAGCCGCCCCTCCCTCAGGACGCTGGCTTTGGGGCAGACTCTTTTGTTTGCCCGAAGCCCCAAGCCCCGCATTCATAGGACATACAGCTGAGAGGAACCAGCTCCCAAACTCCTCCGAAGTTAAACATTGACCGCACTTCTTTCAAAGGGCAAAGGGATGCGGCTGCCAGGGAAAGTAAACTCACAAAGGCCCGGGCGCAAAGCCTGGCGCAGTGAAGAGTTTTGGTGCAGCGCTTACCTCGAAAGATGTCGAAGACTGAACCAGAGAGTGTCTCCAGCTCTGGGAGCTCAGGGAACCGCTGTTTCCGGTGTCCAGGCACTCTGCGGACAAATAAACAGCAGAGGGTGAACGGTGGCTGCGGAGGAGGAAGGGAGTTGGAGGATCGGAGTCGGAGGCGCGGGCAGCGCGGGCGCCAAGGTGGCCCCCAGGGTGACGCGGACACGGAGGAGTCGCCAGGGCACTCGTCCATGAGGCGCACTCATTGCTCGAAAGGTTCCAGTCTACAAATGGCCTGAAGATGGTGATTTATTTTTGTAAAATAAATACGTACTCCATCTCCGCACCCACACTCTTCTTTTTCTTTCTTTGGGTTAGGGGAGGAGAAAGGGGAGCGGGAAGAAAATAGACCAGGCGGTGGAAGACGGAAAGGTGGAAGAAGCTTTCTGTTGGTGTGGTCGGCTCAGCAGCAAGAGCTCCTCACGCACCTCAACTTGGGGATGTGAATGCACGCTTTATTTTCTTTTGCTAACAAAGGGAAGCCTTGTCCGGGAGCATTCAATCACGGACTCTTCTGAAACCTCACTAATAGTATTCATTTTTGTTTGGCGCGAAATCAGACCCGGGTTCAGTCCATGGACCGGAGGGCAGTCTTGAGAGGTTCATCCAAGCCCTGGGACGTCACTTCTGGGTCCCAGTGGGCTGGCAGAACTACCACAGCACCCAGGTCCTCAGAGTAGGCTAAGTATGATTGCTGGAAGTAGGGGAAGCTGGGAAGGAAGCGAGCATCAGACAATACCGGCCCCGGAGTCCCTACCCAGCCTCCCTTTGCTCAGCGGGCCCTGAGCTGCACCAAGCCCTAATTCTGCTGCCGCCTCATCCCTCAAGATGTTTGCAACCTTCTTTTGCCCTCTAACTAGCAAATGGTCAGCCAAATTTGGGGGGGATGTGGGAAGACACTGAGGAGGGGCAAAGAATCTTCCTGGGTGCTGGGCCCTAGAGAGAAGTCCTCTGCTGGGCTAGGGACTTTGTGGGGTCCGATTGTTTCCACAGTCCTGTCCTTGTCCCATTACCCCTTCATCCAGATCTGGGCAGACTCCCCACATTCTAGCCTGCCCAAATCAGCCCTAGATGACTGTTCTGTGCCGATGCAATCCTGCTGATAGCCAAGAGAGGCTACCAAATAGCTGACAAGTCCCCTGACCCTCAGGCTTCAAGGCCTCATAACACACTGAACAAGTGGCCGCACACAAGCAGCTAGCTGCCTTCTGCTACCACCTCGACCTGCAGCCCCCACCATCCATCAGACACTTGGGATTCAGAATGCATGCTGGGCCCCTTTCTCTTGTTCATACTTGCCCTCTGTGTCCCCACAGGGGAGTGCTCCCTGGCCTTGGGGATCCTGGTCTGACTCTGAGCAAGGTAGGGCTTAGCTACCCTGCACGTTGCCACTGAACTTAGACCCGGAAAGATCCCTTATGCCACCATCCACTACCACACACACCTCACCCCTTGACGCTTAGGAGTATTGTAATTATTATGGTTATTATTATTGTTGCTATTTACTTATCCCCAAGTCAAATATTCAGGGCTGCTGCTCCCCATAAATCGTTCAGACTAATGAGTCACAAAGAGATGCTGCCTAGGTTTCTCCCTCTGCAATGGCCGCCGCCACCGTGGCTTCACTCTCGGCGTTTTTGGCGCTCGCTTGCTCCCTCGCTCGCCCGGCGCGGGTGATTTATGAACACCGGGAAAATTGAACAAAGCCGCGCACCCGTCCTGTGGTATCTCTGCAGCCTTCCCCAGTGTGAATCAGAACATTACCAACTGTCTGCGCATCCGTCCCACTTCATCACCAAAGCCAAGATGTGACCGCAGAAATCCCGAGCCCGAACTCACGTTTCCCTGGTCGCCGCGCAATCCCCAGACTCGCAGAAACCCTGCAGGAAAAGCCCCAAGACCCAGTGTGGGCCCGCCAGCTCCGGTCCTCCTCGTTGACCGGCTCTCTCCACCCCTCCTGAAGGAGTTAAAAAGCCTTTGGATGTAAATCTGAGGTTGTGTGCTTTTAAAAATCAAATAGGAAGTTGGGGGACTCACTTCTGAGAGATTCATTCCTAGTGAGGCCCTGATGACTCCAATCCATTCCTGACGATCCGCATTAATTATTTAATGAGTCACGTGACCTCAGAGATTACAATTTCAGTATCTCCCTGGAACAGACGCTACACCTTTATCTGCTGCAACCAGGGTCGTTGTTTGGCTTTTTTAGTTCCCAGGTCTCCGGATCACAGATGCTCTTGCCCGGCTCCCAGGCAAGCCACTGACACTGAAATCCCTGGGCAAGAATTAGTCATGCCAGGAGAACTGTAGACAGTGGGGTGCCCAATTCTCTCCCAGGCACACTGCCATCCATTCCCTCCTGAGCCCAGAGGTCAGTCCACCTGTCTCAGCGCCTTAGCTAAGGCCGTTTAGTCACAAAATCTGCCTCTCTGCTTCAATTTAGTAGCTCACCAGGCAAGAACCAACCCTTCTTCCCTGGCCGCTCCACACCTGTGGCTGTCTGTTTCAAGTGTAAGCCCAGATGCATATGTCCATTCCAGGCAGAATAGGCTTCTGAAGAGAAGAGATGTCAATTCACTTACCTCTACCCAAGGTGAGACCAAAGACTTTATTCAATCTACACATTAACACAAAGAACATGCAGGGGTAGGGGGAGCACTCAGCTGCCTCAGTTTCCTCATTGGTAAACTGAGAAGACAACCAAAATGGCCTCCAGATCTTTTACTTTGCACATTGCTTCAATCTGGGAATCTCTCTGAGTCTCAGGAATCAATCCCAGCGAGAATGAGACTGCCCTGAAAGGGGGAGGTGAGGCGGGGTTATTCCATGAGTTTGGGACATTAAGAAGAAATGCCAGAGTTCCAAGACTGAAGTTTCAGACTAGAATGTTTCACAACAGCCCCAGCAGCCTCCATGATGCTATCAAGGGGTTAGAACACACTCCTCTTTCCCAGCTTGTACTCTTTGAGAGAGGAATCAGAGTTATTCTTGGGCCAGCATATAGAACAAGAAGGGGCAAGAGGAGCAGCTGTTGGGAAAGGTGAACTTGTGTTCTTCAGTACTGGACTGCAGCTGGGGATGCAGAGACCAAGGGAATGCAAAGAACAGCTTATTGCCTGCACAGAACGGACTCATTCACATGGGGATTCCCAGGTTTCTGTTTGCTACATTGATTCTTTGAGGTTTTTCTTTCCTTCCATTCTAAAGAGTCATTTATCTGTTTCTAGGTTGAAACCACTGTAGGAAAGGCAGCGGTGAGAAAAGCAGCACAGTTTGGAAGATCAGGGAAGCAGGGGGAAAGAGGAGAGATGGTGACACCCACCCCATGGGGAAGATGCTGAAAGGTAGGGGAAGGGGAATGTGGGCACCCTGGGACAGTTGAATAAAAAGTCAGAGATGCTGTGCAGAGAGCCCACTCCCCATACATCTAGGGAGCTCCATCCTGGGTATTAAGTACTCTACTATGCCTGTCACAGTTGAATTCCTGCTGTAATAAAACACCGGGTATATCGTAGATTTCAGCAAAAATAGGAAAGAGATCCTACAAAGTGCCATTTTTCTTCAGGGGGGAGAGTGTTAAGCACTTAATTCAAACTGTGACCATTAAAGTGTCTCCTATCCGATTTAGGTTGATTTCAGATGTTGACAAAACTTTTATCTCTGGAGTCATGCACAGTGTGGCTCTGTGACTAAAGCAGATGAGTATGTATTAGAGAGAAGGAAGGAAAAAGAGAGAAAGAAGAAGGGAGCATGTATAAGGGTCATTTTGGTAGGAGAATTATAGAGCTTACACAAAATACTGTCTTTAAAGGTCAAGGGTTTGAGGGGCCAGTAGGGTTAGCTTTAAAAAAAAAAACAATTAATGAGATAGAAAATTTGTCCTCTGGGTGAACTCTCATGGTTGCCCTAGCAAAGGGCAGACAATGCACGATTTTGAAGCACAAAGTGGGATTTTCTAAGCTGTTATAACAAGCTCCCTTAAACCAGATCTGAAACAGGCAAAACACTTGAAGAAGTGACATAATCATCTGGATCACTGTGGATAATTTTAGCTTTGTAAAACTTAGCAATACCTTAATAAGCAAGACAGTTTGGGCAAAAACTTGCCATTTGTCCTGGAATATTAGAAAAACAAGCCTGATTCTCTCTCTCTCTTCCTTTCGTGGATAGGCTCAGAATAAGTGAAAGAAAGTTACCTCTTTCACCCCTATACAAGTGCCTGTGGTATGAAGCTAATGAATGCCCCTGTACCCTCCTTCCTTCCCTATCAAGGAGAAATATAAGAATTTACCTTAAGTGATGATAATCTGCCATTTGAGGTTTTGCAGCTTGACATTCAATTTCCACCAAGAATCCAGGCATTTTTTGAGCAGACAGTGAAGATGCTGAGTCTTTGCCCGAGACCACATTATTTGCAAGAAGATCCCTCGCTTCTCCATAGACTTTTCCCAGAGAATGCCTTTCAGAATTGCTGTTGAATCACAAAGAAGTATTTATTGTATAAGGTGATTGATGATTCCTCAGAAAATTGCTATTTTCAGCGTGATTTAATTTCGTTTTACAAGTGCGTGTGGTAGGGGGAGGGATAATAAGTTTTAGCAGTAGTCACAGTGCTTCCAGAAATCCCTGGCACCCGTTCACGCCTTGTAAGATGCATTTTATGCCAGGTTTGGCCTGACTGGGGAAGGAGTGTATTTGTTTGCCCCTGAATTTTCTTGGGGAGAAGAGGAGGGCCCTCAGAGACTAACTGTCCATCACTTTTCTCTGGAATTTGGTTTGCTCCCAGGTAGACAACTGATCGCCCTTGCCTGTATCACACACAGGGCATCAGAGGTGAAAGGGGTAGCAGCGCTGACCACTGGCTAACGGTTAGCCACTATCAGAGGAAAAAGCCTCTGATAGTGCAGAGGTAGGTGAGTGCCCCCTCCCATCTGTGCTAAAATTATTACATAAACTAAAAACTACCCTAATTCAAGGCCAGGTGACATTTCTAATATTCTGGGGGTAGTGTGTGCTGGTTTTCTGAATCTTTTTGCAGAGCAGTCCCTTCAGTGACAATCAAATCTAACTTCTCTTTTCTGACTTGTAAATCAGTAAATGAATACTAGGGCTATGGAGATCGAGAAGTGGGTTTTGAGTTCAACCTTTTGAATCTAGATCTCTAGGCTGGGCAGAAAGCTCTGGGTGCATGTGAGGAAGGTGACCCTAGTTCAGAGTTTGGCTTTCTTCCAGCACCTAATACTCCCAGGTCTGCCTTGCGTGGGGTGCATTTTTGGGTGCCATGATGCTTTTTCTTTCCTTAGAAGAAATTTTGGAGGGTGTACTGGGAAAGTTCAGTTTATTTTGAAAGCTCTTGCTTCAAAGAAAGAAACAAATAAACAAACAAACAAAAATCCCAAGCTGTAGTTAGTGACGAGAACCTTAAAAACAACCAAGAAACAAAAAGCAATCTCAACCCTTTGCACAAACTATTTTTTATCTCCAGGGAAACAGGCAGATTAAGTGTGAAGGTGCAATAAATACCAAAGGGACCACTTCTTTCCAAGTGTGTTCAGAGTTCAGCGTGTAGAACAGCTGCAGAAACTCCTGGGCCCACAGCACTGCGCGGTTTCACCTTTCATTGCAGGGAACGACACGTTTCTATGCCTTACACAGACTTGAAGCCTGAAAGCCTGGCCAAGTTTGGGAAGAAGAGGAGCCCTCTCAGAGCTCAAGAGCCTTCCTACTCTTTGGAACTTTTCCCATAGTGGGTCAAACTCAACAAGAGTTCAGCTCAAGTTGAACACACTCATACAAATTATGGGAGCAGTCAATCCAAGTGAACACAACTCAAGCCAGCTACAGGATTTTTACATGCAAGGTCAAACATCTCAATCCAGAGAATTTTTTTCTTAAATTAAAAGTAAGAAACACACAAATGTGTCATAGAGCTTTAATGTTTTTTAAACAGAGTTTATTCTTAGCACATGGCTTTCTATAGAGCCACACCACAATTTGGACAGTTGCACATGGGTCTAAATGCACTCCCCCTCCCCCGAGATTGTATCTCAGAATAAGACAACAATATCTCTACAACGTTTTAAATAAATGAAAAGAAGGGAAACTAACACATCATGTCTACCACCAATGTCTATACATTTTGAGAATTAAATAATCTTGTGAGATCCACAATGTCTACTAATTTATTCAGTTCAATACAAGCTTGTATGAGCTGCCTTTAATGAGGGAGGGGGAGGGGGGAAACAGGAAAAGGGTCTGTTTTCTTCCTCTTGAAACAAATATACACGTGCATGTCCGCTGTCAGCATGGGCTGTGCAGCTGACTTTAGCCGTCTCAAAAATATTTGATACCTAGTGGTCCTTTCGGATACCCAAACCTGGCAGCCTTGTTCAGGCCAGCAGGTTGTTCCACCAGCCAGCATCTTGGTCATTGTCCTCTCTTGGGTAGCAACCAGCTCATACTCTTACTAGGATAATGTCTTCTTCTTTAATTAGACTTTTCACCAAGTTGGGTTTTGTTTTGGGGTCTATTATGATCCGGGTGGGGAATGGTGGGTGGGAAAAGCAGCAGAAGAGAGGAGAAAAGGTGAGGGAAAGAACTGGAACATTATATGGAGGAGGGAATGGGTGTGGAGGCGCCCTGGTGAGGGTGAGGATGCGGGTGCAGGCTTTGAGTTTGTGCTTTCCCTGGCTGGCCTGCTGAGGCCGAGGCCGAGTTTGAGGATCGCATCTTTGTGTTGGGCAGTTTGTGATCTTTCTTCCACTTCATCCTCCTGTTCTGAAACCAGATCTTGACCTGGCGCTCGGACAAGCAGAGTGTGTGGGCGATCTCGATGCGGCGCCGCCGGGTCAGGTAGCGGTTAAAGTGAAACTCCTTCTCCAGCTCCAAGACCTGCTGCCGGGTATAGGCGGTTCGGGAGCGCTTTGCCTCCCCTCCGTTATAACTGGGGTTGACTGAAAGCCCATCACCCCGAAGGAGAAAGCCAAGGAGAAGGGAGTGGAAAAGAGGGAAAGGCGGAGGAGAGAGAAGGTGGGATGGGAAAGAGTAATTGGACATCATCATTATATAATAACCTGACACCAAGTTCACGCAAGATACATAAAACGGCAAAGAAAATGTTTCACAGGCTATTGACAACGGGAAACACCCGAGAGCCATAAAGAATGGTGCTGGGCATTGGGGCTGAAGAAAAGCTTCAAAGACACATGGCCTGAAGCCTCTGCCAGGGCAATTAAATTTATGGGGGCTATAATTACTGCCCTAACAGTTTGGCGTCTCGTAAATCTCCCGATAAAGGGACCCGGGTACAAAAGGGTTCTCACGTTGGGATCAGGCGGCTGGCTGGCGCACACACACCCACATCCCACTGTAGCTTGGGCCAGCTGGGGGCTCCCCTCTCGAGAGGCCCCCTTCCCCTCGGCCTCTCCCCCTGACCCTCGCCCCGACCCTAGAACCCCGGGCTCGGCCCCAGCCCACCCTCACGCGCCTCCCCAGCGGCGCCACGTACCGGCGCTGACATGGATCTTCTTCATCCAGGGGTACACCACGGGCTCCTTGCCCTTCAGGCCTGGCGGGCTCTTGTCGGCCAGGAGCAGTGGGCACGCGGGGGCGCTGCCCCCTGCCGGGACGCCCGGGGTGGCGGGAGCCGCCTCGCACCGCCGCGGGGCGGCTGGAGGAGCAGCTCGATGCTGCGGGGGAGGCGGCGGCAGGACCTGACTCGCGTGCAGGCCATGCGCGGGACCCTTGGCGTGCACCGGGGGCTGTTCGGGCTGCGGCGGCCGCCTGGGGCTGGCGCCGCCGCGGTAGCCAAAGGGGTAGACGGTGTCGGCTGCACCGTGCGCAGGGTAGAGAGCGGCCGCGGGGTAGGAGGGCTCACGGGCGGCCCGCGGCGCGTAGTAGGAAGCGGGGGGCTCGCGGCTGCCGCTCGCGTGGGGGAGCTGGGGCTGCTGCGGCTGCAGGTGCTGGGCCGCGGGCGCTGGGGACTGCTGGTAGCTGGGGCCCCCGCCCGGGCCGCTGTCTCCGCCGCCCGGGCCGCTGTGCTGCGCGTACTCCTCGAAGGGAGGGAACTTGGGCTCGATGTAGTTGGAGTTTATCAAAAACGAGCTCATGGTCATTAATTTGTGAAGTGCAAAAATACTAATTTTTCTCGCGTTGTCGTTTTTCTGGGCTGGCTGAGGCCCCTCCCCCTCCTGCCTCGCTTCCCATCCCCCCTTTCCTCCGCTCCCTTCCCCTCCCCCGCTGTCAAGCGCCCACCCCTCCCCCTCCCGCCGCCGCCGCCGCCGCCGCCGCCGCCAACGCCACCAAAGTTCGCGCCGCTCCTCCCCCGCCCGCGCCCGGGCGCGCGCGCGCCCCGCCCAGTACCTCCACGTGACCCACCCGCGCCAATGTGCGCGCCGCGCGCGCGGACCCGGATCAGGAAGCGCGCGGGCGGGTGATGGATGCTGCTGTCCGGCACCAAGCGGAGGGAGGGAGCTGGCTCTTTGGTCTTCCAACCCCCCAACTTTGAGTCCCTCTGGGAATTCGGGGCCCGCAGGCTTCTGGTCCTCTCAGATGCCCAGGCCGGGCCCTGTGCGTGCCCTACTCTGGCCTAGGCCTCGGGGCAGCTAGGCAGCCACGGGGCAGCCAGGCAGCCACGGCCCAGCGCTGACCTCGGGGGCTCAGCCTCGCCTGGCCTGGCCTGGCCTGGCCTGGCCTGGCGTCTTCCAGGGTTCGAGGCCTCCTGGGGGAGGGAGTGGCGTCGGGATCAAGTTTTTCATCCTGGCCGCGAAATGAAACGAATGAGGCCAACAGACCGGTTTCCCTGCCCCAGTTCGTGCTCGTCGCGTCCGCGCCCGACTTCCCCGGTTTGAGAAACCAGGCAGGAGCTGAAAAGGGTGGGTGGGTAAGCAGCTGAGAGAAATTGGCCTCAGGAGGTAAAGCAAAGCCATTCCAATATAACCGGATGAGCACTTTACCTTTTTCTTTTAAAAGCAGAATCAATTGGGTTTTTTTCCCTAAGAAAAACCAGAATTTTCTTAAATAGCATCTCATTTGATAGAGGTGTCGAATCAGAGTTAAACATGCTCGAATGTAATAGGTGCGATTGTGGGAAAGAAGATGATCCGGGGTGGGGATAGATAGAAGTGACGACACCTCCACAAAATCGAGCATTGACACCAACAACTTCCTACTTCAGAACAATCCGCAAACAAAAACAAGACGAGGATAGAAAACAGGCACTACGCCGATAGGTCTGTTCCCGTTACGAACTTTGTTTTGACTTTTGGATGCTGCTTTCTCAGGCTGTATCTGAGGCTAAAGTTACATTTAGGGACAGCTTATAATTTCTGAATTGCTGAAAATTAGCATATTAACGATTTCTGTAGCTTTGAAAAGTGGGGAGAGAGGACTGTTGCCTGCCATTTGGTAATTGAAATTTGATGGGTAAACTAATTACACCATTATTAACAAATAAATTACTTATTAATTCCATCTAATGTTGATCTTTGAAGTAAATAATGATGCCTTTAGTGTGTACTTTTCTAAGTAACAGACACACCTAGATCCTTTACTTTTCAACCTAGATTAAAGCGGTGCATAGTCACCATTTTAAAAATACTTTCATATTGGCATGCAAAGCAGGGATTTTTCAGCTGCTGTACCTTAGTTGATTTTTCAAAGAGCAGTATAAACAGCCTTCTCACAACTGAGTCTGGAACGCAGACAAGGAAAGTTATAGCCTAAGCCTGGAGACACTTCAAAAGGAATGTCAATTCTATCTTCATTTATATCGGTTACTCATATGAGTTACTAAATGCTGGAATATATCCATTTGATGGATAGTCATTTAATGCTTAGCCACATAAAGCCTATTATATGGGACTAATCTTTAAACTAATTTAGGAAAAGAGGTTAAAAAAGGGATCATGTTAGCTTTCTAACTGCAATCACCCTGAAGTGGTACAAAGAGGTTTTCCATGTTGGATGTGTGTCTGTAAAGAGTGCTGTCCATCGACATGTGGCACCCTGAAAAATTTTTTAAATGAAATCTGAGCCACAGACAGAAATCAACACTGACTGTAATCTTTAGACATCCTCTCTAGACTCGGGGGAAAAAATCTAGCCTGTGATATAGCTGCCTAAACCAGTATCTCTCTAAAGCAAGAAAAAATTATATATATATATACACCATATAACATGAATAATATGTACCTACATAATGTAATTTACAAAACTGGGCTCTCTAAGTTTCAGGGAAGGAAAAACATAGCAAGGAAATTTTGCCCTCCTCCTCGTGTCATCAGTCTTGAGTACAAGATCTTAACCATGTCTGTTCAATATTATTTACAGACACTAAAACACAAAATTCATGTTGTTTAGCCTCAGAACCTTCTACTGAGTTTCTATTTTAAAGTATTAACGAGGTTCGGGCACTGTTTTGTATATGTAACCTAAACGAGTTAACTGTGCCTATGTTTCATGTGGTTCTATTACTTTAGGAAGATGGGCTTACAGAGAATCCCCCCAAGGCCTGCAACTTGTCTTTGTGGTTCGTATCATAAACACAAACGGAGCCAGGACCACCAAGTGTTATCTCACACACCGACATTTTGACATTTTACTGCAAGATTTATGGCTGTAATAAACAATCTCAGTACCTTTTCTGATCCTTCCACAATCTCTCTTTGCAAGCCATAGCATCATTCAATTGAATCAAATAATCTTTTGAAAAACAAAACAAAAAAACTCTTGCCTTCACATGAGATCCAAGACACCAAAGTAAAGCCAGGAAGGAACTAACTCAATAAATAAACTGAAGTTCACCAGCAGCATCTCGCCCGAAAAAGATGGGACGCCCGCCCTGAAATCAAGCAGAGAGGGAGCGTGCTAATCTTCGCACACCAACTGGCTCCAGTCCCAAGCAGGGTGAAAGCGTTATCCTTTCCTTGGGAAACTGGTAAGCACATTTGCTCCTTTCCACGTGCTGGGATAACATATATTCCCAACAAAAGCTTTCTTAAAATCCCATTAAGTGAAATAACTTTTCATCATGTCCTCAAATCCCAGATGGAGGAGAGCGAAGGAAGTCCAAGGGAGAGGGAGGGTGAGAGGGAGGCAGTGTTTTGCAGCCTAGTTTGAATCTGATTTGAATCATTTTGAATATATTTGGAACAGCCTTCCCTCTTGAATGCAACCCTGTCCCAAGTTTCAAAGTGACCGAACAGTGACACCGTGTGCATTTTGTTTCTTATTAATCTTACACATTGACAGTCTTTGTTAAATCACAAGGCGCGCCCTTCACCAGCCGACATTTTCATATTTGTTAGACGCGTTGACCTGAAGTTCACCTCGGCCTTGGACTTTGCGCTTCTAAAAGGTCTATACAGTGTCTTTTAGAGAGCAGGGTGCTTTGCCCAGGTCACTCCTTCTCAGGGAAAATCGGGGTGGGGGGGCAAAGGAAATGTAAACGTTATGGAATGTATTGACTGTATTTGTCCTTTGTTCTCTAGAGTGAGAGACCCCCAGCCTGACTGTTCGCTGTCTGAAGCACGCCTCTGGAACGCACACGAGAATGGCTGAATTTCAAAATGCTTGATGGTGGCATTTGAAGGGCTTCCCCCGAACTACGCTAGGCATATGATTTTAGGGAAGCAATATTTTATCAACCATTTGACCAATTAATTGTTTGGAGGTAATTTCCTCCTAGTAGTTTATACTAATGAACACAACCCAAGCCTAAGGACTGGAATTCACATTCGGATTATACATTAATTTTAACCAGGATTGTGTGAGAGGCCTAAAGATCAAAATCCTCCAAATGAAAAAAGTACTCTAAAAGCAATAACTTCTGCAGGTACCTTTTCTTTTACTTTGCAAACTAGGTAAGAGGTGTCTGTGATTGTTGAACCTGACATGTTTCTAAGGTGTGGCGCGTCTTTAACCAATAACACAATAAGAAGGTTTTTCTCAAAGAGACACATAATTGTCTTGGTAATAGAGGCAGTTTCTGTTGTCATCATTTCACTGGCCCAGATGTGGTGAAGTGTTCACTGCTGGGACAGTGGTCACCACAGTTGTTCCCTTTCTTCTGTTCTCATCTGGCTCACACCCATTTGGCTTCAAGCTCTTGGCCAGAGTGAAAACTTTACACATTGCACAGTGGAAGCCATCTGATTACTTCCATGAATGCAGTGTTTGGGAAATATTTGTTTTTTACCACTGAACATACCTGGCACCAGCAAATCCAATCAACCAGAATATAGTGGGATGATCTTAAATGTCCCTGCAAGAGTCTCTGTTCTGAGTAGCTGAATTAGCTTATCTCTAAAGTTAGAAGAAAAACCTGGAAAAAATTTATTCTCTCTTCTCTGTTTCCCTACACTGATTACTTGAAGATCAATACATAGAGAAGAAAAATATGTCCCCCCAAAAGTAGATGCTAATGACACCAACACTTAAGGTTAATATAGATGCATGAATAATAAAATATTGTTTAGCTCTCCAGTTGCAACGCACACAGGAGGCATGGTTCCAGTCGGCTTCCTTCACACACTGTTCCCTTTCTTTTCTGCTCTCCTGCCCTCCCTCCTTAGCTTGCTTCCTCTCTCCTTAACTTTTATTCCCAATGTATTTTTAAAGAGTATTTTCTATAGAAGGGAAGTCTGTCTCAGTGGGCTTCTGAAGTGGTCTTGCATTTGTGGATTCCACCTTCCTGCTAAAATGGCATATTCTTCACAGTTCAAGTTATTCACCTAGAGATTACAGCATTTCTCTTACATTCAGTGAAGGGTTAACCATAAATACAGCGAAAACCTTTTGATAACAGGAATATTTCCATGGTACCAAGAAGCACTTTCTCACTGGTGGAGGGGTAGAGGAATCCTTTCCCTTTGGGAGGGTTTCTGCTTTCTTCCTGCCCTTCCCAGCTCTGAGATGTCTTCACGTTTACTGAGTGGCAGTTTCAGAAAAAGCACTCTGTGCTTGAAAATTGCAAAGAATACACTTTGCGAGAAGTGCCTGGGTTTGTCCTCGTTCTCACACACTTTAGGGATCATTATAGGTACTAAAAAGGGAAAAAACTGGCCAATCAAAATCACGGTTTTCAAGAAGTTTTCTGCCCCATTCTCTTGCCTTCGAAGGTATGATGGAACATTGGAAACTTGCTATGTTATTTCTTAAAGGTCCACTGATGAGTTTTGAGCTTTTTTATTTTGCAACAAACCCGCAGACTCCTGGTTCTCCAACATCTAAGGTGTTGGTTTTTCAATAATCTATGCCTATTTACCTGCTGCTATTCCCTCAGAATGGGAGCGATAATTCAAGATGAAATACAGCATGTATTACTCTTGAAAAGAGGAATTTTCTATCCTTTCCTTCATAATTGAGGTCATTCAACCACTAGGGTTCACCTGGAGTCCATACCATGATACACGCGTCACTCCGAGCCATTTTATCTTTTGTGCTGATAGTCAAGATCGCAGCTCTAACATTGACATCAAACTCTGTCTGGGCAGATGACTAAGAGTGCTGCACAACGTAAACTTTTGACCCTCAACTTTTTGACCTGCAGTTGCAACCACAAAGATACACAAAGCTGTGCCTCTTCTTTCAAGGGGAAGCCCCCTCCACACACACACACCCAGGATCGCAGGGATGCCCTGCCTCTGCCTCTGCCTTTTGGAATAAGAGAGTGAATTGGATTTTTTTTTTGTGCGTTTCTTACTGTATTTCCTGTCAAAACAGCCTCCTACCTCCTTTTGTCAGCACTTAAATAGGAATGAGATTACATTTAAATCACTCATCATTACCTTTACAAGGAAAATTTGTAGTGGGACAGGGGAAACTTGCAAAAAGTAAAAGAAAAAGGAAGACGGGCAGAAAGCAGGCAATGGGAGCTGGAGACTTTACCCCTTTATTTAAAAATAAAGATGCAGCCCTAATTGTTGGGAGAGCTGGCCCAGGCAGGCGAGTTGACTGTGAACTTGTACTAAAGCGTGCTCTGCTGGCGATTCCTAGGGTGTGCAGATTTATCTTCTCTGCATTTACTTAACCCGGCAGTGAACTGCACGGGCGTCATTTGTTAGGCGATGACAGACTTCACCTCCAGCAAGGGCTGCTTCACAAAATCGTAATAATTACCCAATAACCTTCATAACAAATATTATTATTGAAAAGACCCATTTGTGGGGAGAGGACCTGGTGGGAGAAGGGCAGCTTTCTTTGCGGAAAAACAGCAAATAAAGCAGACCTACACAGATCCTCTAGTTCTGGGGTATAGAATGGTTTGGACTGAGGTTCCCCTGTCCAGTGTGGGTGGGAGCTTTGGCAGACCCCCTGAGCCCTGCCTGGAAGCCCCGTTTATAGTTTTATCATTGACTGGAAAGAAATTCTACCTTACAAGCCAAAGGAATGGCACCCACAATGTTCTGCACTCTCCATGGTGGGCAAACCTCGGACAGACTCCAGAGCCAAGGTTGAGGAGAGGCTTTGAAGGGCATCTTTTAAGATAAAAGGATTGTTTTCCTCTTTAAAAACCCATCTTTCAGGATGTAATTTGCTCTCTCTTCACTAATTGTTTGGATATAATACTCTTCACATCTCAACAAATGAACATGACTCTGTTTCTGGTAGAAAATTCTGTTGCTGTCCCAGAGCTGCCAACAATGAAGCAGGGGAAAGAGCAGGGAAAAAAGGAATCTTGGCATAATGTTGTGAAATTAGACCATGGAAACCCTAACAAACCCCTAAGTAAGTGTGACCAGAAGCTTCCTATTATATTTATAGTTCAGGAAATATTGTCTCTTCAGCTTGTAGAAACACACAGGGCCCGGCACATTTCGGACAACTTCTCCTTTTACAAGACAAGGAGCAAAGACACTTTTGCCACCGACTGAGGCTGGATGTCTTCATAAAGCCCTTGATGACAGTTTTTTTTTCCCCTAAGTATGTTCCTCTGTGAAAATAACCCCACAGAATACACGAGGGAAAAAAAACTTTTCTACAACATGAGCAGATAACCAACCATCCTCTTTACTACGCTTCCTATGAAAATAGGAAGAAAGAAAAAAATTCCTCCAATGACGTTCACGTAGGTCTGACAGGATGCTGTATTTTTAAAAAGTCATTTAACTTCATGTGAGTTGGCCTGCTCTTTTAAGCTCTAAAGTTTTATGATGATTACAGCAGACAGAAATAAGCAAGCTGACAATATTTATAGCCTGTAATTTTTTTTAATACATGGGAAAGATTCCCCATATTCTGTGATGGTGGTCCAACAGTCTTTCTGCCGGTACCCACACCCTAGGGTGGGATTTGGCCATGGAGGTGGCGTGGACACTTCCTCCAGGCAAGTTACTCAAATGAACCTGCCAGTAGCCTTATCACTCTTTTTTTCTGCCACTAATTTAAGTCACCAAGAAATCACTCAAGCAAGATCACCAAATGAGTAACTAAAATAAAACCTTAACCCAATATTTTCCAATAAAGAACCCAAAATTCAGAGCAGCGGAACAAAGACTCCAGAATTCTCACAGACACAGAAAAAAAATTTGAGAACCCAAATAGAGTTTATATTCTGGTTCCCACTGAGATGGAGACACATCTTCCTAGGTGCTGAATTATCGATGCTCACTTTAACAGGTTACACAAAATGATTTCGGGGATTTGCCTTGCCACTATTCAAGAGAAATGGAACTTGTGAGAGGGTTTTGATTTTCCAAAAAAACTTCCCAGGTTTTGCTTTCTGGACTTCTGATTTTGGGATATCTGTTGGACTTACGTTGAGTGTAAGTGGCCTCTGCACAGTAAAGTCTGTGGAAATTCCTCACCTATACTTTCAATTTCTTCACTGTAAGGACTTAGTAAATACCTTTACCAATTAGCATTTGCAGAAGACTACTCAGCTAGCTCCTAAGCGGAAAAGCATTTGAAGACAGTAGATCCCATTTTTTGTTTCATTTCTGAATTGGAGAATTTAGCTTAGTTCTTCATATAGGATATGGGAAGTCTGCTAGGCCCCTGTGGGTACCCATCCAGAGAAAGACCCCAGGACAGGCCACAGTGTCCCCAGTCACGGCTTTGCCACTGAAGAATGTAAGGGGTTGGGGCCAGAAGGGGTGGCTGAGACCAAGCTAGAATTGTACCCCAGAAAAATTTATTTCACCTTACTTCCCCCATTGGTGCAATACTGGGGATTGTTTTGGAAATCATAGATTATGTAAATTTCCTGGGATCAAACAGAAAGACCAGCTAACAAAAGAAAGGCGGAAATCTCCTACTGACAAACGACCAATTTCTTCCCTAAACTATCCTTTATGATGTGTGAGGAAAAACAACCTAATGGCTCTGGGGACTTTTAAGTTGGGCATTGAAGACACTTCGATTTCCCCCCAAACTTCAGGGCACAGTTTGGAAGAGACTTTGCCTGTATATTGAGGGGGAATATATTTCTCTAATCTTTAGTGTTATCTAGGGGGATGCCTAAGTTGCCTTTTGAGGGTCCTGTGCATAGATGTTTTAATTCTACAAAGGAGGAGAGGAAAAGGAAAGAAGGGAGGGAGAAGAAAGGCAAGGCGGAAGAAAAGAAAGCGCTTTAACTCCTTTCATTTAGCCTGGGGATTCAAAGAGTAAAGTTAAATCCGGCCATAAAGTTTATTGCTTCAGACTCACAGGCGGGTGAGAACAGTCCCACCGAAGTAAAAAGAACGCGCAGGCAAACAACGTTCAGGGCCTGGTCCCGGGTGCGGAGGAGGGGGTGCTGAGCCCCCTACCCCGAGGTGGGGACCATCGGTCCTCAGCCTCCTGCAGGCGCCAGCGGCCTGGGCGCGGCCAGGCAACCCAGGGGCCCAGCTTGGAGGTGCGGCCCGCGCCCGGCCGGCCTCTGCCACCTTCCGGCTCTCCCGAGCCAGCCTGCAGCCCGGCCCCGAAGGCCGCCGCCTCGATTCAGTGCCGCCAAATGACCCGGGCCCGCGAAGACGTACTGCCACAGCCCCGCAAGGAATCCCGCCAGAGTCCGCTCAGCCCTGCCCGGGCCTTTCTTTCCGACTCCCCAGCGCGCCCCAGCACAGCGCGGCCTCGGCGCCCGCGGCCGGCGCCCCCCTGGCTCCCAGCCCCCACCCAGGGCTCCGCTGACCCCGCAGAACCGGGCCGCCAGCCCCGGAATGGGCGGTGGCCCTGCCCAGTCTCCGCACGCAGGCCCCTTCGCACACAAAAATCCTCTTTTTCCGCGAGGGCGAGAGCAGCGGAAGTCATTAACATCCGCGGTGGTGCAGCAATTAAAGTTAGGCCTGGGGATGCGGCGCGGCCACAGGCGCTTTGCACCGCTGTGCCTGCGAAAGCTGGCTCCTGGCGCTGCTAATATGGACAGAGGAAAAGTTTACTCTCCCCTTTGGAATTGCAAGGCAAGCTCAGAGTTATTGAACCAGAGAGAGAAAGAGAAAGATCGAGAAAGAAAGTTTTCAGAGTACAAATAAACTTGAAAGCGTTCAGGGGGCGAGCTTACCTTAACTCGGAGGGAGCCATTTTTCAGAGAGTTTTGAGAACTTGTGGTTTGGACACTTCTGGACCTAAAATTGACAGTTTGAATGACCAGGAGGCACACGTAGCCTGCAAAAGAGTCAAATGGAGTCCAGCGTCAGTGAGATTATATGTTATGTGGTATATAATGTTGGATGTCAACTCCCCAAAACCATAAAACTTACTTTAATGGCCCCACGTGACGTTTTATAGCCAGTGAGCCGATCTGTCTGTGCTATGGATGATTTTACGATCTAATTCATAGACAAAACCCTATTCATTTGGCACCCAAATGTCATATAGCCGGAACTGGGGCTTATAAAGTTTACTGTTTTATAACTTTTAAAAGGAAAGACGGCATCAGTGTAAGCAGTCGGTAAATGTGCAAATCTCTAGTTGCGCTTTAGCTGCTCTGAGGAGTTTCCCAACCGAGCTAGGATGGGGTAAGTACCTTCCATTTGTAGCAAATTAATTGTAGCAAAAGAAGCCAACTGGGTTCAGGGAGGGCGAAGAGTGGGAAAGGGTGCCTGGATGGGTTAGGGGCAGAGGCTTTGGGGGCCACAACTTGACATAGCAGCAAGTGGAGGCCTAGGATGGCCTTAGGAGAGAGGCAGCATCTGGGTGGGCCCCGAGGGTCCCTAACAAAGCCCTTGGCCTTTTCTCCTCTCTCTCTCTTCCTCTTTTTTTGTACCCAGCAAGTTAACTTGGTTTCCTCAGAGACAGGCAGGTTGGCTCAGGCTTTGGAACCACCAACAGCTTTTCCACCTCCTGCCCTGAACTCTCTGATGGGTCAGAGTTAGGGAGGCCGCGGGTCAGGATGTTGGTCTGAGGTCCTCTTGCACAAGCAGGCTGCTCAGGTAGCCTCAGACTCACTGCCTCCCAGCATTGGACAGACAGACAGACGAGCAGAAAGAGCCGCTTGCTAGTTGGCACAAATCAGACCAAGAGAACTTACAATAGAAAGTTTATTTTTTGTTTCCAGTCAGTATTTTTCCTTAAAAACAAATACAAAAAAAAAAAGAGCTGATCACAGTTTGCTTAAACAGCCAGACTTGGACAATATTTGTAACTTTGTTCACAAAAACATACATCACTGAAGCTGCGCTTATAAGAGCCACTTCCAGAGTTCGTGCAAAGGGTCCTACAAAGGCACGCAGGGACACACCGCTCAGAGTCACAGTTTTCATCACAGAGTCACTAGTCACTACACGTCGAACAAGTTAAGTTGTGTCTCATCAAGTCATCTCTACAACAGCATTAATTACACAAGGAATATAGGTAGTTTGAATAAAAATATCTTTAACAGCTTGGAGCTATTGAGACAGGAACACTTCCACTCACATGCACAGTTAAACAACTGGAGTGCAACACACAACATTGGCACTAAACGAGGTCGAAGGGGGACTTTTTTGTGTGTTTTTTTCTCTTTTCTTTTTTGTTATAGTTACTTCAAGTAACACAGCTTGCTTCATATAAATAAGTTAAAACATCTATTTTTTTTCAAGACAAAGCCATTCAGGACAAAGAGATGAACAGAAAGCAGATCTACTTATACAGGCGCTATAATGGCAATAAACAGGCTCATGATTAAAAGATGAATTAGGGCAACGAGAACAGGGCTTCTTCACAGAAGGAACACAAGGGAGTTTCAGAAAGTCACCTTAGTACTGACACTACGCGGGGTCCGCTAATACTGCTCAGTACTTTAAATGCTCAAATACTCAGGGGCGGAAGGCCCCTCCCGCTGCCGCCATGCTCATGCTTTTCAGCTTATTATCTTTTTTCCACTTCATTCTCCGGTTTTGGAACCAGATTTTAATTTGTCTCTCGGAGAGGCAAAGAGCATGTGCTATTTCAATCCTTCTTCGGCGGGTCAGGTAGCGGTTGAAGTGGAACTCCTTCTCCAGCTCCAGGGTCTGGTAGCGCGTGTAGGCCGTTCGGGCCCGTTTGCCTTCCGGGCCGCCTATGTTGTCTGCAATAGAAAAGTCAGCGGTTTAGCCACCAACTCCTCCGCCTCTGGCTACCAAAGTCCTCCAGATGGACGAGCCAGGGTCCTGAGCAGGGTCCTGAGCAGGAGAAAAGCTCAACAAGTCCTCCCTGCTCGCCCGCCTACCCCTCCCGAATTTCCTTCCCTCTTCCTTTCTAGAGAGAAAACAATACGATTTGGACTCTGGGAACAATCGGCCCATCTGAGGCTGGAGCCGCTTCCCGGAGGATCGCCCTGCTTTCCCTCACCCCTCTCCTGCCCTCTGGCCCTGCCCCTGGTGCACCCGAGGCGGGACACAGACCTCTCAGGCTACCTACCGCTAAGAAACCTACCAAAGCAAGGCCCTTTTCTGAGCGCCCAAGTGGCCTCCAGGTCACCCTTCCTTAAAGTTCCAACCCGGCGAGCCGCCTCCTGTTCCAGCTTGAACGGTTGGGGCGCCTGCTTTCTTTTTCTTTCCTTTCCTTTCCTGCTGTCCCTCCCGCCCCCAAACTTCAGAATTCTGGCGGCTCTCTCCTCGATTATTTCCCCCGCCAAGCCCCTTTTCGGGGACTCTAATTAGTAACGCTGTTTCCCCAGCGTAGCCCTCCTCATAAATTATCCGCCCTGACAAGCCCGATTCACGGCCCCTACTGCCATCCTCTACCTCTTTGCGCCCAGCTCGGCTGGCTTGACCCGTGAGCGCGTTCCGAGGCGCTGGGGTTCGATCTGGGTTTTTTTCTCTCCCTCCCACCCAACGTGTAAACTTGCCTCACCAGCAGCCCCTTTCCCCCAATTTGGGAGCGCTGGGCGCTGCAGAGAAGAGGAAGAAGGAAGGCAGGGGGAAGGAGAACGACGGGGAGAGGCTCCACAGGGCTGGGAGAGGCGAGACCAGGAGAGAGACAGGGAGAGAGAAGGCGGTAAAGGAGAGAGGGGGGACCGAGAGCCGCGCCCCCGCAGCCGCGTGGGTTTAGAAAAAGGTTGGCTTTACCATGACTTATGTGCAGCTTGCGCATCCAGGGGTAGATCTGGGGTTGGGCGGGCGGCGCCGGGCTCGGCTCGCTCTGCGCGCTCGCCTGCTCGCTGCTGGCAGGGGCGTCCTCCTCGGCTCCGGACGCCGTGCCAACCCCCTCTCTGCTGCTGATGTGGGTGCTGCCGGCGTTGGCCGAGGCGCTGCTGGAGTTGCCCAGGGAGTTTTTCCCGCCGTGGTGGCTGTCGCTGCCGGGCGAGGGGGCCACGGCGGAGCAGGGCAGCGGGTCGGGCGGAGGCGAGTGCGTGGAAGTGGCCGGCTGGCTGTACCTGGGCTCGGCGGGCGCCGCGCTGGCGCCGGCCGCGTAGCTGCGGGCGCGCTCCCCGGAGCCAAAGTGGCCGGAGCCTGAGCGGCCGACGCTGAGATCCATGCCATTGTAGCCGTAGCCGTACCTGCCGGAGTGCATGCTCGCCGAGTCCCTGAATTGCTCGCTCACGGAACTATGATCTCCATAATTATGCAACTGGTAGTCCGGGCCATTTGGATAGCGACCGCAAAATGAGTTTACAAAATAAGAGCTCATTTGTTTTTTGATATGTGTGCTTGATTTGTGGCTCGCGGTCGTTTGTGCGTCTATAGCACCCTTGCACAATTTATGATGAATTATGGAAATGACTGGGACATGTACTTGGTTCCCTCCTACGTAGGCACCCAAATATGGGGTACGACTTCGAATCACGTGCTTTTGTTGTCCAGTCGTAAATCCTGCCTGATGACCTCTAGAGGTAAACTCGTGCACTAATGGGGGAGTTGGGTGGAGGCGAGAGGGGTGGCGCGCGCGCCCCAGGCGCGTGCCCGCCGCCTACCGCCGCCGTTCAGTCGGACTCGAGCGCCACCCGCTGGAGGCAGGGCGCATCGCTCCGCTTCCGACCCGGGGCTGCAAGGGCCGGGGTCGAATTGAGGTTACAGCCCATTATGGCAAAATTATTGCATTTCCCTCGCAGTTCCATTAGGATGTACCAATTGTGAGGCCGTCAGCTGCCGATCGCGTGCCCGGCGAGGATGCAGAGGATTGAGGGGAGATGGTGACTTGGATTTTATTTACAACAACTTTATTTCCCCGCTGTGCAGCCCCTCTTATTTTTATGTCGAGGTTGGGGTCCGTTCTGCCCGTCGTGCTGGCAGCTCTGAAATTTGAAAATACAGATATCACCTTCGGGGAAGGGGGGAGGCCATTTAGCCAATTGGAGAAATAAATCCTGCCCGCAGCAGCAGCTACAATTACGGCTCTGTTTTTGCGAGCGCATAAGGGACAGTATCCCTGCCGCTCTTAAATGACAGGCGTCTATTAAAGATAGCTTTTGTGTAGTGTTTCTCTTAGGCGAGGTCAAATTCCATACACTTTTATAACCAGAGTCGATTTTTCTTTCGTGTAAATACGGTTTTCGTGTCATTAGTTTGCTATTTGATTTCTTTAAGTATCCGTCCTGGAGAATCTTCACCACCGGGTACCGTTTCTCCAGCCAACTGGGCCCCAAGTCGGAGGGTTCTCAGTGAACCCAGTGAGTGGGCCAAGGCTCCTTGCAGCCATAGAAGCTGCTTGGGGGCTGGGGATCCGTGGGCCGAGTTATTAGGGTCTTGCTTAGACTTCCAGGAGTAAAACGAGGGCGCTAATGAAAGCATTTTTGTGGCAGTGCCTAGTACCTCCGTAGTTGTCTTCCTGGATTCTGAAAGACGAAAGTAAATCACAAATAGAGCTTAAAGGCATGGAGGGGGGTGTCTCCCCACTAGAGGCTAGGCATCGCAGTTGCCACTGGCACGTTTGGAAACCAGGACTTTTGCCGCTCCCATAGCCCTGGGCTCCCACCTTACGTCCTGAAAGCTGTTATGGCAGCGCCGGCACTGTCGGAGGCAGGGAACCGGAATCTGGAGCTCAGAATCTGGGCCTCGGGAGCCCAGTCGTTCCCGGAGCTGTAAAGTTCCATCCGCTCCCAGGTTGGCTCGGCTGGGCTGAGGCTGTTTCTCTTCCACGGACGGTTGCGCGCGGGGCCGAGAGACTAGGCTCTCTCGGGGCCCCCTTTGTTCCTCGCGCTTCTTCCTGTCTGGGGGCGGCCTGGGAAGCCACGGCAGTACTGGGGCCCCAACATTTAGGCCCTGTCTTTCCAGTGGCGGGAGTTGATTTGGTGATGCCCTCCGGGCCTTGGTGGCGAGGAACCGAGGCGGAAGCGCCCAGACACCGAAAGGTGCTCGGCCCCAAGGTTCCTTCCTCTCCAGCAACCCAGCTTCCCGAGCTCAGGGCCGTGCAGAGGCTCTAACACAAGAGCCGGGGACGGATCAGGGGCGCGCCCTGAGATCCAGAGCCGGCTTAGGCAGCCTTTGAGAGAGGTACTGCGTGTGCAGTGCGCCCCGATCCACCGCTGGGATTGGCTGTGTGTGGATTTTCTTTCTTTCTTTCTCGTAAGAAATAAATGCTCAGGCGTTTGCAAAGCGCCGGGATATCCTGAAGCTGCGGAAATCCCCCAGATGGGAGCAGGCGGGAAGAAAAGTTGGGGAGCAGGCCAAGGCAAGGGGGCAAACCCGAGGGAGGTTGCGGCGCGGGCCTGGTCCCTGCCCAGGCGTCTACTCGCCCGCCTTTGCCTCAGCGTCTTCCCCGCTGGGCTGTGTGGAATTGATGAGTTTATTTTCCTTTTTCCACTTCATACGGCGGTTCTGGAACCAGATTTTGATCTGGCGTTCGGTGAGGCAGAGCGCGTTGGCGATCTCGATGCGGCGGCGCCGCGTCAGGTAGCGGTTGAAGTGGAACTCCTTCTCCAGCTCCAGCGTCTGGTAGCGCGTGTAGGTCTGGCGGCCTCGGCGCCCGTGACTCCCGTACACAGCACCTGCGGGCAGAAACGGCCGGGTGCCGGTAAGCCAGGATCCGGGCAGACTGACCAGCCAGCCTCGCGCCCCACGCCCCGAACCTCGGGGCTGGAAACCACCAGCCTCTCCCACTATGTATCCCCTATGTCTGGGGCCGAAAGCGGGCTGGATGGGAGAAGATTATTTCATATCAAGCGAGATATTCTCCTCCTAAAACGACTTGGGGTGGCAAGTTATTGTTTTTGAAAAATCTGTTCTGTAAAAGAAACAGTACAAGCAAAAGAACAGAACAGCATTCTTAATTCGGGGTACCTAAGTCTGTTTTGTGGGAGTATAGTGTGTGTGTGTTTGGGAGTGGGTGTGGAACCCTGTGAGTAGGGTAGATACTCTGAATTCATACACGGACCTCTGTGAAGATGTTACTGTGGCCAACCACATCAGAACACAACATGCTTTTTGGAAAATTCTAAATGGTCAGCCCTCTCAAATCTTTGCAAATCCCTCCCAACTGTATGGCCCTTCTGAGGAACACAGAGCTCTTGAAAACATGAGTGAATTTTAAAGTAAGACACTACAAATTTTTAAAAAATCCGCAATAGGCTCTGTCCTTCTCCAAGGATTCCTGGTGGAATTTTTGGAAACCAGGGCAAAAAGATGGAGCTATGGGCCATCTGGGGTTTCTGGAATATGGGACTGTGATGGGCTATCTGTTCTGGTGCCAAAGAGACCCATGGGTGGGGGTCTCTCCCCAAGCTGGGTGTATGAGACTCAGGCAGGGCCTCAGAAGGAGGCAGAAGTTGGCTGTGAGTGAGCAGTTGAGTGGAAGGGGGAGGAGGGGAGGGAGGAGAGAGGAAAAATCCTGAGGCTGGGGATGTGGCCCTCCTAGGCTTTGGGGAGACACTTTGAGGGGCCAAATGAGGGCCTTTAGATGGGTTTCTGAAGGGCAGAAAGGTGAGGGAGTGGGAGGTAAAGGAGAGTTCTCAGGATGGGTGCAGAAGGGGAGCTGAGCAGGGTGTTACCAGGATGTAGTGTAGGCAGGCACTCTGTCCCAACCAGCCTTGTTCTCTCTTCAGGTTACCTGTCACTGAGTCTCACATAGCATGGCAGTGACTCCCCCAAGGTCCCCTAAGGTGTCACCTTACATGGACACAAGTGCACTGCCTTCACTCTGCCACAATTTGATTTCCCCATTGGGGATGGGTTGGGTTTTGTTTTTTTTTTTTAATCTCTTTTTTAAAAGCCCCAAAAACTTTGCTCATTCTTTCCTCCTTTCTGTTTCCTCCTTCTACCCTTCCTTCCTTCCTTCCTTCTTTCCCTGCCTCCTTCCCCTCTCCCTCCACTCTCTTGAGGGGCTTCAGGAAAGCACCTTACCCGCGCAGGAGTTCATCCGCTGCATCCAGGGGTAAACAGGGCTCGTGTACTTCCGGTCGGTGCCTTCGTCATGGAGGGCTTTGCCCGGCACGCTGCTGCTGTCGGGTTTGTACTGCTGCTCGGGAGAAAAGTGCAGGTAGTCCCCGGGGCCCCTCTGCTTGCCACTGCCCGAGGGCGAGGCGCCACTGAGGTCTTTATCAGAATAGAAACACGAGGCCCCGTACTCGTAGGACGCCCGGTTGCAGGCCAGGACCGAGTTGGACTGTTGGTAGAAACAAGGTGAGGTGTACGTCTTGTCCGGGAGGCTCGACGCCCCATACGAGGCCGGGAAGGGCCTTAGCGCGTCATAGCCGGCCGGGTAGAGGGGCAGCTGGCCCAAGAAGGAGTCCTGGCCGCTAGGCAGGCTCCCGGGGAAAGTGGGATTCACAAAATAGGAACTCATTTGCGCGCCCCTCTGCAGGACTGTGATTTGTTGTGTATTAGTACATCTGGCTATAACTATTAGTAGTCATCGAACTGGTTTGTTTCTGGATGGCCGAACGCCAAAAGCGACAGCAGCAAATCGCACCAGCTGACGCGGCGGCGGCCAATGGGAGCGAGCGCCGGAGCCCGCTCCCCGGGGACCGCGGCGACCGAGGCAGCAAAGTTACAAACAGCCCCCAGCCCGCCCGCCCGCCGCCCGCCGCCCGCCCGGCAGATTAATGGACGCGCACAGCCAGCCGGCCCGGCTCTCTCCCCGAACGCCGGCGGCGGGCACGGCCCGGGCAAGGGCATGCGGATCGGTCCAGGATAGGGCCACCCCCGCGACCCGGCCGCCGCAAAGGCCCGGCCAGGCCCGCTCTTTTCTCCACCCCTTTCGCCTTGTTGGATTTTGCTGGGTTTTCTCTCCAAACAGGAAACCTGACAGCCCCGCGCCGGGAGGGGCGGTGACAAGGATGGCTTTTCTCCGGGCCTCCCTGCCCTCGCGGCGGGGCCCGGAGTTTGCCACACCCTCTGCACTCCCCACGCGTGGGTGTGGGTTCCGGAGCTGGAGAAGGGCTCTGAGAAACCAGGCCTTCATGCCCTGCTCCTCACTTCTGCGCCTTAGAAATCGGTGTCTCCCCTCCTTCTTTCCTTCCCCACTCCCACCAGGGGCCTGGGCCACGAGAGCAAGAGGAGGAAGGCTCATCTCGAGCTGATCAGGACCAGGATGAGTCCAGTCTCTTTCCCTCTTCCCCCACCGGCCCCTACTCCCACACACAACACATCCTTAGAGTCTCCAAGGGCTTCCTTCTAAAGGCCAGCGACTGCTTGGCCTCAAAGCACCCCCACAAGCTGTATGTCCCCTTCCCACCGCCTTTGAATCCAGGCACTGAGAGGCCAGAAACCACTGGTTTCATCGAGAAAGGGACCTACAGAGGAGTGGCTGTGAAACTGAACTCCGAAGCCAGCCTTGGGACCTGTTCCTCTCACCCAGCTCCCCGGAATTGCAGTCCACCACCCTGACTGCTCAGAGATGAGACAGACCCAGAAGTGGAATCTCTATCCTCATTTCAGAGGTGCCGGTGACCCTGGGTCCCTGGCCCAGCTGGGCACAGAGGGCAGCTCTGCTGGCCAAAGGCGAGGATAATTGATGTGCTTGGTTTCTGGGTTGCCTATTTGTCCTGGGGTGTCCCCCTTTCCTGGGACTTTTTGGGGACCTGCTAGCCACAGTTGCTCCAGAACCAGAAACAGCTGTCTCACCGGCTCCAGAAACTGAATTGCTTTTACCACAGTCCCAGGCCTGGCCTTCCCCAGACAAGACGTGAAAAGCCTGTCCTGGGCTGCCATCTCTTGCCTGAGAGTTGTGCCTTCAAGACAGTTGACTTTTACAGAACATGGATCAATCTCATTTTGTAAAATGTGGTATCCTTCCAATGGCACTTTTACAACTGTATTTGTTGGGCTTGTAAAACCCCTTGAATTAGCTTTAAAATCCTCAATTCTGTGGAGCTTGAAAAAGACTATTTATATGATTTGGTTGAATTTCCGGAGGGTGTTTATATGCTCTGTAAAACTGGCGAATGTAGATTGGTGGGGTTCAGGACTTGATGGTGGCAAGGCCCCCCCTAGGAATCTGGAAACGAATTTCCTAATCTCTTCCTTGCTTTTTGATTTTTACCCTTCATTTCCCCCAAGGGGAAAAAATTGGGAAAGGACAGGGCTATGGTTGGCCTCCCCAGAACCTATCATGCATTTTTGAAAGCGGCTGCTGCCCATCCGGCAGGGGCTGCACCCAGAAGCCTTCTGCCTGTGCCCCAATCAATCCAATTCTGGAAAGTTTCTCCTTTGCATGTATAAAGAAGGGACTGACAGGAGAGGATATAATTTTAACTTTCTCTTGAATTTCTTCAAGGAAAAAATCAGATAGGTGAAAATGAAAGTTCAAGAGTCAAAAATTAAAAAGGGAATTATTTTTTAAAGCTGTTTTAGAAGAAAATCACATTTGAGTTATTGTTTCTTAAACAAGACCGTCAGATGACAGTGATTTCAAGCAAGTTATTATCATGTAAGATGAAAATAATCGTTCAGAGATGTTGATAAATGTTTACATTTATAATGTCTGCTTCATTCCTCCAAGTCCCACACAGTGTTGGGGCTGGTGGCAGTGTTCTATTATTAGTAGTATTTGTTATGGTTCGACCTGGGATTCTCAATCTAATCATTGTCTCAGCCGAAAAAAGAATTTGATTTCTCAGCTAAGAACCAAAAAACATTATATTTCTAGCTTCTACAGGCACTAAGATAGAAAAAATATATTAAATTGAAATCTGTATGTGTTAGCCAAGGCTGGTACTTATCATGTTGGCAGACTCCCAATTTATTTCTCCAACCAGCATTAGGGGGTGTGTGTGTGTGTGTGTGTGTGTGTGTGTGTGTGTGTGTGTAACAAGAGGGGGAGAGAGAGAGAGAGACCCATTCAGGCAAGGATAGAAGCCCCAGACGCTGGAGGGAGCCTCTCCTGGGATGGTGATAATGGCCACCAGGGCTCTTTTCTCTGTCACAGCCACACAGAAAGTCCACTTACCTTTCAGCTGTTCTTCAAGGGAAACGGGATGGTGAGCAGGGCCTCACAGTCCGCCCTTTCACTAGGCTGCCTACTGAGCTCCTCGACCTCTGCCAGCCTGGAGGGCAGCCTGCTGGTGGGTAGGGGGGACCTTGAGGGCCCCCCTTCGCCCCGATCGCTAGACCAGGCCAGAGCCCATGACACACAGGTGCGTCCTCTGCGTATCTCAGGCCCTCGCCTGGAGCCAAAGCCCGCCTTCCTTGCCATAGCCAATCCTCCTCAGGGCCAGTCGGGCCTGCAGGCCTCAGGGCTACGAGTGCTATCTCCGATTTCAAAATCCCAAAGCGAGCGCGGTTCCCGAACCAGTGTACGTCCCCGGGGCGCCTTGGGACGCGCAGTTTGGACAGAAGCAGCCGTGACGTGCCAAGCGGCCTGTGCAACCAGTCTCCATGGTGCTAGGGTTGGGGGAGGACCTGAGTCTAGTCGGGCGTCCGGCTCCAGTCATGGGTGGCCAAGGCGGGGGAGGTTCCTGGCCAGTCAGGCCCTGGGAGGCCGCCCCTCAGATTCTCCCTCGCCCCCCTCTCCTCGAGCTGCCTGGGAATCTCTGAGGGGCCCGCGCAGCAGTCGCGCCAAGCTGCACGACGCGGGGTTGCGGCTGGCGTCGGTCCCGGCGACGGCCACAGCGTGGCAGCAGCGAGCGCCCGGTGCGTTCGCAATAAATAATCAGCCGGCGGCAGCCGCAGTCAAGCCGCCCAGGGCCCTGCGATGCAAATACGCTGCTTTATCCGCCCCAGCGCACCCCTCTCAGCGCGGGTGGAAGACCCAGGTCCACAGGCCCTTCTTAATTATCGAATGCGTACCAAGCCATTATCCTAAGTTGGGAAAACAACAACCAAAAGCAAAAAACAAACAAAAAGAACTTGAGCCCAGAACCTCAGGATCATTTCTGATCGCTGTCCCAGAAAGCTCCCATGCCAAATCTATTCGAGGCGCACCCAGGCCGGCCAAGTCCAGTTCGTGCCACCGCCCTACGTCAAGCCCATGCCCGCGGCACCCTCCGCTCCTCCTCCGGGGCTGCTGAACAGTCCTTCCCCGGCTCTCGGGAGATGGGGTGCCGGGCAGTTGCCAGCCAGTCTGCTGCGCCGAGGTGGTTTGGGGGGGTCCCCCTATAGCCCAGGCTCGGTTTGCGTCCTTCCTTCAACCTTAGTTTCGGGCTCCTGCCACTCTCAATAACACCAGATCCTCCGCATCGAAACTTCCCGCCAAGCAACACTCAGCCAATTAACCCCATACTCTTCTCCAAAACAGAATTCCACCCACGCACCTATTCCCTCTCCCCGCGCTTCAGACACCTCTCTATTGGAAAACCGCGTGAAGGGAAGCGAGCTCTCAGCAGAGGACTCTGGCTGAATTAGTAAGTTTGCTTTTTTTTCTTATTCTACCTTTCTTTCCAGAAACCACTTCCCACAGAATAGAAGGTGCTGTGTTGATGCTGATAAAACGCCCGTCGATGAATTCACCTTGCCCTCACTTCTTCCCACCTTCCCAGGTCGGGAACTGTCTTCCAATTACTGGAGAATTCAATTGAACCAATTGGGTCGTGAAGGAAAAAAAAAATCCAAACCCAGGACGCTGGCGGGGGAATGCAGAGTGCAAGGCCACTTCCTTTTGGGCTTTGTGAGGTCGTTGGGGAAGGGAGAGAGAAGACCTCACTGCTCCTGCCCGGCGCAGAGCGCTGTGCCACGGAAGGAAGGAGGGCATTCACTGCCATGATCTGGGAGAGGAGTGGAGAGGGAGGGACTGTGTGTGTCTGGGTGTGTGTGTGTGTGTGTGTGTGTGTGTGTGTGTGTGTGTGTGTGTGTGTGTTCGCGCGCGCGCTCGCGCGAGCGGCTGTAGTGTGTGATGGGGGCGGGTGTGAACTGGTGAGTGGGTGGGCGAGGGTGAGTATGCCCTTCTTGAAAGCCGCCCTGGGTGCCCTCTTCCACCGCTGCCAGCTCCGGCTGCCATCTCACCACCTTTGCTCCTGTCTCCCCACTTGTCTCACCTTCAGATGACGGCTCCCAGAAGCTCCTGCCCCTCTGACAGCTGTCGCTTGGGCAGCCCGGGAAGACGAATTGTCCTTCTTCCTGGTGCTAGAGGACGCAGGAAATTAGCCAGGTTGCGAGTTGCAAAGCGGCCGCCGCGGCGCCGGGAACTGGGCGCGCCCCATCTCCAGCGGGAGCAGCCGGGCCGGGCCGGGCCGGGGCCTCGCCTCGCTCGCCATCGCCGGACAAAGCGCAGCCAAGCCTGGCTGGAAGGCAGAGCTCTGAAGCAAGCAGGATGGAGCGGAGCAAAAGAATGCGGCTCTATTCTCGCAAGGGAAATTATAAAAAAGTTCATGTTCACGGTTCCCATCCACATGACCGACAGCGGCCAATGGAAGGGCCGAACAACTCATAAAGTTGTATTGCAAAGTTGTAAATTTTCATAAACAACAACGGATTTATGACCCTTTCCCCATCACTAAGAGGAGGCAGCTCTTACATCGGCGCCATCTTACCACGGAGGCAGCCCCGACTTTGGGCCGCAGGTTTTGCAGACCCAAATTGGGCCGGATTTTATTAAAAGAGCAATAAGAAGCGGGCCCAACCCAAGCAGGAGGCTGGAGTCGAGGTCTTTGCCCATCAAGCTTACACTGTTCTGCGCTGTCCTCATCGCCTCTGCCCCCTCCCCAGCCCCTCATCCTTCTCCGCGCCCAGACGCCCTGGTGAGGTTTCACAGTGGCCCCTGCCCCTTCCTATACCCCTCAGCTTTCGTTCTGGGCCCTGGGGCCCCTCGCTTTGCCTGAATGTGGGGTCAGGGCTACATCAGAGGCCCTGAATCTCGGGTCCTACCCTGGCATCGGGTTTAGGGCTCATAGAGAAATTGGAGTCAGTTGCAGGGCAATACCCCTTTCCAAGCCCATCCTATAGCCTTAGAGGAAAGGGTGGATTTGGGATTTGCTCATGGAATTTATGAAGGTGTTTTGGGAGGTTCATAGAATATAATGTATCACTCAAGTATTACGTTTTCAAGAGATCTAGAAAATGTCTGTGCACACACAAACAAACCAGGCAAAAATCTCTGCACAGAGAAGTGCACATATACAATTACAGACACACAGAAACACATGCACACAATTATGGGCTCAGAAATATATGCAATTACGGACTTATTTAAAATATACATAGAAATGCACATACACAGAAATAGACATACAAAGAGAGGTACATAAGTAACTATACAAAGCTACACATAAAAAATCCACACATAAAGGGACTCAACACACATATACACCAATACCCAACACTTGGACCCTATTCGTCCTTCCATTTTTGCTGCCCCAAAGCCCTTGGGCCACACAGACACAGCCAGGGCTTCCTCTCCAGCCATGCTCACCCTCTCTTCCCCAGGCCCCTCTCCATAAAGCAGTCCACATTTCTTTGTCATCAAGCATCTTTATTTTTCTGTTACATAAAACACAGTTAACTGGACAAGACGGAAGCGTAACCTCCCATTCCTGGAAGCCCAGGCTAGAACCGAGAGGGATGAGGGGGACACAGGACAATACAGAAGAGGAAGGGCACTAGGGAGGGCTGCCCTCCCCACCCGCTAGAGTCAGCGCAAGACAACACACCATGCTACAAAGTCATCCCATTAACACCTCCTTCCCAAGTCAAGACATTGCCTTACAAATGAGCTTCAAGACTATATACATGACCGAAAAAATCTTGTTCAAATATACAATATTTGCCATTGTAGGAAAAGTCAGGGTGTATATATTCAACATGGCTGGACAGTAGAACATGGGTGCCAGGGGAGGGGCAGGGAGGCTGGGAGCATCTCTGCAGTCCTACTAAGCAGAAGCGAACCCAGAGGTCTACAGCTAGTTTGGGAATGCTCCCTTCCAGAAGTAGGGGGTGATGGGCCTGAACTTGGGGTGCCCAGGCCAGAGAAGGAGGGATTCTAGGTTGCAGCACTTAGAATGCTTTGGAATAAATATATTAATTTTTCAATTTAAATAGAAGCCAATGCCCTGGTCCCCGGACCTAAGCACCTTCTCAGTGCAGCCTCAGGGACCCCAAAGGCTGCCAGCCAGAAGCAGCAGAGGCCTGACTGGCGAGGGTTCGGCACTAGGTAGCAGGCGAGCCAGCAAGCACAAGATAGGTAGTTTGGGGCTAGTAGGTAGTACTGAGAGTCAGGTCCTTGCCGGTATGGGGGCTGCTGGGTATCTGCCAGTGTTGGGACAGGTCTGGGCTTCCCAGGAGTGGAGGCCCTCCGGGGCTGGGCCCATAGGTAGTTTGGGGGTGCCTCTCCCCGAGGCCTGTGATAGGTAGTATTTTAACCGTGCCAGCGCAGAGCTGGCCGGCCTTGGGTTGGGGGTGTCTGTTGGGGGTCCTCAGAGGCAGAGGGGATCCCCACGTGGACCCAGTCTAGGTGGCTGCTCAGTCCAGAAAGGTTGGGAGCTGGAGTGGGTAATGGGGTAGATAGGGTGCAGGTTGGGGGCTTTTTTTTTTTAACATTTTCTTTTTTTCCCCCATTTTGTAAATAAAATCAGTCTCTAAAGATGCTTTCCCGACTGTCTGGGTGCAGCCAGGGCCCGGGCTTTGGCCCTCATTCCTCCTCCTCTTCGTCATCGTCCTCGTCGTCGTCGTCCTCGTCGTCGGCCTTGTCGGCGGCTGTGGCGGCAGCGGTGGCGGTGCCGGGCACGGCGCCCTCGGGGGCTGCGGCAGCGGCCGGACCCTCGTCCTTATGCTCTTTCTTCCACTTCATGCGGCGGTTCTGGAACCAGATCTTGATCTGGCGCTCGGTGAGGCAGAGCGCGTGGGCGATCTCGATGCGGCGGCGCCGCGTCAGGTAGCGGTTGAAGTGGAACTCCTTCTCCAGCTCCAGCGTCTGGTAGCGCGTGTAGGTCTGGCGGCCCCGCTTTCTGTCCGGCCCTGCGAGCAGACATAGGGACACATGGATACACAGACAGACAAGCCCACAGGGACACAGACAGGACAGTGCATTCGCCTAGCTGCTACCCCTGAGCCCTCATCTTACCCCGGCCCTGACCCACGCACCAGTCCCCCTCCGCCCTGCGCCCCAAACTGAGCTGGGGGAGGAGCGGGAATGTTAGCAGAAGACCCCAACTGCGGTCCCAGACGCGCAGGCAGCCCTGTGAAGAGGCAAGGCGCAGAATCCCAACTTTACAACCGACCTTTCCAGCCGGCTAGGCTTCCACAATGTCCTGCTTCCCCCTGACAAAGGGAAATTGTAAATATAGAGTGTGGGCAAGTGGGAGACGCTGTGCTTTTGCCATTCAAAGGCGAGCCGGGCCGCTTCCCCGCCTTGCTAGGCAAGTGGGAGACCCTCTCAGGCGGCTCGCACTCCAGGGGCGCCTTCCCTCCCCAGCAGCCCGCACCCCATCCCCGGACTTTTCTAGGGCACTCCTGCTCTCCGTCTCCGCTCCCACCCACCCATGCATCCCCACCTTGAATGGCCCTGGCACAGGGGCGTGTGAGGGGCCCTAAAGGGTTTGGCTCTGCCTGCTTTTGAGAAAGAAAAGCCAGGCTGAAAGGCAAAGGAGGAAGGAGAGAGAGAAGAAAATGAGGGAGAGAAGAAAATGAGGGAGAAAGAGAGAAGAGCGAACAAACTTAATGTTGAGATTCCAAGGCAAATGGAGTTAAATAAATTTACGAGGATCGAACCCATTAATTGGGCCATAAAAAGTTTTATGAGCCTCATTTACATACAATGCTATGAGCTCTCCACGCTATGGCGCCTCGGCTCTAATTAAAACCAGAAAGGCAGCGCCGCCAGGAGTCACGGGGCCGCCGGCTTGCAGCCGCCTTACTCCGGCGCTCCGCGCCCTCAGCCCCACGCTCCCAGCTCCCAGTCCGCCCGGCCACCCGGCCCTCCTAGCGGCTGCGCCTACCTGAAGACCGCATCCAGGGATAGATGCGGAAATTGGCCTCGGCCGGGCCATGCAGCGCGCCTTCGTCCGCCTTGTCGCAGGCGCCTTTGGCGAGATCACTGCAGAGCCCCGGGATGTTTTGGTCGTAGGATGTGCAGGGCAGGTTGCCGTAGGCGTCGGCGCCCAGGCCGTAGCCAGACGCAAAGGGGCTCTGATAGAGGGGGCTGTTGACATTGTACAAGCCCGGTACGGTCGAAGGGAAAGCGCCGGCGCCCGCCCCATAGCCGCTTCTCTGCGAGTTGGGCGCAAAGGAGCAAGAAGTCGGCTCGGCATTTTGGAACAGAGAAGCCCCCGCCGTATATTTGCTAAAAAGCGCGTTCACATAATACGAAGAACTCATAATTTTGACCTGTGATTTGTTGTCCGGCAGCTTTCAGTGTCGGTTTTACGAGGTAGCGTGATATATGATAACATTACACCCCCAGATTTACACCAAACCCCATTTTCTTTTGGACGGAGCTGGCCGCAGCACGTGACCGCCCACATGACCGCCTCCGCCAATCTCAGCAGCCCTCACAGGTGGTCTCGCTCCGCGGGGCCCGCGGCAGCCTAGAATGGAAGGGGAAGAGGCTCAAATATGTGGCCAACAGTCTGCCCGCGCACGCCGGGCCTGGCGCATCCTGCGGGAAGAGAACTCCTGAGGCTCCGAGCGGGCGCTCAGTGCGCCGCCAGCCTGACGCCTGGCCTGCAGAGACCGCGCGGAGCCGGCCGGGTGCAGTCCCCTCTTGCCTATTACGGAAACCTCAAGGTCCTCTCTGACCATCTTCTGCCCACTGACCCAGCCCAGGGAGAGTCTCCGCACCCCGCCACCCGCCAGCCCCACGGTGGCCGGGTGGGCAAGCCTCGGCTCTGGGCAAATCGATTCTTTGCCTGTGTCGCCCCACTAGGGCAGGTTCGACTTTAAATGCCCCCACCACCACCACCAGGTCCAGTGGGCCATAGACCGACTTAGTCTCCCATCCACATGGGGCAGGCGCAGCGTCGCTTCCAGCTGCAGGGAGAAGGCCACTGCAAACTGAAACCATGTGGTTGGAATAAAGTCAAGGTCTCCCAGCTTCCTTTCCTTAATCGGTAGTGCACTGTTATCCGCCCTAAAGGAAGCAGTGAAATATTTATCTATTAATGAGTCTCATTTGCCAGCAGAGTTATTAACATGAGGTTTCCCCCTCCTCCTGGACACCGCTAGCTCAGCAGGCTCTGTGCCCTTGCTTCTGGGCACCCGCTGGCCTCTAGCAGCCTAAGAAATGGTTAGACACTCTTCTGTCCTCCTTGCAACCCTTGGTTTCCCCCTCGCTCCAGGAGAACCAAGTCTCTTTTCCCTAACTTGGAGAAACCTCAGGCCCGCACCTTTCCAGGTATCAGTCGCGCTGTGAGGTTTCTGGCAGCGTTTATCCCTGCCACCTCTGGCCCTCAATCAGCTCTTCATGGGCCTGGCTGCCTGGGAGCAACGCATGCTTTAAAGTCAATTTGGAGAAGAGAGAGGGCCCAGGTGCCTGGGGACTACAGCCACTATGGATCTCTTTCTTTTGGAGATCCCCAAAACAAATAGGGGTGTCCATCTGTAAAGGCCACCCAGCTCTGGCTCACAGAGAGTAGAGTGCACACTAGTCTCCCTCCCTTCCACCCAGGGCCCCAACTCTCCAAGCTTACCTTCCCAAGCCACCAACCTCTGTGCAGGGTTGGACCAACCGAAGCCCCTGCTGCCCACCACTCCCCAGGAGGGTGGTGGGGCAAACTCTTCCCCTAAAACGCCTCATAAACTGCCCAGGCCGTGCTGGAAGCCCAGCCGCCAGGTCAGGATGCCTTTTACTGCTCAGCTCGATTGCACACCATAAACCCAACCTCACAATGGAATTGCCCCGGAAATTCTCCTCTGAATTATAAAGTTTGGTTCCTTGTGTACAAAGCGCTTCCCATCACTTTCAGAGGGTCCTGGCTGTTCTGTTTACCGCACCCTCTCAGGGGTCCCAGAAGCACAAAAGGGGGAGGGAGGGCTCATACTCAGATGCAAGGAGCCCCAGCTCTGGCTTAGCGGTCTGCCCAGGGGCGTAGGTGGGGAGACCAGAGCCGTCAGGGCAGGTAGGTGCCTGGTGGTTTCCCCTGGGGGTACAGGGCCATAGTGGGGGCAATATCCGGGGATGTCCTTTATGGAGGGTCAGGATGATAGTGTGTCTCCGTTGGAGAATGGAGGGGGTAAAACTGGAAAGGAAGAAAAATTCAGATATTCCAAATAGCATTAGTTCCCTGCAGGGAATAAAAACCTAAGAAAGTTAAAGGAAGACCAAACAAACAAGAAGAAGGCTAGGAGATCAAAGAGGTGGAATTAGACAGCTTTAGACCAATAAATTGTTCCTCTGGTGACACAGAGTAAAATGCAAAGAAAAAGACTGGATCCGCCGCCGCCGCCGGCTGTCTAGACTCCTGCGGCTGGAGCAGCCGACAGCGATGGCGTTTAAAGTGGAACCTGCCCTAATGGGGCGACAAAACAGACTGAGTGGGGAGCGATTTCTGGGAGTGCAGGAGAGAACCCAATTCCAGCCAAAAGATCCGGGAATCGGTGCCATAGGCTCATCCCTGCCCAGGTTTTGTCCGGCACGGGTCCAAGCTGTCCTGGCAGGATGCACGACTCCTCCACCTAGGCCAAAGAGGATCCAGATAGTGCTCGGCCTTTTTGGGTCCAAGTCAGCCAACTGGGCCAAGTTCTGAGGCTGCTGAAACCTCCCTTTCGTTTCTGGGCTTTTCTCTCCCATCCTGCCTTATGCAGCAAGGTTTTAAAACGAAAAGGCCAGAAAAAATCAAGTTTTCAATATGGCCTCTTTAATTGCATGTTCTCGAGCCACTGGTTTTCTACTTATTTGGCTGAAAAGACATAAATGCACTGGGCTAGATGTGATAATAGTCACAGAAATACTCGTTGACTCTAGGCCTGGAGCAGCCACGTGAAGGCGGGGTTCTAATTAGCCGAGCTGTCTTTAAAGACATTTCCCCCGTGCTCTCCTGGAGCTGGACTCCTACCTACCAAGCACAATGTGTTTCTCTTGCTTCATGTTACCAAATAGTCCTCAATATTTAAATCCGGCTGAGAAGATAAACCAAATTCTGCGGCAGCGCATGGAGCTTGCTTGGAGTTGGGCGGCTGGCGATTTGCTTCTCTAAACGTTTCCAATCCGCAACCCTTGAGCCGGCTGCGCGTCTGTCCTCCAGTGAGCAGTCTTCCGTCGCGTCGCGGGGACAGATTCTTCCCTGACGAAGGCAAAGGAGCTCCGGCTGGCGCGAGGTCTTGTCTGCGCTGTTTACAGGGAAGCCGTTCCCTGGCAGCCGAGCGGGAGAGCTGCCTCCCAGCCACCCACCGGCCAAGGGCAAGAGAGGCGCCGCCTGGCAGTTCATGAGGCCTCTGAGCTCCCGACTGGCCTGCACCTTATGTGGGGCCTCGGCGATCGCTGAAGAGAAGCGGTCGCCACTGATTTGCTTCTTCGCCATTTATTTGTAGTTACATAAATCGGGCTTCGTATCTGCGGCTTGGATACACAGCCAGGGGCGCCTCTTGGAGGAGGTTATAAAACCCTTTCAATCAGATGCTGTGGAATTTTGTGTATTATATAAGTAAATACAATGAAATCATGTGTCTGTAATATCAAGGTGTGTATATAAACAGAAAAGGGCAGGGGAGGGGGAGGATACTGAGTCAGGAGACACGTCAGCCAAATTTCCAGTCCCCAGTTTTACGGTGTGTACAGCGCGGAGATGCAGGTTGTAAACATTTTGTGGGCTTGGCGGAGATTATTACAACCCAAATAAATGCACCGCGTGGCGTGTTCACAGGGCTCCGGGGTGCTTCGAAGGGTTCCCTGTTTGCCTTTGCGTTTACCCTCTGAAACCCTGCACCAGGATCTGATCCTTGCACCCTTGCTCCAGGCCGCCTCCTGGAAGGCTCTGAGGCATGTTCTCCAGCCCAGGGCCGGGGATAGGCTGGGCCTGGATTGAAGTCCCTTCCCTTGTCCTCCTCTCCTCCTGAGCAGAGGATGCCAGAGTTGCCGCAGTGCCTCCACTACCGAGGTAGTTCGGCGAGGAGAGAAAGCAAAGGCGGCTTTCACCACATGAGCGCCTATCCTGGAGCTGGGATGGTAATGTAATTATTTCAAATATCACATTTATTTTAGAATAACCAAAGCATTTCCCAGTCTGTCCCCCGGAATCCCCATCCTGCCATACCCACACTAGACAGTTACCAAGAATGCCTTTGCGCCAAACTTTCAGCCCCCTAATTTTATTGTGACGTTTTAAAAGCGGCTGAGTCCTGGGGTCTTAGCTCGCCTGCGGGTGCTGGCTCTTCCGACCCTGTACCGGGGCACAGCCTTCGGGGGCCTCCCGAGACGCTACAGGACCCTTGGCCACCGTATATGCCCTCTGCACATCCCCTGGGTGGGGGTCACCAGGTCCAGAGACTGTAGGCCTTTGTCCTTGTGTCTGTCTGCCGGTCAGCCGCGTTCTCCGACCGTCGCGCCGCCCCGAGGCCCGTCCCAGGCTGGGGACGGTGGCCCTAGATCCGTCCCCGCGCGTGCAGCTACTGCCCGCAGCCGCCCGACAGCTGTAGCCCCGCAGCGCTAGGCCCTTGGGATGGCAGAGACCGGGGCGGGACCGGTGCAAGACAAGCGAGGCACCGCCGCTCGTTTTTTTGTTTCCCAGAGAGGCTTCTGGCCCGGTGTGAGCTACGCCGAAAATACACAACCGCTGTTCACTCAAATCTGGAGCTCCCATTCCAGAAAAGCTGGCGTCAAGTCGACATCTTAGGAACTTCCCAGGGTCGCCGCGGCGGGAGATGGCGGCGCGGGCGCCTTTTGCGTGGAGCCATACTGCCATCTGCTGGCCATATATTGACACTGCAGTCCAGCAACCCGGTCCGAACTTAGTCAGCTGCCGCCTAGGGCCGGGTGTCCCACTCCCAAAGCTGGGCAAGGGCCCATCCCCGGGGGGTCTACATGGAGCCCGGAATCTCTGCTGCCAAGAGGGCAGTGCCTATAAAAGAGAGCTGTTTCCGCAGCCGCTTTATCGGCGGCAGACAGAGCAAACAAATGAAAGGGCTTTGGTGGAAAATCTTAATTGGGGCTGGACAGTTGTAAACTAATTAAGGGCCGAATTCCAGACAGTTCGCAGACCCGGCCTTTATGGCACACCCTTACTGCCCATTCTTTGAAGTTCCTTCTGTCTGCAACAACAGAGGGCATCGCAACCTGGCGGCAGGGTGGGGGTGGGAGTGAGGGGACGCCCCATCCCCTGGAGCCTCGGTTCCCCGTTTACACCCACAGATAACTTTACAGTTTGCAGAAATCGTGGGGGGTCAGAGGGGAGGGCGAGAAAAGGGAGGAGATGAGACTGAACCCTTCGCCACATCTAGAAGACGCTGGGGCCTCCGAAGTTGTGGCGGTTCCCCCCGCAGCCCTTTACACCCCATAAACGGTAACAGCCCTCATTTTCTTTTATGGCGCTTTGGGCTGGTCGGTTGCCTGGGCTCTGCCTCGGTCAGGACTTGTGCTTGGGAGGGGTGCGCGGGACAGGACCCAGCATCCCCAGGGCCGGCCTGGCAGGACGCGGGGAACGCGCGGGACGCAGGCCTTCAGTCCCCTGAGAGCCCCGGATTGTCTGCTGAGACCACACTGGAACGGCCAGACTCCTCTTTCCTTCCTGGCAGACTCTTTAGGAGGCAGGCCCTCAGTCTCCGTCCTGCCATCCTCCCCTCTCCTGCTCCCCATCCCTCGCCAGGGTAAAAGGCCCCCCGGGATCTCCGTGGACTAGGGTTTGAGAAATTTCTTGGGGCGCCAAGATGAAAAAGTGGCCTTTCCCAGCTACTGGCCAGCCATATACGACACCCCAGCCCTGTTTCTCAGAGGCCTCCCCGCCGTCCCGCAAATGGACACAAAGCGGGGAGCCGGGCCTCGCCACTGCTTCTTGCCCAGCCTTCCTCCGCTGTCTGCACAGCCAGGCAGCAGGCCTGGTAGGCAGAACTGAGGCCTGGATGTGGCAGGTTCCACCTCCCAAAGGCCCACCCAAGACAAAACTAAGGTTCTGTCCTCCTCCAGCCCAGTCCGGCCCCCGCCCAGAGACTCTACCCAGGCTCCCCAGCCCCGGAGAAGAGGGTGCAAAGAACTGACCGGCAAAAATTAGAAAAGAATCAATATATTTTATTTGGCAAAAAGTTAAATATCTCAACACAACCATTTGGTCAGTAGGCCTTGAGGTAACTATTGCAAAATATACAGTGTATGTTCAGCCCGATGGAAACCCCAGATTCATCAAGAATACAAATCTACAGTAGCCCAATGGCAGTTTTATAGTGTATAATTTATTATCAATAAAATTAATTCCATTACAATAAGCATTCATTTTTTCCCCGATTAAAATTAAATGTAAACCATAGGTAGTAACCTTCTGCACATACGTATAGCTCCAAATTTCCTCACTGTTTGGTGCAAAAACAATATTCAAGCTTGTTTGATTACTTTTTCTTTAATATGTGGGTTATATATATATACAATGAACAAGACGGGTCTATGGAGCATGTAGACACTAAAATGTCCGCATTTCAAAAGAGAAGAAAACCATGAATTTACGCATTCTGGAGAACACTTTCTTTTCTTTTTAAAAAAATTTTATTTCGCTAGGAATTCCTTACAGCTAGTTTACAATCAAAGATTAACAGCCTAGTCATACAGAAGACATATTCCACTACAGAGCTATACTCTATGCAACTCCCCCCCCCCCAACAACCTGAGTTCAAATCGAATTCTAGCTTTCACAATCACAACGGGTGCATCACCCATCACAGAAGTTTGAGTCACAAAACATAATTACCACAATAAAACACAGTGTTCAAGTATTTGGGCAGATTGCTCTGCTGCACAAAGAGCAAATTAAATTAACTACACAGACTAAAAACTATACAGCCCGCCGTCAACAGTTGTGCATTATAAAAAGGTAGTTTTTTTTTGTTTGTGTTAAGTCGGGAACAGGTAGATTTTTAAAAATATATACAAGCTAGCACACACAGCCATCAGCGCTAATGCCACCCCACCCCACCCCCCGCCCGCCTTTTTTCTGTCTTATAGAAAATGGAAAGCTTACAATACCTCCTCCATCAAAGCGGCAGGCCAAGGAACCAGCCTGAGCAGGGTCTGCCAGGGGGAGATGAGGCCTGGAGTTTAAAGCCGCTTTGTGCAGGGTGGTGGAGGCTGGGGTGGGGTAGGGGTAGGAGAAGGGGACGGGCAGTTCTTTCTCTTTCTCTCTAGCTCGCTCTCTCTTTTCTAAATGAACTCGAGTTGCATCACTCGTCTTTTGCTCGGTCTTTGTTGATTTTCTTCATTTTCATCCTGCGGTTCTGGAACCAGATCTTGACCTGTCTCTCGGTGAGATTGAGCAGTCGGGCCACCTCATACCTGCGGTCCCTGGTGAGGTACATGTTGAACAGAAATTCCTTCTCCAGTTCCAGCGTTTGGTGTTTTGTATAGGGGCAGCGCTTCTTCCGCGTGGAGCGAGCGTGGAGCCAGTTGGCAGCCGGGTTACCTATGGGTGGGGGAGACAGATGGGGGATTTAGAAGGAGAAGAAGCCTACCCACCCCCCTCTGCTGGGGGCTAGGGAAACTCCTGGAGTCTTCAGCCAAAGTGCAGGACGCTGCTGAATTGGTTAGGGAAGGCAGTTGAGCCTGGGACACAATGGAACCCTGGCAGACAGACGCTGGATCGGTCACTTACAATTGCACGCAGTAAAACCTCGGCTCCCCCCTCCCCTCCGAGGCTCTCCTTTCTCCTCCTCTGTCCTCCTGTCCCCTCCTCTCCTTCCTCCCACTCTCTGCACATTGTGTTAGGAGTGAAATTTGAAAACAGGTCTCTTTCTTGCCACACAGAGGGAAACCACGCTGCCCTGCGTTCCTTATCGAGATTAATATTCTTTTCTCCCTCTCACTGACTCTCTGTGTCGTCCTTTTCCCACCTTTCCTTCTACTCTCCCCACTCCTTATTTTGACCTCCATGGAAGGCCGCGGGGCTGGGCAGGCCGGCCTGGCGCCCCTACGCACACCAAGGCCCTTGCTCACTTCTCCAGTTTATTTGAATAATCTGGCATGGGGACCTTCGTGTCCCAGTCGCCTGCAGCCACATCTTGGGCAGGATTTACGCCGCCACTGGCTGAAGGCAAGAAGTGAAGGGACTCGGCCGTCTTCCCCAGCGTCCCGGGTCAGGCTGCAGTTGTTGCCGCCACTCCCGGACAATCTAGCCGCACAAAAGACTTTCTCTGCCGTCCTGCTTTCTAAGAACTGCCCAAAGTATCTCTGTCTTGGTCAGGGACAGCCAAGGAGAGGGGCAGCGGGTCTTGGCTCGTCCCGCAGCGCCTGCCCCGCCCCCTCTCTCGGCAGCTGCCGCCTCCCCTCCCCCGGTGCCCTGCAGGCCCGCTTGTCACAGCTTTCTGGACTTGGAGCCCCATCCGAGGCCTCCCAAACAGCAACTTCTGGCTCCCGGCCTCTGCTCAGGAGGCTCCCAGGGCGGGCGAAGGCAGGCTCCAGGGAAAGCTGGCGGGCCGGCAGATCCAGGCGGCCGGCGTGGAGGTGGTGGCTGGTCTGGAGGGAGGAGACACTTACTGGGATCGATGGGGGGCTTGTCTCCGCTGCTCTCATTCTCAGCATTGTTTTCGGAGAAGGCGCCTTCGCTGGGCTGTTTTTCTCTATCAACTGGAGGAGAACCACAAGCATAGTCAGTCAGGGACAAAGTGTGAGTGTCAAGCGTGGGACAGTCACCCCTTCTGGCCGACAGCGGTTCAGGTTTAATGCCATAAGGCCGGCTGGAGGGCAAGCCCGCGAAGGAGAGCGCACCGGGCGTGGGCTCCAGCCAGGAGCGCATGTACCTGCCGTCCGGCGCCGCCGCCGCCACAGGCGCCTGGGGGTGCACGTAGGGGTGGTGGTGATGGTGGTGATACACCGCCGCGGGCACCGCATTGGCGCCCGCCGCGTGCACTGGGTTCCACGAGGCGCCGAACACCGCTGTCTTGGACTGGAAGCTGCACGGGCTGAAGTCGGGGTGCTCCGCCAGCCCCGTGGCCTGCCGGGGGTGCTGACCCAGGGCTCCCGGCGGGTAGCGGCCGGCGCCCAGCTCATCTGCGGCGTCGGTGCCCAGAAGGAATGAGTCCACGTAGTAGTTGCCAAGGGCCCCGGTGGTGGCCATCGCCGTGCCCCGCGTCCGGCCGGCCCGGCCCTACCCGCGGAAATTATGAAACTGCAGATTTCATGTAACAACTTGGTGGCACCAGGGGGGGAAGTACAGTCACCTAATAAGTTGCCGGCGCCCGCGCCCCCATTGGCCGCGCGCGTCACGTGCCTGCTCAGCAGAACAATAACGCGTAAATCACTCCGCACGCTATTAATGGCCCGGTGTTTTGCAGTCATAATTTTTATAGCAAAAGCCATATGTTTTTATGCAAAGGGATCGCGGCGCTCTACGATCGGGTTTGTTTTAATTGTGGCCAACGAAGATTAAAAGATCAAATCTGGCCTTGCCTCTGTACTCCCTCCCCTCCCACCGCCAGCACCAGACACACACTTCTTTAGCGGACTATTTTATATCACAATTAATCACGCCATCAGCAAGGCTCGGGTCCCGCGTGCGAGTGCGGCCAGCGGAGCCCCTCACATAAAATTAGACAATAATTGAAGCTATAAAAAAGCAGCCAAATCGCATTCTCGCTCTACTGTATTTAAATCTATATTTATGATATTTCATAAGGAGTTATTGTTTCAGAAGCCACACAGGCTGGTGGGAAGTTGGGAACGGCCAACAGATTCGTTTGCCTCATCGTGACTCCCAGCTGTAAAAATTTATGAGAACTTGGAAAGGTTAAATTAGACTGTTGTGTTTGGTTGGCGAGCTCCCTGTAAATAATCCTTGCGGTCCCAGGAGACGCGAGTTTACCCCGAGCCAGCTGAGAAAAGTCAAATTCAACGCAGTATCCGTTCCAAACTGAGCCACCATAGCCTCTAACGGAGCGCGCTTTGCAGCGACAGACCACCGAGATGGCACAACCTACTATGGTCTCCTGGCATCTGCCTGATTGGTGCACAGGGAGCCCCGGCAGCCCCCAGATTCGCCGCTGAGCCCCCAGCGAGGGCCCCACCAAGAAGGGGTCAGGAAGGGAATGGCCAGCCTTCCCTGAGGCGATGGGTTTGAGGGCTGGGTTGTGCCGCACGTTTGGTCCCAACCCCGCGCACACGGGCGCCCAGCGCGCCCTGCTCGTAGCCAGCCCGGATTCACTGTTCCCTGGCGGACGCAGCAGGCTCCCCAGCCCTGTGCTCCGACTTCGAAGGCCCTAACGCCGAGCTGTGCAAACCTCAGCGCACTCCCTGAACCTGAGGTGCGGGGGCGAGGTGGGGGAAACAGGCAGCATCAATGGAAGGCGAGTTCCGCTTGAGAAGAGGCACCCCAGCCTAAGAGACCAAGCGGCTGGCCCTGTATAAGTCTTTCAGGGCTCCTTCCTTCCTGGCCGCTATCCCGGGCCCGCCTCTGTTACCTACCCGGTCAGCGGCTCAGCAGAGTTACAAGGCCCAAAGCAAGATGGCCCGCAGCTCAAGTCCAGGGCTAGAAATTAAAACGGGGAGGGGTATGGGCCATTGACTTTAACTCCCATTCCTTAGCTTGGCCAAATTGAGGAGGGTATTTCTCATCCCTTCGAGTCTTTCTAGGAGTAAATTAAAAGGCCTTGGCTTGTCTGTTAATTGCAGAGGGAAAAACCTACCCCAAACCTGAACAAAAAGAGGCGACTGCTAAAAAAAAAACGGGGTAATTAAATTCACGTGTGAATACTCTGCCTGCAAGAGTGTGTTTCTCATTAGCCCACTTCCCTGTCGGCGAGAGCAGGCCCGCGGCCTCGGTCGCTTCCATCTTCTTTTCTGCCTTCATCCTCCCCAACAGTTCCAGTAATCACCCCCAAACCCTGATACATCCCTGTCCCAGGCAGGGACCCTCAAATGCCAGGTTCTCCCCGAGAATGAGGCTGCGTAGCCTCGCGGAGCCCAACCGGGTGCCCCTTTCTCTGCCCGCGCCGGAAGAGGGAAGTGGAGGACACAATGAACTCCGACGTGGCCGGTCCTGGCCGCCTCATCCTCCTCCTTCCTAATATTTTCCTTTCCTTGTAAATTCTTTCGCCTATTCCCACTGCTGCCTACCTCAAAGTGTCCCAAATACCTAGTAGTTTGCGGGGTTTAGATTTTCATTAAGAAAAATTAACCCTGGAAGAAACCTTCGCCCCTAATTTTAAATTGTCTGCAAACAGGCTGGACATGCTTGGTTGTCTTTTCCACTTTTTGTAATTAGAGAAGACACCAATTCGTATTTTTAAAAATAAAAAGACTTTCTTTAAATAGCCTTAGCCTCCCAAATAGAACTGATACTAAATAATTGACAGGCGTTGAGTATTAAAAAGTCCTTAATGGTCTCTAGAATAGGGGGAAATTACAAAACCAAATATTATCCCTACTCAACCCACAAGTTTGGGGGGAGAATATTCAGGCTTTTGTGTCTGGTTTTATTTTAGAAGTGAAAGGGATTGTGTGTGCATAAAGAAATAATAAATGGGTGTAATTACAAACCTCCTCTTCTAGCCTGAGAGTTCAAAAATCTTGATCTCCAAAACAAATCCAATACTCAGGTCCTGAAAATGGCAGAGAGAAATTGAGGGGAATGCTGTGCATGGCCTTTCAGATAACAGGAAGGTAGGCTGAGCAGTGAAAACAGTTCCTGGGCTGCTGGAGCTAGGAAAGGAAGCACTGCTTCGTAGGCTTGAGCTTGAAGGACCAGGCGTGTGTTGGGGGATAGAGAGAATGGAAGTTGTTTTCAGTTCCCAGTAGTAAGAATGGTCTCACTGGCTTCGAACCAGTGTTCTACAACTTGAAACATGGACTCAAGTTTGTATTCCAACAGTTCTGGAATTTAGGATTCCTTTCCCCTGTTGTTTGAAACAGACTGGCAGTGCAAGGGTTCCCTTCTCCAGCATTGGTCCCCACAAGGATACCATATCTAACATACTCTGAACCTGATAGAATACTGGCAAGCAAGCAGCCAATCTTTGCCTTAGCGGGGCTCCCTTATCGCGGTTAAAGCTGGAGCCTGCACCGGCAGGCGGAGAGAGCTGAGGAAGCTTCCCAGCAGAGTTCCCTGCCTCTCTAGGCTCCACTGAGCCCGGCTGGGTCACAGCCCACGTCCCAGCCTCAGATCCCCAGTGAGGCTGGCGAAAGCCTCTTTGCACTCAGAGTGGGCACACAAAAACGCAGCGAATGCCCCCTAATCAGATCTCCTAGGCTGCCGTTGCGGACCCGCGGAGTAGGAACGCTAGGCCGCCGCCATCCGGTCGTGATCGTAACCGAGGCCTTGTCTGCGCCGCGGCACACCAGGCCCAGATCCACAGCCGTGGACAGCCGCGCCCCTCGAGCCCTTCCTCAGCAGAGTCCGACCTCTACTTGAAGACGCTTAGAAAAATAATACCCCACTCCCAGGCTCTCCCCAAGAAAGCTCAGGGTCTTTCCTGGGTCCCTCCCAAAGAGAATAGTTGGGGAGGCGAGGGAGTGGAGGTAGAAAGAAAATGAAAGAAAAATAAAGGGAAGAGAAGAAGAAAGAAAAAAGAAATGTGTGAAGGAAAGAAGGAAGAAAAGAGTCAAAGGTAACTAGATTAGAGGGCGGCTTACAGAGAGAAGGGTAAGTGACAAGGCCAGGATCTCAGCCCCTGTCAGCCCGGTCCCTCCTAATTTGGCCTAAGCCTCTTACTGTCAAAGGGATCTTTCCTGATCCAGTACCATGGATTGGGGCTGGAGGTGTCCCAGCCTTGCAGGAGTATGACGGAGGCCCTGGCCAGGAGCATGCCTGGAGCGGGAGAGGCCCAGGATGGAAGCGTGCGCCCCTGACCTTGAATGGCCCGGGGCGCAGAATTCCTACCACGCCCCTGGCGTCCTCGAAGAAGCAGCTAACCTGACCGTACCTGCTCCAGGCCAGGTGGGGGTGGCGGTGAGGCCAGCAGCCTGGCAGAGCGCTGAGAAAGAGGCAGGGTCGAGGCTCCTTCGCTGGAAAAGCCGAGGTTGCCACCGCAGGCCTGGCATGGCCAGGGCCTGGATGCCCCGCCCGGCCCGGCCCCCGCGCGTACAGATACCTGGAGACGATTTCAACTGAAGTAATGAAGGCAGTGTCGTGCTGTCGAGAGAAAGGTGGATCCCAACAACAGGAAACTACCTAAATCACCGACCAGTTCTGGTGCTGCCCGCGCGGAGCTGCCTCGCCCGCCGCCGCCACCGCAGCCGCCGCCGCCACTGCCGCCGCCGCGGCCCACGGAGAACCCTGCGATCGCGCCCGACCCGGCCCCTCGCCAACCTGCGCCCGCCGCTGCCATTGCTTGCCCCGGGATGCCGCTAAGGCATCGCAGGGGGAGAAGCCCTGGTAAGGTAAACCTGGGAGAGGGAGGGAAGGAAGGTAAAGGAAAAAGAGGAAAATGGAAGGAAGAGGAGAAAGCGAGAAGAGAGGAGAGAAAGAGCAGTGTGCCTGCTGGTTTCCCAAATCTCGCAGCTCCGCGAGCCGGCGGGGCGCCGAGCGGCGGCAGTCCTGGGCGATTCGAAAGCGCCAGGGATAGCAAGGAGCCCGGCTCCCTGTCTGGTCTCGGCCTCCCGCGCTCGCTCCCCGCTGTTCGCTCTCCCCCTCGCTCCCTCCCCGCCAGCCAGCCAGCCGGGGTGCGCGCTCCCGCGCCCCCTCCCCCCTGTCGTGCCCCCCTCCCACCTCCCGCGAGCAGGAAACGCGTGGCCCCGCCGAGGGCGACCAGGTGGGGGAGGCCGTGCTGGGGGAGGGGGCACCCTTGCAGCCCCGCCGCGGTCTGCCTAACCGCTGCCACGGATGCTACTGACGCGCTGTGGGCCCAGCCTGCTCCACCGAATCCTAGGTTGGGTGTCATCTAGGACCAAGAGACCCACGAAATAACCGGCCTCTGCGAACCTCCCTGGGGCTCCCGAAAGAAATCCTGTTTGGCTTCCTCTGTCTATGCAGCTCCCCTCTCAACTGAAACCACTGGTCCAAGACAGCCACAATCCAGATATACTAGCAAGTCATAAAACTGAACAAAAGCCGACAAACCTTACGGCACCAGGGCTATAGGGCCCAGACAAATTACGACCGTCTAGGTAATATTTAAATAGATGCCTAAAGTAATTGCAGGGGGAGCGGGCTAGTCCTCCTGTTGTAAAAGTGGTAGACGGGATAAAGTGGAAGGTGAAGATAAGAAGTCAAAAAAAGAGGTAAAATTAAAAAAGCTTCATTCCACAGCTTTTATTCTTCTATAAGAACATAAACATCGTCTTTTTTTCCACGCACAGCAGCATTACAATATTAATTTATTCTCATTTAAGATTAGAAGTAAATAGGGCTAGAACTAACATTTATAATAACGATAGAATGCATTTGCATAAAACAAGATTGGCAATTTTTCATAATAATAGACATTTATACAGATTTGTATTTTATAGTTTTTTCTTTTTCTGCACCTACAGGTTTGACCCTTTTATGCATGTAACTTCACAGTATAAAGGAAACCCAAACAATGTCTCCCTTCTCTAGTCTATTCGGCTTGCCCCAGCCCTCCTCGGCTGCCATGAATCTGGGGGGGGGGGAAGAAAAGGAAAAAGTGGGGGGGACCTCCACAAGATAGGGAGAATTGGGGTGTGCTTGTCATGTGTTACCAATGGTAACAATTATTTAATGACAAAAATCCATTAAATCTGTATGTATAACAAAACTACATTCAATTATTTATCTACAGACAGAAGGACATGGAAATTCAGAGGTAAGTGAAATAATTTAGTCCTGCAATGCAAAACCTTACACAAACTGGAAGAGAAGTTTCCTTCTCCTGGTCATTCTTTTCTCCTCTTAAAGCTGGGGTATCTTACAGAGGAAGGAAAAATTAATCTTTCTGACTTTCCCCATTTTCCCATCAGCCAAAGTCAAGCCCTTTTGCCAACCTGCGTGTCCATGCCTACAATCCCTTTTCTTTGCCAGGGAAGAAAGGAAGAAAGAAAAAAGAAACCCAGGGGCCTGTATCCCCTGATTAAACACAGCCCAGCACTCCAGGCAGGCGAGCCCGGTGGCGGCTCCTTGCATCATTGACCTCAGGCCAGACACCTCAGCTGCCTACAATGGGACCTCCGCCTTCTGGCTAGGTTTGCCAGCCCTACAGGAAACCAGCTCCACCAGAAGGACAGGGGCCATTTCCAGTAGTGGAACCCCGAGACAGCAAACCATCTTAGTCACCGCTTGACACCTAGGACAATCTCTCTCTATATAGAATTTTAGCGCAATATGGCTTTTCCCCCAGAAAACAACAAATAAACCAGCACCAAGCAAACAAAGAAACAAAAAGTCAGAACAAACCAGCCCTGCACAGATGTAATGGCCAGCGAGATGGTGAGTGTGGGAGGAAGGAATGGGTCTCCAGCACAGGTGCGAGTTCCTGGGCAGAGGCCGAAGATAGAGGGAGGAGAACAGCTCTCTGGAAGCGGGGGGGAAAAAAACCCACGTTGCCTGGAGCTTCATCAGGAAAAATTAAAGTTGGCTGTGAGCTCCCGGATACGGTTTTCTCGGTTCATTTTCTTCAGTTTCATCCTGCGGTTCTGAAACCAGATTTTAACTTGTCTGTCCGTGAGGTGGACGCTGCGACTGATCTCTAGGCGCCGCTCTCGAGTAAGGTACATGTTGAACAGAAACTCCTTCTCCAGCTCCAGCGTCTGGTGCTTGGTGTAGGGGCAGCGCTTCTTCCGGCCGCTCTTTGCAGTGAGCCAGTTGGCTGCGTTTTCGCATTTGGAATTACCTGGCATTTAAAAGAATAAAGAGGGAAAGGTTAAATCGAGGCCACGCAGGCTGCACGCAGGGGTAAATTCAGGTAGTCTCCACTATAAGAGGGATGCCCTAAGTGACACGGATAGAGTTATGCCCTGGTTTAGCTTGCCCAGGGAGAACAGTTTCTCCAAAAGTCATGTGTGAAATCGAGTAGGCCTTCAATCTACACCTACTCTTACAATTTACATTTCCCCCCACTTTTTCCCCCAAACACCTGTTTTAGCACAAAGCTGCCAGGCACTTGCAATGGACAGCCTGGGAGGGCAGCCTGTATATCTTGAACTTAACGCCTTTCTTTGCTTCTCGCCCCAAGGTAGACAAGCATTTCCTACAGCCCCCAGGCTGGGGGGCGCAGGGTGCTTACTTGGAAGGGGGACGGGCAACGTGGCCCTGTCTCGCTCCAGCCCCATGGTTGCCCAAGGCCTGATAAGAAGAGGGAGAACGGCATAGTTGGGACATAGGAAAGGCACAAAAAACTGATTAGAGTCAAGAACCGTCTCTCACGTCTCTCCAGGAGCCAGGGACGTGCGGTCTGGGCGATTCCGAGTTCCAGAGGAAGCGAAATGGCCCCTCTCTGACACTCAGATCAGGGGCCCGGCGTCCGGGCCGGGTTTGTCTTTTCTTCTCCCCACAACGAGGATTCCCGCCCCTCCAGCAACTTTGAAAAAAGCAAGGGGGATCGTAAACTCGAACTTCGCCGGTTAATGGGCTTATTTATTGGTGCTGGCGGCTGCTTATTTTGGATGTCTTACAAACATCCGCGCTATCTGCGGGTGAGCTACTTTCCCTCCCTCCCCCTCCCCTCGCGTGGGCCGAGCCTCGCAGGCTGGGCCCAGACCACCGCTTAGGGTGCTCTGGGGCACAGAGAAGGGTATGCACAAGAAGGGGGCTGCTCGCCGGTGTCCTCGCCCCCAGATGGGGTGAGCTGAGGGGAGCGCAGAGGACGTCTTGCTGTGTGGGGCGCTAAGCCGGACATGAATTTTTACTGCGTCCCCACGCCCAAATATTAAAAAGCAAGTTCACAAGGTCAGCCTGACTGCAGCTCGGGCCAAGGCCAGCCGGCTGCTGTGCGAACTCCTGGCTCTCTGCTCCTTCCCTTCTCTGGGTCGGCCTATCTGCCCGCCTGACTTCGGCCCTTCAGCGAGCCCTGCTTACCTAGGGAGTCCTTCTCGGGCGAGGCTTTGCTGCTCTCTGAAGGGGCCGGGGAGAGCTCCTCCGCGGCGGAGGACGAAGCGTGCGCCTCCTCGTCGCCCTGCGAGCCCCCGCCACCGCCACCACAAGCCAGCGTAGGGGGCGGCGGCGAGTCGAGGGCTCGCTCCTTCCGGGCTGCATCCGCCGAACCGGAGGCGAGAGCGGATGGCGGATCGAAGCTGCGCCCCGGGGGCTGAGCGGGGAACGGGCCGGCGCCAAGCTGCTGAGCGCCGCCGCCGTAGCCCTTGTTGGTGCCATAGGCCTGGGAGAGGCGGAAGTAGCCGGGCACTGGCACCCCACTGGAGGTGCCCAGGGCGCAGCCGTCGGACGGCGGGCCCCGCGGGAAGGGGGCCAGCTCGGCAGCGGCGGAGGAGCCTTTGGGGCATTTGTCAGCCGAGTCGTAGAGGCAGTAGGAGCTCTCCTCTTTGATGTTCTGCGCGAAAGAACACGAGGTGGCCTGCGGCGGGGGCTGGGGTGGTTGCGGCGGGGGCGGCGGCTGCTGCTGGGGCGGCGGCGGCGGCCCCTCGGGCGGCTCCATCCGGCAGGACCGGGGCGCGTCCAGCCACAGGTCTATAGGCGCGGGAGCGTAGCTGTGCGCCCCGGGACCCAAGCCCCCGCTGCCACCACCGCCGCCTGGAGACGTCGCCTCATTGCGCTTGCCTCCCAGAGCCGGGAAGAGCCCGCAGCTCTGCAGCCCGTAGGGCAGGTCGGCGGCCGATGGCAGGTAGACCCCGCCGTGGGCGTAGTAGCTGCCGCCTCCGCCGCCGCCCCCCGCGCCGTTGCCACCACCGCCAGCCTCGCCTCTGCCCGAGCTGATGAGCGAGTCGACCAAAAAAGAGTTCGCGGCGGGGCTCTCCGAGCATGACATTGTTGTGGGATAATTTGGCGAAGGGAGCAGATAGCCCTTTCTGGCTGACATTTCTTGTGCAAAACATGCTGAATACGATTAGCAATCCCCCCGCACCGCGGCGGGCGCCCGCAGCCAATCCTGAGCCAGAGTTTCCGAGCGACCACTCCCAGTTTGGTTTCGTAGGCGCGGGGCCGCTCTCCGAGGGCGCCCTCCGAGCCCGCGATTGATATAAATATGTAATCTGTATTGATGGGCTGTGAGACGCACACCCGATACCTCAGCCCAAAGGCCAGAAGCTTCGGGGGCTGCACCAACGTGGCTGGTGTGGGGCCTGGCCCCTGGGCTCGCCCCGCCCATGCCCAGAAGTGAGCCCTCCTTCGGGGTCTGTTTGAAAGGCCCCTGGGCCCCGAGCAGTTAACAAGTGGGGTGTTTATGGTGCGCACCCCGGCCCGCCTTGGGTGCTCCCCATTTTAATTTCGTAATCAGCCACCAGAACTCGGTGCACTCTAAACACTAAGGGGGCCTGTCAGGGCCTCAAACTCTTCTCATTTAGCCCTGAACCTGGAGCTGTCTCCCCAAAGTGGCAGACCTGATCCTAAGGTCACCAAAATCCTCAGAGTGTATGAAATCCAGAGTAGATTGAAAGCAGGCAACTGCCACTTCTTTCTTGCATCCCACACAGAAATTTCGCCAAAATGCAATGTCCTGGCCTCTCAGCCTCCTACACACTCCTCCTTGCCAATGGGTTGACACAATTAGGATCTTCGCCTATGGGGCGCTCACCTGGCTTGCCTTCTCTGCAGTTTCTGTTGGTGAACCTTGGTGGGCTGGCATAAGACGGGGTCCAGGCAACTGGCAACTTTGGCTGAAAGGCTCCCTCACCTTTACTCTGAGGCGAGAGTCAGGTCCGGGCACCCCAAGCAGCATCACCCTGGCAGCCTCCAAGCTCATATGCCTTTCCTTTCCGGGAAGTGAAAGAAACATTGATCTTCAGGGTCTTTGGCTTGCCCGGAGGGGAAGACTTGAAGGGGGAAACTGGAGGCGGGGAGTGGCTAATGGACACCTCTGCCACACAATTCTCCAACTCTCCTTTTAGACTTGGCATTCGCATGCTACTGGAGGCTATGACAAGAAACAGTGTCACCACTCCTGCCTCTCCATCTCCTCCCCCCCCCCACCAAACCCGCGGCTGGGGCAGCCCTCACTCCTGCGGTGTTCGCATTTTAACGAGGCCCGCGGTGAGGAAATCCGTTCCCTGTGAGGCCTGCCTGGGCTCGTGGCCCAGTTACAGGCGCGTCCGGAGGCCAAGCCCTTTACTCAGTAGACACCGGGGCCTCCTTCTTCCCTGGCCGTAGAGACCACGCTCTTAGTCAATTGGAAATGGCTGGCCCAGAGCTCTAGCCCTCAAGTGTGGGCCTCAGGATATGCGACCTTTTCCGGCCGGATCCAGTGGAGCCCAAGAGGTCGCTGCATTGCCCCTGCGGGATACAGCTCTCCAGGATGCCCAGGCCTGCCCGCTCCGCCAGCACCAGCCCCTGCAGAGGCCCTGACTGGAGCTGCTGAACGCCGGGATCCCAGGAAGCAGACCGCTCAGGCCTCTGCGTGCGGCGGGGAAAGACCTTTGCGTCCTGGGTGATCTGCCTGGCACTTGGCCTTGTTCCTCCCAGTATGAACCCAGTCGGAGGAGGAAGCTGAGCCTGAGAGGACCGAGAGAGAGCGCACGGGAGAGCGACGGCAGAGCCCTGGCGCTGGCTTCGGAGATACAAGCAAGCAGTTGCCGTCGGCAGCCGCGGCTCAGCGCGCAGCACCCGGGAGGCCGCGCCACCGCTTGCGCTGCGCTCCAGCCACTTCTACCTTTGCGCCCCGCGGTGACTGGCTTTGAGGACTGGGCGTCTGGGGTGGAGAAAAGAGGGAGAGAGAGAGAAAGAGAGAAAGGAAAAGAAAGAAAGGACAGAGGGAAAGAAGAGGGAGGGGGTAGAAAAGGAGAGAGAGGAAGAGAGAGCCAGTTGTCTCCAAACCGGCAGGATCTCGAGGCTGCAGTAGCGGCGCAGCCGAATCAAGTGAGGTGTCTGGGCGGAGGGATCTGGAACTGTCCTTCGGTCTCCTTATTGCTCTCGCACAAGGCCAAGGCAAATTCTAATCTGGCTAGGCCCACGAGATCAACTAACTTGAGTATCAAAAGCTTCAGAGCATTGAAGCCTAGGACCCTTCTCCAAATGGGCTTGGTCCTTACCCAGCTTGTCAGGAGAGTGAAACTGACAGGGACTGTTGAGCTCAGCAATGCTACTGAGAAATGCCACAAAGCTGAGGACTGCCTGAGAAGGGGGCTTTGCCCCTCAGCACTGTCCACTCCTCTCAAGAGAGCTTTGCCCAGTTGGAAGTAGGTCCCAAATACAGGAGAGGGTCCCTTGAGGAGAATGAGCCCCAGCAGGCCAGTGGACCAGGGTTTAGGCCTTTCCAGATGAAGCGCAGAAAGCAACCTCTCCGGGCCACAGGTTGGGAAAGGCTAGTGACCACAGGAGAAAACGCTGGAGATGGTGGAGGTTAAAAAACTAAAGTGAAAGACAATGATCTAAATCTGTCTTTCTTAATCTTTTCAGAAGTTAAGGCCTCTTTGGAAAATCTTAGGCCAAGTTCTCAAATCCTGTGAAAAATGCACATTTGTGCATTCCCACAATTTGACCCATCCTTTCCAAGGAGTTCACAGACCCTTCAAAGCCTTCTCCTTGGGCTCTCCAGAATGTTCCAAGACTCTCTGGGAATTCAGCAGCCCTGTCAGTTTGGTAAGACAAGGTGGGTATCCGGCTGTAGGCAACTCAGTCCCAGTCACGTTAAGGCTCTCTAGGGTGGCCAAATGGGCTTGTTGGCTGAATGGGATCCAAGAGCACACCCGCTCCAACCAAGGTTACAAAAATCAGTTTGATATGGCATTAGCTATAAGAGGGCCATCCTGGCTGTGGAGTAGAGGAGGCAGAAGGCCTGCTGCAGACTCACAAACCATGGCATTGGCACTTGGGTCTTCCTTTGGGGAGAGCCGGATGTTTTTCTCCAGCATCTTCCACCCTCCCCCCACCCTGTTGGGTTTGTGCTGTTTCTTGTTTGGAAAAAAAAAATGTGTAAGCCCTAGTGGGAGCCTCTCACTGGCCCAAGGACTGCCACCCCACCTCCATGCTGAGCCGAGATTGAATCAGGAGCCTGTGGGTGCACCTGGGACCTGGGATGCAGATGGGTCTGCCCCGATGGTTCAGATGGAGAAGATAGCCACACAGCAGAAACTTAACCAAAATGCCTGCTGCCTTCTTTGTCGGTCTCGGTCTTCACCTCGGAGCTCCCAGCATCCCTGACAGCCCCAAGGCTCCACACCCCCCAGACTGTAACAATAAAGTGTTAGCTTCCTCAATAGAATAGTCCATTTATTGATCATCTTGGCTTTCTTGGGGTTCCCCACCCCGAGAGATTAAGAAGAGCAATTCAATTGCAGCACGGGTTGACTTCTGGACACTCTCTCTCCCTCTCACCCATTTGCCTTCTTTCTCTCTCTTTCGCCCTCTCTCCTAGCTGCTGAATTTCTCTCTGGTGGTCAGTATGCCTTTAACCTAAAACTCTCTGGTGTCTGTTTGCTTCAACCAGGCCTGTGCAGCCACCAGAGTCCACATTTTATTTAGGAGTAAATATTGCTCATTTCTACCTGGTTGCTAACACTCCCCTCCCACATGGCTATGGAGCCCAAGTAAATGCCAGGCTGGTAAAATAAGCTCTCCGGCGAGGATTACCATGCGGTTCACCAGATAGCGGATTCCTTCTCCTGAGTAGGCCTTTGCAAGCCATGAGAAATAAACTATTATTACCAAAAAAATCTTAAAAACTAGGTACTGAGATTGAGATAACCAGTAAACAATTTGTATCTGGATGTCACTCTCAATGCTTTTTGTGATCAGAATTATCTGATCGTCTGTGTTGTTGAACTGCGGCCCCAGAGAGGAAAAATAAATGCTATTTCCACATATCCAGCTTTAACAAAAATTCTGGACTTCTCTGATTCATGAATTTACTGCATAGTTAAAATCTGGGGGAGGGGTGAGCAATGACATTCTTTCCCCGTTCATCTTTAACAATGTGAACATTTCCAGGAATATTTCATGTATCTGCTTTGAATCCATCAGGTGCAATCTGTCCCTAAACAACCTGCTTTAAATATTTTTCTAAATCCAACCACTGAACTGGCCCTTCTCTCCTGATGGCAGGAGTGCTGGGACCTTTACACATACACCCCTCAATTGCAATATCCTTAGTTTTGTCCATAATAAACTGCCTCTGGCCTTGAAACTAGAGACAACTTTGGGATTTTAGGGAAGGTTCAGGCTGCAGAGAGCACCGTGTGGGTGGCCACTTCTTGCTTTATTCTATCAGAATTTGGGAGACCATGATCAACAAAGACTCCTGACTATGATCGGCAAAATTTACATGCATACATACATGCTCACACGGGCAGCACCTACTTTGAGATTCCCTTTCCCACACACCCTTGCACTGCTTATTTCTGAAAAGAAAAATAACCATTTCAAGAAATGAATAAAAACATATTGGAACAAAAAATTTAAATATAAGAAGAGGGGGAATTTGAATCTGGCCTCAGAAATGTAAGTGATATCATTATTTTAAACTTGTTTTATGACAACACTGATGGAGGGATTCAGGGCCAGATTTTGAAAATGTATAGGTATTTACCAATACAATTTTTGCATATTTGCAAAAGATCTCATTTTTACATCTAAGAAATTGCTGCAAAACTCCAGCCAGGTTTATAGCGGTACACTCCAAATAAGCAACACAGACTTCTCTGGCAGCCTCAAAAATCTAATGCGACCTTTCTGATTTGGCCTTTTTCGGAACAAAGGTTTCCTCCAGGCTGTGGCGCAAACCTAGAGATCACCTAGTAGGAAACCAGCTACCTCCCAGGGAATAAGCTCGCCCAGCGGCCACGGTTCCTGACCACCTCATTGTTTCCGAGTAGAAACTTTCTGTTTTCCCCAATCCCGCCACCGCCTTCCCCGACCCTCCACAAGCCTGGGACCCTTTTGCTTGGACGCCGTCCATCCCTGATTCATCCCACTCTGAATATTTCTACAAAATCTAAAGATTGCCTTAGGTGAATTGCTGGCGCGGAGGGTTAAAATCGTCAACTTTTCCACTGAGGCCTCCCCCTGCTTTCCAACATTAGGAAGCGATGGGAGAAGGGGGGTGGGGTGGGCTGAGGGCCTATAGCGTCACCCCCGAGCTCACAAACCCAGCCACTTTCCCCAGCCTTCCTCAGACACCGGCCCCACTCCTGCCCCAGCCAGATTGAAATTACTAAACTTGTGGCCTCTTACCTTGACATATTTCCGAATTCACTGCCAAGGGACATCTGGCTTCTCCGCGCCGCGACGCCTGCGACGCCTAGAGAAAGCGCGTTGCTTTAAATTACACCACCAACAACTTCTTGAAGGTGAGCCCCCCCTTTTTTGATACGAAGGAGAGCGGGACAAGTGAAATAATGTAACGTGCTGCTCTTAGTATCAGAAGCGAACAAAGGCCAGGAATCGCGCTGGGGTTCCGGGCTCCCCGGCGGCTTTGACATTGATCGGAAGTGCGCCATCTCGTGGCGGCTGAGCGCCTAGGCCGGGCCCGAAGTCCAGCCCGGAGCCGGGAGACGGGAGAGCAGGCTCAAGGCAGAGACAAGAGGGAGAGAATGTGCCCAGCCCGCTGCTAAAGAGATCTTATTTTTACATCTAAGAAATTGCTGCAAAACCCCAGCCGGGTTTATAGCGGCGCATTCCAAATATGCAAATTGGCCGGCCCCGGACGGGTTTACGACCACATTGTCACAGCCATCGGAGGATGGGCTTTTATAGGGCTCAGAAATCAAACCCGCGCCCGCTTGCCGCCCGCCCTCAAACAGTCCTGGCTAGACTCTCTCTAGCAACTTGCGAGACTTTGGTTAATCTTTAACCGTCCCAAAGGAAGTCTTTCCTTAAATCCTGGACTTCCCTACCCACCCCTCCCCGCCCCCCAGGAGAGTCCTTGTTCACCTCTGTCTATCAACCTAGACATTCATCTTAGGGTCTGTCCCACTCCCCTTTGAGCTTGATTTCCCCAGTCGCGCCAGTTAGACAAACACACAAACAAATAAACAAAACGGGGATCTGGAGTCTGGGGCCTCACTCCAAATTCCACCCTCTCTGCTGCTCTGGTCCTGCCTGGGTGGCTAGGGAGAGAGTTGGGTGGGGTGGAGTGGGGTGGGGTGGGGGTGGGGTGGGCAACAAAAGGCTCTGGCCTTTCCGCCCAGCCCCTCAAGGTTATGTGTGATGTCCAAATTTAAGGCAGAAGTTCAAAGGCAGGAAACAAAAAGGAAACCGGCATCTTTCTTTTCCCAAAGGGAAAAGGCAGCCTCCGCTGGGAGCTAGGGAGAAAGCACCCTTAGAGTCTCCTGAGAGTCTGCTCTGTCTTTGTACCCAGACCCATCTCCCTCTTGCTGAAGTGCTCCCCAGGGCACCCTAGAGTGTTTCCTCTTCAGGCCTCCTAGTTCTGAGGTGAGTGAACTCAGCCTGGGATCAGACCCATTGGCCACCTCAAGCCCCAAAGCTTTCTCCCAGGGATGGGGTCAGTCTGAGAGGATGAAGCCCCATATTCCAAGCCCTGAGATACTCCATTCCTGGGACCCCACTTCCCAAAAGGTCCTGGCCATTCACCTTGGCTTTCTAAACCTGGCTTCTGATGGAGTTAAATCCTAAGTCAAGCTCCATACCCCCTCAGGGGCCTAGTGACTAGCCCCTTTCCTGAGTGGGGTGGGTGATAGTGCTGGGGGGGCAGACATTTGGCAGTAAAAGGTGAACAGGGAGAGGAATGTCACACCAGGACCCAATACTCAAGTTTCCACAGTCATTTTCCTTGTGCCCTGTTGCCTGTATACATGCTGTGACATACGCGGTGAGTGAGAACCGAGGAACAGGCCAGCACTCCCGTTACAAACAGAGCCACCAGATACTTCTTAACACAGGGAGGCAGAGGAGATTTAATGGGAGGGTGCCTGGCTTTCTCAGCTGAGATCCCTAGACCCTGGTGGGCCAAACTATCTCAGACCATCTCCCTAATGCTTTTCAAGTATTGCAAGAAATTAAAAAGACCATTCCCAATGCCTTTTCTGCCCCCCTCCAACACCCCAAAGGAAATCAGCTAATGGCAAAAAAAAAGCATTAAAATAAAATAGGTTATAGTTCCTTTATTTACAAGTCTTTTGAATACCATCCCTGTATGAAGTGTACATTCAATTATTCCTAGCAGTGAGTGAGTTTAACCGTGGAACACTGTAAACAGATAGAGCCTTTAAATATTTTCTTCATCATCTTTCTCCCCCCCCCCCACATTGCATTTTTTAAAATTCACTTTGGTTCCTGCAGGGAAATATATATATATAATATAATATTTATCTTTTAAAATAATTCCAAATCACTCCTGAGCTCTTGGAAGGTCACCAGAAGCTTCCAAGCTCAGTTCTGGGGTGGTGAAGAACAGAGTACGGAGTGGGAACTGAGTGTTTGGAGGAATTGGGTCCCTCATAGATGGGGACCGCTGGCCAGGCCTGCTGCTCCGTTGAGCAAATCCAAGCTTGAATTAAGTGTGGAGTAGACTTTGCCAAGCTGCCGCACTCCACAGGCATTTCCTGCAGAGATCTCAGGGCCAGTAGCCTGGGTGCAGCTTCTCAGGGTTTTTGATGTCTTCCACCTCAGGGAACGGTCTGCTGCTCTGCAACCAGGCTTTAGGCTCGAGTGGCAGGCCCGGACGAAGACCCTCATCGGTAGGAAAAACTAGGTGGGCCACAGAAGGCAATTGCTGGAAGCTCAGGCCTGGGACAATGCGGTAAGTGACCGGAGGGGTGGAGAGCCACTAATGGCACCTGGAATAGATTTTTTTTTTTCCTTTAATGATCAGCAGCCCTCTCCCACCTCACAGGCACCTCTTAGTCAGTCATCTTTCACATTGGTTTAGGAAAGCAGCCCCAATCCAGACATCTAGGAATCCACCCCTCTTCCTTCTGCTCCTGTCCTCAAGCTGAATTGGGTTTGGAGATCTTGACACAGGGGTCCTGGGGGTGGGCAGGCTCCATGTGGAGGGTCCTGGGCAGGGGTCACTCTCCAGGGGGCCTGGCAAGGAGCCCAGTCCCTGCTGGAGACCACACCCAGCCCGAAGCTCCGCAATCTCCAAGAGTGAACCACCAGGGGTCCCAAACCATTCATTTTAGTTGATGTACAACTCTCTGAATCCAATTGTTGTTAGAAATCTTAACCACAGATCCCCAGGAGAGTCCCAAGCTGCCTCCTTCAGGGCTGTCTCCGTGTAGCCTCCCCTCTCTTGCACATCTCCTTTCTTCAAAAGTCACTGCGTGCCTTGACCTTGTCAAGGACAAAATCTGCATATAATCTCAAGTGTCTGAAACCCCCCACCCAATTCCAGCTGGCTGGAGACTTAGAGGAGTGGGTTAGCTGAGTAATACTGTAAACGGTCCCTATTAATTTTTTTTTCCTTCATTCTCCTGTTCTGAAACCAGATTTTGACTTGACGGTCGGTGAGGTTGAGCATGCGAGACAGCTGCAGGCGCTTCTCTTTGTTGATGTACACACTGAAGAAGAACTCCCGCTCCAGCTCCCGGATCTGGTACTTGGTGTAGGGGCAGCGCTTTTTTCGGGTTCGTTGGCCACCTGTGGAGGGAGAAGGAGGCAGGGAATAAGCCAGGTGTGGTGGCTGCAATCCATCCCAGGGTCCCAAGTAGAGGAAAAGGGCTGGCCCCAGGGACTGGAGGCCCTACCCAAGCCCCATCATGGTCTCCCCCAAGGTCCCTGACTTCAGGCTCCTACTGCTGGCTGGGGACAGGCTGCAGACGGAGGCTCCGTCCCAGATAAAAGCCAGCTCCCTAGATAGGCCCCCAGGGAAGCTGCTTACTCTGCCCCAGAGCAGAAAGGAGGTCTCCCCACTGCAACAGGAGAATTTGTGCTGCGGAAACCGCTTTCAAAGCAGCTGAGTGGGGGTTGCCGGCTGCCTTCAGCCCAGCCAGACTAAACAAACAGACGACCTCGGACATTTCACCTTCCAGCACCTGGGCGGCTGGGTCCTGAGGCAGTAAAGGCGGCCCCAGCCCCAGTCTTTCCCGGCTGCGGCGGGACTCGGCCCTCGTTAACTTCTGGGGCAGCTGCCATGTCTTTGTCAGCCTGAGTCCTGGACACCAGCTCCTGCCTCTCCAGCCAGCGTCCTGGCTTCTGCGAGGTGGGGAGGAGACAGCAGGAGCCCCCTACCCTGGGCCTTCCCTGAGCACCAAGGCCACACAGCCATCCTGGTTCCCTGGCAGGACCGGGGTGCTGTTTTACATAGGAAGAGGGGCTTCCCAAAGCTGTGAGCAGGCTCAACTTGCTCCCCTTTCCATAAAATTCCACAAGAAGTAAAGAAAAAAAAAACCCGCTTTTGACAGATTGAATAACAATTGTAACATGCAGTCGGACAGAAGGCAGCACATAATTGCCACCGCGCCGGAGGAAAATGGCTTCCTTTGGACAAAAAGGCCAACTTTGGGTTAATTTGTTTCTTTTAATATATTGCTCGAGCTAAGCGGGCTATTTTATCTGTTAAACACGCTTCTAGCGCCATCGTTAAACAGCGATGCCTTTGAATCCCGGCCGGGACTGGAGTCCCGGCGCAACACATGGCTTTTATAAAAATCTCCGGATTACCTCGCTATCAAAGGCTCCCGAGCCCTTGCAGGGGGAATTTACAGGCGCCCACCTCCGGCTCCCCAGCCCCGAGCTGGCCCCGACCGGGGTCGAGCTGCCGGGCTTGGGAGCTGAGAAAGGAAAAAAAGGGGGAAAAGGTTTTTTTTTTTTTTTTTTTTGCAGGCATGCCTTGGCCGGTGGGTATTTCACGGCCAATTTCAGCACTCGCCACGTGATCCCGCCTTTTATAACAAAGTTTTGTTGGGGGAAACCTAAAGGCCCTTCATAAACCTTATATGCTTATAAAACAGCATATAAAAATTTAACAGCGGTGCTGTGCTAGATTTCCAACTCCCCTTTCATAAAGCGCAGGGCGCTGCTTTTATACGTACTGGAGCCGCCGGCCTTGTCCTCAGTGTGGCCGGAAGACGACTCGGGGCTGCTGCTGCTCTCGGGGCGCCGCCGCCGCTCCTTTTCCTCCGCCGCCGCCGCCGCCTCCCGGCAGCCGCCGGCGCCGCTGTCCGAACTTGAAGTTGCCGGCGTGCCCGTGGCCGCTGCCGCCGCCGCCGCCGCCGCCGCGGAGGTCGCCGCGGCCGCCGGGGGCCCCTTCTCGGCGCTCTTGTCCCCGGGGTAGTCGGAGGAGGCGAGGTTTTCCGGGGTGCCGTAGGCCGTCTCGAAAAACTGGTCGAAAGCCTGTGGCAGGACGCCGTTTCTGCCCACGGTGCTATAGAAATTGGACGAGACGGCGGGGGTGGGGTGGTGGTAGACGTTGGCCGAACTCTTGGCCAGCACGTCGCCAGGCACGCCGGCCGCGCTGGGCGCCTGCAGGCAGTCTCTGTGCACGAGCTCCTCCGCGGAGTAGCAGTGGGCCAGATTGCCGCGGGGGTGCCATTTAGTGGCGGGCTCAATGGCGTACTCTCTGAAGGTCACTTCGCGCACGGGTTGGACCTGGGGCAGGTTGGAAGAGTAGGAGTATGTCATTGGGCGCGAAGACGGGGTCTGGGGCAGAAAAGAAGGGAGGCTGGAGAAATCTGGACCCGAGACGTAGTAAGTACAACTTGGCAAATACATGTTAGAGGAGCAGGGACCACGCTCATCAAAATCCATCATTGGGCTACCTTGGGCTCTCCGCAGTAGCTGAGCTTAACATGATTCTCCACTGCAGCTGCCTCTTTGAAGCGGATCCGTGAAGTAGAAATTTGGAGACGTAAGCTGACGTGGAAATCTATCCCCATCCTTAGCAGGGAGGTGCTGGTCATGTGACCCGATGTTGAAATTGACAAGCTGCGAGCTAGTCCGGGCCTTTTTTTTCCCCTTTCCTTTTTTTTTTTTTTCTTCCCTCCCTCCCCGGCTTCCTTTCTTTGTAGCCACCTCAGGGGAAGCAACAGATCGTCACTCCGTGTTCTCACCGAAAGCACGTAATCGCCGGTGTAACTCATGTTGGCTGGGGGGGCCTCCCGGCGCGCGGCTAGACTGGGTGCTACCCCATGCCAATTGCTTGTGCTCAGCTGCACGGTCCTGGCCCTCGAGTGCGCCGAGGGCGGTGAGAGAGCTCAACTCCTGCCACCCACCACTCCCCGGGTGAGGGATGCCACAGGCTGGGGGTGGCTAGGTGGGAGACAGTCGCTGCGTGACCAGTGCGTGGTCTTGGAATCTTTTCGCCTGGAGGCTCGCTTTCGCACCTCCTTCTTCGCTGTCCCCTCCCTCCACGGGCTTGCTCTGGGAATCACCTCTGCCTCCGACCCTGGCCGGACCCCCTTTGGGGCCAGGGTTCGCAGCCGTGGATGTGCCTGCCTCGTGGCTTGCTCGATTTGCACGGTGACTTGATTACACGCTCGCATTCATGGTCACTTCCGAAGCGCTTTAGTGCCTTCCGTCCCTAAACCGCCAACAACCAGGGCGGCTTCCCCCGCGGTTTGTCAGGGATCCGCAGGTCCCGGAAGGGCCTTCGTCTTACCCGGGATCCACCTCCCCTCCATTCTCCCTGCCAGCCTCCTCACCCCACGCCCTGCCCTTGGAGAAATCCCCTCCTCCCCTCTGCCTGCTGGGGTTCGGAGTGACTCCTCAGAGCCAGAGGCGCGGGGGCTGAGCCGCTGCGCACTGGTCCGCTCGCCCGCCCGCCCGGTCTCCTGGAGCTGAGGACTCGGAAAACCATGCAGCTGAGGCGAGGCTTTGGCTGCTTTAGAGGCGCTTCTCCTGGGTATGCTGCGCCTTCCGGGGGCCCACAGTGGAGCTCCAGGGCTGTGGAGAGAGTAGGGGCAGTGGGGAGAGGGCGAGGGCTAGGGAGCCGTGGTTGAGAAAGGGGTAACACGTCTCCTTTCCTTTGCAAAGCTTGAGAGCTAGGGATGTGCAGGGCAGAAACTCAGAATTCTCGGTGCCTTTCCTGCTACTATCCCAAAGAAGGAACACAATGCCAAAGGAAAGAGACATGCTTCCGAAACTCCCAGCACCTTGAGTGAAAAGAAGGCTTTGAAAATGCTGGATTTGAGCTAAAGATGGAGACAGAGGCCACAGCAGCTAGTATGTTTAGCTTACTAGGGAAGAGGTGGGGGGGGACCTGATATGGTGAAAAATGTTTGCCATCCTACAGGACTAAATGAACAATGTTTAGGAGAAGGAGAAGAGGAGGGCATACAGACGGCAGGCAAGGCCAGGAGCTGGGAGGGGCCCAGCTCTGAGGCCTCCCCACATCTATCCTCTTGGAAGGACCTGGATATCGCTGAAGGAAAGTTGAAATATGAAAAAGGATAACCTTTTCCCTTTCCCCATCCAGGAAATAGCCGAAGGTATTTATACATCTTGGGGAGATTTAGAGTATAAACTCTAATATCTTTGGTATTTAAGTGTCAACATCGATTTATTTATTTATTGCTGAGCTGACTGTAACTGACTCAATAACAAATCTAATCATGTATTGCACTGGGAAAGAAATATTCTTATTATGCATTTTTTCCAAATGATGGCCCACCATTGTATTTGAATACACGCTGTAAATATCAGTAATATCGAGTAATTACTCTGTAGTGGAGTAAACTAATTTATTAGTATTAATGTTTATGTGGCTCCTAACCCCCTCCTTTACAAGGGTTGCATATCACAAATCAAACTACTCAGACACATTGGTTTAATGAACTCTTTATTCAGGATTTGCTGCAAGAATTTTCATGCCCCTTAAATCCCTGAGAGCTGAATTTGAAATTATTTGTGCGTCTTCAGTTTGACTCATTTGTCCACTGTGGCTTGTGCAGAGGGCAGTATTGGTGTAAGAAGGTCTGGTGGGAAGGAAGGTTGTTTGGGAAGGGTAGCTTGAGACCTCCTAAAGCTGGAAATCACAGTTTCAGGATTGCTCTGCAGTGAAAAAACTTCTATTTCCAGGGGTGACCAACAAGGCAAAATATTTATTTCTCCACAGCCTCTCTTTCTTGAAATCAGAATATAAAAGGGAGAAGGAGAGGTTTGTGAACAGCAGTATTTAAGTCATTCCCTGGCTGATGCTGGCTCTCTCAAACTCCCTCCCAGCAGCCCACCCAGTCCCCGCCACCCCGACCCTTGAACAAAAGGAACGCTTGAGGGGTTTCAGTGACTTTGCCATAACAAAGGCGCCACCATCGCAGGGCTTGCCCCGCCCCTGGGTGAAGGCAAACAAATTCTTGCACTTGTATTAGGGCTTTTAAGACTATAATTGAACCCGGGGGCGTCTAGGAGAACCGAAAACAGTTCTAGACAGACCTGGGGTTTTATAGCAGTGTTGGCAGTCAACTTCAGCTTGTTCCTGAGCAGACCGGCTGCAGTGGCCCGCCAGCGGGGGACACCAGGCTACCTACCCTAGCCGCACTCAGCCCCTCTCCCAATTAGATAGGTTTTCCCCTTGGTGCCAGGGAGAGGGGTCACCGGAGAAAGGTCGGTATGGGGATGTGCACTGTGCCGCATAACCAGTGCTTCCCATGTCCTTGAGAGCCAAGCTGAGAGGGTGCTGGCCAGTCTGGATCCCATGGGTGTCTGGAGCAGACAAAGGCAAATTCCCGAGGAAAGGCTGGGGCAGAGGAAGGCACTCTGGGAGCGGCTGGCAGGGCAATTCCGAAGGCTGTACCGAAGCGGGGTGCTGGAAGAGACTTGTAGCCTGGAAGGGGGCGAGTGGGGGCGCTGCCGTGAAGACAGATGAGGAAAAAGCCTTTTGATGCCAGAAGAAGGGAAAACGCCTGCAGCGGCGAATGCTTTTACTTCCTCAGCAGGGACAGGAGGGGGTGCTCAGATCCCCAATGCTGCGCACTGCTTTCAGCTTTGCCTGCTTCTGCCCCTTTTGCCTGGAATATACTGGCAGTGTGAATGTTTTGGGGGGTTATTTGCGGGTGGGAGCAGCTCTAAGGATCAGATCAAATCTTGGAAAGGCAGAGGAGGCAGAGCTGTGGGTCCTTGGTTTTGACTTTGCTCTGATCCTAATTGACTCTTCCGCTTTGCAGGAGGCCCAACAGCCAAGCTGAGCCCACCCAGCTCAAAGGAAGACCCGATGGGGGCTAGAGCCGCCCTGGAAGGCCAAGTGCGAGTTGCATTTTTTGAAGAGTCCAGGACGGGCAAGGCTGTGACATTGGCCCTGAAGACTGGTCTTCCATGAGTTGTTCTTTCTCAGGAGCTCCACAGCGCAGGGCCATTCTCCAGAAAACAGTCTTCAATGTGTATTTCCTTCCATCGTCAACCCAGAGCCCCACGGCAGCTAATGCAAGAGGCCAAAAATGTTTGGGAGGAAGAAAAACAAAGGCAGGAAGTGGCGGCGGACTGACGGTGCGTGTGTGTCTGCGGAGAAGGGAGGGAGTCGTTTCAATCTCATCTTGTTTTTCCAAACTTCAGGGTCTAGGCAGCTCTCCGCAGGCCGGCCCGCGCTCCCTGCGCTGCTTTTGGAGATGGCCACCCGGAGAGGAGAAGGCTGGCGCCCGAGCCAGCCTTGTCAGGCGGAAACGACTAACGAGGCGATTTGCTCAGCAAAGCAGACCAAGCCTTTCTAAACTTCATTTGATTTGGCCCTAAAAGTTGGGGGTTGGGGATTCTGCAGCGCCTCCTGGACCTTCCTAGGCGGGCGGACTGAGTGCACCTTGGCGGAGACTCGTGAGCCCTGTGCTCCACATGCCTTCCCAGGCGGGATATCGAAATAAAGTGTGTCCAGGTGCTTCTGGCCAGCACTGCCGCCTTCCCTTCTTCTTGCAGAGCAGGGGTCTGGGCAGCAGCTGGAGGATGCCTGCTGGCGGTGCCCAGGCTGGATAGCTTTGGTGTAGTCAGAGTGCACCGGGGCAGAGTGAGCCTTTCCCCCGGGTTGTCCTGCAGTCATTTGCAGCATAGTTATTTGAGGGACATAAGCCGAAAGGACCATCACTTAATATGTAAGTTAAGACCCTCTCACACTGAGGGAGAATAGAGCTGTGGGCAGGTACTGCCTCCAGACTTTGGGGTTCCCAACCCCAACTGGCCCCACTGATAGGCTGCCCTCTGCTCTCCTTGGGGCTAGCTTGGACTCTGGCAGCGGCTTATTATCCCGGAATGTGAGAATCTGGAGTCCTCAGCGCCTCCACTTGCAGACCTTTGACTGCTCAGTGTGTAATCCCTAATGTGAATGCTAACACCAAGCTGCCCACTTACTCCATTCCCTCCCTGGCCGGCCAGTTCCTCTCCCTGCACGGCTCCTGCTTGTCCTGCCTCTTTTCAGCGGAGTCTTCCCTTATGCAGCCTCCTGCCTCTTCTGATACCTCTCCCAGTAAGAGCAAGAGCTGAGGTGCCACTGGAGGGCACCCAGTATGCAAGCACAGAGAAAAGGGGCTATTAGGTTCCCGATTCCCCAATTCAGGCCTCCACCAGGGGTCTGGACTGGATCTCTTACCTCCTTTTTCTGAATACTCCATGCCAAGGCCCTACCATGTTCTTTTTTTTCCCTCCCCACCTCCTGACCAATACTTCCTCCTTCTCTTCTTGGGACTCAGCTCCTGCTTTCTCGGCCTTGCCAATCCTGGATAGCAGCCAGCCTGGGAGGGGTTAGGCTCACCTGACAGCCAGAATTCACCCCCAAAGAACTATAGTTGTTTATCTGTGCTTATCACATAGGGCACCAATTTTTTTGCCTTTTTTTTTTTTTTTTGCTGATCTGAGCCCCTACCTTCCTCTGTCCCTAAATGTCACTTGTTTCTAGAAAGCTACCCACAAGACCATTTCGACCCTGGTGCTCATACTGCACATAGGTGTGAGAGTCAGCTGGAGGACCCAGGTTAGATATGGCCATCAAGCCCTTCATGGGGTTAGAGGCCAGGCCTCCATTTGGGGGCTTTCTCCTTCCAACTGGTAGATGTCCTGGGGGTACATCTGTCCTCCATGATGAGCCTAGGAGATGGGTTGTCTGGGAAGCCCAGGAGATCGCCCAGTATTTGTTCTCAGGAAATGGTCTATTGGCAGATCATGGCCAACTTACCACATTTCCAAGCACTGTGTAGAGGTGGCCCTGAAGCTTTGACGAATTATTTAGAGATGCACCCCCTCAATCACTGTGAGGTGGAGGCAGGGGTTAATTTCTCTCACCCTGACCCACCCACCAACTCCTCTACCCTTCCCTAAAGCATAGGAACAGGTAATGCCTTGAATTTGACCTTACGGTTGGTTCTTCTCTGACTCATAGGTTCAATCTCCAAGGTCCCTAAGCATCTGAAGAAGTCCACATCTTTCTCCTGGCCACTGAGGGTGGGGCATATGGCTCAGCTGAGGGTCTCAAACACCCAAGCAATCTAGTTGTTTAGTTTAGCGAATCCCAAAGTGATAGGAGAAAGAGGATTACCTCCTTTGAGAAGAACTATTTTAATTTTTATTGTTGAGGACTCATCAAAGTTTTTTTTTCCTCTACTGAGTGAGAACAGATGGGGGTGGGAAGCTAAAGGGCAAAGCGTCTGACCTCCATTCTCCCTGCAACTTCGGCCCAAACGGGTTTCCCCAACCAAATGTGTCCATGATAAGGAGGACAAAAGAGGGCAGCCCAACCAGAAGGCCAGCTTTGGTCCTCAGGGTCTTGGTCCCCACATCAGTGGTTCACAGGAAGCCCTTGTACACCAAGCTTCAGCTGCCTCTTAGGGCAGTTCCCCAGTCTCCTTCCTCTGTTTTACTCAGCATTTCACATTCCAGACTTGAGAAGAGCAAGCCCCTGCCCAATCAAACCATGCCCTAGGAGTCTCCCCCAACATGCCCTTATAGTTCTGTGATGGTATCTGTGCACAGACAATCCTTCCAGCTAGTGTCCTCTCAAGACCCTGTTCCACCCAGGCAACCATAAGGATAAAACCCAGCGTTTCCCTATTCTGTGGGGGGAAAAAAAGACAATCATTTGCAGGGCCTTTTTTATTCACCTGGAGCAATAAGCTCAGTGGTAGATGTGGCTTAAGCAGGTTGGACCATCAGGCCTGATGCGGTGACCTGCTGCAAGCAGGGTATGGGCAGAGGGAAGGTGCTCCTACCGCTACAGAGCACAGTGAGAGGGTTCTTGGGGCCCAGGAGTCAGGGATTTTTACCTTTGGCAGAATGCACTTCACATCTTGGCCCAGATTTTAGGCAGGCGAAGAAGAGCATCAAAGTTCTCACCAAAAGCCTGCCATGCATGGAAGGGATTGGACCTGGACTCAGGTACCTCAAGAGAGGCTTCCAGCAGGCTCCTTGCTGCCCTATCCTATTCTATGCCTGGCTGGCCCTGCCAGGTCCCTTGTTTCTACCAGGGCCCAGAACTCGGATCTAGCCGCCTCCGCTTCCCGGAGCTTGCAGCCTTTGCCTCTCACCTGGGCTAGGCCTCCGCGGGCTCAGCTCTTCCAGCACTCTAAGGAACATAGCCTGGGCCACCCCTGGTTGCGGGAAATCCTTTTCAATACGGCTCGGGGCGAAGGAGTTGGTAACAAGGAAAAACTGTCTCAAGTCCTCAAGGTATCAGAACCCGCTGGCCAGTTATGTGTCCTGCGCCTTCCCGCAGCGACCAGCCCTGACCATGGAGACGGCCATGGCGCGGAGGACTTGACCTTTCTTTGCGGCGTAAGGGGATGGCGCTCTCTAAGCTGCCAGGAGGGAGATTCTGCTGTCTCCAATCTCTCCCACCCAATAGCAGCCCGAACAACCCACGTATGCTGTGCCTGCTCACCCCCATTCCCCGCTACATTTTGTGCAGTGTCCGCAGACCCACATCCAGAACAAAGCCTCCAGCAGTGGTCTCACCATCGGCTTTACAAGCTCTTGTCCCTAAAGGCTCGGAGCTTAAGCCAAGCGTTCTAACCCCCCCTCCCCACCCCGTCCTCTTCTCTCGCTTAACCCCAGCCACCCTCGGCCAGCGCCAGTGTGCAACTCTGGGTGCCAGCCGGGGCCCCTGCCCCTGCCAACTTCGCGTTCACCGGGTCCCGGTCTCGGGCTGCGGGCGGCGCCGGGCCTACAAGCGAGCTGAGCGTCGCCGAGGCGCGGGGCGCAGCGTGGCCGAGGCTGCTTTCCGGCCCAGGCGGAGACCCGGGGCTGCACCGGGCGCCCATACTTGGCCGCCCGGGTCCACTACGTGGCCCTGTGTGCCTAGCTCGTTCTCCGCTCCCTCGGATCTCACCCCACCCGTCAGGCCGGGGCTCAGAAAGCGGAAGTATTTGGTAGAGAAAAACACGGTTTCTTTTCAGCTCGTCTCAGAACCCCTTTTAGAGAAAATGCTCCTGTCAAGTTTTATTTCCCGTTGCAAACCACCTTCCACGCTGCCAAGAATTAAGACTGGGAGAGATTAAATACCCGATTATTCTCTTGGGGAGGGAGGGGCGGGGCGGAGAAGGGGCACCCGCACAAAACACTCGTTTGACTCGGCTTGTCCTCATCAAATAACGCCTAGAGAGGCCGGCGAAGGCCCCCGCGGGCGGCGGTGACGTCAGCCTGCAGCTGCGGGGCGAGGCGCGGCGAAGGGGCCGGCCCGCCGGAGTTCGCCTGGAGCGGGCCTGGGGGTCCAGGGCCTTGACCTCGGCCTAACGTCCTGCTGCACGCCCCCTCCGGCCCACAAGCCATCCGAGCGAGGCCGGCTCTCTAAGGGTTTGAGCCTGCATTTTGAGGAGAGGGTTCACTCCGAAGCGCGGAGGATTTTGAGCCTCCTCGGCCCTCGAGGGGCGCGACATCGGGAGGCTCCCCGGGTCCGCAGCAGCGCTTCTACCGCGCCTCCACGTCCCTGCACCTGGGAGAGGCCTCGCGCCGCCGCGCTACTGCACGCGAAGGTTTGCACATCTCCAAGGAGCCGTGGTAATGATTGCTGCCCGGTGGATCCAGCTCTTGGGCAGTGAGACCAGGCCAGGCAGAAATGAAATCAACTGTGGCAAAGCCTTGGCTGCTTCCACGGAGGAATTTTTCTGTGTCAGCGTCTTTTTTCTTCCCTTGAAAATCAAATTAAAAATAGCAAACACCTTTCAGGCATTCGTCGGCACTGGGTAGAGGCGCTAGGATTGGAGCAGCTGATCAGAAAGTGGGTATTTTCGTGAAGAATCAAGCCGGCTGTTATTTACCCGGCGGCTTGGCGGATGAAAACTTAATTATTGTGTGCGTGACCTAAAACCGAGGCATAAATCTACCCAGGCCTCTTCGATAACGTTACATCCTTGCTTATGAAAAATGGGATGTGAGCAACTCGCTGCACATTTCTCTGATTCTCCAGGTCTTGGGATACTGACACGCATTCGATCAACTTTAAAGGAATGCGCATAAATCAGCAAGCCCCTAGCGTCTCCCCCATAGAAGTTCGCAAATCCGGAAGGGCGCCTCTGAACCCACCGGGTCTGGGGCTTAACAGTCCCGGACAGGCTCCATCTCAACTCCAAAAGAAACTCGGAAATTCGCAGAAAGGAAGCGAGACGCTGCATCTTCACCAAACTCTACTAACCCTCAGCAGGGAATAATCTGTACATATATTATATGGTGAAATGTGTTACCCGCACACACATGTATCATCCTCAGCTGAATTTCGCTGCCTCGTGAATTTTTAAGAAAATATCTCAATTAGGTTGAACTGTTAAAGAGAATAATTTTCTCCTCCCTTTCTCTCTTTAAAAATTTTACTATTTCCGTATTCAAAAAAAATTTAAATGGATGGCTTCAGTTCCATCAGGCATAAATAGTAGTGAAATGCAAAGTGGCATTTTACAATCATCCACTTAAAATACCTTAATAAATTTGACAGTATTAAGAGCAGATGGGAAATGTGGGGTTTTTTTTAAGTCCCATATTTACAGTTTTTAAAAAATAGTAACATGACAGGCCATTACAGGATTAAAAAAATCATTGCTAATTTTACAGTAGAAAACGGTGTCTAGTTGTTTCCATATAACAAATTCTTATTCTGAAAGTATGTCCCTTTTAGAAAAAAAAAATACTTGAATCAGCTATTCAACAACACTATCCCTCTGTCTGGCATTATTATTCCTATATGATAGCTGATGTCCTCCTGGATGTATTTCTTTTCTAAAGCTTTAGACTAATTGCTATTTGGGTGTTTGCAAGCCATCATAAGCCATGCTTCACTTCAGGTTATCTGGTAGATCCATGGGAATTTTAAGTGAGAAATAAGATTGACATTATCAACAACCATTTTAGAACAGGGGTAAAACCTCTGAAATATCTTGTCATTAGTTTCAAAAACAGGAGGGAGAAAAAAAAAAAAAGAAAGAAAACCACTACTTTACCCAGAGTTCCTGCAGTGGCGATGGCTTGTGAAAGGGGTGGTATTCCGGCTGCAGAGCTGCTGTTGGCCTCCTTCCTAGGCCTGAGGCTCAGAATATTTCTTACATCTAAAGAAAAATATCCCCCGTCAACAGAAGAGTCCCCTTTGGAGCTGTTCGTAAACACACAGTTTGATCCAGCTTTGAGGGGATTTTCCACCACTTTAAACATTTTGGGAGAAAGTTGTTACTTTGGCTTGATGGCAGCTCATTTAGAAACTGAGTGCTGTGGAACAAGATGTGGGGAGGTTGGGAAGCATCATTTTCATTTGTTTCCACAAGTGGAGTGAAAATCCTCAGGGCAGCAAAATTGATTGCACTTCACAAGACCATTCCATGTGTATGTTTCAAGATCATGCTGTTTTTGAGACAGCTTTAGAAATTCTGTCTATAACTCTCCAGCGTGTAGAGGTTTCCATCAGCCAGGTTTGTAACCAACCAATATTATTTTCCAAAAAATGATAAATATGGTTATTCGGTCCACAATTACTTTCCTCTAACAAAGATAAAATTAGTTCATTTCAAAATTCTGCATCGTAAGGCTCCTGGTTCCACCAACATTTCAATACATATGTGCATAGCATGTTTTTGACAAAAACACATCACCTTATGTGTATATTAAATATATAAACATACATATGTATTAGTTATGACTCTAAACAGAGCACCTGATGTGTCATTAGGGGTCAATAAGTAGTAAATATGATAGTTATTACTATTATAGTTTTGATGGTGGTTGTTAATATTGAATGTGTGTATTTCTTCTGTAAATCAAAAGGCAGCTTAGAAAGCATCAGTATAAGATTGCACACCACCCAGGCGCAGCACTCGACTCTGAGCTATCCAGGATAACTCTCCTTCTGCATCCATATTATGGTCATTTTGCAGATAGGAGGTCTTTAAGCTTTCCATACTGACCTCTTAAGAGGTAAGTTTCTTTGAATTTCTAAAATGTAACTCTAGATCTCTAGAGTTAGCAAGGCATCTGACACTTTTTATTTGCCGTACAGATTCCTCTATAGCTCTAATTAGGATGGTAGACCACCTTGGAGGGTGAGGGCCAAGCAAGAATGGTTATTTAAGAACACCTCTTAGACTGTAACACAAATGTACAGCTTTAAAGTAGATTTGCAGGAGTCTGATGCAGAGCAAGCCACTAAGAATACAAATCAATCTTGGCCTTTAAAGCAAAGGAGCAAAACTTCATCATGTAAGATACATGTTGTACCTTAACTCTCGGAATCACCTTAAATTACAACATCTTGGGTCATCAGTAATTAATGATACTCTATCTGTACAGATTCTACAAATATATATACAAGCACACACAAGCACTGATATGCAAATGTATACATGTATACACACATATGATATATATTCACATATATACAGGCACGTGTATAACTTACATATATTCAAATTTGCTCCATCTGGAGACAAATGAGTACTTAATCTCTAAAACAAGGAGTTAAGGAGGTAAGACCTTTTGATTCCCTTGAATCTGAAGAATTACAAGGAAGCTTGTCAACGCGAGGTGGCGCCCTTGATCTACTAATCCAGTCGAGGCCAATTCATGAGCTGTCAAAAGTCAAGGTCACAAATTGTCTTTTTTCATCAAGGTCAAGGTTTAAGGCCTTTCCTAGTCCTGTCATTTCAACAAATATCAATACCTGCCCTCTCAGACACATGCAGACCCAACAGCAGATTTTAAAATACGACAGCCTGGGCATCGCTGATACTGAACAACTGGTTTTCATTTTCCACAGGGAGCCTGGGAATTTATACTATCTCTTCCTCCTTCCTTTTCTCTCCCTGTCAGAATACCTGACGCTTTAACCTTTTTGAAGCACTTATCTAAATTTTTAGGATTTTAGTTATGAGGGATTTCTCCCTTTGCTTAAAAAATTTGTAGCGAAAAAAGAAAAAAGCTGAATAATAATAGAAAAGAATGGTCCTTGGTTTGTATAGGAAAAACCTGCTTCTTTTCTTTCTGTGCAGTGCACATTTAGCATGGGAAAATAACGAGTATTTCCTTCAGATTTTAAAGGCAGTGACTATTTTATTAACATAATTAATACCACTATATCACTATCTACAGGTCTAAGGGTTTTTATTATTATTTTTAGTAGAAATATTTGAAAAGCAGGTGCACAAATACATTTTCACAGTGTGCTGAATGTCTTTATTTACAAGATAGCATTTTATAGTGAATATCAACAAAATGTGCTGGTTGAAGTTAACTGCTTGATTAAAGATGTGCTGTGACGATGAATCCCTAAACTTTCTAATGCAGTCTCATAACACAATAAACAAGGAAAAATACTAATCTCGTAATAGATGAAAATATAGAATGTAAACATCTATATGTTTCAGGGAATGGATTTGCATTCTGAGTTTTCTAAAAAATAAAAAAGGAAAATTATTTCTCCAGCAAGATGTTAAGTAAATATTGGGAAATACCAATTTAAATGAAAAACTGTGTTCAAGCCAAAGTCCACCATGTTCGGTGGGACCTCTCAGGAGATCTGACATAAAGTGAATTCTGTTAATTATCTGATGCTTTAAATATTTTTAAAAGCTATTAAATCTTTTGGAAATTAAATTATACTGGGGCAGAAAATATTGTCCAAATGCCACAAAAATGCTTGTTATAAGCAAATAGAAATTATTATCAGAAGGACGTTTCCAACCTGGAGGTTTGGAAACGTTTCCCCTGAAGCCTCAAAGTCTCACTCAGCTGGTGGTATTTACCAAGACAAATGATCCTCCGAAGAGCTTTCTCTCCCTTTCTCCCTTCATAGTAAATAGTCCAATATCATTATTTCAGTACCTTCTTCTCTTTTCCTTTCTAAATCTATACATGACATGTTCTGCAGAATATACAACAACGGTAGGAATTTCACTAAGATTTACCTGAGCAGTCACTTAACATGCAAAGGGAATGGTGACCCAAGGACAAGCAGATGTTTACAACAGCCTCTTGGATTTGTAACCAAGTTTCGGATTATTATCATATAACATAGTGTCCTAAAATATAACGGTCACATAAATACTTACAAGATTTCAGTACATGCGTAACTTATCTGAAATTGGCGTATATGGGGGTTGACGATTTACTCTAGAGTTTGTCATTTAAACGTCTGGTGGGGTTGGCGGGAGAACTGGCAGGTTTTTTGGGTTTTTTTAACCATATCTCAGAGTAAAGTTTTTAAACAGTTGTAGATTCCACAAGGAGAAAGATCCCCCTTAGGAAAGCAAAACGCCAGTGCTCTCTCTTTCTCTTTCCCGTTCTTCAATTATTATTAGCATTATAATCATTATGTGGGCAAAGCAACGAGTTCTGAAGCATTTCTTCAAGTTGCCCTCTAACTCCACTTTTAATCCATTAACTAGTGGTCTTCAGTTTGTTGATAACTTTTTTCTCTTTGACCCTCCTGTTCTGGAACCAGATTGTAACCTGCCGCTCGGAGAGATTCGTAGTGGCTGATATCCGTCTCCGTTTGTCCTTGGTAATGAATTTGTTTGTAGCGTATTCCCGTTCAAGTTCTTTTAATTGCACCTTGGTGTAAGGGACGCGCTTCTTTCTCCCTCGCCTGTAGGAGCTGGCGTCTGAGGGATGAGAGACCACGTCTGGAAGATAGGGAAGAAGACAAGTTACAGAGGGATAAGATCCAGGCCAGGACACAGGCGACAGCTTTATCAGAGCCACTGCCTTGCAGTGCCCGATGCCCTTTGCCACGCGCTGTACAATCTAGTCTTTCCGCCAAGACCTAGAGGGCCAGCAGGGAGGGTGGTTGGCTCTGCACTGAAATGAAATCGCCCAGGGCTCCAATGGCCACCCTAGCCCAGGCTATTCTGCCCCTCACAGCAGCGGGATTCGCTTGATATCCTGGCTCAACGGCCCAAATCTTAGCACCAGGCTCAGGGGACACTTCTATGCCCGGTTCCTCTCTATATTCCCAAAGCACCAACACTTGAAGCTTCTACAATGAAGGCATTTTTTGAGTGAACGAATACAGGCAATTTGGTAAACGATTTCCAGGTCAGTTTCCCATCCTTAAGTCGATGTCAAGGCCTGGGGAGGGCGGAGTGCAGAGAGAGAAGGAAGCTAGCGGGGTCCCCACAAGCTTCTTCCCAGCCATCCCTCACCCAGGGACAGCCAGGAACCAGCCCAACTCAAGGGCAGTGCGGGCAGCGCCAGCCACCCGGGATCGGGCTACCAGGGGTGCAGCACCACTAGGACAGGCCAGGGAGAGAGCAGAGGGGCACGAAGGTGACCCGGGAGCGAGCGGAGGAGAAGCTGGAGCAGAACCGGAGGACCGGGGCTGAGAAGAGGGCGCCATTTACCGGGCAGAGTGGACTTCCAGAGGTGGGGAGGCTGCGCCTGCTCTTTGGGGCAGTACATTTGGCCGTTCCAACCATTGGGCAGCGCCCAGGGCTGGTAGCTTTCCATGGGAAGACCCAGGGGCTCGTGGCGCGACTCGCCGGGGCCCCCGAGGCCCGGCACCACCGGCATATCCAGGTAGCCAGGCACGGGCTGATGGTGGTGGTAAGGCCCGGGCGCGTAGCCCTGGTGGTAGAAGGCGAACTCCTTAGCGCGGGAGCTGAACTCCTCTGCTGCGGGGCCGGCGGTGTCCATGTACTTGTCCGCGAAGGCGGCGGCGGCGGCCGAGGCGGGCTGCGCGCACGACTTGATAGCGTTGGGGTGCGGGCCCATGCGAGCGCATGGGTAGTAGCCGCTGCCGAAATAGCCGTAGGGCAGCGCTGCGGGCCCCGACGAGCTCTGCGCCGCCGCTGAGCAGGGACTGCACTGCTTGGCGGCCTCAGCGCCCGCTGGGCCCGCCGGGCCGGGCCCTCCCGAGGACGAAGCCGCGGCTGCCGCTGCTGCAGCGGCGGCGGCGGCGGCGGCGGCGGCGGCGGCCGACGGGGGCGCCTCCCCGGGCGCACTGCTGTAGGCGGCCGCGGCACCGGGGGCCAGAGGCGCCGGGTGCGCCATCAGGTTGCGGCACTGGTTGGCCGCGGCCGCCGCGGCCGCCGCGGCCGCCGCCGCCACAGAGAAGTTGCCCCCCGCGGCCGCAGCCGCCGGGTGGGGGAAGCCCCCGCCCCCGGCTCCGGCCGCTGCCGCCGCTGCCGCCGCCGCCGCCGCCGCCGCCGCCCCTTCCATGTTCTTGTTGAGCTCGTCGGCCACCAGGCCGCCGCCGTTGTCGTAGAGAAACATGACGGTGGGCTCGATCCAGCGGGGGTGGAGGAGCACGGAGGCTGTCATAGCACGAGCCGCATGGAGAAGACCCCAGTGGCGCTGTTTTAAAAAGCCCCCAAGAAGTGAAGAGCGCGCGGCGCGGGGCCGGGGCCCGAGCGAGGGGGGCGGATCGCGCCCCGCGGGGTCGCGCCAGGCGGCCGCCCATTGGCCCGCCCCCCCCGCTCCGCCCACGGCGTATGCAAAGCGGGCGGCTCCAACCCCAGCTCTGCTCCGTGCACCCGTGGTCCCCACCGCCTCCCGCGCCGTCCCCAGCGCCAGCGCCTGCCGCGAGGCCGCGCACCATTCACCCAGGGGAGAGGCGGGGATGCGGGTGGGGCGGAGGACGGGGCGGGCGGGGCGGGGAGGGAAGGGAGACCTCCTCGCCGTTCCCCTTTCCTCCCCCTGTCCCAGCGGGGCCCAGAGCAGCGTAAAGCGGGGAGGGGACGGGGCGCGACGTTGGGTTGCGACCTGTGGCGGTGGGGACAGGTCAGGTAAATCTGCGGAAGGCTGGGGATGGGAAAGTAGGGAGGTGTAAACCAGGCTGGGTGTTTCTTGGGGCCTCCGGCGTTGTTTTCTTTCCAGGTATCGGCACCTCTTTCTGCAGCAAGATTCCAGTGGGGACACTTGCTCTTTCTGCTTCGACAGCGTCGCGATTTGGCTCTTTCCAGGGGAACAGTGGCGGGGTGCTTGCGAATGCTTCTGGCTCATGGGTCCCAGGACATCCCACTGAAAGCTTGGACTGCATTTAGGAGCTCCCTCCTCTTCTCTGTCCACAGTGTTAGTGGGCAATCTTATACACTCGCACTTAGGCCCATAGGCTCAGAACGACCCATCACACCCTTACGAACATACACACGCACACACTCATGTGTACTATGATCACACACTCACATTTCTGTATACAGACTGTTCCTCACTTTGTCCTAGTAACAACCCTTCCTCCTCCAGAGACTTTGCAATGGAGAGAGTGATCTTTGTGCACCGTTCTTCAGCGCTCCCACATCTCCAGCCAGGCTGGCCTGTCTTTGAAGGAGTTTAAGAGGAACAGGCCCCAGCTGGGTGCTGGGCTGGGGCTCAAGCCCCCTTCTGGAGTTTAATGAGCCTTCACAGAGCCTGGTTAGGAGCTGACTCTCCAGGCCCCTGGGCACTCTCTATTTCACTCTGTTTTGGGACAGGAGAAAGGGACTCTTTGGGGCCACTTCATGCCTCCCCATTTCCCCCAAGTAGGATTGGGGAAAGCAGTGTCTCCAGCCTGCAGAGGGTGCCCGGTCCTCCTCTGTCCAAGAACTAGCCGAGAAGCTTTACCTCTGTGCCTGGGAAATGCGATCTTTTCCTGAGAGCATGGTGGGGTGTTGGTTTTGGAAGAGCCAAGCAGCCGCCATGTTTTGGTGAGGAATTCTGGGGGTCCTGTTGCTTTGGGGCCACAGATTTTCATCTTCAATTGTGAATGCTGTGAGCTGGTCAGATGCCCAGAAAGGGAACATGCATTCAAAGTGAAAGTGGGTGCATTCCACAGGAACATCAGGGTTGGGAAGAGTGCTGAACTCCCATCCTAGGCAGACTGGTGAGCAGCCAGGGTTGGATCTACCCTCCTGTCTCAGCTTGCAGACTCAACCCTAAGCTCAGGGCACTGGGAATATCCCCAGCCCCTATCCCAACCCTCACCCCACCCCAGTCTGCTCTCTAAGTTTCCTGGTCTTCCCAAAGTGTTCGGGACAACAAGGATGGACTCTGGCTTTTATCTATCTTCATCCCTTGGTTTGCTGAGATGAATGTAAGTGTTGCCCAATAAAACCTTCTATGACCCCCACCAATATACATATCCAGTGTCCCCTTTCCCTCCTGCCTTTTTAGTAGCTCCGGGTAAATACTGATTTGCCCCCAGTTTGCCTACTCCCTGACTGGCCATTTGCTGACTAAAGAACCAGCCTCTGTAGGGACCTGATTTTTGTGTTACTTTCCGGCCCATTCACTCCCCCTTCCTTCCTCCAAGTGGCATTGTAAAACCCATGATGACAAAGAGACAGGGTAGGGCTTGAGGCCCCAGTTCCTGAGGACTTAAGGGCTGTTTTACATACAGGTCAGACACGGCTGGAGGCCAAGGTCAAGTTGAAAGTTGCAGTCTAGCCAGCGTGAGAACTGCCATGCAAGCTTGGAGACCAAGGCAGCTTTGAAAGGCCCACCGCCTGCCTCCCCTCCCTCTTGATTCCTTTATCCTTTAGAATTCCTCCCGTTTCTGCCTCTGTTTGGCTACCCAGCATTTTTTTTTTCTGCCTTTGTGGAGTTTTGGGGGCAGTGTTTACAGACTCTTCTTCTCTGCCTCCGCCCTGCTCTTGGCCCTGGCTTTGTGCTTCTTCTGTTTTCCAGCCAGACTCGGAAAAAACGAAAACTCAGCTCGGGGAGCCCCCACCAGCCGGCGCCCGTGCCAGTTCACCTCTGGCCGTGGTGAGGCTGCCGGTGCATGCCGCGTCCAAGGCCAGCTCCACATTCCTCCCTCCCTCTCCCCACTTCACCAGAGACTGAACCCGGCATGCAGAGGAAGGGCCCTCAGCTCCACAGACTGCCAAAGTCGACTGGGTTTCCCCTCACCAAAAATGGTGAGACAGGATTGTCTGCTGAGGAGCTCCAAGCAGGTTTGTCTGGAAGGGACGGCATGGCACTGAGTGGGGGGGAGGCTTTGGGTTGCATCTCAAATGAGGCTTTGCTTCCTAAGCTTGGCGACTCCGCTAAGGAAGGGCTTCAGGCCTGAAGTATTTATTGAGCTTCGTGGTGGATCTTCACTGATTAAGTTATCTGGATATTTTCTTAGTTCCGCATATCTCTCTATCAACTTTTAAAAACTCTTGAGATGTGATTACTTAGAAGGTGGTAGCCTGCTTGTTTCCTTCTTGTCTTGGGTCTCAATATATATGAAATGATTTTTCTACCAGACAAGTCAATGGTGTCCTGGTATGCCTTAACTGTTTTTGAAAGTCTGCAGGTCCTGTTAGATATTGGATATTGAGTTGTAGCCACCAACCAGTGGGGATGGTTTATAGAATTTGAACTCCATGAATAATTTTGGGTCTCAGTTTCTAGAATTTCTCCTTACTTTGAAGGAAACCCCTCTCCCCCTCTTGTCCGTTGCTGAGGGACCTAAGAGATGTGTTATCGGTTCCCAATATTGTTTCTTAGACTCTTAGCCCCTCAGGCAGCCACCAACCTGCTTGCTATGGAAAAAGAAATGTCGAGGGCAGTGAAAAACTGGACTGTGCTCTAAGAAGCAAGCACAGACTCTCCCAGAGCTCTTCCTCTTTTCCCAATAGCAAGGTCAAGACTCAATTGACTGCCCAGCTAGTTGGGCCTGAACTGCCCCTCTACTTTTTTCTCTATCAGACTCAGAAATGCCTATGGAGTTGGAGGGAGATACCTCAACTTGAATCCTGGCAATGATAATTTTATCCTCAGACCCTTTGTAGGCTAGGCTGGGGAAGCCCAGGCACCCATTGGGATCTGCGGGCAGCAGTGGCTCTTGAGCAAGATGGTGGCAGGGGTAAAGGTGGGATTTGCCTGGCATTTTGGAGGAGCTCTGAGTGAGCAGCATGAGCAAGATTCGGAGAGCAGCAGCTTTTGTTCCAGGAGCTGCCAGACCTTTTCTCTTGCCAGCCCCTTGGTAGGCATGGCTTCTGACCTCCTAGGGCAGGCTAGGATGCACCAAGTGGCTTTGGTTGCTTTGGAGCTTCTCACTGAAGAAAGACACCCTGGCTGGGTTTTTTTTGGGGGGGTGGATGGGAGACTTTGCCAGCCTGGGCCATGGGGCTCTGGGTTCCCAGGATTGGAAGAGAAAAGGATAAAGGGAAACCATGTTAATCGAGTTTGATTTTCACCAGCAAATGAAATTTACCTGCTCTCACTTTAACTCGGAGGAGGCTGTCAGCACTGCTTGCTGGCACAATTTCTCTGCATCCATCCAGCATTAGGATAAACATTCCTCCTTGGTTTTAAAGACACTTTGTATTTCAGGATATTCATGTGTTTCTAATGTATCCAAGCAGCTTTACGAGCTGCATTTGCAGAACATCTTAACCCTCTCTCTCCCACTGCAGAGAGTTGGAGGCCCAGAGATAATGGTGAAGGAAGAAAGATACAAAGGGAGAAAATGGCTGAGGAGCTAAAAGAGAAAGAGAAAGGGAAAAACACCCAAACAGGATAGCACTTCTGGATCTGCAGTCAACCAGACCATTTGGGAAAAATACAAGTGAGGGACTGCTTTGTTCGTGGTGGGCTTTTGGAGTTTCCCCACCAAGGTGGAAGCTGTACTCTTTTTCTTAAAGAGAAAGGGTAGGTTCTGAAGAAACCTGGGCCAAAGCTGGCCACCACGCAGAAAAAATGCTGCATCCTGAGTCACTTGCTCAAGCTTTCATTCTAGTTTTTGTTTTTTATTTTTGGGGGGGTTTTTTGTTTTGTTTTGTTTTGTTTTGTTTTTGTGAAGCATTAATGAGGCAGCACAAGGCCCAAGGCTGTAGGTACAGTTTTGGACTGTGGGGAGTCACTTGGCACTATGGTGACCAAAGGCTAATATAGTGAAAATGGGAGGATGTAGAAGGTCCAGGAAGATCCATGAAGACCCTAGTTTGCCTTGAAAGATCCCCTCGTCCTGTGGATTTTAAGGAGAGCAAGTTTTGGAGGAGCAGTTCTCCCTTTGCCTGGTGGGTTCCTCCCAGTACCAGGCCTTCAAGGCAAGAGTGCACAGAGCCTCAGACAGGACCCTCCCTTCCAGCACTGGCCTGCAGTATTTCTCCCAAAAGTCCCTGAGCAGGGAGAAGGGTGCCTTCCCCCCCACCCCACTTTTAGAACAACTAGCCCCAGGTCCCAGGCTCCCTTGAGGAGCAATCCCCTCTGCACAGTGCCACTGTCGCCCAGACCCCGCAGGGTTGGCGCAAGCTTGGAGTGAGAGGCGCGTTCCCGCTCTGAGACCAGCCGCCCTCGGGCTCAGGGAGGCCTGTGTGATTCCACTAGTGGCGGTGGCTGTGATGATGGTGAGGGGAGTGCTGCCTGCCCCGACGGTGCTGCCGCAGCTCTACTCTTGACTTGACCTGGAAACTCAGCCTCCGCTTAAAGGACAGGAGCCTGAGTTAGAAGCAGAGGGAACTCGGAAAAGTGCTCAGCGGAAGGCGGAAGCGCCTTCTGTCTTCCTCAAGGGGCCGGCGCCGGTACCAGCCTGTCCCGTGAACGGCGGGGCCCACGCCACCCAGGGAGTGAGCTCCCCGTCACTCCGCCAGGGCTCAGGGAGAGCGCAGGACGACTGAAGAATATCGGGAGGCTGCGGCGTGGAAGAGACGAGAGGTCTCTGAACCGACGCTCTGTCCCTGCCGCAGCCCAAAAAGAGTCACATCTGCCGGTTTCCACCCCAGTCCTAGCTTGATGCTCATGCCCGCATCAAAACAGGAAACCAGCTCTGAGCTGTGGATTCATCATGTCAATAAACACACTGAAGACATTCGAGCTTTTGAAGGAGATAGGGGGCTTGGACGTAAGCCTGGCCCCGCGGAGTTCCCGGGTTTCTCGCCGAGAAACCGGTGCAGGCAGCCATGCGGCCACGCGGCCTGGGCCCGCGTGGTCTGTCTCTCTCCAAAGACTCCCATGTCTCTGACCCGGTTTGCAAATTCTTAACGCATAGGGCAACTAAGGGAACTCACCACCGTAGCCACGAGGAAGGGGAACCCAGAACAGAAAACACAGAAGTGTGAACAGACTTTTACCCGCACGTTATATGCCGTAGTCATAACGGTGTTTGTACCCTGATACACACACACAGATTCACACATCAAACGCGCACGCACACCCAGTGAACGCGGACATTCAACATCCTGTGGGTGAAATACAGGCATCAGACCAAGTCCTGAGGAAAAATAGTTTACCCTGTTGGACCAGTCCGGTGACATATTTCGGGGTGGCTGGCGTCTCCCTACCCTTGCTGATTTTTCCAACCACTCACCATTCCCTCCCCCGCGGTTTTGCAAATACACCTGTCCCCAGTGGAAGGCGAGCCCCCGACTGGCATTTACCTGGCTCGGATGTTCTCCCCTGAAACTCTGGCTGGCTCTGGAGACTGGCGCTGAGCCGCTCAGGGCGCCGACGTTGCTCGCGGCGCAGCCGCCTCTCCTTTGTCCCGCTGCTCTGGCCCCGCTCGGCCCAACGCTCGGGGAAACGAAGCAGCTCAATAAAAACTTTTGATATTAGTTTTTATGGGTATTTACACTCTAGTCAGAGGAGCTGAGTACGGAAGCTCCATTAATCAGCCCCCAACCTCGGGTTTGGATGCTCAGTTTATGGGTTGGGAAAGGGAGCTTGCTGGAAAGAAAGCCTGGGGATGGCCGGCTGATTCCGGAGAAATGAAAAAGGGAACAAGGTCGTTTTCCGTTCTTGAAAAAGGAAGATTAAAAGGGTAACTCCAGGTGCTACCCAATGGACTACATTTTTATTTGAGCCCCCTGGCAGGGATAATTTTTCCACCTTTGCCTAACACAATATTTGTTTTTAAAAATTCTTTTCATTATGGAATTTTCCAAAAACACACAAAAGTACAACGAACCCCTATGTACCCAACTCCTAGTTTCAACCATCATTATCATTTTGTCTTTCATGTTTCATTATCCCCTTCGACTCTTTTCTTTTTTCTGGAGTATTTTAAAGTAAACCCCATACATCACATCATTCCACTTCCAACATAGGATTTTGAAGATTAATTTCAAGGTTGAGAAAAATTGCTCAATAAAAGGAACCCTTCCTGTGTCTGAGGGTAAGAGGTCAGTGTGTTTGAACTTGAATTGTTCCAATTACAATCTAGAAAAAAACTGAGGGTCCACCCAAGAGAAATCTGGACAAAAAAGGAGTGTAGAATGTAGGGCATCTTGTCTGAAATTTCATATGTCTCTTCTTCATCAAAAATACATCTCTAAGAGTGAGACTTATGTTCCTTCTTCCATGAGTCTGTCATCCTTTAATTCAAGATTTCTACAGCTACATCAGGAATTGGGGGAGAGATTAAAACCATGCTTCAGTCCTTTCCATGTCCTAAATTGACATATAGTCCCTTCTTATTGGACAAATAACCACCTCCCAGTTCAACACACCTCCTCCCCTTGTAGGGATCAAAAAAGAGACTTCTAATGATTAATCTAGGAAGGGAATGTTTGCTCTGGATTGATAAATCATTGCAATAACCACAGTTTTCAAGAAGAAATTCAATTCCGTGTATTTTTAAAAATCTCAGCAGTGAAATATTTTCAAAAGGAATTAATAAAGGTGTTGTGGTTTGTTTTGTCTTGTTTTAATTCAGTGGTCTAATTGACAATGATTATGCTCCTCCTCTAAAGTGTGATTTAGCTAAAAAGCCTTGGCAATTTTAGAAAGCAAAAAGGCAAAAAAAAAAATGGAAAAGAGCAAACTGCCGAATCTGACAAATCCAACACCAGTCAGCTCCTTAATAAATTCTAATCTCATCTGTCCTAGTGGATATTGGTCACCCTTTCTGTAGCAGTGTTGGTTTATTTTGCATTTGGATTGTTTATGGCTCCTTAGTTAATTTTTTTTTGAGGAATTGTTAAATATCTGGGACACTTTTAACCTGGGATGCTTTTACACTAATAATAAACACAAAAATAACTGCTCACCACATTAGAAAAGAGCTATTTGGCCAAACTATTAGGGATGTAAACAAAATTAAACTAAAGGAGAAATTACATGCACAGATTTTATATAACTTTCTGACAACTCCAAATATATCCAGCAGAAGCCCCTGACATCCCTCCCGTGCAGCCCGTGGGACATCAGCAAGATCAATCCCTGCTGGGGCTCTGGGTAGCTCCTTCAAGGGTCTCCTGACTCTAGGATGGAGTTCACCATGGGGGTTAGGGTTTGGATCAGGGTCAGGGTGGAGACTGCAGAAGTGAGAAGATTCAGAGGGAAAGGGAGAAGAGAGATATTACAGAAAAGCTGGGAGACAAAGAGGAAAGGAGAGATGGGAGGGCAAAAATGAAAAAAAAGGAGCTCATAATTCCCACCAAAAAGTCAAGCCATGGCAGCTCAAGGCAGGCCTGTGTTTTTAAAGCTCTGCAGAAGCCCATTCTCTGCGGAAGCCTATTCTCTGAAGAAACCTGGCTGCTCCCTCCTCTCCCCATGGGTAAGGATGGGACGCTTAGGCTGCAAGTCTCCCTGTGATTTCTTTAACTGCCCCAAAAATAATCTGAGCTTTGAGAAACCAACTGGAATCCAGAGTCAAATGTGAGTGTGATCTTCTGCCTGCAGAGAGCCCACACAAGGACTTCTGGCTGGTATCGGCTGCCCCAGCATAGGTCGTGAGCCCTACTTGGGAGAAACCCGCAAGCCTGCTAGCAATTACCTGCTCTCAGTCACTTTTAAAAAGGCCATATTTCTTTACATTTCTAGGACCTAATGTGGGGTTATGTCGGGTCATGGGACCCTTGGCTGGTGCAAAGTAATTTGATGTCACTGAGAGCAAACAGACTCGTTTGTCACCCACAGGAAGAGACGTCCCCATGGGCCTGAGCTGGGAGCAGAACAGAGCAGGGCTGGCTGGGTCTGTGGGATCTAGCCACAGGTCCAGTGCCTGCTTAGCCAGGTGGGCTGGGAAGGGGCTTTCTGGATTGTTTGTGTAACCACGGGAGAGTGAGGAGTCAGCTCTGTTCCAAGCACACATATCAGCCCATTGAGCTTGCCTGAGACCCAGACTGCTCCAGGCCCTTGGATCCCAAGTTTGGGTTTCTACAGGACCCAAGTCTCAGTTTTTCATTCCCTGAAGTTAAAGCTGGTTTAACCAGATGTAGTCCTCCCCTCAACCCCCATCACTCACCGCCACTCTAATGGTCTGTATCAGATTCAATAAAACCGAAGGGAGTCTCTCTACATGAGGGACAAGATTTCACCCAGCTAAGAGGTGATGAAGAGGAAAGGGCAGAAGGAGCCATATTCCTTTGGGGAAGTACTTCATTGTGTGACAGGACTGACTAACATCTTGGTGAAGGGCTTCAAAGCATTTGTCTATGATGGTCTTATCCACTGTTTCCAGTTACTTTATTGTGCGGTGGGGATGGTGGTGAAAGGATAACACAAAGACAAGAGTTTCTTGAGCCTTCCTTTGAGAATGAGGGAGTGTTTAAGCTTTGGAGTATGGGCAGGTATGGAGATGGCAACTTGATGTGCAAAAGAAGGAGGGAGGAGGCCACTTCTGACAACCTTGGACTGAGCATAAGGTGGGGTCCTTCTACCAAGGGCAACTTTCAGCAGTCATCACTGTCCCCTGCAGTCCCTACCCCAGAGGGCCTGGAAATCAGTGGAGTTGCAGGCCCACTATTGGGGGGCCCAGTCATGTATCCTCGAAGTCCTGGGATTCATTCACACATCGAAATATAGCACATACACATCCCTTGGCCATTTGTATCATCAGAAGTCACCCTGGTGCCGCTCTTCCTCCCTGACAATTCTAAGATGATATAGTGCCACAGTCAATGTGACAAGAGGGAAAACTTAGTTCTAGCCAAAGTGGTCAGCCAGGAGAGCCTGAGGGGAGGACTCTGCTTTAAACAGGTGAAGCTGGCCAAGAGAGAAGCTCTAATTGGCATCTTTGAGGCAGATGGGAAGGTTCAAACAGAATCCACCTATCTTTCTGCCTGCTTCCAGGTTAGGAAGAGGCTCTGGTGAGGCTGGGAGAGCTAATAATGTAAGAGATAGCATACCATAGTAAGGCTTCTTCTCCCAAGGTCATGAAACATGCCCAGTCCTCCATAGAAATTAGGCAGTCTGGGCAAGAGGAAGCAGACAGGGCAAGGTCAGATGTCTCTATGACAGAGATGCAGTGAAAACACCACCTGTGCACCCTGGGAAGCTGGACTTCTACAGCTCTGCAGTGCACCTGACCAATGTCAGTCCACAGGTGGCAAGAGCTCAAAGCAGACCACTGGGTGGGATGGCCTTCTGGGCATTTGGCCCACTTGAATTCTGTGATGATCTGTTGGTCCCCAGAGTCACTCAGGACCCTGGAGGAGAACCCACATATGTTGCTCCCAGACTCCACTGGCTCTGGGTTCAGGAACCCCCAGGAAGAGTTGAATGGGAATATGGGGATCCTGGGCCCCATATGCCCTCAGTTGGCTGACCAGGACCCCAATCCTGAGAGAGGAAACCAATGAGAACTGGACCTTTCCTCTCCGAAGTGGAAATAGCGCCTTGGCCCTGAGTAAAACCCTGGCCAAGGGAACTTTGAGACAGTCGCGTCCTTCAAGGAGGTGGCCAGGGAGAAAGGGTGTTTTCTTTTCGGCCCTCCCATTCCCACGCAGTTTAGCGGCTGGCTGAGGTGGAGATGCTTGCAAGGCGCTGCTGCAGTTGCGACCTCTTCCCACTAGATGTCTTCCCAGTTAATTGGAATTGAAGGGCGCTGTCTCTTCCAGGTGCCAGAGACTCGGTTTCCCCTGCCGCTTTTTGAAGTCTGGCGTTCCCTTGGGAAAGCAGACCTTTTTCTTTCTTTCTTATGGCCCCTGCCCCGCCCCATGCTCCAAATCCTGGCAATGGAAATCCATCAGAACTAAACGCCGGCTCCCTGCGGGCCCGCGTCGGACCCGCTCACGCCATTGGAATCTTTTTATGACCTTTGATGTGTTTAAATAACATGGCAAGGCTGAGTACACACCTCGGATTAAACTTTAATCGGCTGCAGTCAAGGTCGCCCAGGTGGTAAACACGTTTCCTCCGACGTCTCCTGGCAGACACTGCGGGGTTCAAGGTCTGGGGCTGAGGCCCCCACTGTGCCCTCCTGCCTCTGTTCAGGCCTGGGTGGGGGCCAGCACCAGGGCCATCCCATTGAGCTCCAAAGAGGACTGAGGAAATAAGATCGGAGGCAGACACCCAGGGTGGGCTAATGACTGGAGCACAGTTTTTATAGCTACTAGACAGAATAGTTAAAAATTCCAAGAGGCACTTCCAATTTCCCCTGACTCTAGAGAATAGTTGTAGGTCCAAAGTTATGGTCAGTGCCTTGATTATCTCCCCCAGTGTGGTTCTGGTCACTCAAGGAGAGATGGGGGGTTGCTGGTAATGATGAATGGTGCAGACAAGTTAGTTGATAGTTTTGAAGGTTGCCAAGCCCTTTAGAGGTTGGTCAGGATCTAGAACCCAGGCTGTGGCAGCCCTTCCCTCAAGCAAGGCCACACAAAGTTAGCTTGATTTTCAGCTGGGTTGAGTCACCAGTGCTGAACATAACGTTCTGAACCAATACATGCATCATAGAGAATTGCCTTGGACAGTTAATGAGAAAAAAAAATCCAGGGCCAGGGCAGCATGGATATTGAGGGCTACCAGTGTGGTTTAAAAGAGGGGGTGTGTAACAAGGGGTGGAAGGATAGTCAGGCCGTTAATAACAGTGGCTTCCTCTGGAGAGAACTGAGGTCGGCGGGTCGGAGGGAAAATTCACTTTTTACTGTCAATTCTTTTGTATTGTTTGTAATTTGCACCAATTTCCTGTGTTAGCTAGTGGCGTTACAGTTTTCAGGAAATAGGGTGCCCCGTTTATCTCATGGCCAAACATTCCCTTCACACATCAATCCAGATTTGGATTCAGGGGAGACTTTGAAATAAGTCACCCCAAAGCTCAGACTTCAGTCCTATAGGCATCCACTCAGATTCCCATCCCTTGGGAGGGGTTCTGAGGCCTTTCTCTGCTAGGTTTGCCCTCACCTAGAAATGAACATGCCAACTCACTATACAGAATCCCAGCTGTTCACAGCATCAGGAGAACTCCATTGTGTCAAAATGAATTAAAGCCTTATCTTCAATTTTCCCCAAATTTCTGAGTGTCTGAGGGTTTATAGACAAGGCTCCACCCCACCCCCATGCTCCTTCAGTTTAGAGATTCTCACATCCCCTAGCCATGGTGTGAATAGTAAATATTCTTTATGTGTATATTTGGTTTTTCAATTTTTTTCCCTAAGGATCAAGAAGCTCCACATACTTGACTGGGGTGTTGACTTCTTGAGTTAGTGACAATATTATCATTGACTAAAGTTAGTTTTAAAAGTGCTTCTTTGTGGACCCTTTTAGGGGTTCGTAATGTTCTATATCTTAATCTGGGTAGTAGTTACACAAGTGTATACACATATAAAAATTCAGCGAGCTGGGTGCTTAAGATTTTTATGCTTTGCTATATATATAAGTTATATGGCAATAAAAAAAATTTAAGTGCTTCCTCCTAACAACCTGTGAAGTAGGTCCCGAGGTTATTATAATCATCTCCATTTTACAGACATGGCAACTAAGACTCAAGGGAAGCTAGAGCGTCCCAGGCCTCCGTGGGAGAAAATAACCACTCCCAGCTTCCTTCTCCCAGTCTTGCTGCTTCAATAGGGAGCTCTTTCTTTTCCAGCAGATTTCTCAGGTAGCAGGAACCAGCCCAGTCTAAAGATGCCCTTTACGGCTGTGAGGTGTGAACATGACAATCTGCTCTTTCTTCAAATTCTTTAGCCTTTAAGTAGGCAGAGGTTGGTGGAGGGCAGTGCCCAGAGGCTGAGAGGCCTAGCTGGCCCCACTTGGTCCCTCTGATGAGGAAGGAGGCCTCTGAGGCTCAGAACCAGTCACCTCTGCCCAAACGCACCCTGAAGCGGAGCTTGAGGCCCAGAGACCCCTCCAGGAGGCTACACCCTCCTGCCTGTACCCACCTCCCACTCCTCGCATCTTTTCTCAAAGTACTAGGGGCGGGTAGAGAGGGAGTTTTCTGATATTATGGTGGCAGCATTAGATGGCTCAGGACATAGAAAGCAGTTGTTATTTATTCCAGGCACAGTCGCAAAAGGCTTCCAAAAATATCGAGCCGAGATATTTTATTGTTCAGCCTGTCTGCAGCCTGTAATTATGCGTTCAAGATGTTTAATGTGTGCAAATGCATTAGCCGCTTTCGCTGGTGAAAACCCTAGCTGGGAGCGGGGGAGAGGCAAGTCTGGAGATAATTATGTCGTACAGTCGCAAACATTGTTCTGCTCTTACTGTAAACAGCCCGGGACACCTTTACGAGAAGCCAGGAAAACTTGGAGAGTGACTTGTAGGTTTATGCGGCAAACTGGTTTCTTTCTTTCTTTCCTTCTTTCTTTCCTTCTTTCTTTCTTTTCCTTTTTCTTTTCTGTCTCTCTCTCTCTTTTTTCTCTCCCGTATTGTTCGAAGTTATTGGGCAGTGTCTGTGCCAGGTTCAGGGGCGCGCGCGAGAGAAGGCTCCGGCCCGGAGCGCCCGGAGCGCCCGGAGCGCCCGGAGCGCCCGGAGCGGCCCGCGCGGATGCGTGGAGCCCGCGGCCCTCGGAGCCGGGCCTGGCACGCGGGCCTGACAGCAGGAGGCGGCTGGGCTGGTGGCCCGGAGCCCTGGCGGCCGCCGACAGCCCCCATCTTGGGCAGGGGCGAGCACTCACGCTCTTCCCGGCTGTTCGAGTCTCCTCCGCACCCTCCGTATGTCTTGATCAGGCCTCGCTCCTGCAACTCGCAACTCCACTGCGAAGCGGCTCCGAGTGGAAATGCGACCGCTGGGCCGAGGCCCTGGGCTGGAGAGCCCTTGCTGGGGAGGGGTGAGACGTCGGCCCTCACAAGGCTGACCTGGGGTGAACTGGCTATTTTAGGTCCTGAGTGTTGCGGGGCCAAGAGAACAGCTGGGATGGAGACGTCCGCCTCCACCTTCCGGGCTGGCACGTCCGCGCCCCCCATTCCCATCGGGCCGAGGCATGGCGTGCGGCGCCAGGGGCTCTCCGGGACCTTGTAGGGTTTTGTGCTGGCACCTCCCACCATGCCACACGTACACCTCGGTCCCCATATTCGGGCAGCGGCTCCGCCAACTGAGTGACGGTGACCAGTTCAGGGACAGCAGTCCAGGACGGGGACCGGCCCCCTGAGGAACAAAGGCGTACGTCTGAGTGCTAGCAGCAGCCCCAGACTTCTCCCAGTCTCCCCAGATTTCTATTTCAGCTTCGGCTTTTAGGACAAAAACAAGGTCGTGGCGATCGGCCGGAGTGCCAGGCTGGGTTAGCCTCTGGCTCTGTGATCTCCGGACGCGAAACCCCTTGAGCGCGGCCTCGGCGGGGCGGCCGCGGGAAGCTCCTTTCTGCTGGAGGCCAGCAGACTCCCCTACAGGAATCACTGGGTCCGGGCTCCCTGTAGTGCAAAATTCCACCGCGGGCTTCTGTCCTCTCATTTCTTTTTAGGGAACAACCGACCAGATTTTGAAGCTCATTTTACGCCGCTGATTTAAAACAAAAGAAAACAAATAAAAAACGGGCATTCATTTAGTGTTGTGAGGCACGTAAGAAAATCGGTGTGGGATCCAGCGACCTGAGGCCTGGCAGCGCTGTTGCCCTGTGCCCCAGGGCATGGCGAAAAGGCAGGAGGGCGTGGAAGGATCCGGGAGGATGACATAATCCCCGGAAGGGAAATACTCACACAGAGAAGAAAAACAAAACCCACCAGACACGATTTGTTCCTGCTGCAAATGCAACATCCAGGGAGAATTCCTTTCGACTGTGGTTGTGTAGACTCAGGGGTCTGGGGGCCTCAGATCTACTAATGTTGAGGGAGGTTCCCTGAGAATTGATCTCCCAGCCTCTGCCTTGAGGTTCAGGCTCTGGCTGAGGGAGATGAAAGGGAGAGGGAAAGCCTAGGTCCTGGGTAGCTGCGGCCCCAAAGTAAACTCCATGCCTTGGATGCCTCCACTTACTGAAGTTGCCAAGACCCCCACACCTGGAGAAGGGAGTTGGTTAGTTACGCAACAGCTAGAAATTTGGGCACAGCAAGGCCCTGGCAGGAGGCACAGACCAAATCTTTCAGATTCCCTCCTATTGTTCTTCTTCCCTCTCTCCCTTTCTCTCTCCCATCTTTACCCCACTCAAGGGGGTCAGGCCTCTGGGTACAGTGGCTTTGCTCCCAGGTCCTACTTGGATGAGAAGGAGAGATTGGGAATTTTGGGAAAGGGTCTCACTAGTGATTCAGATTTCAGAGACCCCAGAAGTGGCTACAATCTGAAGTCCTCCACCCACCTCCCCCCCAAAAAAACCACACAACTTAACCACATTCACAGTGTCCCAGGAGATTTGTGGCCTGGAAGGCCATCTTCTAACCCAGAGGTTCCTGGTTGCCTGAGAGGCTAAGCAGTATTTTGCAAGCAGAGGGGGACAGGGAAAGAAAAAAAAAAAAAAGCCACTGTTTCTGTTGATTTCTTAACTTAGTTCAAAACTAGTGCTCAACAGAGGAAGGAGGGCATGTGTCCTGTTACTGCTCTCTTGAATGTAATTTTTCCGTCTCTTTGACTCACATAGAATTGAGGATTTCTGAATGCCCTCACAGCAATCCAATATTTGATCCTCCCTATGGGAAGTGAATCTGATCAGGGCCTTCCTTGCTCACCTCCTCCTCTGTTTTCCAACCCCCTAAAAAGAGCCCACAGAGACACAGAAAGGCCCAAGGGGTGACTCTTCCTGCTGGAAATGGCTCAGCCTGGGACCCAGAATCCAGAAATGGTGAGTGGTTTCTCTCTAAAGGCTGCCTGGGTCCTGGGGCCTGGGGAAGGCTGGGTGGGCTGGGCTGGGCTGCCAGGGGGCCTCCCTTGGAGCTGTACCCAGCCAGGGAAAGGGGTGGGCTCTCAGGAAAGTGGGTGAACAGGGCCACCTGGAAAACTTAAACTTCTCAGCTCTGTAGATTCCCGGGAGGAGGAATTCTCTGGCTGGGAGTGATTGTTGCCAATTCCAGTTTCCAGATTTGGTTTTCCGGCCCAGGAAAATTGGGGCCTTGTTTAAGTCCTTTCCTAGAAGTTATATGCTCATTCTTCAGCTTTCTGTTTTCCATTAGCCAAATAGAGACTTCACATAAGATAATCTCGGTTTCTCCCTGTGACCTCTGAAACATGTAATTTGGGGGAGATACTGTATTTAAAATGCCAATCCCTGTAATGAGCCCAGCTTAGCAGTGTGAGCTCCCACCCTCCCCTTAATGAAGAGAGCTGTTGAGAAATAATTTCACTTTGATCTAGTTTGTGACCTGATTTTTTGGCTTAAAGAAGACTGGGCAGCTAATTGGATTCTTCAGTTGCCTTTAATCTCCACCTCAACACTTGGAACCTGACCAAGCTGAATTAAAACAAGTCTGATAAACAAGATGTAGCTGGCTCTCAGGTTAATAGCAACAAGAAAATCCCCCCACCACCGTGGGGTTTAATGACCACAGCGTGGCTGGCACCTCACAAAAATGTGAGGCTGGAGGCCCCCAGAACCTGCAGCACGGAAGTCTTCAGAATGCTTTCCCCTTCCCTCCCAACACCCTGGACATGGTTTAATTAGAGAGAGAAGGCGGGGTAGAGGGAGGTGGGGAAGAAAAACTTACAGTTGGTGAAAGAGGCAGGGTTGGGGGGCTCATCTCAAAGGGAGGCAGGACGTTGAGGAGACTTTGTCCCTGGGAGAGGAAGCAGGCCGAGCCTTTGAGGGCTGGACAGTAAAGATTGCAAGTTGAATTTCCAACTGTGCTCCTAGAGTGAGGGGGTGCAGGAGGGAAATAGGAGATGAGGGGCAGGGTTATGCAGCCTGAGGGGCTGGGAATCGTGGGTTTTATTTAATCTTTTCAGATGCCAGGATTTTGTGTTCTGGAGGCAAAGCAGAAGGAGGAAGGAGTCTGCTGGGACCTCCCCATTCTTAGTGTGGGGCCTGAGAAAGGATTCTCTTGGGCTACCCCGCCACCCCCACCCCATGCTCCAATTTGCTCTCTGCTTAAGAAGCTGGAGGAGTTCTGAGGGATTTCTTCCTCCAAGGCAGTGGGAGTTGGGTTTAAGTCAGGATCTCTCTATCTAGGCACTATTGACATTTGGCACAGGAATTTTCTTTGCTGTGGAGGGTGTCCTGTGTACTGTAAGATGTTTAGCAGTATCTCTGGCCTTTATCCATCAGACTCCAGTAGCCCCTACCCGAGTCGTGAGAATCAAAAATGTCTCCAGGCACTGCCAAATGTCCCCTGGGGGCCATAATCGCCCCCTGTCGGGAACTACCAGTTTAGGCCTTTGTGAAGCAGGCTTTTCTGAGAAAAAAAAGTGGAGTGCTTTGCTTGAAATGATCTTTGTAGGGTTCCGGAGAGCCAGGGGAGCAGGATGGAGGATTTCTTCTTCTTTTTTGGCCTTCTGGCCAGCCTAGTCATGAACACCTTCTCAGGGCTGCCTTGAACCTCCACTGCAACAATTTCATGAAGGCTTTGAACAAGCATGTAGCTCTTACGACATATAATCCAAACCTTTAGGCACACTAAATCTACGCTAAGTGTGTGTGTGTGTGTGTGTGTGTGTGTGTGTGTGTGTGTTTAGATGCTGGGGGAGGGGATCCAGGCTTCACCTTTTCAGGCAACCTTGAGTAAAAGAAAGCTCTTTCCTTGGCATACCTGGCCTGGAAGTGGGAAATGATTGAGCTTTTGTGCAGCCCATGCTGTTGATGGTGTCAGGAGTGGGGAGACTGTTTGCAAGTGTGGAGGTGACAGTCAGTCTCTCTTATGCTGCTGGTGGGCAGATGCTCATCCAGTAAGGGGCCTTATAACTCTGCAGCCCATTCCTGGCTCCAGTGGCCCAGCCAGCCTGACTCTGAGCAACCTCTTCTGATCTGGGTTTTCTAGAAACTGTAAGGTCCAGGGAAGAATGAGTTTGGCATCATTTATTGAACATTTGGTATTATGATTCTAATGCTGATGGAAAATTATTTTAAAAATGAGAATTTTACCACAATCCAGCCATCTCAACCTGATCCTTCCTCCCTCCCTTCCCTTCCCTCTCTCCCTCTAGTCTTCCTCCTTCCCTCCCTCTCTCCCCTCCCTTCCTTCCTTCCTTTCTTCCTTCCTTTCCCTCTCTCTTTCTTGTCTTCCTTCCAGAACTTGTCCACATATAACACAAATGAAGGAAAGTAAAGATTGAGAGAAACTGGTTAATTCACAAGGACAGTTCTATCAGGCTTAAATATCAATAATAAGACCAGGGTTAAGCTGGGTGACCCCTATATATATTTTTACCACAGTCATCCTCAGTCTGTCCTCCAGAACAGGTTATAACCATTTAGGGCTAGCTAGGTACCCTTAGGAGTCAGGGTCCTTAGATGTATTAAGCTTTGGGTATTTGACAAAAATCCCTGATTGAGTGCTTACAGAGTGCTAATCGCTGTACAAATATCAACTCATTTAATCTTCTTAACAACTCTAGGAATTAATATTGTCATCATTTTCATCTCACGGATAGAGAGACAGAAATACAGTCAGGATCAATAACTAGCCCAAGATCATCTGGCTAGTAAGGGGCAAAGCCAGGATTGAACCCAGGCACTGGGTCCAGGGGCCATGTTTTCAACTGCTCATCTGCTGCCCAGAGGACAGAGTTAGGGAAGTGGGCATCTCTGTGCTAAACAGGTAACAACTACTTTGGAAACCTCACTCTGAACTTCAGAGCCAGATTCCCTGTCAACAGCAGGTCTATTAATAGAAGCTTTTCTGATCATTGAAAGTAAGTTATGGGAAATGTAATGCATATCCCTGGTATTTACTGCCTCAGGAACACAGGAGACGTAATGAAGGAGGGAAGGTTGTAATTGTAGAAAAACATCAATTCTAGGAACAGAAATCAGTGGCAGCCAGAGACGTTCTCCCCAGGTTTCCGGTCCTGCTGGTGGCCCCTCCACCAGGCTCCATGCCGGCAGGAACCCCCCAGAGGAGGAAAGGGGCATGTTATAGGAGTCATCAACCTGTCACCACGGCTAGGGTGAATATGGCTTCTGAGTTGGGGGGAGGGGGTGGAGGCTTAGTCTTTTAGCAACACCAGCTGCAGGGAAAGGGGGAGGGGGCTCTGGGTGGGGGTTGGGAGGGGGAGGCTGGAGGTAGAGCAGGCCTTCTCTATCCACAGTCCCGGAACAGACATTTATTGAGTCAGCAAGGCTCTGTGCTAGGCACTGCTTGGCATTCAGAACTAGCAAGGTGGTACTTAACCTCAAGCAGCCTGAACAGTGCATAGCATGTGCTTGTGTTTGTGTGTAAGAGAAAGATGGTGTGACCCAGCATCATAAATGATGATCACACTGACTGCTGAGATAAGAACCCAGGGATGGAGTAGTACATATACTGTGCTAAGAGGTGTGGGATTTGGGGGGTCTGGTTGGGGCAGGCAGCAAGGAGGCTGGGGTGCTTGTCTGGGGGCCTAGAGGGTGTCTCTGACCCAGGCAGGCGGGGTGTGGGTGGTTGTCTCTGGTGGAGATGCAAGGGGCAAGTTAGGAACAAGCAGGAAGACAGTTTGGCTAAAGGTAGGGGAGGGTAAAGGAAGTATTTTACAGGATATCTCATTTAACACCCTTATGAGTTGGACAGGATTGTTATTCCAATTTTACAGATGAGGAAACTGAGGCAGAGGGTCAGTGCAAGTTTCCAAGACTGGGTGGCGAAGGCCAGGATCTGTGTGACTCTGGAGCCCCAACTCTCAGCCACTCTGAGCGGATCCATAGGTGGGCTGGTGCAGTTAAGTCCGGGTCAGGGGGAGCCCAAGTGGAAGGTGGTTGGTTGTGGTTTGCATAAAAATTGCTGCATTGTTCTTCCATTTCTGTATTTCTCCCTCAGCCACCGTCATATCCTATGGATGATATCCAATCGTGCTGGGAAATTGTTTCCTGTTTTTTGTTTTCTCCCCGGGGCGGGTCAGACGGCACCGTCGTTCGGGGAAGGGGACCAGGGCGCCGAGGCCGCGAAGGCACAGGCGGACAGACGGCCGCGGCTGGGAGGACGGCGGGCCCGGCGAGCGGCCGCGAGAAGGCGAAGCCCGGGGTGGCCCGGGCCTCGGAGCCGGCGGATACCGCGCGGGCCGGGCCGAGCACGATGAGGCCTCCTTATGCCCAGCCGGGCCGTGTCCTCGGGGCTCGCTCCGGGCTGCGGGCGGGAGAGCCGCTTCCGGCCTCCCGGGTTCCTCCCGCTGCCTCGCCCAGGGCTGCGGCAGGACGGCCGGGGCGGCACGAAATCGAAATGGGGCAGTGATCTACCCTCTTCCGGCTCCGGGACAGGAACCGAGGCTCCCGGCTCTGCGGGTTAACCAAATGCGTGACGGAGCCAAACTCATGGAACGTCTTCTCGCCTGGGAAGAAAGGTTAATAATGACAACAGTATCAACACTCAACGCTTTGCTTACCCCACGTGATAGGATCAAATGAGATCCTTTATTCAATGTAATGTCCACCTACTATATGATAGGCACTATGCTGAGCTCTTTTCATTCTAAGATAGTTTTTATTTCTGCCTTTTTGGATAAATTATATTGAAATACTAAGCACGAAAAAGTGCACAAATCATGAGATCAACAAAATACCTCAAAGCATCTGTGTAACCATCAAGAGATCAAGAAACAAAACACCTCCCTATCCCCCAAGGGGAGCCACTGTCTTGACATCAAACACCAACAATTATTTTCATTCGACAAATAAATGATGCTGTGAAAGGGCATTGCACACAGCCAATAAAGTGCTATCATTATCAAAGTTACATGCTGTTGAGCCAGGGTGGGATTTATTTGAATACCTGCTTCTCCTGGATATTTCCAAGGGACTGGAAGACTTGGTTTGTCATACCCCCGGAACACCTAGGCATCTCCTGTGATCTCTGGGCTTTCTTGGTTGAATGAGGGGCTTGGCTTCTATTCTGAGGACACTTTATTCTGCAACTAATAAGGGTGGTTTGGGTGTATCTCAGAAATAGTAGGACAGATTTGAAGCATGGCTTGTAGTATTTATTATTATTACAACAAATATTAGTCCATTCATAACCATAACATATGTCTTAAGGTGAATGTCTCTAGCTTGAGACTCATAAAACCTCAAAGTGTTCTACTACTTTAAACAACAACTGGAGTTTTCCCTAGAAGTCTTCAAACAAGAGTGTTTCTGCCTGTGCAAGCAGAATCTTCCTACTAAACAGTCCCCTCTAGTACCACAGGGTAGTAGATGGACCAATATTGAAACAGTCCATCCCCAATGTTATGGTACGCTGTCATGAGTTCCAATATAAAAATTAACAGTAGCAGGCACGGATCTTTAAGAGTCTTTTCCTGCTACGTGCTCATTTCCTGTTAGACAGGGTGACGGGTAAAATGTTAGCTTCCCCACACCCCCAGCTGTCTGGGGATGCACAAGGACAGTGCCCAGGGCAATGTCTTTAAAGATCAGAAATCCTAATCCAGTGGAACTGAGTCCTTTTGTCCAAGGGAGCTAAATGTTCTCAGAACAGGGCAGCATCAGGTATCGAGAATATGATGGAGTAAAAAATCCTGACATATGAGGGGGGACTTACAATTGACAAAGCACTGGCCATTTCGCCATCTATTTGGTGAAGTTAATTGAATACATCCTTGGATTTTGTTTTTGTGATGCTAGAAGGGTACAAAATGCAAAGACCCCATGTTAATTTTGAAGTGTAAGGTGATTCTGGCTTTAACTCCGGAGTCAGACACAGACTTAGATTTATGTCTCCATTCTGCCACCTACTTGATTTGTGACCTTGGGTAAGTCTGCTCACGATTCTAAACTTGTTTCCTCAACTCAAAAATGGATATGATAATATCACCTAGATAGCTCACAAGGGTGTTGTGAAGTTTCAGTTTCATGATGCAAACAAAACAGCCTAGAGCCTAGAATAATGTAGATGTAATAACAGCTTTAATTATATAATGTCAATACTGTTATATAATGTAATTCTCATAGATATGGTAGCACTCATCCTAATTTTAAAGGTGATAAAACAGAAAGTATTGAACTATTAGCATATGTTAGATCATGGATGAACCTAAAAAAATTATGCTAAGTGAAAGAAGTCAGACATCAGAGACTAGCTATTGTATGATTCCATCCATTTAAAATATCCAGAAAAGGTACATTTCAGAGACAGAAAGTAGATTAGTGATTGCCTCAAGCTGGAGATGGGAAGAAAGATTAAAAAAGATTAGCTGTAGAAAGTCAGGGAGGATCTGGGAAGGAAGGGATGAAAATGTTCTAAAACTGATTTATTGTGATGGCTGCACCACTTGAAAAATTACTAAAAATCATTGAATTATACACCTGAAATGGGTGAGTTTAATAATATATAAAATATATGTCAGTAAAGTTATCTTAAAAACTCAGAAATTTTCACAGAAGAAGAGGAAGAAGAGAATCCAGGTTTCCAATTAGGTGTTCATTATACTAAAGTAAATTGTTTACCTCCCATTGGAAGGAGCTATTGTTAGAATCTCCTTTAAATAAGGGGTGGAACTACAACTAACAGGAGAGTGTGGAAGTGGCAGTGTCTTAAGCAGGGGGGAATGGAGGGAGCATAAGCTTTTTAAGGGGGTGTAAAAGAGTAAGTAATAGTTGTGGCTAACTTTTATTAAACTCAGTGTTCTAGAAAGCTTTATATTCTAAAGCTATATTCTTAGTATTCTAAAAGCTTTGTATACATCATCTTGTTTAAACTGCATAACATTGTAAAATGGGCAGTGTTATATACATTTTTGAAGTGAACTTGAAGCACAGAGAAGTTAAACAATTTTAGTAAAGCCATGGCTAACCCATGGCAGAGCCAGAATTAGAGCCTGGGTAGTTTGTTCCAGAACACCTGCATTTTACACTGATGCTATAAATGCATATGAAAAGGAGGAGAAACATGTTAGGGATCTGAGCAAAAATCTTGGCATGTGTGTGGGTGTGTGATCTTGATATATTCTGAGATTTTGCCTAAAGAAATAGGAAGTTGTTCTGTGTGTAAATAAGAACCATACCAGACATCTTGGTGGGGGTGGATCCTTTCAGTTTATTGTTGCTGGGTGCCATTTTTCTCTATGAATATTTTTAAATGCCAGACAATCACTTCATTTCTGCATGTTGACCATTCTTATTTCCCATAGTGTGAACTGAGGTCATGTTTCTGGGACAGCATTCAGACTGATTTAAACAATCCCAGAATCACAGCCCATGTTCCAAGTCACATTCCCCTCTCCCAGCCTCTTTCACAGTGTTCCTCCTTCAACCATAAATGCCCTGCCCACTCCAATTCCTGTCCCTGGAAATCCTGGTCAACTTTCCAGTGCTATTTCCTCCATCAAGTGTGAAGACTTTCTGGATTAAACAGAAACAAAAACCATATTTTAAAAATCTACTCTTATGGTTTACTGCATCGAGAGAGACTATGGGCTGCTAGAGGACAAAACAGGCCACATCTACACAAAACTTGAGAAGTAATGGGGATTAGAAACTGCAATAATTTCAAGGGCCAAAAAGAAATCTGTACCTAAGCTTTTCATTTGAATAGACTAAGTGCAAGTAATAGTTTCACTTCTTTCATTATTTTGGTTTAAAGGACTAAAAATACTATTCGAACATATGAAACTGGCAGTCTGTAAGTTGTAACGAAAGGAATCCACATTTCTTGGATACTGTACAGAGAGAAGAGACTAAAGGGAAAATTAACACAGTAATGAAAAGATTGGAGAAAAGTGGACAAAAGATAACAACCTGGTGGTCTTGGGATGGGGAAGGTCTATGACTTTTAAAAAATCTTTGTTTTTGTGTGTGTGTTTGGGGGGGAAATACACAACTAAAGCATGCTTATTTAAGAAGAAATCAAATTTTGAATAAATAGGTAGTGTGGCAAGTTAATGCTACACATATCCCCTGTCACCATCACTCCAAAGATAAACAATGTAGTAGTTGGGTGTATATTCCTCTGAATGTATGTGCATATAAAATATACATATGATCCCTATATAATCATCTATAAAATAAAAAGTCTATAATCATATCTGAATGAGTTTCAGAATTTCCTTATAATTCCTTTCTGCACCTTAATAAATGTGGAATCATACCACGTATATTTTTTTTACAACTTACTGTTTTTCATTTAATGTACGTTTAGACCTGTTTGCCTGTGAAGATACACCTTTTATATAGAGTACTTCTTGATATCTATATTCCTAGTTTTTTAAACCATTTTATTTATATATTGATGGATGATTGGGTTATTTACACTTTCTTATTATCATCGCTAAAGTGAGGTAGTAAATATTTTGAATGCATCGTGTAGGAAAAATTTCAAGAAGTGAGATTGTGGGAACAAACGGAATAATAACTAAATTCATAAATATGACAATTGCCTCCAAAGAAGTTTTATCTGTTTGTTTTTACATTTCGCCAATAGTGTGAGGGTGAGTGTTCTTGTTTGCTGTCATCTGTCTTCAAAGTTCTTTCGCACAAACTGAATAATGTAGAAAATAGGCTTCTGAAATTTGAACTTGACGGAGTTCCGCCTCCGTGAAGGGCAGGTGGGAACAGGCTGTAAGGAATCAGCACGTTGGGGAGCACTGGGGTGTGTCCGGGACAGGGGCAGATCGGAGCGAGGACCCAGAGGGACCGCTGTCTGCTGGGCTCTCCGCCGCTCAGAGAGGCGGATCACCGCCGCCTGGAGCCCGAGGCTTTCTCAGCAGATGGAGAATCCACGTTTAAGCCGGCAGGAATGGGCTCGCCCAGCCCTCTGTTACTCCGGGGTCGAATTTCCTCCGGAGAAATACGTGGCGTCTGTTTGGGGATTCCCTGGCCGCCCCGCAGGCCCCCGCCGCGCCGCCGCCCGGAAGCCGCGCCCCGGGGTTTCTCGGAGGGAGTGGCTGCGCGCGCGGCCGGACCCAGGGCCGCCCGAGTAGCCGGATCGCCGGGCCCGCGGACGCCGAGTCACCCCACACCTGCCCGTGGCGGGGCTGGCATCGTGCGTCCCCCTCGCGTCTCCGCTTTGGCTGGACCCTGGAGGCCGGGGACCTGCAGTCGAGGGGATCGTTCCCGCTCGCTACATCCTCCTTTTCTGCCCGGGACTAAGGCCACCGAGGGTGGGAGCCAGGTATAGGAAAACAGGCCCAGGCTGACACTGCGGAGGCGCTGGGGAAACTGGGGCTGGGGTAGGAGCTCAGCCCGCATAGCCCAGCCTTGGCCAGCACAGCCGCGTTTTCCACATGGGGGACGCTGCATCTGCCCCCCTCACTGCCAAGTTCCCACCTAGTCGGTCTCTTCCTTGGGTCAGAGGAATGCAGAAGTCTCCAGCTGCCCTAGTGGGACACTTTTGGCCTAGAGTCATCAGCCAATAGAGAACTTTATAACAATTCAAGTTAGTTGTCAACATGTAAAAACACTTGAAAATGAAATATCTGGCAGCAATGAGAATCTGCCATCCTGATCTTCTCAGTTTCCTAATATGACCTTGCCCTCTCTCTCATTGCTGATACCAGGCTGCTCCTATAGGCATTGGTGTGTGTCCCCTGCTGGGATCACAGAATGCCATTGTGGAGACACCCTGAAAAACAAATCCCTTTAGCTTCCTCTGATACTTGATGCTGTGAATTTCCCAAGGTCACCAGCGTGTGGCAGAGCTGGGACTGGCACTCTATTCACTAACAGGGCCCAGAGGAGCGAAGTGACTTGTCCAAGGTCACCAAGCCAGGTAATAGCAGGGGCAGAACTACAGCTCAATTCCCTGACCCTTGGCCCATTCTCTTGGCTGCCTAGAGGTCTCAATAAAACACAGTCATTGGGCGGGAGAGTATAGCTCAGCAGTAGAGTGTGTGCTTAGCATGCACAAGGTCCTGAGTTCAATCCCGAGTACTTCCACTAAAAAAAAAAAAAAAACCCACAGTCATTGGCCAAAGATGTCACACATGACCCTGGCCTGGATTCTTGGGCTTCTGACCTGGTCATTGGTTAGACCAACCAAGCTTCCCTTGTTCCCACCTATAGAATGGAGACAATCCACAAGGGCTGGCATGTGTCCTACTTTCAGCTTTCGGGGGCTTTCAGCTTTCTTGTGTAAGAAACGTCACAGACCTGTGGGCAGCTATTCCTCATCCTCATACACAGTCTGAAAATAGACCTGGCCGGCACTAAAGCAATTATACTTTAATGTGCTAATCTGTTCCCATTGGAAATCAGTGTGTCTAGCCATCAGGGAAATTTTCCCAAACCTTCAAACTGGCCACCTACAGGGTAGATGAAGATTGCAAAAGTAACAGCCATGTCACATAGCCAACCCTGTTACAATTCTGAGTTCTGACCCCCGGTTTTTACTGGGGAGCCAGGAAAAATTGGCTAGACTAGCAGAGGGCCCACAGTAGTGGAGGCTCCTTTACTATAAAGCCAGTACAGGGAAACACAGTGGGTGAAAAGTGTGTTGTTAGAGATAATTTGTGTGGAAAAGGAAAGGAGAAAGACTTCTGAAATGGCTTCTTATTTTACTTAGAAGTGTTTCCCACCCAAGACTCAAGCACGTAAAACAGGCCAGAGACCCTAATGTTTCTCCATCAAGGATATAAAAGTTTGAGGCATTTATGTTAAGTTAGCATATGGAATATCTATCTGTAACTGCATTAGCTCTTCAAACATATCCTCTTACCTCCCTAGCAGAAAAAGAACAACTTTTTACGAAAGCTGCATTTGTGGGTGTGTGTGTGCAAGAGAGGCTCAATTTGAATTTAAAATCAAAAAGGCTTAACAATACCCACTCTATATGAAATTACCACCCCATTTTAATAAGGTCCAAGATGTTTAATAGCTCACTTAAGGTCTCACAGCAAATTGAGAACAGAAATAGAAATAGAAGTGTTGGCTGTTTTTCTCAACTGGTCTCCTGAGAAAGGTTTGTTCATTTTCATTCTGTCTCCAGAGTAATGTCTTATTTGCCCTCTTCACAATCGCTCTACAATATCTCACTTAGATGTTATCACTGTGCAGGAAAGTGATTTTTTTAAGGGGCATATTGTACACATAAAAATAATTAGGTCTCTGGTTGTACTCTACCAACTTTTTCTTTGGTTCAGCTGCCTGCCTGGAAAAAGATTTAGTGTAGCCTTAAGTTCTATAAAGATGTTGTATAATTTGTCAGTGGAGAATATCACACACACACACACACACACACAAACACACACCATTATCACCACCCACAACCTTGGGAAATTTACATTTTCTTTTAGGTCTCTCTCTCTCTGTCTTCACCTCTCTTCCTCCACTGTTTTCTCATTCTCTCTTTTTAATTTGGAAAACAGGACTCCTTCATTTCCTGTTCTCTTATGCACCTTTTGGTCCTCCTGGTGTGGTGCTCTGTGATGTCAGAGACCCAGGCTTCTTCCCCCTTGTTGCTCTGCCATATGTAGATGCAGAATGTCCAGGCAGCAGGACAGAAGGACGATAAAGACATCTGTGCCAGGGCTTCTACACTCCTGTCTTTTTAGAATGGTGCCTGGAAGCTGCCATGTGACACTTCTGGGGACATTCCTTGGACCAGAATTTTGTCCCAATGCTACCCCTACTTGCAAGGTAGGCAGGGAAAAATGGTCTTTAGACTTGAAGGCCATGTGCACAGCTGACATTTGGAAGCTGTTACATCAGGAGAGAAGAGGAGACTGTCTCTGTCACAGTAACTCTGTAACCAAGGGAATAGCACCGGGTAGGGCACACAGTAGGACCCAGTAAATGTTTATTTAGATTGAGTTAAACCAAAGTATCATTTGAGGGTTTCTGGTACCTCCTCCAGGAAGACTAATAACACCAAAATCTTCTGCTGGGGATAAGGATAAGAAGCTGGGAGTGGAAGCTGGTGAGAGGGAATCAAATTGTTTTGCTTTCTAAGTTGGCTGTACTTTTAAGCCAGCTCTCTGGAGAAAGGATAAATCTTTGAAATGTATCCCCTCCATCTCCCAACATTCCACCAAAAACAGTGCCCAGTGTGGCGGCCTCCTTGCATTTCTCATACTGTCACCTCCACAGAGACCAAAGAAAGACCCACACCACCAAAACTTTATCTCTTCCCACAAAATGGAAAAGAGACAGGCAGGGATAGTTCTCATTTAGCAATTTACAGTATTTGTGGCTTTAAATCAGTGACATTACTGTAAGGCACCGGGCAGGGTGCACCTCAGTTGACAATGTGAAGGAAATGAGAGGCCTTGGAAGCCCACTCATGTCCTGTTCTCCTCCTTTCCTCAATCCCGCCTCCATGCCTGCACCCCAGCCTTCCTCTCACCCACTCCCATAACACCAGTGAAGTGTTGTTGGGTCACTAAGGACTGGGCAGGTAATGGCTTAAATTTGGCTCCTCCCAGAAGGCATACTCCTTAATAAGCAGAAGAAAACCTTTATGAGTCCAAAGATTAAAAGCTAAAATGATAGGCAATAGAACTCTCTTTGGGCCAATAACTACACGAAGATGGCAAGGCAGCTGTTGTTTGCCCCCATTTTACAGAGGAGTAAACGGAAGTTCCTGAAGGTTAAGTGACTTGTCCAAGACCACTAGTGGTGGAGCCAGTATTGAACGTCAGGTCTCTTTGGCTCTAAATATCAGTGGTTGCCCACTGGTATATTTGCTCCAGGCTTGGAGTTCGTGCTTCACACATCTTCCTTTCATTCCACAAACTCACCAAACTCCTTTGGACTCACGATCAGGGAAGTAACACACCATAATAGCAATAGCTAACACTAACTGAAGCTTACTATTGGCTAGATAATCTTCTATGTGCTATACATGCACTAACTCATTTTCTCTTCATATGGCCCCATTTTACAGATGAGGAAACTGAGACTTAAAGAAGTTAAGAAACTTGACCAACAGTGAGTGTCAGAATTGAAATTAGAACCCAAAGAATCTAACTTGAATCTGAGCACTAACCTATGATGGCCCTCTTAACCATACTGGCAATTTCTCATAATAGGTAAGTGCTGAGAAGACCATAGCTATTAAAAGTAAAATTTGGTATTTACAAGCCTGGATTTTCCCCTGGCTCTCCCGTTTACTATCTGTTACTATCTGTGTGACCTTAGATCAGTTGCTTAACCTCTTTATGCCTCAGTTTCCTCATCTGTAGAATGAGGAGACCCACATTTCCCTCTGAAGATTGTTATGGGGCTTAGATTAGAGCTCACATAGTGTCTTTAGCTTAGAGCCTGAGCACACAGGCTTTTTCTTTTTCCATTGCCTGTATTGGGGAAAGATGAGGGTTGTGATGAAAGGAAGAGTCTAATAAGAGGAAAATTGTTCAGTTTTTGGAGGTAGGCTCTTCAGTTGCTGATGGGCCATATTTAGGATGAAAATCATGGCCTGACTGTTGCCACTTGTGAAAATGCAGACTCTTTCCTCAGTGCCTAAAGACTAGGGCAGAGTTACATCCTGGATCTGGGTTCCTTTGGCCCTTTCCATGCCTATTTTTAAAAGTGACCTTTCTTTCCTCTTCTAATTCTTTCCAAGAACAGTAAGACTGACTCCAGAATAATTGGGAAAATATTCCAAAGTTGGCATATTGCCAATAATGGAAGTTATGAAAGAACTTTAAGTCCATTATAATAAAAACTTGCATTAACAGCACATTATGTTATGTATGCTTGTAAATTGTTGATAGTATTTCACAACTGTCTGCCTTTCCTTTGAGTATCTGTCTGTATGCTAGGCTTTAAGGATGGGAGGGGGTCTAAGAATAATTCATTCATTCTGTGGTATTCTCTACAAAATTCATACTCTTGCCCATGAAATGCCTGAGACTTCAATCCTTATTATGGCTCTGCGACCTTGGTCAAATCCTCTGAACTCTGAATCTGGGCTTCCTCAACTGGAAACTGGAAACAACTCTAGCCTCTGCTACCTCATTAGAGACTTGGGGATGAGCAAACAAAATGCTGGACAGAGAAGTCTTTCAAAGTAGCCTAAACTAACAAAGTAGTCAAGAATTCATATGATGATACATGAACATGTGTCTGGAGTGAGAATGAAAGGAAAAAAAAAAAAAAAGAAGCAAAGCCAAAGAAGTCAAAAAGAATAACAGTGTTCCTTGGTTCGCCATTCATTAGCTGAGTGATCTGGGGAGAGGCACTTAACCTCTCTGGGCCTATTTCCTCATCTGTAAAATGGGGATTATATTAATAGCTGCTCTTCCTATTACATGAATTATTGTATCAAATGGGAGAGTAGGTGTGAAAATGTTAACCTAAATAAGGAGAGTCCACCCAACTGTTAATTGTTATTCGTACCAGCTTGGTGAAGTTGTGGTATTCTTCACAGGCTCCAACTGCTTTAGTCTTCTTTGGAAATGAAATCAATCCTTTGAGATCCCAGGGTGGGGTGGGGTGGGGGAGCCTGACCTACTGGCTTCCACAGGTAGGGGTGGAATCCAGTGAGTAGGAGACTGGCCTCTGGCATCACGCTGAGATTCAAATCTCACCTCTGCCACTAACAGGAGGTGTGATTTTGAGTAAGCATTATAATCCTTCTTTGACTTGGTTTCTCCATCTTCCCTCATGGAGTTGTGAGGATTAAGTGCTATAACACACACAAAGTATTTACAATAGTGTCCAGTACAGGAAGATATCCTTGGCCATCTTTACTCTTAGTATTGTTGATGGCACCTTCGCCTCATGCTGCCTAACTTATAATGTTAGCTGTAAATATAACTTATTAAGTAACAATCCAGAGTATGTCCGATATTAGAAAAATATGACTGAATGAAAAAGCATTTATATCTATGGTTACATGGCTTGGCCTTTTTGAATCCTACTAAAGCTGCTTGCTTTTAACCAGCCACAGCAGATGCCTAACTCACCATCTTGAGCTATCTGAAAAGAAAAATACTTCTGTCTCTCAAGCTTAAGAGGCTGCAGGCAGGAGGAGCTGGCAGAACCCACTTGAGTCCCTGCCCATAGTCCTTGGGGGCCCATAGAAAACCTATTTCTATGCCTCACCTTTCTTTGTGTCCTGTTACTCCCATGGCCTTCTTTCCATTCTATCTGTTCTCTAGCAGGATAGGGATACCCAGACATGGAAGATCTGCTCTTCCTCACTCCGGAACCAGCAAACCAATCACATCTCAAGGCTTCTGATTTCTATTTTTCAGGGATATGTCTGGATAGGGCAAGTTTTCCACACTGTTCCATCTGCTGCAGTTCCAGAGTAGTTTCCAATCTGCCACGGAGCAAGCCATGTCCTTAGGCAGTAGATGAATGAGAGGATGAGTGAGGAGGTAAATTAGATAATGACATCTATTAGGTAATAAGTTAGTGCACAAAGAGATATGTGGAAACAACAAAGTTTAAAGAACAGGGATGAATAAATACGTGTAAGAGAGGCATAAAGGTCTGCACCAGAGGTTTTATATTTTTATAAACATATATATAAGTACACTTTAAGAAAGCCGTTCTAGGCATGATAGACAATCATGGGAACTTAGAAAATGGGGTGATGGACTCTACAGGGCAGCAGTTTTTAAACGAGAGTGTGCACCAAAACCACTTGGAGGGCTTGTTACAACACAGATTGCTGGGCCCCCTCCAGAGTTTCTAATTCAACAAGCCTGGAGTGGGGATTTACATTTACATTTTACATTTCTTAAGGCCCCAGGTGATGCAGGGACCACAATTTAAGAAACGTTGTCAAAGGGAATCTGAGGAGAGTTGTTGCCAGGCTATGTTGTTTATAAATGGGCCTCAGAATTACATGAGGCTCAAGAAAGAGTCACTCCAGGACTCAAGGATGTAAGGAGACAAGGATGTAAGGAGGGGCTCTCCAAAGCCTGGGCTTGGTGTGCCACAACAAATAGGCTTGATAAATGTGTTAGAGGCGTGATTTGATCATATTGACTGATGGAGGAATCAATAAGGCACCCTCACTTTGGGGACCCTCCCTTAGGCAAGCCTCACCTCGTTTTGCACCCCCTTTCAAACGAGGGAGGAGGGTAGCATTTCAGAGCTGTTTGCTCCCTCCAGCCTTTCACGGTTAATTACCCAATCCTAGAAGCCAAGGCTAGGGGCCTGGACCTGCCACCTATTCCTCCTGGGGTCTAACTAGAAGGCGGACGTTTAAGGGGGGATGAGACTCCCTACCAAGAGAAAGTGGGCTGCCCTGGAGGGGTGGGGGATTTGGGCTGCCGCCCCCTCCAAAGTCGCGGGATCAGAGCCAGAGAGGATGCTGAGACAAGCGGCGACTTCCGCCTCGCGGTCGGCAGTTGGGGGCGCACCAAGACAGCAGTTCGGGAGCTGAGCTTTGTCACCGTGGCGGCAAGGGGCGGGAGCGGAGGAAGGCGCAGAAAAGGGCTGCGGGGACAGGACGGGGCGGGTGACTGGCTCCCAGGCCAAACAGGGAGGTTCGGGGGCTTTGGGTAGCATCTCGAGTGGCCCTATAGAGAAGAAGAAGGGACTGAGATTCCAGATCCAGGCCCAGTCTGTGCGCGCACTCCAGTCCTGGGCCTGTGACACACAGTTCTCTGTGCCGACATCCCTTCTGCACTCCCTCCACTGAAAGAAACCCCTGATAGCTCGTACCCCACCTCTGAAACTCGCAGCCTCAGGCGCGTGAGCATCCTCACTCGCTCCCCGAAAGGCTTCTGAGCCGGGAACGCACAGTCCCTCCACGTCGCGGCGCCCTAAGGCCCTCCCAGTCCTTAGCCACCTTTCCCGTTGTTCCCCGCTCCTCTGAGACTTACGGTAAAAGCCGGCGCGGGCTCCCGCCTGTCGGTCATCCTGCGCAGGGACCTTAGCCGCATTTACCCAACCGACCTGAGAAGAGTGGTCCCCGTTCAGGTCTTTCAGTCATATCCAAGGCACCACAATTGTCTATCTACCGTGTCAGGAATGTAGTTCTCTGCCCTGGGGGCGCAGCGTTAACCTCAGAGAATCTGGCTTTTGGAGGCTGGGCGACTTGGTTAGAATCCCCGCAGGGCCACTTCCCAGATGTGTGACCCTGGGCAAGTCCCTCAACCTCTCTGAGAGTCAGTTTTTCTGCTGCACAGCCAGAGAAACTGTGCCCCATTGGGACTCCGTGGAGCTCAATAGAGGCAAGAGGACTAGTTCGGATCAGGAGGGGCTCTATAAAAATCAGTCCCCAGAACTCACACAAAGATTTTTCCATTCCGCATGGAGACGCTTAGCCCGCCCAACTGGTTGGACTTCCTCGCCTGGGGGCGGTTCTTCTACCCATCACCCGCGAACCCGACTCTCGTCGGGCACCACCGCGTCTCTTGGCCTGGAGAGGCCGAGTGCAGAGAGAGGAAGAGACTGCGAACTCCTTCTTGGCCCGGGAACCAGGAGAGACAGACACGTGGTCAGTGAGCACACAACGGCGGAGATTCACTGAGACCCGCACCCGGAGGGAGCATGTAGGGCCATTTAAAGCTGGTTAAGTCGTAGAAGAGAGATCCCATAGGGCAAAGATCATCCAGATAGGGGTCCTGGATTCCCTGGTTGGACCACCCAAATGGACACCTCAGTAGATGGGTTCTCTCTTCCAGCACCTGGGTGAGAGTGGGGGTAGCCCTTCACTGGGCCGGGAACGCACCCAGTGAAGAGTGGGGGAGGACAGTGTTGTCAGGCCTCTCTGGCCTTTGGGCAGACTGGGAAGCTTGGAAAGGATTTGTTCTGGGTCAAAATCTATTAAAAACAAAACTGAAAAACTGCTACCTCCCCACACTCTTCCAGGAGGGAAAGCAACCCATGGTGTATGGGACTCCATATTAACCAGCCAGTTCCTTGGACTCTGGATTCCCTTAATCCCAAGGGAAGGTCAACCCAAATTAAGTCCTGCCTTTTACAGCAGAAGTCCCAGGCCTGCCATTCTCTGCACCCAGATGCTCCTCCAGGATCTTGGTTTTGAATGGAGGCATGTGTAGAGCCTAGAGGATGTGCTCAGGCCTGGATGCAATGTGGTGAGGCCTAGCCTCAGGTTTTGTGCCTTAGGCCAATCAATCCTGGAAGACAGTTTGAAAGAGGTGGCTGCCATTTAAGGGAAAACACCCGGTAAAGCCATACCACCATCAAAGGGATCAGGGAACAATATTGAAGTTTGGTGGCTCTAGAGAGGCTGTAGATGCTGGGGAATCTCAGAAACTCAAGGCTGACTTCAATGTCTCCATGTATATTTCTGGGGAGAGGTTTGCCAGATATGTGAAGGGGCCATGACTCCGGAGAAGTTAAAACTGACTAGGTAAGCCTCATGAGTTTTGCCCCTTTCCAGATAGGTATTCAGGGCCTCAGGGGATTGTGATGGTCAAGGGGGGACCCAACTTTGCCTCTTAGGGACTCCAGAACCAGCTGCAGCTACTGCATGTGATATTCTTACTTTGGAATTCAGGCCCTGAAGACTCTTCCCACATGCTTGAGCAAAGCAGTTGGTCTCTCTTACCCCACACCCCTAAGTGTGGCTCCAGGCTCCCTGCAGGCCCCTACACAATCCCCACCAGCCTCTGACCCCTCTCTGAAAAGAGGGTAAGGCCTGGAGGCCTTCTCTAGGCAAGTTTACAAATGGCATTGGGCCATTTTATTTTTTACTTTTCTTCATGCCCAAAGTGAGTGGCTAGAAATTAATTCTCTACACCCTTCCCCCTACAATACACACTTCTTCCAACCCCCATGAATTCATCTGGGAGTGAGGAAGAGGAGAAAAGTCCTTGGCAAAAACCATAAATGGAGATTTTGGAAGGGAAGGCTCAGAATGCAATGCCTGGCACTTTCTAATAGCCCCAGTTGTTGTGAGTGTGGCCCTGAAGCTAGAGGAATGGGGATTGAGTCCTGACTCTGTCTTTTATATATGAGCCTCCTCTCTGTTCTTCAGAAAATACGGATGATTTATAATGTCTTTCTTAGGCCTATTGTGATGATGAAAAAAAGCTAATACAGCTGAAATGCTTAGAACAGTGACTGCTGTGGGGTCCCCAGACTTCCACATGGGTTTCTCTTTGCTCTTCTGGGAAATCATGGAGGAGAAGGGTGAGGACAGTCCAGGTATTTAGGTCCTGAGTCTTCTGCTTTTGAGGGCAGCTGGGCACCTTCTCTGTGAGGCCCCACAGACCCAGCTTAGTCCCAGAAAAGGCTGGGGGTTTGTGGAGGATTGTCTTTTGTAGAGTTAAGGCACTGTTGTGTGTTAAGTCATCCCTGTTTGCCAAGGAGGGACAAGGACTTGAAAAGAACACTAGTCCAGGGTCCAACACTTAGTCAAGCCCTGGCCAGGAGTCAAGACCACTGGTTGCCCTATTAGTGTGCAAGAAAATGTACTACTGCCTGTTGGGGCCTTTTAAAAGAGTGATATGTAGATTAAATGAGAAATGGGCATCAATGTGCTTTATAATGAAAGCAAATTTCAGGACAGTAACAGTAAAACAAACCCAAACCATCTCTGCTAGGACTGGGATTGGGGGGAGTGTATGAGAATTTGCGTGCTTCCGCATTGGGAAATTGCTTGTTGATTGGAACATGGGCCATTCCAGTTAATGGCTTGAGGAAGGGGCAAACCTTAAGCTTGGGGAGGTCCTCAGGGTTCCAGTCCTGCCCTGGGTCCTCCAGCTGCTAGATGGGCAGGTGGGTGTAGGGAACTTGGGCTGCCCATGCCATACTCCACAGGGCTCAGATGCCACTGGGCTCAGGCCTTCGGGAGACTACGGCTGGTAGGTGTAGAGGCAAGAGTGGCTGTAGGACTGGCTGACTCCCAGGACCTCCAGGAGGTGCACAGAGAAGGGGACGCTTGTTCAAATCAGAGCTCCAGAAGCCGCAGGTTTTGCCTGCCTGAAGGAGAAACTGTTCTGTGGTGCTCACTGCAGGAGCACACCACCAACTCGCTCTTCATGGTGAGCAAGGGAGTGGGGGAAATGTTCTAAGCATGCTCTCTCCCCTCCCACACACCCCCAAAAGCCCGACCTCTGGGCGTCTGAGATCCAGTGGACCTTGTTCCCAGAGGGACACCCCCCCCCAGATGCCTCAGGGCTCTGAGTTCCCAGGTGGGCATCGACAACCGCCGGGGAGGAGAGCGGGACACACCGCCAGAAGTTCCCTCACCTCCTACGATTTCCGCACTGAAGACCCAGCAGCTCTGGAACTTCGAAGGCCGCAATAGGGGCAGGCCAAGGCTTGGAAGACAACCGGGGGCCCCAAATCGATGCCCTCGGCAGCCCGGTGACGCTTATTGTTTAACAGGAAGTTCCCTTTGTTCTTATGCTTTACCAAAGTGAGAAGCAAAACCAATTTTTTCCTGATCAAAATATTTCTGGCACCGAAGTAGCCAAATCAGCTCCCGACCCTATGCCTCTGTCCCAGGTCTCCTCGCCCCTTCCTTTTGTCAGGAACGCGAGCTTGCCACTGGGAGGCCCCATATCTGGCTGGAGAAGGTATTTAGGGTGGAAGAACGCGCCCCCAAGTCGGGTCCGCAGGCCACAGAGGCGTTCCCTACCCCCTGCCGCCGCTCTCCCGAGCGGGGTTTTCTTGGGAAGCGAAGAGACTCCAGCAGATCAGCGCGTCTAGTGGCCCAGGCCCGGCTTCCGATAGCATTTAACACAACCCGCGCATCTTATCTCCTCGTCGCCTCCCCAGGATTCCCACCCACCCTTTGCCCAGCCCTGCCCGGCGGAAGCGGAGCCGCGGGCTTTTGAAGTCTGGAGAATTTCAATCCCAGAGGAGCCGGCTGGACCTAAACCCGCCGTCCCAGCGGGGGAGGGGGCAGCCGGCCTGTGGAGGGAGGGGGCGGTGGTTCTTTCCGCCCAAGGAGGTGAGAAGCGCTGGGGGCCCGGGCCGGACCCCAAGTAAGCTAGCACCCACTCTGCTTTTATAGGATTGCCCAGGCCTCGGCCACAAGGGCTTCATTCGCTCTATGAATTACCTTTCTTCTTCCTCGTAGGAAATAACCTTCATGACACAGCGATAATCACGCTATTGAAATACCTTCCCCCAAACCAAAACAAAAAACAAACAAAAACTCCAAAACAAACAAAACCAAGCCCCACCAAAAAACCAGAAACAATGCTCTTATCCAGTCTCCGTCTGTTTTCTTCTTCCTCTTGTTAAAAATCCGACCTCCCTTCAACTGATGTCGGTGAAAGGATGCTTTGGGGAGAGGTGACATTTGATTAAAATTTTTGTTTTCCTCCTGAGCGCCGGGGGGTGCAATAGGCCCCTAAGGACAGGGGAAATTGAGTTCTGGAAGGGCCGAGGCAGGAGTCGGGAAAGAGATAGGGGTGTCCCTGGGAAGCTTCAGATCCGAAGCCTAGAGGAGGCAGTCCCGTTCCTGGAGAGGCTGAACCGGGGCTCGAGCCTCCTTCCTCCCGGGACGCAAGGGGAAGCCCCGCTCGGATGGGCCGAACCCAGGAAAGAGACCCAAGTGGCACCTCTTGATCTCTCAATCCTACTCCGCTTTCATCTCGCAGGGAAAACCCCGGAGGAAAAGAGGATCAAACGCAGAGCACTCCCATTGAATGCAAAGCTGGGGGCGGGGCGGGAGCCAGGAGTCCCTCTGAGGACTCGGCCTCACTGGGGTTAGCACAGCGGGGGCGGCTGTGAGTTGATGGGTGGGGGAAGGGAGGGCAGTTGCTCCCCAGGCCCAGTGCTGGAAGGGCCCAGCCGAGGATGGGTGACAGGGTCAGATCTAAAACACGCGGGTGGCTCGACTTTGACAGAAAGGAAAGAGCAAGCCTCAGCCTCGGGTTGTTGACTGGAAAGGGCAGGGCATGACAGAATCCTAGGACAACTCTGCACAGCGGCAAAAGGCTCTAGGATCTGATCCCAAATGCTCCTCTCATTTTAAAAATATTCTGCGGGATTTAGGGGCTAGCCGTGCTCAGTACATGGTGGCTTTGGGAGTCTCAGGGAGTGGAGATGATTATGCAAACATTACCTTCCAGATCCCCCTGCACACCCTACCCCGATGTGAGGTTAATGAGCATCTTCTTACTCAGTCAGGGAAGAAGTAGAAAGCAGGACTTGAGAAGGGAATTTTTGTCTTTCCCTGAACCCCTTGCTTTTCCATCACCTCTGGAAGCCCACAGATAAGAAGACTGAGGCAGGAAAGAGAGAGAGAAGAGTTGAGAAAAAGAAAAAGGAGAAGAGAAAAGTAGGAGATGGAAAGAAGACCAAAAAAAAAAAAAACCAAGTAATAGAGGGAATTTTCTTTAGAATCTCAGAAGTTGGGGCTTTGTCTTGGAACACGGAGAATGAGGGGATTCATGGCAGCCCTTTGCCGCTGTCAGCTTAATGCTAGAAGCTCTGAGGAGGGGGCAGAGAAAGGAGATTTGTCGGAGTTGCAGAGCAGAGAAGGGGCCTGCCTCCCAGCCTCAGCAAAATGGAGAGAGACACAGCCCACCTGCCTGGCCCCAACACACTTGCTCAAAGCTGGCAAGGGGTCGGTTTCCTAATGGGTTCCAGTTTCCCTGAAAGAAGACCTGAAAGGGAGACTGTGGCTGTTCCCAAAGACATCACCAAGCACTACCCACGCCCCCTAGCCCTGCCAAGGAGGTCCCCCTTCAGCCCTCAAAGATTTATGAGGGCCCAGTCATTTGTCCTTTCAGGGTATTTTCAGTGACTTCTCATTTCTATCCACTTTTGGAGCAGGTGATCTAAGCCCTGGGGCAGGGCTTCAGAGAGAACCCTGTGAGTCAAACCTTTGTGAACCCCAATGCCCCAATGCTGGATACTTTCAACCCCTACCCCAAATCTCTGTGTGAGAACTGTGCCTTCTGCCAGCTGGGAACATCTGCTGCTGCCACTGCCACTGTGGGGGCCGCATTTATTGGCGCTTCTTAACTCCCAAAACCTGTTTCCGGGGGAATTCGTTGACTCTGAACGAACACCTTAAAATACAGGCAAGAAAAGAGAAAAGGCCACTCTTAGAACCTCTCCCCACACTACATACCTGAAGTGCAGGTGAAATTCGAGCAAATGAGAAAGCGGTATCTTCCATGGATAGCCATCTGGAGTTCAAGCCCGGCTGTGGAAATCTTAAAGCCACCTAGATGGGGAGCGGGGAATGAAAAAAAATAAAAATAAAAAAGCAAACATTTTGAGTCAGCAGCCAAGGCCGGTCCTTAACGAAAAAATATTAAGGCATTATCCCTTGCTCCTGGGGCAAAGTTCTCCTTCGGTTCCCAGGAGAAAGCAGACAGCTGGGGGTAAGGGGCTGGGAGGAGGAAGGGAGGAAAGGAGACCCCAGGCTCAAGCTCTCCAGACAACTTGCGGAGGAGGGAGTACGCCTTTCGGTAGCTTGTAAAAAAGACTTTGGAGCCCAGTTGAGGTTAGTTTGCCAGGGACAGGCAATTGCAATATTGATGAGAGAAGCGAGGCTTGTGAATCGGCCTTCACACTTCTAAAATGCAGTTATGGATTCTCTCATCAGTGTTAGAACAAGGTACCAAGTTAAGAAAACAAAAGGACAAACAACAATCCAAAAAAAAATCAAAAGCATATTCAATTACCGAGTCCCGCAGCCCCTGCGGAACTCGCCGCGTTAAGCTCTTTTCTTTCTGCGGAATTCCATTTGCATTCCCTCTGCCTGGGTGTCTCCCTCTCTCAGTGTGTGTGTCTCTCTGTTTTCACACTCTCCTCCCCATTCGAGCGAGGCCCACACCTGGCGCATCACTGCCGAGCCATTAGCTGCGGGTCTCCTTTCATCTTCGCTGTGGCAGACGTTTCTATTTATCCACTTGCGCTCGCCGAGTGGCGTCACCAGCGGTACTGTAATGACGATTGCAGCAAGAGGATGACAGCTTAGAAAGAAGAGGGCAATGGGGCTTCCTCCCAGAGGCGTTGCGGCACAGAGGAGCGCTCGCATCACAAGGTGACCCCAGCTCCCCGCTGCCACCACCGCCGTCACCGTCGACTTCGCGCTCCGGCCGCTCCGCGCCAGCCCAGTCTCTTGGCCTCTCTTTCTCCTTTCTGCAGCCAAGATCTGTCGGACCGCTGGGGACCCAGGGAGCCGGGGGCTAGGAGCTCACTTGGGGCTTTTCCCCTCCCCCCTCCGAAAGCCCGGGATGGAGAGCAGAAAGGACATGGTTATGTTTCTGGATGGGGGTCAGCTTGGCACTCTGGTTGGCAAGAGAGTCTCCAATTTGTCCGAAGCAGTGGGCAGCCCGCTTCCCGAGCCGCCCGAGAAGATGGTGCCCCGCGGTTGCCTGAGCCCGCGAGCCGGACCTCCGGCCACCCGGGAGCGCGGCGGGGGAGGCCTGGAGGAGGAGCCGGTCGACGGACTAGCAAGCAGCGCTGCGGGGCCGGGCGCCGAGTCGCGGGCCGCCGGGGCCGCCGTGCTCGGCCCCGGACCTCCGGCCACCTCGGCCGACAGCCTCTCAGGCCAGGGGCAACCCAGCAGCTCGGACACGGAATCGGATTTCTATGAAGAAATCGAGGTGAGCTGCACCCCGGACTGCGCCACGGGGAACGCCGAGTACCAGCACAGCAAAGGTAGCCACCGCACCCCTTCTCTCCCTCGGCCTCCCACCGCGCCCACCTTCCACTTCAGCTCTGGAGGGGAGGAAGCCACTCCTTCCCCTCAGTGCAAGGTGGCTAGGGGGACCCACCTGAGCAACTCTCTCCTGCTATCTGAGCCCTGGTGGGGGTCTCCTGTGTTCTGGCATTGGCGGGACTGAGGGTGACAGCTGTGCTTTGGGGGAAGGAGGGAGACGCAAGCCCTGGGCTTGAGGGGGATTCAAAGTGCACCCCAACCCCCCAGAGCTTTGTGGTACTACTTCAACTGCGCTGGGAAGACACCATCTCCCCGCATGGGCGAGATCAAACGCAGGCCCGGGCAGTTTGTGGCTGGCGGGGTGTAAGGCGCATCCAGGCGCGGAAGCCGGGAGTCCATAAAGGACCGTAAAATCGCGGCTGACTTGGGCCGCCCGGGTGCTGCGGCCCTCCGACCAGTTTGCACGTCGGTCAGAGGTCCAAATTACCTTGTCACTTCCCGGGCTCGGTGGCGCCAGGTCGGAAATGGTCCCAATGATCTAATTGCCTTTGGTCTCCGGTTGCATTTGAAAAGGCAGAGCTCAGACCCTCCCCCTCCCCCTCTCCCCCATACTCCCACATCTCCACCCAAAGGAAAGGAGCTGCAGGGGGCAGAAGCCCCACCCTTCTCTGGGTTAGGCCCAAATTGGGGGGTGGGCTGTCACACTGCTGTAACTGGAGAATCCCTCCCTGACCATGAGCTAGTGGGGAGGGGGTGAATGGCCAGGAAGAGGGTCTCCCTGAAGAGGTGGAAAGCTAGAAGGAAGAGCCCACCAGCAGACACTCTCCACAAAGCTGTGGGTGAGAAGAACCTGATATGGAAGAAAAACCACCCTCTGGCCTTGACAGCCAGCACCTCATTGAGCACCCACATCCACCCATTACCATCTTCTCCCCTCAATGCAGACTAACCACAGCATGCCCTCAGAACAACCCATACTCCATTCAAATATAGTAAGGTAATAAGATACTCATACATACACTCCTGTGCCATTCCCACAACACATGCAGCCTAGTGCCCATTCCCATACCTGCACCGGCTGTCTGGCACACAAAGCAAGGGAACTCAGTCCCTGCCCAACATCTGAAAATGCATTAAGACCCAAGTTCACAACACTCCAGCACAAAGGTGCATCTCACTTCACTTGCCTGTCAGATATGCATATCCTTGCCCACTCCTGCCAATAGTGGGCAGAAGATTCATAGTGGCTGCATCTCTCTTGTGTTCCAAGGCAGGTGGCAAGGGTGGCTGAGGCTTTTGAACCCAGCAAGCCTTAGACAGAGGACTCCCAAACAGCAGCCCAGCCAGGCCTAATTGGCTGCTGTGTGCTCATCTGAATGGTGAGCCTCTGTCCTCCATTCCTGGGTTCTCAAAGTCCCTGCCACTCCCGTAGAGGCAGAGACTGAGGCTACTGTGAGAGGGATGATGTCCCTTTCCATCTCCCTTCAACACACACCCTGGGCCTACTGCCCCACATCAGCAGCATCTGTGTGTCTGTTGTGTGTTCTGTGTGTGCATGTGCTCTGGGCTCCCTGAACAGTGGCTAGCTCTGAAGCACTGGCCAGCAGTCCCAATGGCAGCAGCGAGGCTCCCAAAAGCAACAGCAGTGGTGGCTCCCAGGGCACCCTGGCCTGCAGTGCCAGTGACCAGATGCGACGATACCGTACTGCCTTCACCCGGGAGCAGATTGCACGGCTGGAGAAGGAATTCTACAGGGAGAACTACGTATCCAGGCCCCGGAGATGCGAGCTGGCAGCTGCCCTAAACCTGCCAGAGACCACCATCAAGGTATGAGTTCTGGGGACCAGGGAGAGAGGGTGCACCCAGTCAGGAAGAAGTAAATACCACTTCCCACTCTCTAAATCATGAGCCTGGAATTGAGGCCTGGAGTCTCCCTGCCCACATGGCAGCTAGGCTGGGGGTGTCCAGGCCTGGTGCAGGTACCAGGTGCGTGCGGATTTACCCTCCCGACAGTTCCTAGGTGGGCACTGCTGCCATGAGCTTGACTTTGTCCCTCTCCTAGCCAAATAAACAGCGGAGATGAGATGCCTGTGCAGGTGACAAGGAAGTGCCCCAAGGGAGAGTGGCTGGAAAGGGAACTGTTTCTGGGGGATCGCTGCCTGCCGCCTCAGACCGGTGGAGTCCTTAGTCTCGTACCTACTACTTGCCAATCTACATCGGGTTCTGGCGTCCTGGCGGCAGGGGCAGAGGGGAGGAGGGACAGAGACTGGAGTGGCTCCCTGAGCCTCTCCTGAAGGGATTCTAGCTCCAGGGGGAGGTGATGGAATCTGCCCCCGCCCAGAGGGTCGCCTCTTTGGCTCTTCGTTGTGCTGCCGGCACCGATCCCTGCAGTGGGGCAGGACTTCTGGGCTCTGCGCACTGGGCCAGCGCAGCCGCCCAACCTGCCCGTCTCCTCCTCTTCAGGTGTGGTTCCAGAACCGGCGCATGAAGGACAAGCGGCAGCGGCTGGCCATGACGTGGCCGCACCCGGCCGACCCCGCCTTCTACACGTACATGATGAGTCACGCGGCGGCCGCGGGCGGCCTGCCCTACCCCTTCCCGTCGCACCTGCCCCTGCCCTACTACTCGCCGGTGGGCCTGGGCGCCGCGTCCGCCGCGTCCGCCGCCGCCTCGCCCTTCAGCGGCCCGCTGCGTCCGCTCGACACCTTCCGCGTGCTCTCGCAGCCCTACCCGCGGCCCGAACTGCTGTGCGCCTTCCGCCACCCGCCGCTCTACCCGGGCCCGGCGCACGGACTGGGCACCGCGGCCGGCGGCCCCTGCTCCTGCCTCGCCTGCCACGGCGGCCCGGCCAACGGGCTGGCGCCCCGCGCCGCCGCTGCCGCCGCCTCGGACTTCACCTGTGCCTCCACCTCCCGTTCGGACTCCTTCCTTACCTTCGCGCCCTCGGTGCTCAGCAAGGCCTCCTCCGTGGCGCTGGACCAGAGGGAGGAGGTGCCCCTCACCAGATAAGGGGCCGCCCGCGGGCAGCCGGCTCCAGGACGCCCGTGGGGACCCCCCTGGAACTCAGCCAGCGCCCCTCCCGGCCCCCAGGGCACCGAGGGGAAAGAAGAGGGCCACCGAGGACCAGCGGGATTTGGCCTCGAGCACCGGGACGCCCGGGAAGTGGCCGTGGCTGGCACGTTTGGGGAGCAGGATCGGGGATGGGAAGGTAGAGGCTGAGAGACCTTCCTCTGGGGCGGCCCTCTTTGCCATTCTTCACCAGACCCACTGCCCTTGACCCGGATTGAGGCCATGGCTCCAGAGCTAAACAAACTTAGCAGCAACAACAACAACCAATATTCAGCCCCTCACCCCCATCCCTCCCCACCCCTACCCCAACCCCAACCCCTTTCTCATCCGGGACCCCTCCCCCTGCCAAGGCCAAGTCCAAGCACTGGAAAGGGAAATCGCTGTCTCTCCGAACAAAAAGCTGTGTATGCAGAGCAGGTAGAGATTAATCTTAGCTAGCATTTTCAAGGCATGGCAAGGGGCTTGTGGATGGCAAAGCACCAGCCATCTAGGAAAGAGAGGGAGATGATTTACTGCTGTGGATAATGCTGGCCCCTCCAAGGAAGCAGGGGGCTTTCTTGCCCTCTTGGAGCCTCAGTTACATATTTTTTGATTCTGGTATCTACCATCACCAGATCTCTTTCATCTTTCCTAACTTCTTGATATCTCTCAACTTGTAACTCCAGCTCCACCCCCATTCCTCCCCTACTTTCTGTGTCACTGGGCAGGGAGGCTGCAGACACCTCAGAGCCCCTTGGCGGCTTCCACCAAGCCTCTTTTCTCTGGGTCCAGCACACACCCTGATTAGCAAGTGATGTGTGTGAGGAGGGATTTTGAATGTTGAATATATAATAATGATCACCATGCTGCCAGCCACAGAGCCCAGAGCTGGGCTGTTAACAAGGCGCCCAGGGAAGAGCTTAGGGAGCAGGGAACTCATCTCCCTCCCTCAGTATCTGGTGGCAAATTAGAGGCTATTTCCAGCCTTTGCCTGTTTACCTTCTCTTCACCAGCAGCTTTCTGCCCTTCCCTTTGCATTTGGCATTTTACATCCTTCTTCCTCTCATTTTCCTCCCCAGTTGCCAATGGGGCTTGACTTTCAGATACTAGCAGGAGCCTTCTGCCTCTTCTAGGGAATTTGTCTCTCCCCTCTGCCGGTGTTTATTTGGGAGCCACTCCAATACTCTCATTTCCACACTCATTCTTGCAGCCAATTTTTGAGGGATGGGAGAATTTGTACCCCCAAGGCAAGCTTCACCCTGAGTGGGAGGGAATGGTTCTTCCTGTAGGGAATGAATTTGATTTGGTTTTCCTTTGAAGCCCAAAGAATTTGCTGTTACAATTTGTTGACCATATTGCAATAAAGCTGGATATGATTCTCACTTCAGCATTTAAAATTTTTTGGCAGCAGGCAGTTAACGCCTTTTGAATTACTAGTTCAGCTACCATAGGCTTGGGAAGGGAAGGATTCAAAAGATGGACACACAGACAGTCTCCCAAGCCTCTACTGGGCATTGGAAGGCTCCAAATGGACACTGCACAGAGGTGGAGGAGGGCTCTGAGCCGAGCTGCCCTGGGATGTACATTTTTTTGAAAATCCTGTGCCTCCTGGGAGCCTTGGCTCAACTGGCCCAGCAGAGTTCTGATCTCACAGGCCATTCGCCCTGATGCTTCCTTCTCCAGTTGCTTCAACCCTTTGAGGAAAGGGGACCCTGGATTCTGGTCTTTGTGGATCCTACCTCCTCCCAAATCCAAGGGGGAGACAAATGGGGTTGTGGGGGTGGAGCTTGAGCACTGCAGAGAGCTGGGTTTGCTGGTCAAGCTGGGTCTACATCTTAGGGTGTGGGGAGAAGAGGGAGGAGGACTTCTGGGTTAGGATGGGAGGGTCTGAATCTTCTTCAAACTGGAAGTCATCTCCAACGATGGAATTCTGGGCTGGTCAAGGCAAAGGGACAGGCAGTGCTCAGCAGCCACCTCAGCCCTATTCTCCATTCCTATAGGAGAGCCACTGTGGCTGCCTCTGAAGTCCTGCTTAAGCAGGGGAGAAATGGGTGCCCTCAGTAGACTGGGAGCTCAGGATTGCATGGATTCAAGGGTCCTCTGCCGGTGTATTCACAGGCAGGTGAGGACTCCTTTATCAGCCTCCATTCCTCCTTGGGCTTTAGAGAAGCCCTCCTAAACATAGTACTCCCAGCCCTCCCAAGCAAAGCCTTGTGCTGAGGTCTTTAGCATCCTCTCTGACGCTCGCCACCCCCACTCCCAGCCTTGTGCATCTCCCTCTGCAGTTGGGAGTTGCCCGGTGCCAAACCACGGCAAATTTCTCGGTTACTTCTCGTCGGGCTAAGATTGCTTGCGACAGGTAAATGGGCTGCGGGTTGCCGTAATGCCAGGCGTATTTTCAGTTAATAGGGAGGGAAAATGAGGTGTCTGCAGCGATATTGGAAAGTACAAGATCGATGATCCGGCCTCGTGTCCAATCAGCAGCCTTTAATTGACTGTATTTTCTGGGTAATTGAGCCTCTCTTCCTCCAAATTGAAGTGGAAGATATAACAATACATCTTGCCAGGAGGAATTACTCATTACTTCATAATGAAATTTCCCTTTTGCCAAGGTTTGCAGTTTGGCGCTAAGCACTCACTTCTCAGTCCTTCCCCGACCCCCGCCCCAAAACAGGCTTTTCCCGCCTTATACTGGCCGAAGCATCAGGCTTGATACTTCCATTTTGGTGGTGGAGGAGGGGGAGAGGGAGAGATGACCATGAAGATGATGTGGCACCTCCACAGCCTCCGTCTCCTCATCCACAAAATGAGAAGGCTAGACCAAGCAATGGGGATGACTTGGTATTATTTTCGTTTTTCAATTTTCTGATTTGTCTCTACATAGTTTTCCCCAACTCGGTCCCATTTTGCAGGTGGGAAAACAGAGGCTCCAATCTCACGCAACTATTAGTGACTCATGTAGCTATGAGTTCCAAGCTCCAGCAGCTCCCCCTCCCCTGCCCTAGGCCTCTTTGGGGCCCAGAGTCCACAGTCACCCCTCAGGAAGTCTGACACCTCACATGTGACTCACGATTTCCCTGAGTTCCTCAACCTAATTGGGACCCCTTGGGGCCTGGGAGCGCAGACCAGCACTCAGCCACGATCCTCCTGGCCAGGGAAGACCAGCCACCCTGCAGCCCGAGTGTGTGCCCAGTGCTGGCCGTCGCTGGCTTGTTAGCAAGTGATTGATTGCCTTATTAAAGCGTGTTCTTGTAAGTGTGACCAAACTGATTGCATTGCATATGTTTGGGATAATGCTCATTTTAAACAACAGGATAAAGAGGATGAGCACGGGAGAGCCTCCGAAGACGAAATGATTCTGGCCAGCAGCTCCCCGACTCTGGCATTAAATTGCCCAGTTACATAGCAAATCACTTGGTTCCTCCACCCTTGTCCTCATTTTTTTTTTTTCTGGCCTGCAGTTTGATCGCATCCCCCAATGTGGTCTGCTGCACGAATGATTTCTCTAGTCACTATGTCGGCCATGCCATCCCAAACAGGAAATCCACACGTGCACATCCCAGACAGAGAGTCCCTCTGCCCCCATCCCAGACAGAGGGAGAGGTGATTCAGATTGCATCCTCTCACCAGGCCTCCCAGGGGGACTTGGCCCTAGATGGTCACCACAAATGGGAGTTTAGGTCCCTGCAGCAAGTCCCCACCGTCAGCACTTTTGCAAAGGTTGAAAAGATTCTTTTGTTTCCCAGGCTTCTCCCGCTCGGTTACTTCCATTATTCCATAATTGAGGAAGCACCCGCTACCATATGTCGTGGAAGAGCGTGGGTGTCACGGGCAGACAGTTGTGGAGAGTGGCAGATGGATGGCATTCTCAAAGTGGAAAGAGCTTTTCCTTCCTACCGTCCTCTCCAAGCACTGTCACCCGAAGTGAGAGAGGCAGTAGTGTCAGTGAGTGGAGGGGTGCAAAGGAGGCTGGGCAAAAAAAAAAAGACTTTTTTTTCCTAATTATTCCACCCCCAACCAATCCTTGCAGCCAGATTCTCTTTCTGGGCCTGTTCTCTAACAAAGAAATCCTCAGCTGGCCTCCACCCATTCTAGTCGACTTGCACAGGAGCCAAACTGCTGGCAGATTGAACTTCCTAAGGGACACCTTTGGGATACACTGCAATTCTGATATGTTCAAGATGATGATGGTCATCAGGACAAGTCAGAAACGATGCTGCTCTTTGGGGTGTCATTTGTCAGTGCAATCACACGGATTCGTTTGCAAGACCCAGCTAAAAAGGGTCTGGATACGTGACGATTCAAACGGCAAATTTCTTCCATCACTCAACTCCTCCCTGGCTCCGCGGGGGCAGACACATTAGACTGCATTAGGGTGAAACCGAGGCCCAGCTCACCATTTGTGCCAGCCTGCGGGACCCCCAAATGTTGACAGGAGGGGAGGGGAAGCCAACCACAAAATGCATGCTACCTTCTACAAAACAAACAGAAACAAAGCCGTTTCCAAAATCGCCTTCTCAGCAAATAAGTGTGTGATATTCTGAGCAGGAGCAGGAAAGAGGGAAAGATTGCCACTTAAAAATAACATGAAAGCATTAAGTAATTATTTAAAACAAGGCTGTTTAGAAAAATATTTGTATTTATTGCAGCTGCTCAATTGGCCTCGTTAAAGTCGGCAAGCATTTAAATTGTGTTACAATCTCATTTAAATCCCGCTCCGTTCCAGCAGGCTGAAGAGCTTGAATAGACCAATCACTTCATAATGATGATGAATGAGAAATTAATTCAGATACAAGCAAGACAATTTAGGCCTTCATCTGTTTAAATAGCCTTCCAATATTATTCGCGATCGCGGGTCACAGATTGAATCAATTGTCCAATCTTGTGAAAGTCATATCCTTGCATCTTCATCGAGATTATTTATAGCGCGGTGAGGGCTGCTGAAAGGTATACGCTGTTAACAGGGACAATTACTTAAAGGGAAGCGTTTATAAAATGGGAAACAAATGCCGGAGTTAGTAACAAATGGGATCAAAAGCAGCCATTCCAATCTAGCTCCTCGAGGGAGGCGAGCGGGCCCGGCCCCCGCAGGCTGTGGGGCGCTGAGGGCTCGGTCTCTGGTGAGGCCTCCACCGCCCAGGTGAGGCCGGGGCTTTCAGGCGCGCCAGCCGGGGCCCTGGCCACCGTGCTGACCCGGGGCCGGCCTCGCCCTGGCCCATTTCGGGTCAAGCGGGAAGCCGCGGCAAGGCCCCTGCGCCCGGATCCAGGCGGCGGCCCATGTGGCCCAGGCCCCGCATCCGGAGGCACCGCGCCCGCGGACGCCGACCGGCGGCCGTGCCCCTTTGTGCCGGGGCCTCGACCACGCCCGGGATCCGACCTGCGTCCGACGCGCTCGGGCCTTGGTCGCAGGGGTCGAGAGGCCTCGCCACGCACGCGGCGGCGTAGCTGGAGGCTTCTGGACTCGGGAGGTACCGTCTCCTCTTACCCTCGGCCTCCAGCTAAGCCGACGGCGGAAGCGGCCCCATTTTCAAGGAGCCGCTTGCCCACGCCGTTCCGGGACCGGAAGCGCGCCAGGGGTCGCCTCACGTTCTGCGCGGCCTGGGCCCCTCCCAGGCCGCTTCTCCGGGTGCTCTCCGGCCTGCGCGAGCAGCGTCCAGCTCGGCAAAGAGCCTGTTCCTTCCCTCCGCCATCGAAGTGCTGCTCCTCGCGTCCTGAACTAACCCCTCCCGGGGATGCGGGGTTTCCCCGCGCGGTCCACCTCGCGTTCCGGCGGCTCCCGAGAGCCCGGTGCAGCCCAGAGGCCGTCAGGACTTCGAGGCCACATGTGCCTCCCTGAGGCGTCCGCTTCCCCTAACTTCGCCGGGTTAGGCAGAGACCCTGAACAGTGTACGCGGGGAGGTAGGTTTGTTCCTCCCCCACGCCCCGCCCCAGTAAGTCCAGGCGCGCTGAGGGGTAACCCTGTGCCGCTTCTCCGCGGGGTCTGTTCGCGGGCCCAGGGGCCACCGAGCCTTTCCAGGCGACGCTCTTTGGGGATATACGTGAGGTGGGCTCGGAACAGACGAGCGGGAAAGTTCGTTTGATGAGCCAGACCTGGAGTAAGAGAGGAGTGCGAGGGACTCCCAGCGAACCCAGAGGGGAGTCCACGCGGTACAGCACACGCGCCACTCCCGTTCGCACTGAGGTGTTTCTTTTTTCTTAATTTTTATCTAATTTTTTATTCCTCTGTATTTCTGTGTTTTGAAACAAAAGCCCAACTAATGGATTCCTGGCGCTCTGAGGACCCACTCCGGGGAGCGACTTTGATGTATTGCTGTCCAATTAGTGCCTTTAATTGGTGTCCTCAGGGACAGGCCGGCCCGGAGCTGGGACACAGCCTCCTCTCGCCTCTCCTGCACACTGGAAAGGTAAAATTTATAACGCACTGTAGCAATCCCTTGGGAGAGCGAGTGAGGGAGGGAGGCAGGGAAGGAAGGGAGGGATACAGCTCCGTTTTGCAGGCGTGGGGGTCATAGATAAGGGTTCGGATCACCCGGTTTCTACACAGTTTCCTGACTCCCTCGCGGTCCTGCCAGGAGGACTCGGGCGGCTGAGTCGCTGAGGATTATGAATTTGCTCGCAGAAAGGCCGTGGGAGTGTGCATTGTCTGTAGAAGCCCACCCCATGTGGTCTCTCATCTCGTTAATAATGGCTGTTTGTTAACAAGGATGCTGAGGTTAAATAATCCGGGTGGAAGATTAAACACGCCTCATCAAGGCTCTGGGAGCGAGTTGCACAGAGACCTGCACCGGAGCTCTTGGCTCGCTGGAACCTGGAGGAAGGTGGGAATAAACCGCCTGGAAGGAGCCCTGGGGTAGAGGAGGAAAGGTCTCCGTCCCCTGCTCAAGGTGTTTCCCCCGTAAAGTGAGCACAGACCCAGCCCCTTAAAGTGTTGAATAGAAAATCTGTTGAGGAGCCCACCCCGATGATGTGCGGATGGCAAACCCTGCCAGAGATTAGGAATGGAGACCTGGGTCTGAATCCCAGGGCCCCTCTTTGAGGAGTGGTGACTGTCTGCTGTCTTCTAAGCCTTACAAACTCATACTGCTGGGAAGTAAGCAGTATTTGTACATACATCATTCACAGTGAATCGCACTGGATTTGAAAGCAGAAGATGAGGCTTCTAGCTTGGACTCTGCCCTTAAATAGCTGTGTAATCCGTATTATGTTATTTTCCCAGCTTCATTTTCCCATTGTATAAGATAGACAGGAGAAAGGGCTTGATATAGATGAAGTGTATCATTTCTTTTTCTTTTCTCCAGCTCTCACCAGAGTTAGGGAACTGAGCACCTTCTCAGCTCCTCTGTCTCCATCCAGCCTTGGAGGGGTCAGTTAAGGAGCATTTTATTCAGCAAAAAATATTTGAATGCCTACTATGTGCCAGTTACTGCACAGTGTGTATTTTTTAAACTGTGACAGCATAATAACAAATTATGTATCCCTGTGTGTGTCATTCCCAAATATAATCTTTTGTGAAGGAAGACAAGAGAGAAAGAACTGGAGGGAAAGAGTGGAATAGAATGTGTGTTTATGGATAGGGTAGAGAAACTGTAGAGCGCAGGGAAAAGGAATCAATAAAAGAAGTACAGAACTTGTTAAGGTGGCAAGGAAGTCTGTGAGGATGAATACTGCAGGAGTAGTTCCTTGAAAGTTCTTTCAAGGGAGCAGGGAGAAAGTCCAGTGTTTTGACAGTGAACAAAAGATAAAGGGTCCCTGAATTTGACTAGGAGACCTTTGACTTATGCATCTAATGTTGCCAATTTTCCATTTATATATTGTGTCAGTAGTTCGAGTTCACTCTTAACTCATTCCCAGAACATCACTTTCTGAATCCACTAAACAAGAAACTCTCCAAACTTCTGGCTAAAGGGCATCTGGGCTCAAGGAAGGCAGTGGGCAAGCGTTCCACTAAGGTTTTTCTTCAGATCAGCAGTAATTGTGGCTCCCACATTTCTCTGCCTTTGCTTGGAAAGTCCAGTGACCAGATTTGTGGTGCTGGGCAGCCAGGTTGAACAACCAACATTTATTGAGTACTTGGTCACATGCCATTTACTGTTCTGTGCTTTTATGCATTATTTCATTTAATTCTCACAACAGCCTCTTGAGGTGAGTGCTATTACAATTCTCATTTTACAGATGAGGAAACTGAAGCACAGAGAGCTAGTAACTTGATCAGTTGATCGGTCTGACTCCAGAGTTCACACTGGTAATCACTTCACTTCACCACACTTTTGTGTCGTGGTATGGTGGCTGAGTGCAGACCGAGAGTGTATTTCTCCAGGAGTTGCTAACATCAGAAGTTGGCATTACATAAGGGCAGCTACTGGAGGAGACAGGATAGACTCATGTGTCTGTTTGTAAAAACCACAACTCTACTCCACCTTCCAAAAATACAATCTCCAGTTTCTTTGGTGGACATTCAATGAGCAGTGTAGTCCAGAATAAATCAATAAAATATTTATTGAGCAGCTACTACATGGCCAATACCAGACTTAGGTTTACACAGTATTTTCTCGTTCCTCCAATTTGGTGTGGATATAGCTTTGGTTGACTTTGTAATTGATTACAACTATGTAATTTGTGCTTTGCTTGGGAGGAACTCACTGGTATGACAGCTGTGGTTAGGGTGATTATATGGTAGGAAATACACTTGTTTTGGCAGAGAACCTGGCAAAAGAGAGCTCATCTATTTTCTGTTTTAGATCCTGTACATTTTTAGCACAAGAAGCTTGACATTATACAAAATACAAATATTTTGACATCTACAGTTGACCCTTGAACAATGCAAGGATTAGGGGTGCCAACCTTCTGCCCAGTCAAAAATCTGAGTATAACTTATAGTCCATCCTCCATATATGTGATTCCTCCATATTTGATTTTCTGCACCTGAGGATTCAACCAACCATGGATCCTGTAGTACTGTAGTATTTGCTATGGAAAAAGTCCACATAGAAGTGGACCTGCCCAGTTCAAACCGTGGAGTTCAAGGGTCAACTGTATTTATTAAAACATAAATCATTTCAAGCAACTCAAAAGCACAGATTCTGGAACAAGAGTTCCTGGGTTTGAATCCCCACTCTGCCACTTACATGTATAACACTGTAATTTTCTTACTCTCTCTGAGACATAATTTCTTTATCTGCAAAGCAGAGATGATAACAACAGGCCTGTGGTAGTTATCTATTGCTATTCCCTAGATTTTGGCAGCTTAAATCAATAAACATCATCTCAATTTCTGTGGGTTGGGAATCTTTTCACAGCTTAGCTGGATGTCCCGGTATCAAGGTCAGTCCACTGCAGCTGTGGTTTCATCAAAAGGCCCACCTGCGGGAGGATCTACTTCCAAGCTTACTCATGTGGTTGTTGGCAGGGCTTAGTTCCTCGCTGGTGAGTTGGTTGACTGAAGGCTTCAGTTCTTCACTGGTTGTTGGCTGGGGGCTTATTTCAGTTCCTGGCTGTGTGGACATCTCCATAGGATAGCTCATAACGTGGCAGCTGGCTTTCCTCAGAGTAAGCTAGACAGTGAGTGCAAATGAGAGAGAGAGAGAGAGAGAGAGAGAGAGAGAGAGAGAGAGAGAGAGACAGAGACAGAGACAGAGAGAGAGACAGAGAGAGAGAAAGGGAGGGAGATCCCAAGACAGTCTTTTTGTTACTTAATCTTGGAAGTGACATCCTGTTGCTTTTGCTTTTGCCATATTATATTTATTGGAAGTGAATCACTAGATCCAGGTCCAGCCCACACTCAGAGAGAGAGGAGAGGATTACACAAGGCATCAAAACCAGGAGACAGGGATCACAGGGACTGTCGTAGACGCTGCGTCCCACAGACCCTATCCCATAGGGTTGTTGTGAGGATTATATGACTTTCTATATATGAAGAGCTTAGGACAGCACTGGTTTGCTCTGATCACAAAGTCAACCTCTGATTCCACTGAGCACTCATTTCTTCATCCAGACTCACCTGCTTCAGTTTCTCTTTTTTTCTTGCAAAACTGTGCAAAAGACTATAGGAAGGGCAGGGCAGAGCAGATTCACTGCTGCAAGGAAAAAGGGAAGAAGCAGCAGAAGAGAAAGAGAATAGAATAGAAGAAGGGGAAAAACTCCAGGGAAGGGTGTCTAGAGATAAGAGGTGAAGAGGAGATTCTTGTTAACTAGCTTCTTCCTTCCTTTCCAAAGGTATTCTTCCCTGCATCAGTTGAACCCTATTGCTACTCATCATACTCACTGACATGTGTCTAGTTGGGCTTACTCTTTTTAATTAAGCATTTCCACGTACATGATCATACTTGATTATTACCACAGCCATGTGAGACAAAAATCATTATCATCATTTTAGAGATGAGGGAAAAAGCCCACTGTGATGGTTAATTTTATGTGTCAGTTTGACTGAACCACAGGGTATTTGGTGTTTGGTTAGACATAATTCTGGATGTATCTGTGAGGGCGTTTCTGGATGAGATTAACTTTTGAGCAGGTTGCCTTCTCTTGTGTGGGTGGATCTCATCAAATCCATGGAAGGCCTGATTAGAATAAAAAGCAGGTAAGAAAGAATTCTCTCTCTCTGCCTGTCTTCCAGTTGGGACATCAGTTTTCTTGTATCTTCAGACTCAAATTTGGACTGGAAGTTACACCATTGACTCGGGTCTGTACTTCTCAGCTTCCATAATTGTGTGAGCCAGTTCCTTATAATAAATCTATGCATATATCACTATCTATAAATTTATATATCTCCATCTCTTCTATTGGTTCTTTCTCTGGAGAGTCCTAACTGATAAACCCAGAAGGTCACACAGCTAGTAAATGAGGGGAATTGAGGACTCAGAGCCAGGTTGTCTCTCTCCAGCCCTTGGTTCTTTACTCTGCTGCCACAGCTGCCCAGCTTCTCTTTATCGTACAGTTGTAGCTTCAGCTGGAGCCATGGGAGATGATATGGTGTGAACATAGTGCTAGGGTGTGGGAGGTTAGGACTCCCAGCCCTGCCTGACCTAGCTAGTAATATCAACTTGACTAAAAGCTGACTCAAAAATGGGCAACCGGGAGGTCCATTTGCAGCATCCAACAGGGAAAACTTATCTTTAAAAAATTTTTTAGTGAAGCATAGTTGATTTACAATGTTAGTTTCAGGTGTATAGCAAATTAATTCAGACATATATATATATATTCTTTTCAGATTCTTTTCCATTATATGTTATTACAAGAAATTGAATATAGTTCCCTGTGCTATACAGTAGGTCCTTGTTGTTTATCTATTTTATATATAGTAATCTGTGTCTGTTAATCCCCTATTTTTGATTTATCCCTCCCTGCCCTTTCCCCTTTGGTAACCATAGTTCGTTTTCTATGTCCATGAGCCTGTTTTTGGTTTGTAAATAGAATTTGTAACATTTTTTAAGATTGCACATATAAATGATATCATATGATGTTTGTCTTTCTCTTTATGACTTACTTCACTCAATATGATAATCTCTAGTTCCATCCATGTTGCTGCAAATGGCATTATTTCATTCTTTTTTAGGGTTGAGTAATATTCCATTATCTATCTATCTATCTATCTATCTATCTATCTATCTATCTATCTCACATCTTCTTTATCCAATCATCTGTTGATGGACGTTTAGGTTGTTTCCGTGTCTTAGCTATTGTAAATAGTGCTGCTTTGAACATTGGAGTGCTTGTGTCTTTTCGAATTATATTTTTCTCCAGATATATGCCCAGGAGTGGGATTGCTAGATCATATGGTAAATCCCTTTTTAGTTTTTTAAGGAGCCTCCATACTGTCTTCCATAGTATAATGTGGCAAGCTTTTGATACTGGGATACACAATTAGGAAGGTGGAGCCCAGCAGCAAAAGGACAGATGTAGAAGATGCATTGTTACTTAGCAGCCTGAGGTGAAAGATCAAAGCTATAGGATTGACAAGAGAAATTGATGCAAACTGTGCAGGACAAATAAGGCTCCCAGACTTGTTAGGCTGATGATGTTCAGCTTAGGGCTATAGTCCCAGAGGGGAAGATTGGAGTACAAGGTAGGAAAATGGCTGAGACTTAATTGCCCCTGTCCGATCATACTCTTCTTCTGTAGTAAAAGAACCCTTGTTTGTCACTGGGTAAATGGCTACCCTATAATAAGGGCCACATTTCCCAGCCAGCAAAATGTGGCCTTGTGATCAAGTTCTGGCTAATAGGATGTAAGTAGACCTGATTACTTAACAGAAAGTGTCCTTAAAAGGAAGGACCTCTCCCCCTTTTTCTTTCTCCCTTCTTCTTTCTTCTGGCTGAAATTTGACATAATGGATGGATCTTAAAAAGCTATCATGGACCAAGAGAAGGAAGCCATGTGTTGAGCAGGGCAGAACAAGATAGAAGGAGCCTGGGTCTCTGACACTGTGGAATCCCCCTGGACCACCTACTTCTGGACTTCTTTCACATGAGAAAGAAAGAAACTTCTGTCTTCAGTGAGCCACTCTTATTTTGAATTTTTTGTCCCATGGAGTGGAACCTAATCCTAACCTAAGTACTTAAGATTCAGGAGGACAAAAGTGAGTAGAAGCCACTCTGGCACACTGATCACACAAAGACAGAACTTGGAAGGGGGCATGACCCCTGGCACCCAGATTTACATCTGGTCAGTAGTGAAGATGAGGAGGTGATACATATAGTATGGAGACTTGAAGTCAGACTTGCAGGATGGGGAGTGTAGCATGGAGAGAACATGGGTTTTGGAGTGAGAGACTGGTTTAAATTCTTATTTTGTTGCTTATTGGTTGAGTGATCTAGCAAGTTGTTAAACCTCTTTGAGCTGCTTTTCCTCATCCTTGATTGATGATTATAATTAAATGAGATTATAAGCATAAAGCACTTTAATGCCCTTCCCTCTTCTTTGTTCTTTTCTAATCCTTTACCCCTAAGCCTTACTTCCATTCACCCCCTGGACTGGGAGTGGGATTAAATTCCAAGTGCCTCTTCTCTGGAGTTAAGAGAAGTAGAGGCCACTTATGTAAGTTTGGCCAGTTGGGATTTATCACAGAACTGGGGCAGTCTGGTGATAGTTGTGACTTTAGCCACAAAGCTTCCAATGTTGGCTGTACATTAGAATCATCTGGGGGAGCTCTTACAGCAGACCCTGCCTTAAACCAGTTGAATCTGAATCTTGGAAGCAGTGGTCTAGACCTCTGCAGTTTTCAAAGTTCCCCTGATGTGCCATGAACACTGAGAACCACTGGGGAAGGTGCACTCAGTAGATGCTATTAATTAAAATTAAACTGAGATTGGGTTCAATAGAAAAGGAACTGGGTCTCTTTATTATCTTTAAATGTACATGACCCATTCAGATTATCTATTGACTAACCCAACTTTTAGTAGTTTGGACATACTGCATAACTGGAGGCCTCCTAATATTTCAGAGCCAGGAATAACCCTTAAGATCATTTAGCCAATTTACTCTTTAGGTCTTTCAGTTCTCTCTAAATGAACCTTGTAGGGCTACTGTAGTTTTAGAGCAGACACAGGATATTACATAGGATATATGCCACCTCTATTCTTATTATATTTTGATGCTAAGGCTGGGGTGACTGCACATTCTTTTCATATTTCCCTTGGTCAATTCTAAGTCCCACTGCCAAGTCCAGATCCAAAGACCAAAGCTGCATTTCTTACTGGCACTCTAAGAACTTTACTAGAAGTTGGCATTCTGGTAGTACATCTCTGGGGTTAGCAAGTGTGGTTAGTGAAAGGCAGGGTGCTGAGAAAGACAGGGTGACAGGCATACTCTCACCTAGATGTTACACAACTGAAAAATCAGGAAGGAAGTGCAAAGGCGGAGTTATGAGTGCCACTTGCAGACTCCAAAAGGTAAGCCTATTGTTGACTTTAGTGTGCCTAAGGGGGCAGAACCTTGGAGAGCCCCAGAGTTTCTGTTATCTAGATGACCAGAACTGGCCAGGTGACTCTGGGAATCATGATTGCTTAAGATCAGAGATAGGGTTTGGGGGTGGCAGCAACTCTGGGAGAAATATGTGTAAAAAACAGTTTCGCCCCTCCAAAGAAAATTTCTAGAATTCCAGAAAAGTGATCTTAGCACTGCCTAGAACAGGATCTGCTTCTGAACTATCATGATATCACTGCAAAAGAGCCAATAATTCTACTTTCTGCAGGGAAAAATGGTTATTTTATTTTGGAATTTAAATTTTTGTTCAGAAATAGATTTTATTCAATATACACACAGTAATTCTTGAAGTAACAGAGACATCTTTGTATGGCATCTTTCTGCTGCCATAGCCAGAGGCTTGCATTTGCTGGGGTGTCTGGATCAGATCAAAGAAGATAAAAAAGAAAAGAAAGAAAGGGAGAGTGGAGTATCACCACAAGTCTCAGCAAACCATTCAAGTCATAAAGTGGGCTGGTGGAAACAGGAAACACCACTTGGGTTGGAGACCCCACACTTGTATTTGAATTCATAGAATAAAGTGTGCAAGCTCTTGGTCATTTGGAGGTGACCTGGAGGAAAGTCACTGATCACACCCCTAGAATATACTGACGACTCTACTCCAGATCTGATTATCCCTTAATAAATTAGAATTATCATTTTGGCCTGGTAAAAATCTTACTCTCATTTTATCCACAACAAGGTTTTTGTAAGATGTGACAAACTGTCCTCAGCTGGCCTCATTGTAGTTCTCCATCTGTGGAGGAGTCAGCTTATGGGCAGACAAGTGGGAGCACCAAAGAAACTTAGATAACTTTGAATGACTGTCTATTTGAGGGTGAGCATTTAATGGAATATTCTGTTTGTAGGTTACAAGATTGCCTCTCTCTGGTTTGAGAGGAGGGAGTGAGAGGTTTACGCAGGCTCTGAGAAGCAGCAGGGGTGTTCTTGGCTTTGTGGCATGTGCTGGTTTTTTGGACTGTTTGTGGGAAGCTCTGTGTCAGGCTTAATTTCTTAAACTTGGCATTTCTTATAACCTTCCTACAGTGAACTGAGGTTCAGATCCACTTCCCATGACCCCTGTATCCACAATACTACCCAGGAATGCTCTTTAAATCAGAGTCTCTACCTTATTAGGATGAGTTTCACAACACTTTTAAAAGATTATTAGAAGCCTTTCAAGAGGCAGTTTCTGGTGAAGGATAGTTGTGAATTTAAGTGAAGGCTATATATATTTCCAGATGTGTGGTGTGGGTTTGCCTAGTGGTGGAATAGTAAAGTAAAATAGTAAAGTGATGATTTTAAGATGGATTCCTACCTTCAGTGTGGATCCCTTAATTTTTCTCCTCATCTGTGAAGTTAAGTCCCAGTGACATAAAGAGTTAGTTTGGCCCTTTTTCTACAACATAATTTTTAGACACTGTGCCTAAGAAATTGCCTTGATTTACACAGTGAGTGAATGCTTTGTTGATGGACAATCTTGTTGGTTAAAGGAAGTTGCCTTGGTTATTGGCTAATATACATGGTTTAGAACAAGTTCTGTGCCTTATTCCTTCCTCCCTTCAAAGTCAATTATTCCAATTTCAGGACAAAGCAATACATTCTTGGGAGAAGGCCTATGAGAAATAGCCTCATTCTTGGCTTGCACTCTGCCTTTAATCCCATTCTTCAGTCCATGTCTTATTTCCCATCATGTTGAGTCATGAAATACAAATGAACAACACTGAGACCTAACAGAGCTGTATGGATGGGTGAGGATAATTTATTTCCAAAATTTTGCTTATCAGTTACTTGGTACAGTACAGTAAGTAGATCAATGTATATGTTGATTTTATGAAAGGTAAAAAATTAAGCTTCATTAGTCTGGCTTAACTCAGGAAAATGTATGATTTGAGAAGCTAAAAATGAGCCAGAGTAAAATGAATATTCATGTAAGACTGTTAAATGGCTTTCAGAGAGTGAAATCTTAAATGAGCACCTTCTCATTTCAAGGATTTCATAATAAGTACTAGTTGTAAATATATGAAGGGTTGATATAAATTGACTTAATATTATGTATTTGGTGGGAGCATGAAAAAGCTTTACTAAAAGGAAGTATGTCTTATGACTCATCCTTTGCTAATGATATCTGTTATAGTTTTGGGAAAATGTTCTTATTTAAACAATTTTCATCTAACAGATGAAGAAATCCAGCTTTAGACTTCCAGTATTCATGTCAAGTAGTATTCTCTATGCTCAGTTTCTGTGCATTTAGTTCTCCTTTTGTCTCTTTAAAGAAGTGAGTCAAATGAATAGTCAACCTATATGATTTTCAATTCCCATCGGAAACAAGACTCTAATAATCCCTGTTCATTGTAAATTTATTTCTACAACATTGGTCTTTGCTATTGCTTCAGAGAGCCATTTGAACTCTCTAGCTGAGAGAGCAGTATGAACACTTTCTAAAACAGCTCAAATGAAAATGGATCCAGATTTATACGAAATGTAGTTGCTTACTCAGAAACAGAAGAGGCAGCTTGAAGTAGTGGAAAAAGTGTAGGCTTTGAAACCAGGAAAGCCTGAGCTCAAGTCTCCTTTCACCACTTAGTATCTGCCTGTGAAAATTAACCTCCTAAACCTCAGGGTCTTTGAGGAAGGTACCTACCTAGTTCCCATGTGATGGGGAATGTGAAACTGATAGCAGTGCCACAACTTCCTGCCTGCCTGAAAGGCTGAGTAATTAGCAACACACATCCTTCTAACAATTCCAGTACCTGAAGGTATTTAGGAAGCTTTGAAGCGCAGACTGTGTCAGCAGGGGTAGTCTCCCCTGGAGGAGGTGTGTACCTAAAATCTTCCTGGAGCGACAATTGCAAATTGCTTCACTAGGTAAGTTTAAAATCCTGTTTGGACCATTTGAATTTTGGGAATATCAAGGTGATGTAAGGCATAGCGGCTGGAGCAAAGACTTTAGAAGCCCTGGTTTGTTCTGCGTAGTGAGTTGTTCGGTGAAAATTACACAAAGGAGCCAAGCCACTGGCGTAGGCCAGGGCCCAGGGAGCTCAGCAACAGGCCAGGGCCACTTTCTGCATATCGGAAACCTTTCTCTCTTCCCTTTTCTCAAGGATTCTGAGATAGATTTCAGAGGGTCAGGTTGGGGATTTGGACTGTGGAAACACTTCTAATCTCACTTTGCTCCATACCCTCTCCCCTCCCTCCACACACAACTGGATCAGTGTTTTTCAAACTCTGGAATGTTTTTCGCAGTTAGGAAAAAAAAAAAAAAGACATCATGACCCAGTACACACACAACTCTTCAAAACAAAAGTTTGCTTAAACAGTAGTTATACTTACTCGTGCACTCTGATGGTTTCTTTCCCTTTCTATTTGATTCCATTCCATTCCAAAACATGCTGGTAACCCACTAAATTTCTTAACTCATTCAAAGGTCTTGGTCCACAGTTTGAAAAGCACTGGCCTCAGATGACTTTTCCTCAGTCACACTGGCACACTAGGGAAGATTCAAACACTAGAGAGCCCCAGATTCACCCTCCTGACCCACATGGCCCCCAGCCCTACCCCAAATCTTGTCCAGGCTGTAACTGGACCACAAAGACCAGCCTGAACTTGATTAGACATTTGAGGGCCATTTGTAAGCTTTCTACAGTCTTGGGAGCCTCGGAAGCTTCTAGACCAGACTTTTAACTCTTCTCTTGTTAGCTAAGAAGAACTCATACCCTTGCTAGTTCTTGACTGTAGCCTAGTAGAGGTGGTAAGGCAGCACAGAGAACCATAACACTAGGGAGAATCTGGTAAAAGAGGTCCAGGCAGAGTAATTTGGCAATTTGCAAGAAAGAGGGAATTTAACTTCAGCCAATGAGGGCAAGGGGATGGGTTAGCAAAGGCATCAAGAACAAGGTTGTTTTTAAATTGGGGATTGAAGGATGTAGAATTTGAACAGGCTCAAATACCAGAATGGAGGGAAAATGCCTTCCGGGAGAAGTGACCGTTGAACCCAGTACAGATGTGGGAATAGGGCAAGGATGTGAGTGGGAGGGAGGGTGGTTAGTGAAAAAAAATTTCAATAACTAGTACTTAGGATTTACAAAAGACAAGGTTTAAGATCCTTCATGACAGGATTCAAGTGCAGGCCTTTGGTTATTCTTTTTGGATCATCTCTCTACTTCCCCCACCCCCTTTTTTATTAAATAATTGCCTTTAAATGAAAAAAAAGTTAAATCAGTAAAACTGATTTTTTTTGAATATAGTTTTATGAATTCATGTAATTACCATCACAATCAGGAAAACCTCCTCACCCCCTGAAACTCTCTTAGTTCTCCCTTTGTAGTCATACCATCCCCCAATTCCCCAGCAACCACAAATCTGTTTTCCCTCAGTATAATTTTGTCTTTTTGAGAATGTCACATAAAAGGAATCATACAGATTATATGGTATGTAACCTTCTAAGACTGGTTTCTTTCACTCAGCATAATGAATTTGACATTAATTCAAATTGTGTTTATCAATAATTCATTCCTTTTTATTGTTGAGTAGTATTCCATTGTATGAATGTACCACAGTTTGTTTATCCATTAAACTACTGAAGCACATTTGGGTTGTTTCCAGTTTAGGGTGATTATAAATAGAGCTGCTAATTACAACTGTGTATAGATCTTTGTGTGAACCTCAGTTTTCCTTTTTAGGGGAGTAGGTGCCTAGGCATTGGATTACTGGGCCTATGGTAACTGCTAAAGTGTTTTCCAAAACAGCTGTACAATTTTGAATTCCCACCAGCAGTGCATGAAAGTTCCAGATGATCCACATCCTTATCAGTACTTTATATTGTCAGTTTAAACTTTTAAAAAATTTTCAACCATTCTAGTATGTGTGTGGTGGTATCTTGTTATCGTTTTAATTTGCATTTCACTAACAGCTAATGATATCAAACATCTTTCCATATGTTTATTTGTCATCAGCATGCCTTCTATGGTGATGTGTCTGTTTAATAAGCCTTTTGCCTATTTTTAAATTATATTTTTGTTTTTATTGTTGAGTTGTAAAAGTTCTTTATATATTCTGAAGACAAAACATTTGTTGGATATGTAATTTGTAAGTATTTTTTCTCAGTCTATAAATTGTTCATTTTCTTAATAGTGTCTTTTTCAGAGCAAATGTTTTTAAATTTGGTAAGTCTAATTTGTCAATTTTTTCTTTTATGAATGTGTTTTTGGTGTCATGTCTATGAACTCTTTGCCCTAATCACAAAGATTTTCTCCTATGTTTTCTTTTAAAAGTTTGTACTTTCCTATTTTATATTTATATCTATTTTTGGTCAATTTTTAAAATAAGATGTGAGATAGGTTGTTTGTTTATAATGGGAGATCGATGTCCAGTTGTTCGAACACCATTTGCTGAAAGGACTGTCCTTTCTTCATTCACACCTTTGTCAAAAATCAATCAATCATATTTGTGCTGGACTATTTCTGGACTATTTATTCTGTGTCAATGATCTATTCTCTTTCTCTTACCAATACCATACTGCCTTGATTAATGTAGCTTTGTAGTAAGTCTTAAAATTGAATGTGATTTCTCTGACTTTTGGACTCATAATTGTTTTGGCTATTCTAGTTCCTTTACCTTTCCATTTAAATTTTAGAATCACCTTGTCTATTTGTCAGATTTGTATTTTGGAACAATCACCATCAGCAGTGAAGAGAATAGACAGAAACCAATTGGAGAATGATTGTAGTTATCCAGGAGAGAGATGGGAAAGGCAGTAGCAAAGAGACTGAGAAGAAGGAATAGGTTCAAGAAATATTCAAAAGATAGAAGGTTCAGAATTTATGAATAGTGTGGGTGGAGTGAGTAAGAACAGGGAGGAGCTGAGGATGACTTTGAGGCTCACTTGCATCGATGGAGGGGCCATTAAACATAACTGACGCACCCAGGAAGGGGAACAGTTTCTCCTGGAGGTAGGGGAAGGAGAAGTGGGAAGGAAGAGAGTGATAAATTTGATTTGGGAAATGTTTGATTTAAGGTGCTTAAGAGATGGACAGGTGGAGATTTTCACTTGACCAAGGATAACCAAGACTTATCATTTTTTTCCCTAATTTTTCTTTTGGTGGGGAGGTAATTAGATTTATTTATTTATTTACTTACTTACTTATTTATTTTAATGGAGGTATTGGGGGATTGGACCCAGGACCTTGTGCATGCTAGGCACACGCTCTACCGCTGAGCTATACCCTCCCCTCAAGACTATCATTTAATGAAGGCCTACCATGGGTCAGGAACTAGGCTGAGGAACTTCCATAGATTTCCTCATTTAACCCTAACAAGAACCCCATGAGGTAGGTATTATCGGCTTTATTTTATATATAGGGAAATTAAGGTGCTGAGAGTTTTGGAACTCTCACTTAATTGGGTGGCTATTCTATTGTTTAGTCCTCTAAAAGTCTCCAACAATATCCCTCACTGAGCATCCTGTTTTTCGGACTGTAAACTTTCTACCAAGAAGTCCTTTACCTTTCGCCATTCCTCTGCCTTCTCCTCATTTGCCACATGTAATTAGAGAAAGAATGCAGCCAATTTGGAATGAGATGTGTGTTAAATCTCAGCTCTTCCACAAAATAGCTGTATGACTCTCATTTGTAAAATGGAGAAAATATAATGCCTGTCTCTTTACTTCTCAAGTAAGTAAAAATGTTTAAACACTCATTTTATTAGAAAATTTAGGAATGAACAGATATACTATTGGCTATAATGCAAAATTTGCATGATTTTAAGAGCAAACTATAAGAACACAAGAAATGCAAAGAAATTTCATGGCATTAGTAGACTGTTTTTAACTACTCCTCAGATCTTCATAGTAAAAGTCAGCCTCCACCAGCAGGGACACTTAACAGAGAAGTCTGAGAATTATCACTTGTCCTATTAATATCTAGAAGGATAGTAGTGAGGACCAAATGATCAGTGTGATTAAGAAATGTACTTTGTTATAAAAGTCTGGGCAATCAAGACCTACCTTCATTTCAATTTTGATTTCACTCACTCTTTCTATGCCTGTCTTTCACTCCAGTGGCTGATTTACAGATTGACCTTTTACCTGGACCAGTCCTCTCCTGCACTGGCACCATAATGGGAGGGGACGGGGTGGATACTGTGGGTAAATGCATGTTCTGATTTGCTTTGCTTTCAGAGGCAGACCTGATCTCCTCTTTGTCTTTCTGACTGGCTATGACTCAGCCTAGCTGAATCCCAGGCCCTGGGGACCCCAGGGAGGGTGGAGTGCTGTGTTCTTTCTCTGCCCAGACAGATTTCCCAGTGTTGACTGGTTCAGGGCTGAGGCTGGGAATGGGATGACCAGGCTGCATTGCTGTGGTTACCATCTCTGTGGATACTGATTATCAGGGACCTTCCTTCCTCATGGACCCAGGTCCCACCTCTTGCAGAAGTCATCCCCTACTGAGTGAAAATGAGGGTTGAACTCTTCACTTACTTTCTGGAATCTTCTCTTGAATTTCACCCTGCCTGTATCAACAAACTCACCTGCATATTTCCAAATAACAAGTAGGAATCTTTACATTTGAATCCAGTTCAAATTTAGATCACAAACTGAATCTGTTCTGTGTTGTACAGTGTGAATAACTCATATACACAAATCTTTAAAAATCATAAAAGTAATACAAACTTATCAAGGGAAACAATGAAAACTGGCAAAAAGGAAGTAAATATCCACTTAATATTTTGGTCTTCTTTTCAGATTAAAAAAATTTTCATATCTATCGATATTTTAAAAATTTGTCTTTTGGCACATACATAAGTATATTTTAAGTTGAGGTTAGTTATGGGTGGGCTTCAGGAAACACTTGAGCTCCCTGAAACTATGTGAAATTGTTTGTACATATAGGCATATACATTGTTTTCTGAGAGAAGACATGCTTTCTATCAGATACTCGAAAGAACCAATGACTCCAAATATCTTTAAAACTGTAGTAAATTCGCTCTATAGTTTTTCCACTATTCCAGAAAAACACTTTCCCTGGAAATATGGGTGATAGTATATTACTGGAACCATGCCAGAACACAGCTTTTTCGTTTTTCTGTCTGCATTGGATTTGGCTGTCCTTGTAAAAGTTTAGGTCAAAACATCTTTTATAGCATGTAGACAGTAGAAGTCTTTTTGGACAAGCACGCGGCATTTCAGTTTTCATGATTCTGTTAGATGTATGTAGTGAGAGGAGCCAGATGGGTCATTGCTCAGGTGACAAAATTTGGGGCATGTCGACAATCAGCAATTCCAGATGCCACATGGGAAAGAGGTCTGATCTGTGCTGGGATTAGAGTTAGTCCTCAATATCACTCTTTAAAGCTGACTTAATGTCATTACTAAAAATAGCAAACATTTACTGAGTACTTACCATGTGCCAGATACTATCCTAAAGGGGTATATGCATTATTTCATTCAGTCTTCTCCATAGCTTATGACATAAGAAAGATTGTTAGCTCCATTTTACAGATGAGTATATTTAAGTTAGAGTTGGAGCCAGAATTGGAATTCAGGTAGCTGGATAGATGCTAGAGCTGGAAATCCTAAATCACTATATATTCTGTTGGCTCTGTTGGCAGTAATGGCACAGGCACATGATGTTGTATACTATTTTACCTGCTGCTCAGTTGCGAATGTGTTTTTTCCTCTATTGCTCCATACAATCTTGCTGTTGTGAAATCAACATACAGTTATTGAATGTTTTTGATGGGAGAGAGCTATAATTATCATTACTCCTTGACAAACTGGGAAAGTGAAGCTCAGAAGAATCCCTATGGTTTTCTAAACTGCTCGGTGGCAGAAAGTGAGAAACCTGGAATTTGCACTCAGATCATATGATTCCAACCCAGTAAACTTGCCCCTGAATACCAGCCGATTACAGGTCACACTGGTCTCTATTGTGGGGCGGTGGTTTCGAGATATTTGGAAAGATGTTTCAATGGTGAGTTGATTTCTGTAGGCACTTGGTGGTGTCCAATGATAGCAAATAAAACTAGATGCTAGACTTGGTTTGGGCATTATCTCCTCACTCATGAGAACATGAAGCAAGTACGTGAGTGAAAAGAAAGAAGGAAGCTTATTTACTTGCTCCACATTTGTGATAACATAAAAAGACCCCTAAAAACTAACCAACTGGATGAAAGACCCTAAATTTCTAAATTTATCTCTATTCTGAGCTTTGCGCTTATTACGCCATTGCAGAACCCTTTCATTTTTGTGCTTAAAATATTTTCCTCTAGTATTAACAACATTTACCTCTCATCACTGGAGATAAGAGTCCCACTGGAGAGAGACATGAGCAAGATTTGTGGAATCTTAACAGACTTGTGAAAGAAAAATGTGACTGATGTTTTATAATAGAAAGATACTAAGAAATGAAATTCTTGAACATGCAGGGACGGTTGCTATATTAACACGTTCATCTTTTTTTTTTTTAAAGAAAAATGTGCTTATAACAGACCCAGTGAGATTTTGTAATTATCCTTATTATTAAAAGATTTGATTTACATCCATACAATTGGTGCTGAAACTACTCAGCAATAGATTCTCAAGATGCTGTACTTTACACATAGCAATTCAATTGATTTTCTCATTTCTGGATATTACTGTTTAAATGTTTCCTAAATGCTGTGCAGAATATTGAAGATTTCAGCAGACAAGGATTTTATCCTGGATGGTATATGTGCCCCACAATTGGGCTTCCCAAAGGGGCCATACATTTCTGAGAGAAACAATTAGCATTGAGTAATTAGTTATAGAAGGTACAAAAAGATATCCCAAAATGTCAAGGTAAAAATGCTTGACTATTAAGTGCAAAATTTTTAACAAAGATGCCATGTGGTAACATGGTATTTTTGTAAGCAGCATTTTGATGTTTCATGCTATTTGATATTTTTAACGTAGTAGGCAGAGTTTTATATGTGAGTATGAGTATACACACGTACCATTTATCACACTTTTAAAAAGTTAACTGATATTTTAAATTATAAGAGGAATATACGTTCATGGAAAAAAATTAAAACTATACAAATGACAGAAGTATACAAGGGAAAAAAACAAGAGTCGGCCTGTCTACCTCTTTCCATCCTTAGTCCTACTACCGAGAGGTAAACGTTAAAATTTCCTGCGAGCAGTGTTCACTGTCATATATACATATGTCCTTTAAAAACTCTATAAATGTGCTTATGATACTGTTCAGCAATTTGCTTTCTTTAGCAGACAATATATTAAACTTCATCTTTGTAGATCTGTACATATAAATCACTTTCATTCTTTTTGGTGCTGTATTACATACCATTTTAAAATACCCTTTTATTTATTAACCAGTTGATGGACATTTTGGTAGTTTCTAGATTTTTTTTCTCTGTTGCAAACCTATGTTCTTTACATCATTATCTATCCACACATGTGCAGGTATAATGCTGGATGGTTGAGTAACTTCCTAAAAATGGAATCTCTGGGTAAAAGGGCATGTACATTTTTAATGAACTAGTTTTATACATTTAAGGAAATATATGTTTAAGGTAAAAATCAATCAGTACAGAAAGTGAAAAGCATAAATTCCCTCCTCCAGCTCTGATTTCCTCCTCAACCATGGTTAAGAGTTTCTTAGTATCCTCCTAACTTTAAAATAATATATATTTTATTTATGTGCATTAAAAAATACAAGTGAGCTGACCCAGTATGGGGTATATTCACATTACATTTGCTAGGTACTGTGAGACTGCTCTTCAAAAAGATGACATCTGTTAAATTCCTATCAACAGTGTGTGAGGGTACCTCCCCACTTCCACTATCCTTGACAGCAACCCTGGATATTATCACACTTCTCATATTTACCAATCCGGTAGGTAAAAATGGCATTCAAAAAATCATTAAAATTTGCATCACCCATTTATGAGTGAGGTGGAGCTACATTTGGTTGACTTCTGCACTGGTTTCTGTTCTTTCTTGGCACTCATAATTACACACAAGTGTCTCTACTATTACTGAGCAAGATGTCTACTCTGTCCCTTAATAAGATGCTATATTTCTTCCTGGTTTCCTCCAGCCCCCCAAAACAAGATCTTTAGATGAAACCTTTGTACATCCCCCTTTCTCTGTTTCCTTCCTCTCCGAGATGAGAGCTCTGAAATATTCTCTTCCCTCTCCATCCCTCTTCTGCTCTTATTTCCTAGGTTAGGCTGAGATATTTAGTAATTTTAGTTCTAGGTTACCATTTCTTCAGATGCGATACAGGAGCGATCTATTCCCTGAATCCTTCCTTTGTGTATGTGTGAATATCTTCCTTTCACCTCTGTAGGTGTTTCACTTCTACAGGTGTGGAAGACTGTAGCATTCTTAGGCTGCAGCTTCCTTCCAAACACCTGTCATGCTAGTTAGGCTTCCTGTCTTGAGGATAAGAAGTCCAGTGTCAGTCTGTCTCCTCTGTGAGTTACTCATTCTGTTAAGTTTTTCTTTTTATAGTTGGAGTCCAGGGATTTTACAATGATCTTCCTACAGGTGTGTCTTCTATCACTGAACTTGCTGGTAACTTGGCCTGCCCTGTTAACCTGGGACTAAGTAACATTTCTTCTCTTTGTTTAATTATTATCTATCCCCCATCTCTTCTTTTTTCTCTCTTTAGAACTCTTAATATTCACATATTAGATACCCTCTAAGGCTCTTAGTCTTTTTTCTCATAATTTCTGCTCCTTGGTATTTTGGTTCTGTTCCTTGATATTTCTTCCTTTTGGCCTCTAATTCATACCTTCACAGTGACCAGCCATCCTCTTTGTCAATTTGCCTATTATTTTTTTAAATGAAAAAAAAATCAGTTTTATCCCCAGAAAATAATTTTGTGCTGTAACTGAATCTCCTTGAGGTGCTCTTATTAATTGTTACATAGAATTAAATAAGAGACTCTCTAGATAGACTCTTACTTTTACTGAGACCCAGAGGGGGTTCCTAGGTCTTCTGACCATTACAATGCAGATAAAATCTTGGCCACTTAACCTCTGATTCACTCTCTTCCCCTCTCTACTGGGCTGTTTACAAGAAATAATTTTGATGATATCCAAGTAAATCCTGTGCTGAAGAAGTTCAGAAGGTAAGGCATTTACATGCTCACTTTGGCAGCACATATACAGAAAGTAAGGCATTTATATTTGTTGATATTTCTAAGAGCATGTAGGATAATATTTTAAAGTTCATGGGCATATAATGGAAATAGTCACATGGATTTGTGCTATGAGAATAACTCTGGAAGGGCTATCACCAGGAAGTTTCTGATTTCCTTTGGGTATTCTTTCCTAAATGTCACTAAGTTTCATTCTAATATGATTCATAGCTGTGACTCAGAATTATCTCTTCTGCCTCTAGTAATGACTTGAACCATATCACATGGCAGTTGAATGAAAAAGATTGAAGTTTACGGGGCAATTACTCTTAAAGTCTCCTCACTCAAAACTAGTTTGTGTGGCTTTTCTGCCAGCCTACTAATAACAATTGTGTATGAAAGTTATATAAGGCAGAGTAGACTTTGGGTGTGGTAAAGATTATTGAGTGATATGGAGGGACAGGTTATTCCAATGGAGATGATTATACATGCTTGTTTTGGGTCCTTTTCCAAATACACATCTGTTTCCTGGATTATTATCAAACTATTATTTTTAGCATCCTATGTGCTTAAATTATTTTATTTTTGTTATTTGATACCAAGGTAGAGAGGAAAGATTTAAGATATTTCTCCTGCTGTTTAATAACTAGAAAACTGAAGCATAAAAAGGTATCGTAGAGTGTCTCTTGGAGCCAAGAAGGAAAGCAAACCACTTACTTTCAGGGCCATTCTTTCCTCTCTTTGAGTCTGAAGCTCTTTAGGCAAGAATTAGAACATGTATTCCTTATATAACCTCTAAACCCAAGTCACTACCGGTCCCCTCCTCCTCAAATTTACTGATATTTTCAACTCTTCCTTTTCTTTGCTATTTTTATGGAAACTAGTGTTGGAGTATCCTTTCCTTCCCCTCCTGAAGCCCTTTTAACCTACATGATACACACTCCTTTGACTTTTCTCTTAACTCTCTGATCGCTCTTTTTCTCTCTTTCACTGCTTTCATTGTCTAAGACCCAGTTCTTGATGATGTGTTCGTCCATTCATTCATTCATTCATCCGTTCAGCAAATATTTATTGAGCACTTGTTACATGCCTGGCACAGCGCTAAAAAGTGGTCATAAAAGGGTGAACAAGAAGGTGGTATTCATCTTCATGGAGCTTACATTCTAGAGGGGGAGACAGATAATAAGAAAATGGGCAAAATAATAATCAGTTGTGATCAGTGGAATTAAGGATTGTGATACGTATAACTAAGGAAATAAACAAGGTTTGGTGAAAAAGAACAATGCAGTTTGAATCTGTGAAACCTGTTTTAAATAGTGTACCCTGAGAAGACTTCTCTGAGGAAGAGAGTCCTGCATGAGAAGGAGCTGCTGGGTGAGATATGGGAGTGGGAACCATCCCCAAACCGGGAACAGGTGCAGAGTCCCTGAGGAGGAACTAACAGAAGGTCATCCTTGCCATGAACTGGCGGAGAGGAGGAGAGGAGATCATGAGAAGTATATTTGGAGGGGTAGGCAGGACCCAGATGTTGCAGGGCATTGTAGCCTAAGTAAGGAGTTTAGACTTAATCTAAGTAAACTGGAAATCTTTGAATAGTGTTAAGTAGGGGAATAATAAAATCAGAGTTAAAATTATAAATGCTTTGGCTGATATGTAGAGAACAAGTCTGGAAGCAAGGAACTAGTTACAAAGCCATGCAAGTTACTGTTGATTGACTACATATAAGTTATTCCTAGTCTTTTTTGCCCCACGCTGTCTGGAAGCCTACTCTTCACTTTCACAATCTTCCTTGCAGCTACAGGTGGCCAGGTCACCTAGATCTGACCTCTGTGCCATAAAAGCAGGTTTTCCGGAAGGCTTCTGAAAAGGAAACTGTGTTTCTTGATAAAAGGAACTGATGTGGAGGTTGGCTGGTACTTCCATCCCCCCATGGCAATATACCCTTGCTTTCTGCTTTTGATATAATGATACCTGGAGTTGTAGCAGCCACTTTGTGATCATGAAGGAAAGGCCGAGAAAGTTACAGGACACAGACCTGGACCCATGGAAAAAACCCTGGAGCCACCTTAACCAGACTTTTTGATCTAAAGCCTTTATTATTTAAGCAGCTATTAGTAACCTGAATTTCTATTTGCAACTGAAAGCATTTCTAACTAACCCAGAGGCTCTTGTGGGGTCTAGGTGAGAGCAGGTGGGTTGGACTAGGTGAGAGCTGGTGGCATAGTGCTGGGTACCCTCTTTATGCAGATTATTTCATGTTCAACTCTAATCCCTTTCTTCTCTCTTTCTGTCTCTCAGTTGGTATCTCCATTTGCTTGCAGTTTCTCTCCTCATGTCTGAACACTCCAAATGCTTTTAGTTTCCAACCTCCACTTGAGCCTTTCGCCATCCAATCCTTCCAAAATTGTTGCAACAATATCAAGGTCACCTTCGCATACTCTTATTCAATAGCTGACAGTGGATTCTCATAGTCCCTTTTAACAAACAGAAGGTGATTCAGCCTTGTATTCAAGGCATTCTGCCAGATGGACCCACTCTCCTTGTACAACCTCATGGACTTGTTACCCTTTAAACATACTCTGTGCTTCAACTCCTGGTTACAACTTTGTTCTCATTCATTTAAAGGGCATCCACATGCCTTCTATGTCAAACACTTGTTAAACACCATACTTTCACATATGCTCAGTAATTTAGTCTTTACAACCAACTCGTGAGATAGGTTTTATTATCCTCATTTCACTGACGTGAAAACTAAGGGTTACGGGGGTTGCCTTGCACGAGGTCAAAATGCTGGTAAGAGGCAGAGCCAGGATTTCAACCAGGTTTTCTGATTCCAAGCCCAGTGTCCTTTCTTGGACATTTATGCCACAGTCTTAATCATCTCAATCTGTAGTAACTCTCTTCTGCTTTCTGTCAGTGCACATCTACCTCTACCCCCCAACCTCTTTCAAGAATTTTCTTGAGATTTGCCTCATCCAGAAGTCTTTGTCATGTTTCCTCAGTGCTTTTTATATAGTTGGAATTAGATCATTATAGATTTTTTCTTTAATTTGTTTTTTCACTTTATTTTGGGGGGGGTAAGGGAAGTAATTTGGTCTATTTATTTATTTACTCATTTACTTTTAATAGAGGTACTGGGATTTGAACCCAGGACCTCGTGCATTCTAAGCATGCACTCTACCACTGAACTATACCCTCCCCAACTAGATTGCGTTTTTTTGACGGTAATATTAACTGGAATTGGTTAATTGATCTCTAGTAATCCCGTTTCTCTATGGCCCGTCTCTCCAGTGAGATATCAAATTTCCCAAGGGCATGAGCAAGGAACATATCCTTCTTAATTTTTTGGTATTAGCCTTTAATACTTAGGAAAATGGAGTAGGTGATTAATTGATACTTGTCTAATAAATGGGCAAGTTAAACAATGAGAATCTTGCATTAAATCTATGTCTATCTCCAGATAATTCTCCATATCCTTTGGTTTCATTCTTACTTACATTCACTTACATTCACAAAATCTGAGTACTAATAAACACTGTTTTCTTATTTTTTTACCACAAAAATTTCAACATGTTCCCTATTATCATAAGCATCATATTTGATAAACTTTCTAATTAGCATTACATTGTAAATGCCTTTAAAATGCCCCATTACATATTTGTCCAATAGTCCTTGACAGTTCAGATATGTAATTGCTGTTATGGATTACCTGGTGACCATCATTAAATAATTAGAGAGACTTAAACATGTATAATGCTAATTAGGAAAGTTATCAACTATGGGCAGTTAAGATAATAGGGAACATGATGATTTTATTTTGGAACTGCAGTAAAGACATGAATACAGGAATATGGATGACTCTTTTATGAATTTAGTGCCCTCAGAAGCAAGGAGCCATTTTACAATGGAGAATTCAGCACAGCAGAGAGTGACTTTGTGAATTGTGCCCCTTTTTTGTCACTCTGTTAATAACTGACTGTGACTGCCAAAACATTTCTCCTGGACTGTAGCACGGGAGCACAGGGGGTCAAGCCCTCAGCAAAATATAGCCAGAGAGGGCTCCTTTCTGCCCCCTTGAAGTCCTCCCCCCAAATCAATATCACTCTGCTTCTAGCCTTGCTTTCACAGTCCTACGATCTATTAGGCTTCTATTCAACATGTTCTATTAAGTGGTGTGGTTTTTTCTCCCCTTACTGAAGAAATTGATGAGTGCCTTATTAAGAAATCATCCAAGATTGCTCCCAGTTCTCACAAAGGCTATTTGACCCTGACTGTTGTTTCAGGCAGTTCCTGGAATGTTGGAAAATTGTTACAGCATAAAAGCAAGGCAGCTTTTCTGAAGGAACACAACATGGTTTGGGAATGTTTCATTTTTTTTAAAGAAATAATACTTCACTATTTCTAAATAGTAAGAAGTAGATTTGGTGGGAGTGGTGAGAGAATAAAGCAGTTGTTTAAATGTCATTTCAGAAACATACATGAAACTGTGCAAAATTTTATGTGTATATGTGCATTTTCTTAGAGGAAACACTAGAGCTTTCATGAGTCTCTGCACATGAGCCTTTTGGTAAACTGTGAGTTAGATGCACGTTACATGCCAGACACCAAGGAACAGTACCATGTAAGAGACTTAGAATGCTCTATACTTAATATAATTTAAAAAATCAGCTAAAATCCAGTGGTGCAGCAAAAGTCCCCATATCACAGAGCTCTCTTTCATAATTACATGGCAAAGAGTCATGGAGACTTCAGTCTTAGCTCATGGTCGTCACTGTTCGTCAGGGGACTCTCGGCTGCCTGGAGACCTCTTCTTGAGTCTTGGAAAAATAGAGAAGAGGATGGGACTTCTACTTCTCAACCACAGAACATTCCAGAGCCACATTGCCACCTTATGACTCAGGCAGTCATGAATCATTCTACAAAGCAAACTTTTAGGTAGGTTTGAGGCAGACCTCTGAAATGGCTAGGGGCAAGGTCATATCAGTAGTCCATATGGACCCCTATCTGTCTCAAATTGCCGTTTTCCCTCCTCATCCAGTACTAATTGGGGGCCCAGATTGCTTGTTCAGATACTTGAGTTTATCATTTGATTTTATTCAGTCTTGCCCGTGATCGATCGCAGTGATTTTCTGACTTCTTCGTACTTGGAATTCAGAATGAGATAAACAAAGTAAGGGTGATAGATATGGTAGGTATTTTCTCTTTCAGATGAAGTAAAAAGATCCTCATACATTCTGCTCTTTCCCTTAATTGAGTGTCTGTTGAGGTGTGGCTGTGCAGGTTTACCCAACACTGTTCAAATTGGCAGCTCTTTTCTGGATCATTCTTTTATCCTTTTACTTTGGCAGACATTTGTGGCATGCTGCTGTGTGCATGGTGCTGGCCTGTGCCCTGAAAGAAGCAAGGAAGGCTGGTGCACTGCCCATGCCCTGGGGCTGCTAGAGAAGGAAAGCTTATCACAGGATGTTTAATAGTATAAACATTGAATAGCAGTTCACGGCAGTGTTAAGGAAGCCTCACAGGCTGCCTGTGGTCCTGCCATTCCCCTGCCTGAAGTGGGACTTGAACTGAGTCTTGAAGGATGGCAGAGGTGAGGCAAGGGGTACACCTCAAGTGGAGGAACTGGTATAAACAAAGGTTTGGGTAAGGAGCACATGCATGCGTGTGCTCGTGTGTATGTGTGTGTGTATGTGTGCACCAGTGCATGTGTGTAAAGCAGAGGAAGGAGATAAAACTAGAAAGGTAGACTAGGAATAGATCATGGGAGATCTGGAATTTTCAGGGTACTTAAAACTTCATCCAGTAGATAATGGAAATTACTAGAGAAGTTTTTGATGAATTGAAGGGAGAAATCTGACATTTATAAAGCACCTAGGATGTGCCAGGCTCTGTGTTGGTCCTTTACTTACAGAAACAATTTGATTTCAGAATGACCTCTCCAGGAAGCATCCCCATTTTTCGGTTGGGAAAACCAATTTTAAAAAATATTTTATCGTGGACATTAGGTGCCTCCTGATAAAAGTACAAAAATCATCTATGAAATATTCTTGGCAAAAATAGAATTTCTATGTGATGAAGTCTCTAGACACCAGTAATAGTTTACCAGACATACAGAGAACAGAGGGGTGTGTTAAATGATACATGAGGATGCAAACAACAGAATCCAGAATGTGAGAAACTGCAGGATTAAAAAGGAGTTTATCTCGAGAAAATTTCAAAAGAAGAAAAAATAGTATAATGAATCCCTTAGGTATTTATCACTCAGCTTCAGCAAATATCAATTATGGCCAGTCTTGTTTCATCATTACTCCTCACTTTCCACTCGCCACTAATTATCTTGAAGAAAATCCCAGTTGTCATATTGCTTCATAAATATTTCAGGGTGTCTTTAAAAGGTAAGGACTCCAAAACCAAAACCAAAAACTGAAAAACATAACCACAATAGTATTAATTAATAATTCCTTAATGCCACCAAATAGTCATCATTCACATTTTATTGACTGTCTCATAAATTAGAAACAAATAATTTCTTTTGTTTCAATCAGAAACCAAATAAGGTCTATATATTGAAATTGCTTGCTGTCTCTTAAGTCTCTTTTAATTTAGAATCTCCCCTTCCCTCTCCTTTTTTTCCCTCAAAAATTATTTGCTGAAGAAACGAGGTTTTGTTCTTAGAGGTTTCCACATTCCGAACTTTGCTGATACGTCCCCTTGTTCCATGTAACATGTTCCTCTGTCCCTTGATTTCCTGTAAACTGGTACTTGGCTCAGATTCTGAGTTGTTTTTTGGCAAGGATACCGAGGATGCTTAGAGGTAGTGGTGTATATTTTCTAATCCAAGCAACTCTACAGCCAGGAAATGGAGAACCCCTGGAGTTTCACTGAAGTTTCTCTGGTTCCAAAACTATGCAGTGGCCATCGCTTCCCATCGCCTCTAAGATTAATCTGGCAGAGGAATGGGAAGGCTCGACGGCAGGAGGCTGGGAATAGTGAGGCTAATTCATCCCAACATTTAAGTGCTAGACACTCACTGGGCAGGAAGACAGCAGGCAGCTGTTGTAATGATCCAGGCATGTGGTGATGAAGAGCGTGATCGCAGACACTCTTGTCTCTCTGCGGAGGAAGGTGCAAGCCACAGGGTCTTGTAATGTCTTGGTTCCTGTGGTTATGTTCTAAGGGGGTCCCAGACACCTGGATATGCAGAAATGTTTAGGTTTTTCTGTGATTTTTGAATGCTCTGCTGAGCTCTTGGGGCTAGTGGAGGAATTAGAATTACTCAGATTGTTAATAGATAATTTTGATGACTTAAAAAACTATTTTTTAAACTATTTTTATGTCTTTGTTCTGCCCCTTTTTCCAAAAAGGACTTGAGATGGAAATTTTTCCTTTTAAAATTACGTACTCTTTTTTCAGAAAGCAGCATTATATGTTCATTAACACACACATACACATACACAATCTCAGAGATATTTAACATAGAAGCCATTGACTGGGCTGTGCTAGTGGTAGAAGGAGGTGATTACCTGGAGCTGACATTTAGTGCTAACTTATTCTGTCTGTGAATTTGTTTGTCATATATTCTATTTGTAATCATAAAAAAATCCCAAACAATACAGACGTGATTAAAAATAATTATAGAATGACATCATATTAGACTGTCTTTTACAACTTCCTTTTTCATTTAACAATACATCTTGGAAAGTAGAATAGTTATTATATAGGCATAGTAATGTAGTTATAATAATTATTACATAATTATTATAATACAAAATATTTATAACAATATAATATACAATATACAGTTATACATTTATAATAATGCAACAATTTAATTATTACCTATTATTATATAAATTATATGTACACTATTATATAATTACCAAATTGTATATCAAATATACTATAAGCATAAATTAGAAAAAATCTAAATAAAGATAAAAATCGAATATAATTACTATATACAGGCATTGCTTAGTAATTGTAATCATGAAGGTAAGGATTGAAATCATATTTATTAATTGATCAGTGGTAGGCTTATAAAATTTATTAGGACCAATAATTGGTGTGCCGCTGTCTTAATCCTGCTGTTAGTTGGTCCTGCCTCTAGCTGCTGCCTACATTTGACCCCAAAGGCACTGGTCCAGGAGCCGAGCAGCACGTGGCCCTTCTCAGGACACTTATTTCTGACATGGGCAGTGGTTCTCTTTCCTTTTTTTTCCTTTATCTTTTGCTTCCATAGACTAGGTGACAGGATCTTTTCAAATACCTAAAAAAAATTTCCACTACAGTGTGTCAAGGAGATCTATTAATCAAGTACCTGAAAGCACACGATTTGAAGTGAGCTCTGAGGTTCAAGCAAAAGTAAGAAGCAGGGTGCCTGCCCCGAAGTTCTGAAATATACATTTTTCTTAATAACCCCAGGCTGAAATTAAACTCCCTTAACTTTGACAGTAGTCTGGGTGACTTCGAGTCCATGTGCCCTCTGAATCTCCAGGTTGTGGGATGGGTTTGAAGGTAATGCTGCAGCAAGAGACCGATCACTGGGTTTCTGCATTCATCTGCAGTTTCCCCAAATGCAGTGCACAGGCTACAATGCAATTAAACGCCCAAACTGCCAAGTTCAGTTTCTGAATCCAGTACATCTCCCTTGGCCTGACCTGCATGTTAAAGACATCTGCTAAATACACAATTTGGATGTATAATCTGTTTACCTGTCATATGCACTGACCCCCAGTATATTTTATTTTTAAATATTTGTTTTAAAGACCAGATATCATAGATATGGAACTTATAATTATTTTTTAAATGTGCTAATAATTAGCAAAACAAAAGCCACTCTGGAAATTGAGCTCATACAAGCATATTTCTGCCAGGTTGGATTTCACATTACCAGATTATCTGCAATAGTTTTCTCAAATGCAGTGCCATTTATAGATATCTGCCAAGCCTCATCAAAACAAACAAGCCCCCATAATAAGAGGTAGCATATAAAGTGAGGGTGGACAGAGCAAAAATCTTTCCCCCAGGGCTCTCTTTTATCAAACAACCCTGCCCGAAGAATAGAGGCCAGTGTTTTATGTTTCAAGTGTACCATATGGCATGATATGAGTGCACTTTAATGACTTATTAGCATATTCTTCCAACTAGGCCTTCCTAGTTAAAGCAGCTTGACAAAATCTGAATTTTAAAATATTTGATTAAACCTTCTGGAATAAACAAGCCTTGGTGATTTGTTTGCTTCTGCTAGGAGATGAAAGAGAATCCCGTTGATCCTTCGTGACAGTGCTGATGACAAACATCAGGTTGGACACCTCCTCTCTGGCCCTTATGAGTGGAAGATTTTTAGAATGTCTGCAGCGTTATTCAGACATTTTGGCTCTCCTTGACATGAAGTTTCCCCGTTCTGCCTAGATCCTGTGCTTTAAAGAATGCTTACTCTGTTTTCTGTGACCTTGATCCCTGCTTTGTGGGGAATGAGATGCTCTGGCTGAGATGTAGTTGCCTGCCTGCCTCATTAAAAAGCCTTTTAGCATTTAGGGAAGGACTGGGCACCAGATCAGGGCTTGGGGCTTAGGGGTTCTTATTGTGATTTGGTTAGGAAGTGATGTGAACCTAGGGGCAGGTCATGTCTCTGTTGTGATTGCTTGAATGTTCTCTGAAAATGGGGTTTGTGAGAAAGAGCAGAATGGAGCTGTCCACACTGCCTGGACAGAGGAAGCTAGCCTCTTTGTATGCTATTGTGCGTGTTGGAGCATTTATTGGTACTTTCTGTGGGCCAGGATGCTCTTGGTGGAGGTTGTGTGGAATGTAAATGAAATGGCTAGAGGTGCTGCAGCTCTCTTGTAGTTGTGAGATGACAAGCAGTAGGAAAGAAGCCAACACACTAAATATATGAAACAAATAAACTGACTAGGAAACCGAAGCCAGAGTGGGTGAGTGACTTGCTCAAGATCAACCAAACAAGTCCTCTGGCTTCAAGTAATGGGTTCATTCTTTATATTGTGTTAATAAGTCAAAAGGCAGTATTTCTTACTGTTATTGCACTCTTACTAAATGCCAGACACTAAGCTAATCTTTTAACATGTATTCCTTTACTTAACCTTTATAAAAACCTGCTACATTGTGCTGTGGACCAAATTATTTCACCCCTCAAATTCATATGTTGGAGATCTAACCCCCAGTGTGACTATATTTGGAAATAGGCCTTTAGTGAGTAATTAAGGTTAAGTGAGGTAATAAGTGTGGGGCCCTAACCAGATAGGATTATTGTCTTTGCAAGAAGGGGCACCAAAGAGTTTACCTCTCTCTCTTTCTGTCTCTCTCTCTGCCATATCTGCCATATGGAAACACAGAGAGAGGGCAGCCATGTACAAGCCAGGAGGAGAGTTCTCACAAGAAAATGAATTGTCTGGCACTTTGATCTTGGACTTCCCAAGCCTCCAAAATTTTGGGGAAATAAATTTCCGTTTCAGCTTCAAAGTCTGTGATATTTCATTACAGCAGCCTGAGCAGACTAAGGCAAATAGGTACTATTATTCCTCCCCTTTTGCACTTCCAGAAAGCAAAACTTAGAAAGATTAGGTATCTCCAAGGCCAAATAGCTAGTTAATGGCACTTTTCCTTTCTTCAGGAGCTGGTGGCCCCTTGGCCAGTAAGTGATCAGTCCTGTTAATGGAGTTTATATTAGATGATTCCAATTTCTAAAGGTAGAACAATAATACTTGAGAACAGGGGTTGACAACTCTTTCTGTAAAGAGCCAGATAGTAAGTAGTTTAGGTTTTGTGGGCCGTATGGTCTCTGCTGGAGCTATTCAACACTGCCTGCAGTGTGAGAATAGCCACAGACTGTACATGAATGACTGGGCAAGGCCATGCTTTATCTGAAAGCTTTATTTACAAAATCAGGCGGTGGGCTAGATTTGCCAATGGTTTGCCAACCATCACTTTAGAACAATATTCAAAGGATCATGCTTTCTGAATTAGATGTGCTAGGTTTGCGTTCTAATATTTACTTAGGTAAATCCTATCATCTGGGCCCCATTTTCCAAGTTGGAATGGTAATATCTGCCCTGCCAGTCTACCAGGGTCGTTGTCAGGATCATGAAAGATACTTGATGTAAAAGGGCTATGAAGAAGAGCAAGTGCTTATGCAGATACAATTTGATACCAGTATAATTTGATACCCATATAGTTGAGAGTGCTCCTGGAAACTCCACCCCAGGCAAAACATCTTTGGTTTAAAGACTGGAGTCAACTGAGGCTGATTTGGGTGCTCTCCAGGAGAAGATCCCTCTTCCTCTCATCAGAGGTCTTTGGGTGCCCATCAGGCCACAACCTCCAGTTAGATCTGGGGTACAGTTGGCCCTTGGGCAGATTCCAGGCTCCCTGGCATGGAGTGCTCTCTTTGGCTTTGACCCTGCATCTCCAGTGACTGAGTTTTTTTTTTGAGCTAGGGATGGGTCGGGAGGGGTGCTGCAGTGGGGTGTGATACTCTTGGTAAAATAGAAATGGGCCAGCCTGGATCTCTGCAGAGCACAAGTCTAAATATGAAAATGGATTCTGCCTCCTTGTCCATGCCTTGAGATACCAGGCTGGGGGCCAAACCAGAAACCAGACAAAAATTTACCCCTTTCTTCCATTCTTATTGCTTTTGCTTTCTGAAATATTATTTCTTTCTTTAAGTGAGATTGTATATGCAACTCTGGCTTCCAAAATTTTTTTTTTGGTCTCTGAGAATTTAGGATGCCAATATCTTTTTTTTTTAATACATATAATGCAACATATTTTGAATAAAATAAAGCATTCAATGAACTTTAATGACATGGCGAATACAAATAATATAGTAAATTTAAATAAAATAATATACAGTAAGATCCAAATATTATTAATCATAATTACTTAACAGACTTAATGGCAATATTTGCTGTCAGTAGCATTTTTGTCTTTTCTGTATCTTCTCTTTGGTGTATACAGTTGATTCTTACTATTTGCACTAGTAATGTTCTGTAAAGTCATCATAAACCCTGAATTAGTGAACACTGAATCATTGCTCCTAGGGGAAATACAGAGTTAGGTTCCTGTGAGCCTCTGGTCACACCATTTTCATCAAGCCATCAATATACAACCTTGCTTATGTGTGTTTATGTTTAAAGATACCTTATTTAATATATATAGTTGATTTATGAAGAATGCCTACTTCTTTTAAAAATGAAGAAAGGGACAGAAGAAAACCCTTGAAGATGTTTTGGGAGTCCAGGCTTCTTTTAAAGGTTGAATTGTTTTAGAATGCGATTCAAAGGCCTTTGGATTTAGCCTACTCTTTTAGGCTTCCTCTCCAACTAATTCCTCATCTGCCCAGTGAACAGTCAGCCTGGATTTCTTATCATGTGGGTTAATCTACGTGCTTTTGCTCGTAATTCCTCCCCCTGAAATGCCCTCTCATTTTTACCTTGCCTCCTTGTATACATTCTCTTCCCGCCTGCCAACCCTGTGGGCAACTCTTACATTGCCTTTGAGGAAGTCTCCAAACCAAAGCAGGCCTTCTTAGGGACCCCTCCCCACCCTACCCCATTGAGTACAACTATGCTCTCCCTCTACCATATCCCTTCAACACTGCAGGTAGATCTTCAGTTTAACCCTGCAGTTGTACCATTTTATTCATCTTTGTATTCCTCAGAGTTTCTTATACATAGTCAGCACTTAATATCCACGGAATGCAGAATGAAAGCAGCCAGGGATAGAGAAAAGCAATGGCCTGGGAATAAAGAGACTGTTTCCCACTTCTCCATCGAGAGCTAAACGAGGCATATTAGAAAGGGCTTTGTTAACTGAATATGCCACGCACCTTCAAAGCCATTCTTTTTTTAGGATCGGTTGTGTTTATGGCCTTCCTGCTGCTTGCCTTGAATTCCTACTTGTGTCTTCTAAAGAAAGATCTCAATCAACCAACTAGTGATTTGAGAACAAATCAGTGCCAGTTGTGCTCTGTTATCTCCAAATAGAACTGGATCTTCTCTGAGATTCAGAGGATTTTATTTCTGGCCATGTCCTCATGTATTTCTATTTCCATGTTCTAACCTAATACCAGGCTCAGTTAGCAAGTCAGAGTGAAGACAGCCTGGTCTGTGAAATCCAATCCTGACCAGCTACATCTCTAGCTACATCCCTAGACTGGAACCCTCCTCCTGATGGCTACCCTATTAGCGCCTCAGCCTGCTGCATGTCCTCATCTCCTCAGCTGTATTTTCTATGGTCACAAAGTCAAGGGACAGCAATGCCAGCAAATCTCTGAAGCTTTATGTGCCTAATTAACTCACATAGCCACAGACAGGAGCCTGCACTATTTATGGCACCGAGAAGTGAGAAAATGTCCCCTACCCTGGGTATCAGGTAACTAACGCAGTTCTGCCAAAGTTTGGTTGTGAAACACGAAGCCTCTGAAACCCGTTGGTGTTAAGTGCACACCAAATATTCAATCCAGACATGTCGTGCTTGAGCTATTCTGGGGCTCATAAACCTTTCATCAGAATCAGAGGTGAAATATTTGGCCTTATTTGTAAGTCCCATATTTCTAAAGACCTTGGGGACTCATTTAGTAATTCCCAGCAGAAAGGTCACAAGGTTGGTTTTCAGGGATCCTGGTTTAGTGGAACTGATGACTTCAAGCTAGAGATACTTTCATGATTTCCCAGGAATCAGCACCTCGCCCCTCCTGCATGTTGTCCACTCTGTCCCTTTCCCTCTCCCTAACCACCCCTCCCCCCAAGCCCCCTAAACACAGCACTGTTGTATAGGGCTGCTCAGAGCCCTTGCATTTTCTGTCCAAAACACTGAAACCTTTATTTAATAGTAATATTAAAGAAGGCTACTCCTTTTTAAGGCAAACTATATTACAAAAGGCTTTAAAAGTTGCAGTTTCATTGGCAAAGGAAAGGTTACTTAATTTCATAGAAGCCTGAACCTAAGTGTGAGGGAGTCCTTGGAGATCATCTAGTCCACCCTTAGTTCTCCAGGTGAGTGGACTGAGATTCACAGAGGAGAGGTGACCAGCCCAAGAGCTCATGGCTGGGTTGTGGCAGATCTGTGCTCTATTACATACCAGCTCTTGGGCCTCAGGCAAGTTACCTAACTGCTTAGGGTCTCAGTTTCCTCATAGAGGTTCTGAGGATTGAGTGAGAGAATTTACCCAAAGCAATTAGCGCAGGCCCTGGCACAGAGTAAACGTTAGCTGTCAGTGTTACCGTTACTGCTATTATTTCCCAGATCATGTATTTCTAAGTTTCACTTTCACCTAGTTCTGTATTTATGTGACCAGCAGGACACGCAAATCTGGGCCTCGGAAATTGCCTGTTAATGGGATGCTGAGAAGTTGTTTTAGAGAATGTAATTATCCTCCTTTCTGGAATATTCAAAGCCTCCAGAGCTTCAGAAATCTCACGAACAAAATATCACAACAGGCCACTCCTAGATTCCTATTATTCCATAAGCTAAGAGCTGAATTTTTAAAAGAAATGTGAAAATGTTTCCCTCATAAACAAGCTGCATACTTAAAGTCACTGAAAAGCCATTTTGATGCTCCATTTCTCCAGGAGGAGTTTATTTCTCACTTGATGATTGTGAGAGATGTTTGAACAACCTGGGCCCGTTATCTGTAAGTATTATCTTCTCATTTGCTGATTTTGCTGCCTGGAATGTCCTCAAACAGCCCCCCTTGAAGATGGTGACACTAAATCAGGTCTCTGGGGGAGTCTGAGCTTCCTCTTGGGGAAGATTACCCGCCAACACACCTGCCCTCTGGGGTCCTGTCTTAGAAAGTGTGCTGTGGCCCCCTCCTCCAGCAAAGCGGTGGACAGGAAGGCACTGGTGGTTTAGCCCATAGCTGACTAACAATAGCCAACGTTTCTTGACCACATATTATGTGCCAGTCTTTGCTTTAAGGATTTTACATTTTCTTCTCAAATCTACATAGCAGTCCTATGAATTAGATACTTTTACCAGTTGCATTTTGCAGATGGAGAAATTGAGGCACCAGGAGTTAAATAACTTTCCAAAAGTGACATAGTACCTTCCCAAGTGTCCAAGCCAGGATCTGACTCCCAGAGCATGTGCCTTGCAGTGCACTGTCCCATTCATAGTCTCATCTGCTGCCGGGCAAATCAACCGGGTGTTCATCCAAAACAAGGTTCAAATGTGTTAACGTTCCTTCCTGCCCAACCTCACAGATCCTGGTTGAGACTGGATTGTAGACAACTTTAGAGACACAGTTAACCCTCAACTCCTACCTCCCTACAATCTATTTCCTCACTGCCCCCCTCACCTTAGGTAGCTACTGTCATGGGAAGGCTGGGATATATTTTTCTCCAGTGTTTCTGTGCTTTAACAACAAATATATGTACCTATACATAACACATAAAATTATTTTGGGTCTTTGTTTTATGATACCTAAGTGGTATTATACTCAATATGTTGTTTTACAACTTTAAAAAAATTAACGTTACATTTCTGAATTTTATTCACATTGATATATGTAAATCTAGTTCATTCATCTAACTGCTACACAGTATTTCAATATATAATTATACTATGGGTTATTTTTTCATTTCTCTTAATGGTAAACAATACTGCTATGACCATTTGTTCACATCTCCTTGGATACATAGGTGAGAATTCCTTTATAAGTTCTGGACTTACTAACCCTACTTAATATTGCCTAATTGCTCTTCAAAATGAGTGTGCCAGTTTTTACTTCCAGGAGAGAAGAATAAGAACTTGTATTTCCTCCAATCCTTGCCAATAGTTGGTAGTCTCAGACTTTAAAACTTTGTGTTCGACTGTTATATATAGAGCTTTTCTCTTCATCCGATTTACAGCCATTTTTTTAGTTTATAATTTAAAAAATTATTTTTATAAAAATAGTACTGTATGTGTATATGATACAAACATTCAGAGCAGAAAAGCATATACAATGAAAAATAAGTCCACTCCCATTTCTAACTCCATCTCTCAGTTTTCCTTCCAGAGGGGAAGGAAACTATTTCTTGTGTATCCTTCCAGAGTAGTCCACACATTTACAAACACAGGCGCATGGTGTTTGTATGTGTGTACACGCATACATACGTATATATGCAAATATTGTAAACATACACATAATTGTCCTGTCTGTGCTCTCTGTACATTGGTTTTTCTGCTTAACAGAAGATCTTGGAGATTGTTTCAATTCAGTATTATTAGCATTAGCTTCATTTTAAAAATAGCAGATTAAAAAAACCTATTTTCCATGTATTTATGTCTTTGTATAAAAACAGAACACTTCCTTATCCAGCCTTATGCCTAACCTAGACACTTATTTTTAATACTCCCACTTTGAAATACTCCACAGTAAGATGCTTCTGACCTACGTTTCTAGCCAGGCCCTTCTAGCCAAAGCCAGACAGTTATCCAGATAATTTAGAGAGAAAGTTCTTACCCAGGTAATTGTTATAAAAACAAATATTGGTAATGCCAATGAGAGAGGAAATATCTGAGAAGTTTATTGTTTTGTTGGCACACAGAGAATGCCAAAGAATTATTTTGATGTTAATATTTGCTGTTATTGAGTTCTTAAAATTGCCAGATCTCACATTTTACATAAATTATATCCTCTCAGCATTTCTATGAGATTAATATTATCATCACCCCTATTTTATAGCTATTGAAATTGAGGCTTATGGCATTTCAATAACTGGTCTACGGTCTCAAAGCTAGTAAAAATGAGTAGAGACAGGATTCAAACCCAGGTTGACGTGACACCAAAGCCTGTTTTCTAACAACTACCATAATGCCTCCACATACACGGATATGATTTAGTGTATTTAATGATTACAAGAGGATATGTTTTCGTGTCCATTAAATATTTTAATACCACTCTAGCTTCCAATTTTGTTATTCACTGCTCCCCTTAACCTGACTGATATTCTAGTTAAATTGAACCAGTCGTTCTTACCTAAATATGCTTTCCTGTAGGATTATATGCTTTGGCTCTAGGAATGCTGAGAGAAGTCGTTATGACAGCCTGTTCTGTTTTGCAACAGTTCAGTTCAACAAACCTATAAAGAGCAACTACTAGGTAGCAACTAAAGAGAGAACAGTAACAAGGAGACTGGAAGTGATGGGAAATTCCAGGATGTGGCTGTGTGTCTAGTCTCTGTTCCTTGGCTGAGTCTGTGTGTTGGCTGGAAGGGCTCCCCTCTTCACTGTACCCTCTGCAGGACACCCCAGCATCTCTTTCTCTTTGAAAGAGGAAGAAAACCACTTACTTCTCCATTGTTTTTATTTGCTTCCATCTTCCGCATTTCTCTTCAACCTCCTTAACCCAAGGTAGTATTCTCATTTTGAATTTTTCTCCATCCTCATCTAAAAACAGACTATAGCCCTAAGAAGTTGTCGCTTCTGCACTCTTTGTGAAGGTTCGTGCACTCTCTGTGTGTTTTGCAGTGGGGCTGGTGATGGGGAAGTGGGGGGATGAAGGAAAGAACTAATGCAGCTCTGTAGGATAATACAAAGCATGAACACTGTTGTCAAGAGGTAACCTTGTGAGTATGAGACTGTTGGGGGAAAAAGTGCTCTTTATTCTTAAGGATTTGGCAGGCACTGTGACTGAGAGTTAATCTGTGCTGTGAGGAGCTGTGTGAGCATGTGATTCAGCTGGAGCTTGCTGAACAATCTTCCGATAGAAGCAGGACAGCTCATTTCTCTTATAGCCACACTGGCCTTTGTTAATTGAATTTACCTGGCATTCTCCTTTCTCAGGGCCTTTGCTTTAGCTCAAGGTTTCTGAACAGTGGTACTTATTGACATTTGGGCTGGATAATTCTTACCCCCGCTCCCCAGGGGCATGCAAGTTTTATATATATATATATATTTAATATATATTATATATATATATTTAACACCTTTATTTTGTTACGATTCCTGCACAGTAAACTACACATATTTCAGTTGTACAATTTGATGAATTTTCATAGATGTATACACCAATGAAACCACCACCACAATCAAGATAGCTAACATTTCCATCACTCCCCAAGGAGTGCAAATTTCGATTTCCCAATTTATCTCTTCCCACCACCTTTACCCCCTGGGAATCATAGTTTGTTTTCTATGTCTATGAGTATGTTTCTGTTTTGTAGATAAATTCCTTTGCATCCTTTTTTTTTTTAGATTCTAGATATAAGTGATATCATATGGTATTTTTCTTTCTCCTGGCTTACTTCACTTAGAATGACAATCTCCAAGTCCATCCATGTTGCTGCAAATGGCATTATTTCATTATTTTTTATGGCTGAGTAGTATTCTATTATATATATATATATATGTGTGTGTGTGTGTATACACACACCACATCTTCTTTATCTATTTATCTGTTGATGGACATCTGGGTTGCTTCCATGTCTTGGCTGTTGTAAATAGTGCTGCTCTGAACATTGGGGTGCATGAATCTTTTTGAACTATATTTTCCTCCAGATGTATGTCCAGGAATGGGATTGCTGGATCATATGGTAAGTTTATTAAGGAACCTCCATGCTGTCCTCCATAGTGGCTGCACTAATTTACATTCCCACCAACAGTGTAGGAGGTTTCCTTTTTCTCCACACCCTCCCCTGGGCTGGATAATTCTTGATTGTTGGGCACTCTCCTCTTCTTTATAAGATATTCGGCACCATCCCTAGGCTATACCCACTTGATGCCAGTAGCATCCCCCACTCCCAAGTCACAACAATCAAACATGTCTCCAGACATTGCTAAGTGGCCCTAGAGAGGGGGCAAAATTGCTCTCAGTTAAGAGCCACTGCTGTAGCTGTTCCCTCTGCCTGGCACACTCTTCTCCCAAAGGGCCATATTCCTATCCCCTCACCCCTCTCAAATCTCAGTGCAGATGGTATCCCTTTGAGGCTACTCTGGCCACCTTATTTAATAATGCAAACTGTCCGTCTCCTAACTGCCTTGTATCCCTTACCCTCCTCTGCTTTTTAATTTTCATGACTGTCTAATGTACTTATTTTTATGTGTTTATATTTGTTCTCTCTCATTAGAATGTAAGCTTCTTGAGGAAGCAGTTTTGTTCCCTGTTACTTCCAAGCACCTAAAGCAATTCCTTATATATGATTTAAAAAATGCATATACAAAGATCTATAGCTCTCACTTCTGTCCTCTGTGCTTCTAGTCCTCTACCCCAAAACCAAGTAACTATTTTTTTTCTAGTTACTAGGATATCCTTCTTGAGTTTCTTTATGCAAAATCAAGCAAGTAGGAATATATATTTCTTACCTAGGCTTTTATTTTGTTTTATTTTTACCAAAAGTAGGCATGCATATGACCCTGTTCAGCACCTTCTCTTTCTCATTTAACCATATAATATTTTTTTTGGAGGTACGATGACTTACTTACTTACTTACTAATTTATTTATTTATTTATTTATTTATTTATTTATTTATTTATCTATTTATTTATTTCAGGGTACATGTGGGTTTATTTATTTTTATTTTTTCTAAACATTTTTTATTGAGTTATAGTCATTTTACAATGTTGTATCAAATTCCAGTGTAGAGCACAATTTTTCAGTTATACATGAACATACATGTATTTAACCATATAGTATTTTGAATTAGTATTTTTGAAAATAGTATTTTTGTCTAAGAAGATTTTTCTTTCCTGTTTGAACTTTTCCTCTTGGTGCTTAAAATTTGGAGCTCCACAGTCCAGTAAATACTGGCCTGTCTTCCCCATCTTTTAACATGGAAAAATTTGATTTGCCCTTTTAACTTGAATTCAGATTTCAACCAGATCCTAGCCAGGTCTCAGCCAGTCAGAGGTCTGTCTGCCTTATTCCCTGCATGAGAGCTACTCATTGACTCAAGTCCATATGTCATTTGATTATTTTGGATTACGTGACAAGCTTTTTTTAAATATAAATTAAATTGGTTCCCTCTAGGACAGTGCCAAGCATTGGTCCTTCTTGGAACTCAGCCAGCCTGTGAGTGGGGATGCAGACAGTGTTGATCTGGACCTTTGGGCAAGAATCCCCCAGGGCGTCCTAGGCAGCGTTCCCAGCAGTGGCTGCAGGAGGGGACCTGGGCATGAGGAGTACCTTATGCAGCTTCTGCTGCACTGGAGGTGACCTAGACATTCATTTAGAACTGGCTCTGCTAGATTTCAATGCAGAGGGAGAATGGCTCCCTTTGCCCCATTTATACATATGATGGGCCTCCAGCAACCCTGAAAAGCAGAAACTGGGAGGCCCAGAGAGACTCCTAAATTGCCTTGGTCTAAATGTTCACAAGGCCCAGGAAGAAAAATCTGGCCTGGTGCCAATGGTGTGACTCTGTGATGGGCACTTCATCCCGTGGAAGCAAATGAATAGTGTGTGTTTTGAAATTAAGCACTTAGCGATTATTACATTCGAGGTCTTAAAACATTTAGCTCTCAACTTATCAGGCCTCGATGTATGACATTTCATGTTAGCCAAAACGGCTGTATTTTTTAAAGACCTGAGAGATAAAATACATACCAACTTTTGAAACTGTAAACAAAGAATTAGAATGACAGATCACTACTGGTTAAAAGAAACTATTATCTTGGATGTACATACAAGATTCTCTTCTCATTTAGGAGGGACAGGCTCAGGTCACGATAATGAAACAGTGGTTTTTCTCTCCTTAGTCCAGGAAGGTTAGCAAAAAGTTGCAGCAGGCAAAAAGAACAGCTGGATCATGCATCTTTCAAATGGGAAAAACTTGTGCCCTTAATCATGGATGAACCCGTGAGGAAATACTTTAGCAAAGACTGAACTCATCCATCCTTTCACAGAATATGCAATCTAATCAGCACTCCGAGAGAAGCAGAGGGGAAGGATTAGAAATAATAGTCTGTGTTTATTTTTGTCTGGGATCTATGGAAATGTAGGTTTATGACTTGACTTGGGCTCTCATAGTTAAAATAGATGGTGCATATAATAGCACTTGCTGCCAGGCCTGGGCTGGGTCTCACTGGGTTTCACAAGCTAAGCGGTAGACCATGGGCTCTCTAGAGCTGCAGACAATTGTCTTTCTTGTCTACAGATAGGAACACCTTGCACTAAGCCTCCAGTGGAGTTCCTGACTGCACAGTGGCCAGCTACAGCCAATGCCCTGCCATCTCCTACCCTCCACCTTCACTGTCACTGACTCCCACAACAAAGTCAGAGTCAGGTCTCTGATAACCACATTTAGTTATGGTTTGCTGGCAAGGGAGATATCCAATAGTTTAGGTATTCTTTCACTATTTTATTTTTAATATACATTCTAATATAGTTTATTTCTAGCTTGAAAACAATATTCTAGTCCTTTTTTGCAATTTGATCTCAGCTTCTTCTTCCTCTTCCTCCTCCTCCTTTCCTTCTCCTTCTTCCTCTTCCCCTTCTTCCTCTTCCCTTCCTTCTTCTCCTCCTCCTTCTCCTTCTTTTCTTTTCTTTCTTTTTCTTTTTTTTTGATCTTTTTGTGGGGAGTGGTAATTAGGTTTATTTATTTATTTTTAATGGAGGTACAGGGTTTGAACCCAGGATCTTGTGCATGCTGAGTGTGTGCTCTACCACTGAGCTATACCCTCCTCCCTGATCTCAGCTTTTTGACTTGCAGTGTATTTGGGGGGAGGAGTCAAGGTACTCCATTAAAAAAACAGCATTATTGAGATATAATTCATAAATCATATAGTTCACTCATTTAAAGTATACAATTCAATGGGTTTTAGTATATTCACAAAGTTGTGCAACCACCACCAAAATGTAACTTTAGAACAGGTTCATCACTCCAAAAAGAAATACCATGATCATTAGCAGTTACCCCCCATTTCCCTCACCCACCCCTGTGACTGGCAACCAGTCTACTTTCTGTCTCTGTAGATTTGCCAATTCTGGCCATTTCATATATATGGTCTTTTGTGACCAGCTTCTTTCACTTGGTCCATTCATGTTGTAGCATGTGTCACTAGTCCATTACTTTTTATTACTAAGTAATATTCCATTGCATAGATATACCACATGTTATTCATCCATTCATCAGTTGATGGGTACTTGGGTTGTTTCCACTTTTGACTACTGTGAATACTGTTGCAATGATCATTCATGTACAAGTTTTTATGTGGATATGTGTTTCCATTTCTTTTGAGTATATACCTGTGAGTGGAATTGCTGATTATATGGCAACTTTACTGGTCTCTGCTTCTTCATAGAGTGATATTTCTGTAGCCAGGGGTCTGTCAGTATTTGGGTAAAGAGCACATCTTTGAAATAGGTCATATCTGTATTTGCAAATGCAAATTGCCTCTCAGGCAATTGGAAAATGTTCTCTTGCAATCTAAGAGTTTCTTCCTTTCCCTTTCTTCCTCCCTCCCTCTTCACCCCGATTCCCAATTGTTTTATTTTCTCATCAGTGTTTATTGAGCCAGGTTACCAGTACTGAAGCATTACAATAAGAATAAAACCAAATAAACAGTTATAAGGCACCATGGAACGCAGAAATGCACAGTGGGCCATGTTGGCCTATGCCTCATCTGTATTATCTTGGTGATAAAACTTGCATTTTAATTAATTAATTAGTTTATTTTTATTGATGTGTAGTCAGTTTACCATGTTGTATCAATTTCTGGTGTACAGCATAGTGTTTCAGTCATACATATACATACATATATTCCTTTTCACATTCTTTTTCATTACAGGTTACTATGAGATATTGAATATAGTTCCCTGTGTTATACAATGGAAACTTGTTGTTTATCTATTTTATATATAGTAGTTAGTATCTGCAAATCTCAAACTCCCAATTTATCCCTTCCTACCCCTTTTCGTCTCTGGTAACTGTAAGTTTGTTTTCTATGTCTGTGAGTCTGTTTCTGTTTTGTAAATAAGTTCATTTGTGTCTTTTTGTTTTTTTAAGATTCCAGAGATAAGTGATATCATATGGTATTTTTCTTTCTCTTTCTGGCTTACCTCACTTAGAGTGACAATCTCCAAGTCCATCCATGTTGCTGCAAATGGCATTATTTTATTCTTTTTTATGGCTGAGTAGTATTCCATTGTATAAATGTACAACTTCTCATCCGTCAGTGGACATTTAGGTTGTTTCCATGTCTTAACTATTGTAAATAGTGCTACTATGAATATTGGAGTGTATGTGTCTTTTCAAATTATAGTTCCCTCCAGATATATGCCCAGGAGTGGGATTGCTGGATCATATAGTAAAATTTACATTTTAAACATACACTCAACTTTGTTTTGCTAACAAAGTCCAAAAACTAGCAATATCTTTATACACCTTCTGAACAATACAAGTAACTAGGCATGCTTAAATTTCCTTCTACACTCCTCCTTGCTTCAATTTTCTATGTATTAATCGAGTATTTTATTTCTCCCTTGTTATTATATTTTAAGTCAATATTTATTTAGATTTTCTAACATATACAACTGGTATCTTTACTCATTATTGCTCCTGGCTACCCATTCCTTTCTTCTGGATTCACTTCCTTTTTCTCTGAAATGTACTCATTAGTAATTCTTTCTGACAGGATCTGGCCATGTTTTACTTCTATTCCTGAATAACTGCTTATTTGGTCTATTAGGCAGAATACATCACACTCTCTAGTTGCTGTCTCAAGTTTCAGATTAGTCTGCACAGTGGTCAACTGTGCCCAATATCTTTGCCTTTTCCTTTTCACTACCTTCATTATTAAATCTCTGTGGCTTAACCCAATTAAAATGAAATTCTCACTCATGCCACAGTCTAATATGGGTCAGGTCTATCTCTTGAGTGGTTTCCTCTAACCAGTGACTCAGGGATCCTTGCTCCTTCTGTTTTATGGTTCTGCCATACTTGAGTCTTTGCCAGGGAGAGCTTGGGCTATTGAGCATGGTTATTTGTTTTTGTTTTTTATTTTTCCAGACAAACCTAGAAGTGGTGCACATCACCTTTATTACATCATGTTGGTCAGAAGTCAAATTGCTAGGCCCCAAGGAAAGTGGGAAATGTAGCCATCCTATGTGTCCAGGAGGAAATGAAGGTTTAATGAATCCACGGTACAGTCTCTGCCACATCAGGACATAGAATTCTTGGTTACCAGTTATTTTTCCTTAGCACTTTAAAGATTTTATTCCATTTTCTTTGGCATTTTTTTTTATTGAGTTATAGTCATTTTACAGTATTGTGTCAAATTCCAGTGTAGAGCACAACTTTTCAGTTATACATGAACATACATATATTCATTGTCACATTTTTTTTTTTGCTGTGAGCTACTGCAAGATCTTGTATATATTTCCCTGTGCTATACAGTATAATCTTGTTTATCTATTCTATATATGCCTGTCAGTATCTACAAATTTTGAAATCCCAGTCTGTCCCTTCCCACCCCCTGCCCCCTTTCTTTTGGCATCTTTTGTTGTGAATAAGAAATCCATGGTCAGTCTGATTTTTTTTGTTGTTGTTGATAATCTATCTTCTCTCTCTGGCATTATTTAAGATTTTTCCTCTTGTTCTTGATGGTCTGCAGTTTTATTTGCAATGAACTTTTTAAAGATTTGTTTTTATTTATCTGAATTAGAAATCATCGTCCTCTTTCTATCTGAGGAAACTTTTAAAAAATAACCTGGAAAACTCTGAATCAGGATATCTTTGAATATTGACTGTCTGCTATTATCTGGTCCTTCTGGAAATTTTCAATCTATTTTCCAGATCTCTTAACTTCTCTTTCATGTATTCCATATCATTAGCTCTTTGTCTTATGTTCTGAGTGATTGACTAGATTTACGTTTTAATTATACAATTCTCTTTTTAGCTATTTTTAATATTTCTGTTGAGTTTTTTTATTTCAGTGGTAATATTTTTTCTGTGATACCTGCTTGTTGTCCTCTTGCTTTTTTCCCTAAATTATCCTGTTCTCATATTGTTGTTTTATGAACTATATTCCTTCATCCTGTCGAACATTTTAAACATTTATTTTGATGGTCCTTCAGATTCATTTTCAGATTAAAATTGCTCTACTATCTGTAATTTGTTGGATATGAACTCTCTTAGGTATGGGCTAGCTTCTTTGAATGTCTTTTTCCATGGGAGTCAAATGCATGCTTTAGAGTTGTTTTGTAGCTTTCTTGGCTTAAGCCCTATAGAGTTCATCAGTTCCGAACCCGTTTTATGTTACTTTTTGGCTTGGGATCCTTTATGGAAAAGATAGTATACAATTTGGCTCCTACTCTCAGAAACGCTTGGAGTTTCTGGTTTCTTAAGAGTGAGTGACCTAGCTACACTTCCTAATTAGAGGAAACTTGGTTAGCTAGAGGAAGCAGAACATTAGAATGTGTTCTAGGGTCATGCTGCCTGAGTACAAGTTCTGACTATCAATTAGCAGTTATGTGACTTCATTAAAGTTATTTAATTTCTCTGAGCCCATGTTTCCTAATTGGAGATGATAATGATACTACTTCTTAACTCATAGATGTTAACTAACCATAATTAGCTATGATTTCTAGCTGCAGATCAAGGACAAAGGAAGATTGGTTTGTACCAAGTATTCTAAAACAAGGAGACCCTACAGTCCTGCAGGAAGACCTATTGGATAAGTTGATCAAGAGAAATATCTGTAAAAATTGGAGACATACTCTCCAGTTGTCAGCATCAGACAAATGTCAAGGGTGAAAAGTAGGGACACTTAAGACATGGCCGTTTCTCCATCTATGCTCCTACTACCCCTTGCCGCTTGCCCTTCAGTCAACAAGGCTCTCTCAGGAACCATATTTGTCAATGGTAGCAGCATCCAAAGTATCAATTTTCATGATGACCAGTGCGATCTGCCCAAGGACAGAGAAAAGTCTTATTTCCAGACTTTTAAAACAGTGCTCAGTGAATACTTAATCAATTAAATATAACTTTTGATGATTATTAAGTTGAAAAATATGAGGCAAAATGAAGTCAATCAAACACTCATGATTTGAGCCTTTAAAGTTTTTTTTATTTCATTTGGCTTTATCTCATTGTTAATGCAAACCTTAAAGTGACTTCATTATTTAGGAATCTAAAATTCGCTTTATTTTTTTCCCTTCTATTTTACTTTTCTCCTGTGTTCCTGTCTCCATTTCAACACAACTTCCTCTAAGGCATTATGCCATATTTGTCAATATAGAGGAAGGTTTGGCCAATTTGCCAAAAAGAAGGAGATGAAGAAGAAGGAGAAGGGGAAGAAGACAAAGAAGAGGAAGGGGAAGAAGGAAAAAAGAAAAAAGAAAACACTCTTCCCCCAACGGTAGTTTTATATAAGCATTAGCATATATTTCACATGCTGATAAGGTGCAGTATTGCACTAATCTAGTTGAATTTTTTCTTAGTCATCTGCTATCTGGTCTGTACCCTGAGTTGCCCTTGAATTCCAGTTTAACACAGTGAACCCATCAAACCTTCCCATGAGTTTAAAAATCCAGGTATGAGTTGCTTCAGTCCTACTCAACTTCTCAAAGAAGGCGGAATTCATCCAGGGTCCCATCTTTCTGAGGTGGAATCTAGGAAATATCCAAGCACTTTCTTGTAATACTCTGAGCAAAAGACTCCTGAGCCATTGATCCTGGAGTATTGATACAAATACTCCACACCACCCCATGGTATGAAGAAAGCAAAAGTCTGATAAATTAAACCCCAACTTTCAAGGCTTTGAAACGGGCTGTGGAAATAATTTTCTTTCTTATTTTAATGCTTCCTAACCCTGATCATAATCATAAATAATGCTTACTTCATGTCTAATGGAGCTAACATCATGTATGATGGCAGTTTATTTGAGGAGGCATAAAAACAGAGCAAGAAATCGTTACCAAGAATGCAAAGCAAATCTGAAAAATCAGCAAAGTTTAAAATGAAATGTTCCTAGTTGATTTCATGTGCTGCTTGCCTAATGATACTGTAACATGATTATAACTCAATCTGGAGCTCTTTTTCAACTCTCTGTATGGTACTGCGTGGCTTGGGTGATTCCTCTGTGTACACCAGGTCATGTCTGCAGCTCAGGAAGCTCTTGCTTCTGGGCGTGTAATGGGCACCTACTGTTTTTGTCTGCCCAACATCCATTTCCCTCTTTTCTAGCAACCAGATTCTCTTTTTGGAATTCCTCTCTCCTGTATTGTGTTCCATTTTGGAGGGACTGCCCTGCCATTCCCTGATTAGGTGACAGTCACATGACCCAAGCCTGGCCAATCAGATGCTTTCTCGGGAATCTGAATCTTGAATGGAGCCTATAAGACAGTTACTGATATAACGGCAGTTAATGATTCCTCCAGACAGATGCACCCTGAGGAAACTATCCTCAGAGCCTGGAGCTGCTCTAGTCCTAGCCTTTCAGCTTTTTCTAGATTTGTCCTTTAAATTCTCTTATCTTCTGTTAACTTTGTCAATTAACTTCTGTTGCTTTTAACAAAAACACAGACTGATACACAGCTACCACGAGGCTCTTGGTGTGGCAGTACATGCTCTCACCCACCAAACCCTCCTTTAGAAGGAAAGGTCACGTTTATACCTTCTTAGAGTAGAACATCTCTCACTAAGCACCCACCCGTGTTTCAGGCAGCACAGTGTACTGGGAAGTTCGACTCTGGAGTCAAACTGCCAGTGTTAAAGTCCGGCTTTGTATCTTAACTAAACCTCAGTTTCCTTATCTGTTAAAAAAGAAGGGTAGCATCTACTTTATAGGGTAGTTGAGAAAGTTAAATAAGATCATTCACATGAAATGTTTAACCTGGTGCCTGGTACATAATAGATCCTGGACAACATTAACTATGAGGACATAAGCTTAAATATACTTCCTTACATTTCCTTTTATTTAGTCTGTGTGGCATTTCTCTTGGGATAACAGGATTAGGCAAATGTGATGTCCCTCAGATACAGCAGGGTGATCCATTATCAGTTAAACATGTGTTTATTTAGCAAGCAGTGATTATAAGAGCCTTGAGTCAGGGACTTTGTTGAAATAGAGTTCTTTATATCTAATTACTATCTGTTACATTCTCTCTCTCTCTTTATATCAGCTCTTCGGGTTCCTCTTTCTTCCTTGACTCTATGGTCAAATCTTGCATTTGAACAGCACCTCTAATTCAAAAATAGTTATTGAGGGCCAGGTCCTGAACATAAAGATGAATTAGAATGCTTTCTGTCCTCAAGACCTAATGCTCTCCCTCATCTCAATTTCTGTTGCTTTCCCTGACATTCAGGCTCTTGCGAATTCTTACCCAAATGGTTGAAAGGACTTCCTAACTGATCTTTTGACTCTCATCCCTTCTCTTCCTCCCACTCCTCAAATCTCTCTGCGAAATTAATCTTCCTAAAATTCAGCTCTGACTACATATATCAGCAAAACCCCTTATTGCTCCTCCTTACCAACCAGATAAGGCCAACAGTCTCCTTTTTAGTGTGTGGGGCTCTCTATGATATGGTGACACATTCTCGTCTCTGTCTTCTCCCTTCTGTTGCCCCATTGCCCTGACCATCATCTCTTCCTTTTCAGCAGGATTTGCAATCGCCTCCCCACATGGGTCAAAACTGACCATTCTCTAAGGCCAGGAATAAATGCCACTCATCTGAGACGTTTTTCCTGGTTTCCTAAAACACTCAAAAGCTCTCTCTCCCCGAGTCCCTATAGCACATTGTAACTCTTTTTCAACTTTATAGGACTCCGCCTTGTTTAATAGATGTTGAGGTAAGACTCTCTGAGTATAAGAAAAGAGACTCTGAGATGTACTTCCAAGCAAAGTACTTGGGGACTGGAGAATTGAGCCTTCTCTGGCTAAAGTTTTAAAAAGACATACATATTTCAGAGAAGTTTTTTTTAATGATGTCCTGTCCTGCCTGGAAGTCAGTCAGTGAACTAATGACTGCCAAAGGGTCTGGGTAATTAAAATTCTAGTAAATTTCTTGAACTAGTTTAAATTCCTTTAGACGGCACATGCATTTAGATAAGAAAGGAGAACACTAGCACAGACTCTCATGAGGAAGATTAAGGACGAACATGGAGTTATTTTCACTTTACCAAAGGAAATGGTAACCAGGAGACACTCCTAGAGGATGGGTTGTTTTGAGATTCTCTGTACCTTCTTGGGACTAGGTAAGTTATTTTTCTTTCTTCCGCAGTGATTTGGGTTGTGGGATCCTTACCCAGTTCATTTCTGGTTCTTTGCAGAAACTTTGAGTACATGGGCCACTATCAGGAAACAAATGTGAAAAACGGGAGATACTGTGTTGCCAGCACCTATCACATGTATGTTTAATTTCCATATCAAACCATAAGACAGATGCTACTTTCTCCATTTTTATAGGTGTCAGAATATTAAAGAGGTTTATGGACTTGCCCAGGATTGTACAATAAGTGTTGATGTGGGTGTTCAAACTGAGGTCGCACTCTTCCTGGTTCCATTCAAATCTTCCCACTACCCCTTCCTTGTTATCTGTTCTCTCTCTCTCTTTTTTTTTTTTTTTTAACTTTCTCTCCCATATGGCCCTAGAACTACTCTGTTGCCTCAACTCCCCACTGACCTTTCCACTGCCATATCAATCTAAGACCTGTCTTTGACTCTCCACCAGAATCAAAGGAAGCTTTTCCTGTGTCTGTTCCTTCAGGGCTAGGTTACAAGCCTTCTCAGAGATGATTCTGAGCTAAACTATCAGTGATATATCATGATTCAAAGACTAACAAGTTATTCATCTATTATTGTGGATTTATTTATTTCTCCTTTTAGTTCTATCAATTTTGCTTTGTTTATTTTGAAATTTATGTTAAGAGGCACATACAAATTTAGGATTGTTACATCTTTCATATGAATTGACTCTTTTATCATTATAAAATGTTTCTCTTTATCCCTGACAATATTCCATGAAGTCTACTTTGTCTGATAATATAGCCACACCACTTTATTTTGGTTGGCATTTACATGATAATATTTTTTTCTATCCTTTTATTTTCAACTTCTTTGAGTCCTTATATTTAATATATGCCTCCTATAAATAGCATATAGTTGAGTCATTATTTAAAAAAATCAAGTATGATAGTCTCTATCTTTTAATTGGAGTGTTTAGCTCATTGACACTTAATGTAATTATTAATATAGCTGGATTTACGTATCCCATCTTCCTATTTGTTTTCTGTTTGTTTTCATAAAGAACTGTATTTGAATAGGAAACTCATGGATACAAAGCTTTTACCCTTATTTGGTAATATTTTAGACTATCTTAGCAGAGGAAGTAAGGAGTCTTTCTGATACCACTAAAATGTAGCCAAGTAAACATCTGAATTTTTTGCCTGTCAGTAGGAAATGATCTAATTACTTGACACTTAGGCTGTTTGCAGTTTTTACTTCCATAAATGGTAGCTCAGAGATCATCTTCACCTATAGCCATTTACTCTGTTTTGGGCTAATGTAATACAATAGATTTCCAGGAGAAGGATCATTGAGTCAAAGAGTATTAAACATATGTATAGTTAATGATACATATTACTGTATTCTTTTCCAAATGGTACAAACTTACCATGCAACAAGCAGTGCATGAGAGTGCCAGTTTTGCCACACCTTTACCAGTGTTGGATATTTTCACATAATTTAAAATTATTTTATTTACAAATTTAATTATACCATAACTTCTGGGATTATATTTAATATATCTTAAATTTTTAATGTTCTGTGAGAACCTCAGAGCAATAGAGGAAAATACAAAATAATTATGCTGAGAATTCTAAAGAATATTTTTACATAGATTGAAAAATTGTGGAGAAGATCCAAGGAGACTAAAGAGTTCCCTGGTTATATCCTGAGGAACACAATTGCTACTTAATAGATCTCTCTATCCACTCCTTTTCAAAACCTTATGCCAAATCTATATTCTGTTTCATTCTAAGTCATTGTCTCAAAAGGAATATGCAAGATGCAAATTTTGATGCATCTAAGGGACAACTATGTGCCTAGAATAGTGATTGGTGCCCCCTGACTTCATGGGGAAATGAAAATCTTTGCTAACTAAGTACCTTTGTAATAAGGAAACATAATGATTTCTATTATGCGATTGAGTATGAGCATTTTTTTTCAATTATAAACTGCAGTTCTTCTTTGTTATGTGAAAGCAAAACTAATTTCATTTTCAGATCAACAGCTGGGGTTTTGAGTTAATAGATGTGAAATGTTGATATAGTATAAAATGGCACATTAGGCTGCTTGAGTTTGGGAGCATCTTTCTTATCAGACCACATGGCTATGGCCAAGTTGCATGAATCACAGTAGGCTGCTGCTCTGGAGTTTTCTGGATTGTAGAGACCTTCCTGATTGAAACAGGCCTCCTGAAAAATCACAATGGGACTTTGAATAAATGCTTTCATCTCTCAGGCTTATCTCATAAAATTGGTGTGGCTCTGAAATGTGTTTTCTCAAGGGGTATAATGTGTATTTGCTTTTTGCTGGGCAGGCTGAGCCAATAATGATTGCAATCAATAAGAAACTCTTTCATCACTAGAGTTTTATGATAGCGGCTTTAAGGGTCTCCTGACATGAGATGAACTCAGTTAAGTTTTATTGGTAATTTGCCAGCTATACTTCATGAAATCTACTCATAGGGGTTCAGAATTCATTTTCATTTGTAACTATTGAAAGCATCCAAATGTCGTAGGAGACTAAATCAGTTTCCTACCTGGCCAGCATCTGAGAGTGCTAGCCTACACAACCAGCACCCAACTGTCTGTATCAGTTTTCACAGGGACATTGGCTGGCACAGATTTTCTACCCCAGCTTTATTCCTCTCTTTTACCTGTCTTTCCTCTAACTGCCTCCCACCTATCCCTGCACACATACACATTCACATATCCTATCCAACTGCCCCTGGAAGCAGGAGATATTCCAGTTTTGATAGTGTCCTAAGCTCTAGCTGCCCTCATGAAGCTTTAAAGAATCATAAAACATTCCTAAATTATTTTTGAGTTGTAGTGATACCTTAGAGCTATAAGTTCATTTACTCCTTACAATGATATTTTGAGAATATAATAATTCTTTTATAGAGGAGGAAATTGAGGCTCAGTAAAGTTAAGCAACTTGCCAAAGTTCACACCAACTGTGATTTGGTGGTTGAAGGATACTGAATCTAGATTGAACTTGACTTTAAAGCCCATAACTTTGCCAGATACCATTTTGGCTTCCAGGGAGAACTAGGTAACTGAACACTTGCTTTAACCTTGTGTAGACAGGTAAGTAGGTGAAAAATCCATCCTCTATTTGCTCAAATGAAAGGTTGTGTTGATATGATTTATAAATGCACAAAGCACTATAGTAGTATCAGTGGTTATTATTAATATGTGGTGTGGTTATTTGTTATTTGTTTGGAGGTCAACAGAGACTCCTACAAAGGCCCAAGGATCTCCTGACATCCCTTTAGGGCTTCTAGAAATGTCTTTATCCTTACTTCTTTGGGTTGGTGGGTCTGGCCCACCTTGCTTCTTCTACCCTCACCTTCCTTGGCCAGGATTAATTTATCTATTAGGCACAATTGGCACAGTGCTTAGGTTCCATGGTACTTTTAGAGGCCTACAAAAATGTTTTAATTTCTTTAAAATCAGAAGAAAAAAATGGAATAAAATCTAGCTTGGATTATATTCATCTTTATGCTAACTCAGGCATAAAATATAATTTTTAGTACATGCAATATTTTATTTATATAAATATATAAATAAATATAAATATAAATAAATATAAATATATATATAAATATATAAAATAGAAGAAACAGCCCATGAATGCAAAAGTGCCTGGGATCCACGAAAGTCATAATGTGGTGCTGACCTCCCCCTGGCTGGGGCCACTGAAGCGTCCAGGTTGAAGCCTGCACTCGAGGCCGCAGTCCCCACTCTCCAGTGGGGTTTGGGGTTTAGTTTGGTTTCTGTGAGCCAGGGTTGAGTAGCCAGTTATAACCAGTCTCAGTTGGTTTGTGGGCTCTTGTGTGTATCCCTGCTTACCAGGTATGCCCTGAGACTTCTAGCCCAAACTATTTCCTCTGTCTGGAATGCTTTCACTCCTGATCTTTATCTGCTTAACTCCTGCTCAGCCTTTGAGATAGCTTAAATATCACTTCCTTAGAAAGTCTTCCTTGACAACCTCTTCCCAATCTAAATTTTGTACCCTTGGTGTAACCTAGAGCATCCTGATTCACTTGCTACATCCATTGCTGCATTTATTTGTGTGATTCCCACACTGGCTTAAGATCTGTCTTCCTCTGTTACATCTGTGCATTTTCACTGTATGTCTCTGGCACTGAGCACAGTGCCTGATGCTTGCTAGAAACTCGATAAATACTTGATGAGTGAATGAATGATTGGTGAAATGTCTTCATAGCCAATCGAGTCCTGTATCTAGTGGTCCAGGGCAAGCTCTGGGCCATATCTATACAACCCTTCCATGCCTTCCCAGTCCATGCAATGAAGTTCCAAGACATTGAGCTCTAGCTTGCTTGGTCACCTTGTATAGCACCCCAGATACCCTGAGATTGGGGCTCACCCTGTCCCCTAGTCAGAGGTTGGACTGACACTCCCACCTGGACCAGGCAGCCATACTGAAAGTTTGCCCAGTTTACTTCTGTGGTATAGTGTCAGATCTTTGACAAGCATGACTAGCACCCTCCCTGGCCCCTGAGTGTTCAATTCCCATCTGAATTCACCCCTGTGAGCTCTGCTCCCAGACTAGTCTGCTGCAGTGTGGTTTCTGCTTGATCTCGGATTCCTCTTTCTTTTCCATGGCTTTTATGTCTCTATAGGCTTCATGCTGTTGCCCATCCTAGGATAGAACAGAAGTTACTGAAAGCCTCAGCTGAAATGGGAGAAGTTTATACATTAAGCCATTATCAACCATTAACACCAAGTGATTTTCTTTTCTGAATTCTTGCAGTTCAGGTGAAGCTGAGGAAATATGAGAGGCGTGATCAATACTTATAAAATTTTTCATTATGAATCAGTGTATATTCATAGTTGAAATTTTGTAATATAAAAATAAGGGAAAGAAAATAAAAATCATTCAATAAATTTTTGCTCATCTATATTTTCAATTTTTAAGCATTGAATATGTATTATTTTTACACTAAGAAAAAAGTTGTTTTTAATTAGAATTCAGAAAGCTATACTCCAAAATGTTAATAGGTTTTTTTTCCTGGATGGTAGGATTGTGGGTAATTTAAAATTTCTTTTTTGAGCTTTTTTCTTCCTATTTTTTCTTTTCTTTTTTTCCTATTTTTATACAATGATAACTATGTCATTTCTGTGATTGAGGCAAAACAATTTCACAATAAATGTTATTAAAATTAATTCCACCACTCAGAAAAAAGTACTGCCAATATTTTGGTGTATATCATTTAAGTCTTCTTTCCTGTGTCTAGAAAGAGTTTTTAAAAAATGGTTACAGTCATTCTGTATTGAAACCTTATTTTTAAACTTACTTAAAAGATCTTAAGCACCTTTTTACATTGTTAATATTTTTGTCTACAAAATCAGTTTAAAAGACTGCCTAGTATTCCACTGTACAGCTATAATATAGCTTATTTAAACAATTCACTGTTCTTGGATATTTATGTTGTTTCATATTACCACCATTATTAATACTAATGATTGTTTCCTTTGAGCAAATTCCTAGAAGCAGAATTGCTTGATAATTTTTTTACATGCCTGTTTTTAAGGTTTTGTATTTGTATTGGAAATCCAAAGTATAAGGTTCTGTTGGTAGAGTCACGAAAGTGGGAACTTGAAAGAAGTGGGGACCTGAGAGAGAACAGGAGGAAAATAGCATAGTTCTGGAGACCACAAGTCTGGGTTGGGAACAAGGATTGTGGGAACTATGCCAAAGTAAATACAGGTAAAGTCATGACAGACAGGGTGAGGCAAAGATTATGTTCTTACTGTGGATGCCTATACCCATCATCCAAAATCCAGAATTTATTCTTGGCTTTGACTTTTTTGCCCAGACTCTTCACTTGAGCTCTCGTCTTACACTCAGTCTCGTCGCTGTGTTTACATTACTGTTTCACTCTTGCTTAGGGCTGCACTGCAGTTTGTTTAGGTTGAATACCATGCATTGTAGGAGACACCACTCATTGTAGTTTGTGAGTGTGCACCACACAAGTGCATAACTCCTTGCAGTGGCCTTGCCCCTGCCAGTCTCTTTGTTGTGGTTCTGCCCATTTGTTACATAGAAGAGCCCTTGATTCTCAATGTTTTGTCCAGATCCTAGACTAGCTTTTCACATAAACCCCAAATACTGTTCCCATTCACTTAGAAGGTTGATGCTATTAAGAATGTATTAGAGGGAATTTATACTCTGGATGAAAGTTTGGGTAAAACATTTCCCTGAAACTCTAACTATCTAGGTTTCCTACAAGTCTTTTTTTTCATTTACCTTGGGAACCAGCTGGAATCAGAAACATTAAATATAACTGATCTTAAAATACGTACAAGATAGGAAAAAAAAAAAGATCCAAGTACCTGGTGTGCAATCCAACCATCCCCAATACTAAAACTTTATGTTCATCCATAATATTTTCCTCTTAGAATAAAAACATCTGAATGTAATAGTAAAGCAGCAGGGACTTACCAAAGAGTGAAGTTATCACCTGCCTGCAGAAGAGGAGACATTTAAAAGCACTCTGTTCCTTGCGGGCCTCTCTATTTAAAAGTTTCATGATAAATCCATCCCCAGCTAATGCCTAGGGTGATTTAAATATATGGCAGCAGAGTCTCCAGTGGTCAATTGAGGGATAATGAGTTGTAGCACAACCAAAGTGGACAGAAAATCCTCTTAGTTCAAGCTTTTTGTTCTTTCTTTTTGAAGTGATGGACACATTAATTGCAAAGGAAAGGAACAGATGAAGAGGAAAGGGAGGCAGAGCGATTAAGGGAAAAGAATGTGAGACTAGGCTTTTGTGCTTACATCCAAATAAATAACAAGAAGCGTGCTAAAAATTCTCTACAACACACAGCATATTCCATGCTGAATGTCCAGGTGGAACACTTCTAACATCTTCCAGTGTTGTTCATAAACAAAAAATTGTATTTGGCCTAAAGAAATATTTGGGTGTATTTTGGGACAGGTTCAGTGCCTGTCCCATTGCACACACATGTACACTCACAATGATTATGACTTTCCACCTCTCTATACTTTTAAATATATTAGAGGCCTTGAGGTTGGAAATCTTTCTTCCCTTTCCTTTCAGATCTCCCTTCTCCTTCTGTGAGTACAATCACCAATTATAATCAGCTTCAGAACTCATTTCCCTTGAAAACACATTGACAATGACAAAAAATTAATTTTTCACTTGTGAAATTTTATCTATAAGTGATTTTAAACACTCACCTTGTTATATATTTAGGGGTACTTGGCAATAGGCATCCTCAAGAAAAGTAGAGTAGAAGTCTGAAAGCATGAATATTGAGTATTTTACACTAGTTTCTAAACCATAACAAATTCCTCCAAGGCAAAGAGAGTATCTGATTTGTGAAAAAATTATTTCTCTATCGTATATCCTTGGAAACCAAAGAACCAAGAGACCTTATATTCTTAAAAGAAAGACAGAGAGAGAGGGAGAGAGAAGAAGAAAGGGAGGACAAAGGAGGAAAAGTAACAAAATGAATAATCCCTTAAGCATTGGTACATAGTAGGTTCCCAATAAAAGTTTTTTATATTTACCACATTATCTGAATGATTTGAAGATTTTTCTCTTTATCTCTGTTTTTAATTATGACATGCCTTGCCGTTTTCTTTGAGTTTCTTATGCTTAGGTTTTATTGAGCGTCTTGGATCTGTGGATAAAGAAACTCGGAAAAATTTCATCCTCATTCCTGTACATATTTTTTCTGCCCCACTCTCTCCTTCAGGAACTCCAGTCACATGCTTATGAGGCCTCCTGAAATTATCACACAGTTCACAGATGCCCTTTTTCCCCCTCTCTCAGTGTTCCATTTCAAATAGTTTCTATTGCTCTGCCTTTAAGTCCATTAATTCTTTCTTCTGCAATATCTAATCTGCTCTTAATCCCATCCAGTGTACTTTACGTCTCAGACATGGTAGTTTTCATCTCTAGAAACTTGATTTAGATCTTCTTGGCACATGATGTTTTATGCTGTCATTTTTTAAAAAAACTTATTTTGAAATACAGGCAAGTTCAAAGGCAGTTAGGTCCCCTGGAATGAGATCCTTTTGATCCTTCCAGGTCTTGTTTTTAAGCTTTTTTAGATAAGATCAGAGCTTCAGCCTAGGGCTAATTTTACCCACTACTGAGGCAAAACACTTCTGAGTACTCTACCGAATGCCCCATGAATTGTGCGGTTCTCCACTCTGGCTGGCAGGAAGAGGAACAATTCTTGACCCTGAATGATTTCTGGAGGAAGATTATTTCCTCTAATCCAGGTGTTTCTTTTCCCAGCCTCAGGTGGTTTCCTCACCTGCAGGCCCTACTTAAGTACTTAGTGTGAGTACTTGTTCAAGGAAAACCCCTCTGCAAATCTGTGATGTTCCCTGTGCGGTTTTCTTCTCTGGCTCTCTAACCTGTGTACTCTGGCTGCCTTGGCCTCCCTGTATTCCCAGTTCTCCCCAGTGCAGGGAGAGCTTGGGGCTTTTCCTGGGTTTCCCTTCCCTATGCCAGAGCCTGGAATCTCATCAGGTAGTACTGTAGACTGAGGTGATTGCAGGGTTCACCTCATGCAGGGTTAACCATCTTACAGGGATCATTGTTCTTCATCGTCTTATGTCCAATGTCTTGAAAACTATATTTTGCATTTTTGTTTGTTTGTTTCAGGCATTCTTGTTTGTTTATTACCAAATTGTATCTTGGCCAGAGCACAAATCTCAGTAAATTTAATAAATATTTGTTGCATGAATGAATGAACCCTGTATCCTGTCCTGTGGTTGATATTCATTAAAACATTTTTGCTGAAGCATCGCACAGGGAACTATGTTCAATATCTTGTAGTAACTTATGGTTATAAAGGATATGAAAACAAATATATGTATGTTCCTATATGACTGAAGCATTGTGCTGTACACCAGAGATTGATACAACATTGTAAACTGACTATACTTCAATAAAAATGTATTTTAAAAAAAGAACAGCAAGTGCCTGGCTCTGCCATAAATAAATGTAAAAGGCAAATAACAACAACAACAATAAAAAAAAAACCCAAAACATTTTTGCTGATAATTGTTCTGTGCCTTGAAAAGCTAGAACAGGAAAGAACAGTAATTCCTAAGGGCAAGGAAGTTGGAACTATTTGACCTTTTTGTCAGGATACCTTGCTGTAACAGATGACCTAAAACCATTTTATTTTCCTGTTCTTGTGCCCCTCTAATAAAGATGAAAAATCCCAAGGGCCTGATGGGTCCAGCTTGGACCACATGCTGTTCTCTTGGTTGACAGTCCTATTGAAGCTGCTTATTACTTCCCCTTACTATGAGAAGGTAAGGCGCCAAAAGGAAGCAGGGATGCTCTATCCAAACAAAGGAGATGGATTCTGTGCAGCCAAACCAATAAATGTGTCCTGCCATTAGTCATTTGTGAAGAGATTTATTGGATTTTTTTTCAGTACTGAAATCTTATTGGCTTATGAAACCGTGAACTTGCAGGTAAATGACTGTTGATTGCTTTTCATTGTGTTCTAAAGCATTTCTAATGATACAGTTCTCAGATAATTAATGTTTCATCTTACTATCAGGAGAATTTAGACATCTATGCCCTGCTACATACACTTGGCTTCTATTCTGAACTTCTAAAACTGCCCTTACACCTAACATATTTTGGCAGCAGGATGTCTACAAGATAGGACAAGCTAGAGGCCTCTGATCTGGGAACCAGGCCAGGTTGGGGCAGGCAGAGAGCATGATGTGAGGGTAAGAGGTTAGGAGTGGGAAGGTTCAGAAAGAATAGTTGGAAAGGGGTGTGTGTGTGTGTGTGTGTGTGTGGTGTTGGAATCCAGAGAGGATGATTAAGATCTAGGCCTGGGGTGTCTGCGGTATCCAGATCGGCAGACTGACGAAGCACGCATGGGCAGAAACAGAGACTAGGCATACAGCTACAATCCCAACTGAGCTTAAAGGAATAAGCAGAGGACTTACTCTCTAAGTTCTGTAAGATGAGGGAACATAGCACATATCAGGACGCATGGGGAGGCATACACAGCACCTTACTTGCTTGTGACTTTTGAGGTTGGGCTATTTGTTCCCCAGTGCCTGGTGGTTAGAGCACTGATGCTCTGTGGGTTCCTAACAGTTTTAGCATCTGTCATTTCTAAGTAGCTTAGTTGGTCCTTAAATTTTTGCCTGTGGTGGGATATGTGGATGTCATGGTGCTCTTTATGAAATCTCATAAACCTCTGATATGACAAAATATGTAATTTTGTGCTAAATCAGATATCCCCTTATTTGGATTCTTGTACAGACATGTAGTGATATGTGTCAAAGATTTAAGAGGAATTTGAGATTAAAACTCAAAAAATAAGAAAAACTTACGCATTATCTAGGTTTTTGTTCTGTGAAAAATGGAAAAAATCATAATCTTTTCACTTCTCATTAGTGGAATACTTTTATTTAACTTATAAAATACTGGAGTTCTATGAGCAGACATCAAGAACACAGACAGAATGGTGTGTTCCTTTCTCTTAAAAATGACCTTTAAATGGCAATATAATATATTTACATATCATGTTATTAATAGTTAATATATACCCATAGTTTACCCCTTGCACTGTGTGGACCCAGGTATTGCTCAAACCCCCTTTAAGAAAGAACTCGTTGCCCAGTTGCAAGGTGTATGGTCAGCTGACAGCTTCTCGTTGTTAATTCCTTCAGCTCTTCCCTTTTTTGAGCTGAGGTTGCTTCTCAAGGTGGCCCCAGCCAATGACTGAGCAAGACTTTTTACAAAGCCTTAGTCATTTCTACCTACCGTGGAATTCCTCCAATGAGCGAATTTTGCTGTGGAGTTCCCCACGAGCTGGCAGATTCTTTGCCCGCTCTGCCTGATGGTTGGAGATTTCTTCCTGCCAGTCCTGCTTCTCCCCTGTTCCCTCACCATTACTCTCTAATAAATCTTTTGCATCCTCTCCATCTCTGCACCTGCTTCTGATCCAGCTGAGGGACAAGTGCACATATCACAAGTATACAGCTTGATGTACTTTTACAAACTGAACACACTCATACTAGGAATAGAGTCTGTTATGATGCACCTTATGGGTGAATCTAGGTAATTTCTTTGAGATCTGATCTGAGAGCAACAAGCCTTTAGTAGGGTTTAGTAGCAACATTTAATGAAATGTTCTTAGACTATAGAATCTTACTATTTTAGAACTAAAAATGACCTTAGAAATAATCTAAAGTAAGTGCTCCCCCCCCCGCCCCCCGCACACCTTCGCAGATGGGGAAGCTAACACGAAGAATGGGGAAATGACAGATCTGGCTAGACTGGACCATTGTTCTCCAGAGGTTGTCAGTGTATTGACCTCGAATTTACATATCGTCTAGAAGGAAATGACAGACATCCGAAGGTCATCTCATTTACTTCAACATTTGAGGTTATTCTAACTTATTCCAACACGTTTCTCTGTCAGTGTCCACAAACATGCATTCAAAAATTCATCCAACCAAACTGTACTGGATGAACCAGATCTAGGCCCTGCCTTCAGGGTGTGCAGGGTCAGGAGGAGATGACAAACTTCACAACACTGTGTGAGGAGTGTTATAATAGGGGAAGTTACCAAGGGACCCTTAACCCAAACTTGAAGGAGGCTTGGAAGACAGGAGAGGAGGAGGGCACTTCAAGGAACAGGGAGAGCTTGCCGTGTCCAAGTGTTCACACCTGTGAGTCTACAGGGAAGAGCATTTTTAGATTTACTATCAAGAAAGCCAGAAAGGAAAACAGTAGAAAATTGATAACTTGATCTAAGGTGAAGAACACCACTGGGCCCTGGATGGAAAGTCTGGAAACCCAGAGAGTCTTCTTGACTCTGCTGTAACTGGCGGTATGACCTGGGCCTGTCACATAACTTCTCTCAGCCCCAGATTCTTCATCTGAATGATGAGGAGTGAGGGATGATACCCAAAGTTCCTTAGACTCTAGCTTCTAAGGATTCTATGAGTCTAGGTAGCTTTATGCACTTAATGTTTACTACACAAGGAAATGTAATGAATGAGTTTTCAACAGGAGAAATCACGTGGTGTGCCTTTCTCACCTCTCTATTTTCTTGCTAATCCATCTGTCAAAAACCCTCTCCTGGTCACAGATATTGCTTTAGTTGGACCTGCTGTCAGGCCCTCATGGACTAAGATTGACGAAACATGCTCCCTTACAAGCAACAGTGATCCTCCCAAGTTCAAGAAAGAGGCAGTTTATGTAAGAATTAACATGAATCTTCATGGAATCTATGAGTACAGCTAAAACAGGGCCAGGCCCCACAAAGTCCAGAACTCTGGTATACTTCTGGATCCAAGGTGGCCCTTATGAACCAAGGACTGGGAGTCTAAGATCCTTACTCTGGTGTTCCGTCAGTGATGTGATTCGATTGACAATCTAGGCATCTGTTTCTCTTTGTCTCTGATTACAAGTAGCTCCAAAGCTCTTATTCTTTTCAGCTACTTTATTCTTTAAAAAATGTGTGGGTTTTTTTTCTCATCATTTTGGCTTATTCATAACTTCAGCTTGCCAACATCCCTCACAGCCTTTACTCTACTTGCCTCTTATAACCCCTACACTATACTTCATGGCTTCTTTTTATTCATTCTTTAAGTTGACATTCCTTCTCCTAGTTGCCTACATTTCTCCATGTTTCCCAAAGAAAATTCCCAAGGAACTGGCCCAGCTCATCTTTCATGTGAGTGCTGTGCATCTCCCCCAACCTCCAAGCACAACCAGATCAAAAGAGTAGGCACCTGATTCAGAGAAGACAATTCATTGGCTAATCAATGACTTATGACAGGGCTTGGAATGAAAATGTGAGTAGGGCCTATAATTCTTTGCCTGCAGGCTTTTTTTTTTTTTTATGGAGGAAGTCTATGGAAGTACACTCAATCTATTAACAGGCAAGCTGAAGGAATAAGAGAATTAATGCCCCCCAGAGCAGTGCTCAACCAAAGATGGATGGAAATTTGGCAGATACACTCCTGAGTTGCTCCTGTTAGGAAACTGAGCTGTGATCCACAGTACTCCCAGGGTTCCCCAGGAAGATTGAGATCCAGTAGCTGAGAGTGGTAACTGACTTGATAAAGGCCCCTTTCCTTTTCCTGCCCCTCATGTCCCCGCCCCCTATTGGTGGTTCCTGGGATCACCTCCTAAGTAAACTATTTGTACTTTAATTCTTGACTCAGGCTCTATTTCTGGTAGAAACCCAACCAAACCAAGACCCTCCTTCACATCAATGAATATCTAATAGGCCCTGAGAAATACTGATCTAAGGTACATAGAAACCAGGGAAATGACCTCTATTTTCCTGAGATTTGTTGATAGCAAAATGAATAGCTCAGGTATTTTTGATTCAAGGTGTTATTCATTGGAAGTAATTTGACATGTATGAGGATCCCTGGATCTTAGATGTGTAACCATTCCATTTTTATTTTACCTCTTTCTTACTCTCTCACTGAAACACAATTTACATTGTATTCCTTTCTATCTTCTACATTTCACTACTAAGGAAGCCATAGTTGAGCATATTTCTTAGCATGACTATAAATCCTGATTGTGTTTTTAAGCCCGAATCATTTTGGGTGTCATTCTGGGGACTCTATGAGTTACCCCAAACATATCTGTGATGTTGGCAAGACAGAGATACAGTTTGGTCTGTCAGTATAAGAATTTTCTCCATTGTAAGATTTAGAATCATAATGGTTTTCCAAGACTACCTTTATTATCCAAAGCTTTTAACTAATAGATTTCTAATCATTTCATTACTCTTATCTCCAACTTTTTAATCACTTGTTATTATTGAAATACTGAGATGATTTTATATTGGGTCCTTCAGGTGCTTTCAGATCTAGATAGAAGAGGATTCTCATTTGGGAAAATGAAGTCTACTTTTAAGGAAGCTGGAGTGCCTTACAAATATAATATCCTATACCAGTTAGATAATTTAAGTTCCATTCAACTGGTTACAGTAAAACTTTAAATGCCTTTGAATTGAGAAATGTATCTAACCTGTTCACTCATACAAATTTTGTCAGGAGAGGACTGGCTGCAAGTAATGGAAAAATTCCAAGTCAATTCTTGTTAATAATAAAGGCATTTTATTTTCTTGCATAATTAGATTCCTTGAGGCATAGTGGCTCAGGGTTGGTGAGGCCATCAACTCACTATCAAGGACCCACCCTCCTTCCATTTCTCTGTCATTCTCAGTAGGTTGGTTTCTTCCTTTGGCAGGCTCCCCTAATGGTCATGTGACAGGCTATTCCTTGAAAGAAGGGGAACATTTCTTGCTGAGCTTCTCTTTTTAAAATCAAGGAAACTGTCCAGGAAAGGCTCCTGGTAGACTTTCCTTTGAGTGTCATTGGCCAGAATTGTGTCACTTTCCTTTTCTTAAACCAGTCACTGAAAGGAGATGGCCTGGTCTGTTCAGGCTTTACCTGTGAATTGCATAGAAGGGTGATTCCCCAGACAAAACCAGGGTTCCCTCAGCAAGGAAAGGCAGTGGAGATAACTGTTGGTCGGACACTCCGTCAGGTCTGCAGTCCCCTCCACTATTTGTCTTGGGATGATCAGAGTAAATGAGCAGCAGTTCTTAAAGCACTTTCTTTTGTGACGTTTTGTGGGTAGAGAAACATAACCCATAAAAAGATTAGCAGTGATGAACTATCATGTTGTGACTTAAAGATGACTCCTGAGCATCCTGTGGCATTCAGGAGAGGAATAAATTTAGAGCTGGAAGACCTAAATTTGTTTCATGACATCAACAGTTACCAGTCTGGTGTTAGGTAATGAATCAGCTTTTCTGAGCCTTAATTTCATCATCTGTATATTGGAGGTATTATCTACCTTACTATGTACCTTAAAGCTTGCTGTGAGGATTAAATAAAATTTGATGCATGGGAGGGTGTTCTGTAAGCGAGTAAGATCTATACATGAGAGATGTTTTAAAAGATGAATAGTAAGTTGCCATTTATGTAAGTGAAAATATCCATGCCCGAGGAGTCTCTAAGGGAAAACACCTGGAAGAATTACAGTGTCTAAGTCAGTTTTCAATGAAACAAAGCTGATTTATTAACAATCCCAACAAAGCTAGTCTCTTAAAACTTTTTTTTTTTGTAAGTTAATACATTGAGGAGGGAGTTCAGATGTACAAATGTGCCACCTGTCCTTCCAACTTCTGGGCTTAAGCAGGAGTATATGGGCCTAAGACTAATTAAGGAGCATGTTGACTTGTATTTTAACATAGGTTTAGGCTGGGAACCAAAGGTTTTCGACCATTGCAGCATGCAAGTTCTCTTCATTATGACCAAGTTCACACAAGGTTCTGTTACCTCATGAGAAAGCTTGGTCACCTATTTAAGTTCTAGCTAGATCAAAGCGGTGCACATTTCCAAATGACCTGCCAGAAAAATATTTTTTTCCTTACTAAGAAGTTACAGTGATCTCAGTTTCTCTCCCTGCACTCTCATCCCTTCAGAGCCTGAATCTTTTATCTCCAGCTTTGGACCTGAACTCTAGCTGCTCGTATTAAAGGAGGCCCTGTTGACCTTGAGCTTGAGAATTTGTATATGTTGTAATACGAATGTCATTAAAATATAGCATTTACCCGCTGAGAACAACATTATACTATTTATGAAACCGTACAATTTCAATAACTAAACTCAGCAAGATTTTATTGCTCTCTCCACCTGTAATCACAGAAGTGCTGACTCATCATTCTAGACCCACTGCTTACAGATATGCAGCTTCACCAAAATCTGCAGTGAGTCTTGTTCTTTCATCATTTCTGTGTAACTTTTTTTTTGTAATTCAACAACCCCCTTCTAAAAGGTTATAATGAATTAAAGGCTCAAATTAACATCAGGAAAACTTTCATCTCACAAAATTCTTAGTGCCTCCGTGGTTAGAAAGAGCTGTATTTCTAATACCATCATGATAAATTAAAATTCATGAATGTCTTTTAAAACTTTATAGGTATTTTAACAGTCAATTTCACTTTCTCTGAAGATATACTAAAAGATGTCTTTGATATACTGAAGTAATGATGTACTGAAGTTATGTCTTATTTCCTTATTTCTCACTCTGGCTTTTAATTTAAGTAATTTAATTTTTTCATATTTAGAAAAAATATTTTATTTATTAATTATTGTATTATTTAATTATTTTATTTTGGTGGGGGTAGGCAGCAATGATTAGATTTGTTTATTTTTAGAGGAAGTACTGGGAATTGAACCCAGGACCTCAGGCATGCTAAGCATACTCTGCCTCTTGAGCTATACTCTCCCCCTCTGGCTTATTTATTTTAAGTTATACACAGACACACACACACATACACACACGCAATTTTCTTCTAAATATCAAGTCCCTTTATATTGAAATGTCTAAGTGATTTCATATTTCTCTTAAGGTCCTTTGATGACCATTAACATTGCATTACATCTTGATCCCCTCAAGAGGGAGTGGGAATAAAGACTGCCACATAGTAATGGACAAATAGTTCTCTCAATCCCATTTTCAGTTTGAACCACAATTGATATGAATATAGCTCAGGTGAGAGGAAGGTATGAGAACAGCAGAAAAAGTTAATTGCACACCAGATACCACTATATTTATATCTCACCAACTTATTGTTAGTATGCTGAGGGCATGTGAAATGTCTTCCTGACTTCAACTGTGGTATGAGTGTATATACAGAAATGCAAGTGTTGATAAAGTTAGCAGTTGCTAATACCATTCTGATCTGTAGAAATTTTACGTCATTTAAAATTTTTTACTAAGCTAGTCGCTTAAATCATATCCTGAAGCAGTTTTTTCCACAGGTTAATGATGTGTTATATAAAGAATGATTTCCTTTTTATACGCTTGGTGAATTTGCTTTTTAATTTCATTTAGCAACCATTTTTGTCTTCCATGATGGAATGGTATAGATTTAAATGAACTCTCCAAAGACTGATAAAAATTGATGTCTGTTCGCCACACTTTGAACTATACTTCAACCTTATAAGTGAAATTTGCTATTTTCTTTTAAAAGGGAGGATCATAAAGAATATTTGATTATTTTGGTAAAGACACTCTTCTCTTTGTAAAAAAGATGGTATATTATGGAATGACATTTATAACCTAATGTTATTTAGATAAAGTGGAAAGAAAAAAAACCCAGCAAGACCTCACTGAGGGAAGCAAATCTGGAAAATAAGGAAATCTGATAAAATATAAGGCAACCATTTTTATGTTGTTTTGTGGGACCTTGTCGTTACTTGCTAGGGAACTCTGGCAAGTCTGTTCAGACAGAGGCTGGCAAACGGATTTATTAATCATTTCAGGAAAGATGAAGAATGCCTTCAGAGACAACACCCTCTCCTTGGCTTCACAGAATCTTTTAAAGTTTTACTGTTAATAAGATTAAATAAGAGATGGGCAGTAAAGATATTGGAGCAGAGTTTATTATGAGAAAAAGTACACATTAAGAATCAGACTCCCCACCACTTAGTTTAGCACTCTGTACACATTCTTCCATTCAGATTTTTTTTATTGCTGTTTGCTTGGGGAAAAAAAGTCCCTGGTGAAAGAATGTAGGCATGAGTACATTAGCTGCCTCTCCAGTGCTCTGTCTGTTGTGCGGGGCCACATGCCCCTCCCAACTTTGCAGCTCTGCTGCTAAGGGCTGTAGGCCACCACTGGCCGCAACCCAATCTTCTCCTTGCAAATAAAGGAGTCATCTGCCAGCACTGTATTTGTTGGGCCTCTTCTGAGCCAATCAGGACTGCCCTGGATGGAGAGGATGAGGAGAAGTTTATAATAGGATAAGTTTTGTTTGCAATTTGTTTCTAATAGATGCCAATAAGCCAGTTAACTAGGCTCCAGTTAATGGATATTTTATTGTTTCTCCCCCCGCCTTGCACATGACCTTTCCTTAGAAGCATTTGCAATGCCCGAAAACACGTATCTGCTGCCTAGTAGCCGGAGGGCTCTCTCCGCTCTAGAAAACTTGTTTGCCAGCCCCAGGCTGCAGACCAGGCCAAAATACTTTGATCATCCTGTCAGTGGGAAATTTACAGCAACATTCGGGCTTTTGTTCCATGTGTATTTCTCCAAATATAATATCTCCCTCAAGAAATCAATGATAAGCTGTTAAACTAAAGAGCATGGTAACATCCACAGAGCAGTAAATTAATGGTCTTTTGTGGATAGATGGTTACAGATTTCATCATAAAAAATGGATAAAAGATTACATATCACACAGAGCGAAACTTTTAATAACTCAACATGACTTTTCTTAATGGGTTTTATTCATTTTAATCATTACAGTGTCAATGATGATTATAGCCTTATTAGATTGTAGTGATTGAGGGGACTGTTTATGAGATATTGAAAATCTCAGGCTGCTCAGAATAGCCCAGCAGCCTGTGTGGGTTTGATGTGTAACTTTATCTGGAGGAGTAGGGCTTGTCAGGAGAGTTTCAATTAATACTTTTACTAAATTGCTCCTGTCTTTAGTGACCTAGGTCACAGATGACTTAAGGATTCCACAACATCAGCTTTTCAAAACAGTTGAGCTGTAGCAGTGTAAATCAAGGGAGGTTCTGAGTGAACGTGTGTGTTTAAATAAGGTAGGGCCTGGAAGGTCCTCGGACAAAAGGAGCATAAGTCCCGCCACCTCTCTCTGCAGCCAGGAGAGTTCCCATTCTGCCTTATGGTGCCTCCCCAGAAAGGAGTTATTTTGATAACAGACTATAAAGTTGGCCACAAGAATCTTGAAGGTTAAATTCTCAGTTTTTCCCTTAATGTGTGGACACATGATTAAAATGAAAGCCAGGACTCTACTAGTGATTAATAAGGTGCTGTTGCAGAGAAATGCCCCAAGACACTGTCATCCTAAGAAAATTATTGTAACAAAAGTGTCAGTGCTATTCCTTAAAAAAGAAACAAAAAGAACCCTACAAGTGAGTACCTTCAATGGGACCAGGATCATAATATCATCCAGCTGATATCCTCTTGATTTAGTATTGATTCTTCAGAATGTCTACTTCCATTACAAACAATTCTGTCACCCAGCAATTATTCCAAATGTTTCACTATAATGGAAGTCATATATAATAGGCCTAGGAGAAACAATGCATCACAGTGTCATAGTAGGAGACCTGGTGTGCATTTGGGCTACCTCCTTTAGTAGTGGGGTTTGGGGAGCAGGTGCCTTGAACTGTCCTAATCTTCATTTCTTTGTCAGTAGAAATAGAAGTAAGAATAATACTTACTTTGCTTTTCTTCTTCACAAGATGATTAAGAGAATCAAATAAGCCCACACTTGTGCTTAAGAAATACTACGTTTTTCAAGTTCATCTTTAGAGCTCCATTAAGATCAAGGGGCCAGATGACCTCGCTTTTATACAGGGTTCAGCATTAGGTAGAAAATATCAAGCGATTTGATGAAATCTGAAGAACTCAAATTCAATCTGATATAAGTGGTTTAGCCCTACTTATTAAAAAAAAATTAAAGTCAAGAGGAATCTAGAAGAGCTTATCTTTCCTTCTCTGAAGAGAGGAGAGAGGTGGATATGTGAATTAAAAAGGACAGTATAAGCTAGTAGGAACGGCTTAGGAAGCACAAGTATGTATGAGTAGTCTTCATCTGTCAGATGGGTAGAGCTGAGAATCAGCCCCAGTCTAGACCTTACCAAAAGAGAAAGGAGCCAAGGCTTGCATAGGAGAACAGTTGACAAGCAGCAAGAGGGTGAAGACTATTGAATGTTCCAGTGAAAAGGGAACACACAGAAAGGAGGGAGTTGGTCTACTGTGGGAAAGAGCATGGGCCTTGGAATCAGACAACCCTAGTCCAATCCTTCTCCACCACCATAATGATGTCCACTGCACCCACCTCCAGCCATCAGCTCTACTCAATATCCACTCGCCTGCCAAGGGACTTATGTGGGGTGGGTCATGTTTACTTCTGCTAGGGGTAGATAGACTCTACTTAGTGGTTGGGTACCTTCAAATGGCCTCAGAATTCTCTTTGTCTGTAGACTTCTATTCTTGATCTATGCACTCTCCCTGGGAACTTCCATTCAAGCCCATGGCCTCCTTATACACCAGTCACTCCCAAATTTCTGTCTCTAGCCCCAACTTTCTTCTGGGATTCAGACATAACTTTCTGTCTTGCTGGCCATCTATTTTTAGGCATGTCCGTCTTAAATCTACCTTTTTTTCATCAAACCTGTTCTTCCTCCTGAATTCCATAACTTGGTTGATAACATTCCCACTGACCCAGAGGTTATGGATTGAATGTTTTTGTGTCCCCTCACCCCCAATTTATATGTTGAAACCCTAACCCCCAATGTGATTGTGTTAAGAGGCAGGGCCTTTGGGAGGTGATTAGGTCATGAGGATGGAGCCCTCATGAATGGAATTAGTGCCCTTATAAAAGAGACCCCAGAGAGCTCTTTTGTTTCTTCTGCCATGTGAGGACACAATGAGAAGTGGGCTCTTACCAGACACCAAATCTTCCAGCATCTTTGTCTTGGACTTCTCAGCCTCTAGAACTGTGAGAAATAAATGTTTGTTGTTTCAGCCACCCAGTCTATGGTATTTTTGTTATAGCAGCCCAAACAGACTAAGACACCAGGTGATTGATTTTGGAGTCATCCTGCACTCCTTATTCATCACTCCGCACAATCAGTCAGTCACTAAGCCCCGTCAATTCAAATTCCTTACTGTGGTGGTTTTAAAATAGATTCCCAAATTCTTTGACATTTCTCCCATTGACAGGTGAGTCTATGTCTCTTCCCCTTGAAACTAGACTTCTGTGACTGTTCTGACCAATAGAGTGGAGAAAGTGACACCATGTGACTTATGAGGCTAATCCACAGAAGTGACACAGCTTCCAACTCGCTTGTCAGAACTCATCAGCAAAAAGCCTGCACGTTGCGGGGAAGCCCAAACTAGCACATGTGGAAGACCTCATGGAGAGGCCCTGAGGCTACAGGAAGAGATGGGGAAGCCTGGCCAGCTCCCACCTCCTCTGCCTCTCTGCTTTTGAGGCTCCAACCACCATTTGACTGCAACTATGATAAGACCCTGCCTAGATAGAGTGCCTGGCAAGCCCTTCCCAAATTCTGACCCACAGAAAACATGAGAGATGGTAAAAATCATTGTTGTTATGTTTAGTCACAAAATTCGGGGGTAAACTGTAACACAGCAATAGTAACTGGAACATGGAACACTTACCATCATCTCCCTCTCCCTTCCCACAACTGCCACCCTGGATCAGGCCCTCATCGCCTTACCTGGCCCAGTGATTGGCACAGAGGGTTTTGGGCTGAAGGAAAGCCAACTCCATGAGAACAGGCTTTGTGAGCAAGATTAGGATCTTATATCTAGTTAGGCCAAAATTTTGAGACAATAGATTTCTCCCTTTACATTGTAAAACTATAGATCTATGATCCAGATCAATCTGAGCTAAGACAAGATACTTGCCTCCATCAGAAATGAACAAGGAAAGGGAAGAGAAAAAAAAAGAGTTTTGAAAATGAGTATTAAGTCCTATAAGAATGATTTGTTTAGAGTTGGCTCAGATCATTTTTTCTCCCCAATTTATTCTTTTTGTTATCTTATCAGTTGAAATCAGCCCAGTTACTTGAGTTTTTCTCCCACAAGGGCAAAACAAAGATTGCCATACGTTTTTCTTTTCATGCCAGCTGGTGCTCCCCAGTGTGGAGACATTAAGGTTTTTACTTCTGTTAATCCTTAGACAACACTAAAAGGATTCAGAGAGCTTCTGATTTACACAGTCAGTGAGAAACAGCCTTCTGATTCTTATTGCCTTTTACGTGTTCCATTTTTCAATTTTATCTATTGGAATGTAAAATTTCAGCTCTTTTATAAATTGCCTATTAATATTTAATTTCTTCTATCATTGTATTGTTACCGGATAACCACAATTGCTACATGGGACGATAACAGAAGATCCATTAACTATCAACAGATGAGGACCTAAATAGATAGCAAAGGTAATATACATGAAAAATAGTCTGTCAAGCAACGTCGGCCTCAATGAGCCTGAATTCACAGTCGTGTACAGTAGCCACAATGGCTCTCACTGTTGATTCATCCTCTGATTACTCTGTTTGCACTGTAGACAAAATGGTCTAAATGAAGACCAAGATAATAAGTGAACTATCTGTCATCTCTTTTATTTTTATTCCAAGCAAGGAGAATTGGCAGAAGGAGAATAGTAAATGGAGGTTCCTGCTGGTTCTGTTCTTTTAAAAACATGGAAGGTGCTGTGAATTATTTAAGACAGAGAACAGAAAGTAGGACTTTGCAATTTTCCCGAAGCTTTATGTCAAGTTCCTTACTCACACTCCAACCACTGTAATCTCAGGCTGTGGGTTTTTTGCTGTTCAAAAACTATCAGTACAAGAACGTTTGCTCTCAGTAAAAGGTAGAATGGCCAAGTCGGGAATTAATGGAAGAGTCAAAAATGGAAACAAATATTGCAGGTGCAGGTTGAGAACTCAGAGAAATATTTTCAGTTAATCAGAGAATCTCTGATTTTAGACCCTCTTTAAGTCATTTTTGTCTGCTTAACATCTCTACTTGAAAGTGCCACAGCATCTTAAATTCACCATATTTAAAATGAGACTTACTATTATGTTTTTCTCTAACCATTCTACAACACAACAAAACTAACCCTGTCCCTTTCGTCTTGATTTTCTTTCTCAGCTTAATGGCACCATAATTTTTCCACTTACTGCTGCTCATAACCTTACTTCCTGTTTCTCTACCCAATTAACAATATTCAGTCATTGCTGAAAGAGACGTTTACCAAGAAGCAGATGAAGCTTAAGTTCAGGGCTGCTCTTGTGCACAGGTCTCTTCCAGGGCTCTGGCAGCAGCCCAGCAATGTGTTTTGGTAAAGGCCACATGTTTTTGTAGAATTTGGAAAAAGAAGGTATTTCGGCTGATGTCTCTTTCCTTTCTGCCTTCTCCTCAGCCACACTTTCCCTCTTGTCAGGTGCCAGTTTGGAAACTGGGCAAAAGAGACGTTGAACTGAGTTAAAGGAGACATTTATCTGGATTTAATGGGATGCCTTTATGTGTTTTGGAGGCACTTCTGTTTATATTTAGTTAGTGCTAGTTGTCTCAGTGTAGGGGCCGCCTTCCAGTGTATGCCTGCTGCCCCCAGTGCTGGATCGCCTGGCCACATAAGGTCATGAAAAGTAAGACCAGGAGCGCATCATGCTGTGCAGGTGTGGGGAAGAAACATAAAGTGAATGGAATGTGTGGAGCCAGAAGCTGGTCTCTGAAAATTTCTCTCAGTTCCCAGGCATGTACAATTATAAGCAGAGAATTCACTCCTCCTCAACACCTGGTCAACATAATAGTTCTCTCCTATCAAGAATATACTTTAAAATGCAGTGTTTACAATTATGCATCCACCATCCACTTTTTTTCTTTTGTAATGGGAATAATGAAAAATAGAATTTATCAGCCTGTGTTTGGCACAAACCTGTAGCAGGACTATAAATAGTAATTATGTCTCTAACAACTCATGCATAAAAGAAAATGAAGTGTTTTTCAACTTTGAACAATCCTAAAAATTTACATGACTTCACCAATAATGAGTTGTGAGCCAAAAGGAACTTTTCTCAACTGTCAATAATAGAAAACAAATTTTGATCAACCATCTAGAGGAGAGACTGTGTTATCTTCCTATTCTCTCTATGGAAAATGGTATTATAAGATATTGGTCAAATGAAGAAGCAGTCAAGGAGTATATAGCCAAAATTGTACAAAACTAATTATAGAGGTTTGGCAGCTTATTTTTAAAAAATACGCTTTTTTGTGATGCTAGTTATATTTGTCAGGTTTCTCAATTTTGTAATTTGTAATGATCTCGTTTGTTATTTTAAATGAATATTCATTTTTATTCTTAATATTTTATTATTTTTCTTTAGAAAGGAATCATGTAAGCTTCTCAGTTGTATGAGCTTCATACCCACCAAACCCGGATTCGCCCTGGCCCAGCCCTATGAATTCTCTCTCTATGGTGTTTCTTGATTCTGCACCGTCTTTCCGTTTGCCATAGACATCACCTTTCTTCAGACACCATTCGTTTTTGTGTGTAGTCTAGCAGAGTAAGGGCCTAAAGTGGTTCTCTCTGCACTTCTCCTTACTCTCCTCCATGCTGCCTCCTCATATCAGATGACTGTTACTAATAATGACAAGTACAATTCACACAGTACCAGATACCAGGTACTTTGTATCTATTGTCTCAAATTTCCGCGGTCACCCTAAGAAGTAGCTATGCTCCCACTGCAGAGATCAAGAAAAATCAGGGCTCAAAATGCTTGAGTAACTTGCCCAATGCCACAAAGTTACCATGTGACGGAGGCAAGATTCAAACCTAGTTCCCCCAATTCTCAGTCTGCCCATGGCATGTGGCCTCCCTCTTTTCAGCTTCCCTCACTACTTCCAGAAGGAAACCTTCACCTTTAGCCCTCCACAGTGAGTTGCTGGCCTCTCCTGCCAGGCAAATGCTCTACAACGCAGCCACATTGAATCTTTGTCGGTGCCCAAATATGGCACTTCCATTCCTTGGCACTCAACTTTCCCCTCCACAGTAACCTCTTCCTGACATTCTGAAACCCCTGAAAGCAAGTTTCACAAGCTATTGTCACAGTCTCCCAAATGGGTGTTATAGCTCCTTCTCTTTAGTTCCCAAAATACTTTGGTTTTGCTAGAGATTAGAGATTATTAGCACTTACTCTACTTCCTTTGATTTATATAAGGAATATGGGCCCTTATCCACAGCTTGTTGCAGTCATCTCATTTCATAGTTTACTTAGTTTGCTGAATACCATAGACGTTTCCCATAGTTCTACATAGTCGATAATTTCCTGTTGAATGGCTACATGTTTTACTTTTTGACATGAGTTATTTAAATATTTCTCTACATGTAGATGTTTTTTGTTTCAGTTTTTGTTTGTGTTTTTATTGTTGTTGACATTTGTTATTGTTAAAGTCAGCGTTGGAAAGAACATCTTTGGAATGTAGATTTCTTTTCTCTATGCCATTATTTCCTCAGGATAAAATTCTAGACATGGTTTTACAGGCTCAAAGTGCATGGACATTTCATGACTCCAATTGCCCTGTTGCTTTTTCAAAGTTTTGCATAGTTTATGTTGTGATTGGTAGTACAGGATTGCACTAGTTTCACCGTATAGCATCAGGTGATATTTAATTCTCTGATTTTGCCACTGGTAGGTTGTTCCCTTTGATTTTTTTTTTTTTTTTTGAGATTGATTATCTTTTAAGATTGAAGTCAGAGAAAGGAGGGAAACCAGGTGAATGAAGTCAATAAAATTGCTTTAAAATTTTTAATTTTAAGATGAATGGTGGAGGAAGGAAAAAATTTGTGTCTAATTTGATACAAACAGTAAAAATAATTTGATACACAAACATTTCAAAGTCTTCCAATCTATAAAACTGTTACCTGATAATGAGGCTCAGTTGGCTGATTGGCTGACCATTTGCAGATGCAAATATGACTATGCCAGATGTGTAATCGGACAGCCACTGCCAGTTAAACACTGATGGGGCCTGGGAGGTAATTGATTCTCCAAATTAGTAACCCATTTGGTCAAAATTACAATACTTGTTGAAGTTACTTTAAATTATGCTCTAATAGTAATTAGGGGCTTTGCCTCATCTTCTATGAAATATTTCCCTTTGCTGATGAAGTACTAAGGGACTGGTAATTTAAGCAAATAAATGATGATTGCCTGATCAAAGTCGTTAAATTAATATAAAATGTAATGGTAGTAAATTCTCTGATAAAAGAAAATGGTTTAATATCTCTATAGGGAGGTAGCCAAAAATACATTCTGCAAATATTTGGATACATTTTTCATAAGGTCCAGCAGCCCATTCCATTTTGCAGGTTTTCTTGATAGGTTCATAGACCCATCTTTTTTCTTTTACTATGGCAATAAGTAATTGTGTCTATTCCACGCCGTTGTCATACCTAATTGCCACTTTATTGTTCCCGAAGGGCAACTGGACTAAGACTTTTAAAAAGCTGAATTTAAAATGAGTAATAAGAATTAAAAGAAGGGACCTAGAGACTGCAGAACCATCATAGCCTGATGCTGTTTCCTACAGTTAGATTTTAAGGTAGTTAATAATAATCACACACTCTTCAGAGAGTAACTGGGCTTCTCAAGATCTAAACATTAAGAACCATGTATTTACTCTTATTTGTGACATAGCATGTTCTGTCTCTCTCAGATACCTTTGGCCAGTCTTTCCTATCCAACACTGTCGTTTATTTGAAAAATAAAATTATCCTGATGTTGAGCAGGTTCCTCAAAGGAAAATGAATCTGAAATAGAAACGACTGCTTTTTCACATACTGAGAACTCCACTTAATAGGCAGCAGTTAGAGTGTGATGGGCTTTCCGGTGTCTTCTTAATGGTGGCTCCTGGTTGCTTTATAGAAAAGAAGACTATGGCCCAGTCTGTGCACCCCAGAACAGAGGAATCTGGAGAACACTCACGTTTTCACTGAAAAGAAAAACTGTAAGTACCCACTGATTGCAAGACCGAGTTCTGCAGCAGTGATGCTTTTGTACAGATGAAGTATTCTGCCATCCTGAACAAACGTTATAGTCAAAATTCTTCCTGGGACTCTTGAATGTGTAACTGTAACCTGAAAGTATAACCCTCTACTGCTGCAAAAGCAGTGTAAAAATTGAACATGATTTTTGGAATCTTTTTCCACAAAGCAAGTTTCTCCTGGATCTCAGGTAAGTGCATTAGGAAGGAGGCTGCATTTTCTGTGTTAAGAACTTACTAAGAGTTAGTGAACTGAACCTTAATCATTGCAATTCCAGTTGGTCTGCCCCAAGTAAAACACAAAATCATGTTTTAAAGGGGTGAGTAGATGCTTTAAAAATGTTTTCAAAATAAATGTTCTGAATGTCAGTTTGGTCTCTGGGTTAAATTGCCTCTAAATTATCCAGTTCTAAAATCGCATTTCAAAGCTTCGGGAAACCCTGTCTGGGGCCTGTCTAGACCTCAGAATTGGCCTGGTTTGTTTTAAGGTTTCAACAAGGCCCTGGCCTGCTGGGTTGCCTAATGCCAGGGGAGAGACATGTGTGAGACGTGAGGCAGATTTCTAAGGTACTGTTGTGGTTTTTTTCTTTTTTTCCATTATACTCTGTGTGGAAAAATAATTTAAAATATGATATCATGGTATATTTCTGGAATTGCATCATCCCTTGGCTTCAGAGCTTCTTAAGTGAAGAAGGGCAAATTGGTGGATCACAACCAACAAAGTGAGATCAGGGACCTCACTTCTAGTCTGCCGCCATCACTAGCCCACTAGGACTTCGGGGAAGTCACTTAATCTCTCTGTGCTTCATTTCTAAAGTGAGCACATTTGGCATATAAATTCTCTACAGTCTCTTTGGTTCTATGCTTCTATGATATTACAAAAAGTGCTGACAGGTTTTCTAAATTTTATTGTATGTTATATGTTTTTACTGGAAAACAAACCAACAATTCAGCCTTAATTATATACCAGGCAAATCTAAACCTTAGAATGGACTCAGCAGCTGGGCAGTCATGAGTTAGTAAATAGGGGTTTATGGAGCCTCAGAAGCTCATGCAACCAGGGCACCAAGCCAGTTGGGGTTCTGCATCTGTCACAATTGGTGGGACAAAAGAGTCAAACTGAATATACACTTTTAAAACATAGACAAGCTCTAGCTATTTTTTAAAAAGTTTTGGAGAGAACTAGAAACATTGATCAAATCAATTAGCTCATACCTTAGCAGTGCTGCTTTGCGTGCATTTGACAGGGTGGACCATTCATAAGTAGGTATATTTAAGGCCTCATCAGGGCTGGATTGTGTAATAGTCTGGCATGTGTGACTTCTACATTTCTTTACGGCCTCATGCAGCACCTGCATTACAAGTCAAGCACTGTGGGTCTAGTGAGCCTATCTTACACCAAAGGGATGAAGGGTATCACCCATGTCTTTTGCCTGACCCTTTGAAGTTGGACAAAGTAAGTGGGTCAGTCATTGGAGGATGGACCACTGGGCATCATACTGGGCCCTGTCATTCCAGCTAACAGAGGTGTTCCCTCAACAGCCAAAGTTATTCACATATGAGCTTTGAGCAAGGAAACTCAGCACACCACGGCGCTCCTACATCTGGCATCTCCATCCTAATTTACGTGGTTCTTGCTTGTGAGAAAACCTCATCTGGGGAGAGACATATTCACAGTCTTTACCTAGGGAAGATGAGATGATGTCTTTTCGGGTAATTGAGAAGAACCACTCTTCTGTCTTAGATGAGACCTATTGAACAGACTCATTGGCTAATTGTTAAACTCTCTTCCTATCGATTCATTTGATGATGTCCCTGAAATTCTGTCTCCTAAGAAAATTGGCTATCAAATGAAAAATGAACAATATCTGTGAGAACAGTGTTTTACTTTTTGAAGAAATTGAGGTGCAATTCACATAACATGCCACTAACCATTCTAAGGCATACAATCCAGTGGCACTCAGTGCATTCATGATGTTGTACAATCACCACCTCTCTCTAGTTTTCAAAATGTTTTCATTCATCCCCAAAAGAACACCCCACACCCATTAAGTAATAACTCCGCATTTCCTCTTCCCCCACTCCTGGCAACCACTAATCTGCTTTCTGACTTTGTGGATTTGCGTCTTCTGAATGTATTTTAGGTCTTGAGGAGCTACTTTTATTCCAAGGTACTCAGCTCCAAAAGATAGGGAGGAAGAACACGTGGATCTGAAAAAAAAAGATGGTTCCTGTGATTTTTAACTGTTTACCTGTCAGGGCCTCCAGCCTCCCTCCCCCTGAAGTGCAACCACCTTCAGAACACAACAGGCTGCCCACCAGCCAGAGGGAAGAATGATGTCCATTTAGAGTTCCAGGAAAGGCAGAAATAGGGCCGAATAAAATGATTTTAGTTGGAATTTGGCCACATTCAAGGGCTAATTAATGAGGATTGTGAACAAAGTGAGGAATGTGCTCCCGGCTGCCACCAAGTTATCAATGTGGTAAAGTACAGCCTGTGAGTTTCATAAACTCCGGAGAAGGATGCCCTTGTGCTCCATTCAACATATTGAATCTGTTAAGTGCTGAAGAAAACTGGACTCTCGGAGAGGGATGTGTAGTCTTTTATTCACTCACTGAGAGGTTGGTGCTTAAATCCTCGGGAACCTGGACGTTCACTCTTCTGAACTTAAATCTCAGAGGGAAGTGGTTTGGTGAGCAGGCTCTGCAAGAAGTCATTCTGAAGCTTCAGAAAGCAAACCAAGAGATCATCTACCTTTTCCCCCTCCTAACTCAGACAGTTACCAATTCCTACAGCTGAACTGAAAATAGTTCTATACAGGTGCAAAATAAGAAAAAAAAATTTCATGGACCAACAAGAGCAGCTCTGTGGTCTTGTTTTTTCATTAAGTATTTTATAAACCTAGGGAACTCTAGGAATGCTAGGCTGGGAAGAGAAAGGGAAATGAAGAAAATAACAAAAAAATGGAAAAAGGTCTTTTTTTCCCTCAGGCATCATTCTTCAGTGAGTGAAAAAAGTTTCCAAATACCTGCCTGTGTTCCAGGAATATTTAAGAAGTCTTAATAAACTCACTCCCATTTCCTTATTATTCCACGGCCTAGTCACTTTTTCCCCTCTGGAGTTAAGTACCAAGTTGCACTGGATATGGAAATGCATGGGTTTCATCCAAAACCTGTGATTTTTCTTAGGTGAGCCCTTTCGTTCCTCACATAAAGTAGCATTGTACATAAAAATTTCAAAATTTCCAGCCCATGATTTTTTAAAAGTAACTTGCCTTCCTCCCAAAAGTTCTGCCCAGGTAATACAATAAATGTAAATGCTTATTTTTTGCCACTTAGCTTTTAAAATTTGTCAACAGTGAACATTTACTGAAATTTTTGTACTGCTTGGGGCACAAACACTGTTTTAAGAGAAGAGGTGCAAGGAAATGGGAATGTAGTTTGTTTTCCTACTTTTGAATGGAAAGAAGAGCTATATTGCATTTCCTCAAAATCTAGAAGTAAGAGGGACAGGTTGGGATGGGAGTGTGCAGGGCAAGAAGATGAGGAGGAGGCGAAGGAGGAGGAGGGTGAAGGCTGTCCACAACAATTTCCCTAAGCAGGGCAGGCAGTGAGTATCTGAATAGGGAGGGGCTTATGGGAGGTTTGTGACTACCTCCCCGCCCACAGCCTGGGAATCCCTCCCAGGTAGGGGTTTGGGGGAAGGCATAGCTGGCATCATTGTCGTGGGTATGTAGCTTGTGCAGTGGCACAAAGCTGGGGCTCAGAGGCCCGCACTTGTTTAAGGCTCTCCTGTCAACATCTTGAAATTCTTAATGATTTTATTTTTGAACTTGTGTCTTGTGTATTAATCTGATGGGACATGGAGTATGCACGTGAGCATCCCCTCAAAATTCGCCATTCGTTCTTCCTTACACCCCATTTGCATAGAGGACTCGTGATGCTTCATGAGCACAAGATTCTGGTGGATGCGTGCAAGTTCAACCAGACTCAGATCAAGTACTGAGGTGAGCATGTTATGCCTGCCACTGAGTTGGGGGACCTGAAAGCCCCAAGAGGACAGGCTTTTAAAACTTGCTTTCCAACATTGGCATTGAACGCAAAAGGAAGTGGAGTTCTAGGAAACACAGATGACCAAGGGACCCTATCGTATCCTTTCTTACCGCTGTCAGTTCCTTGTCAGAGTCACCACTTATCCTGAAAGTGATAATGTAAAAGGAAAGGGAAAGACAGGGCAAACCATAATTCCTTTTCTGTTCAGTCCTACCCTCCTCATCAGTCAGCCAGAGCCAAAAGTGGAGCATTGGTAGAACATGCACTTATCAAGAAAGGAAAAAAAGGCCAGTTGAATTCATTTTGTGCAGCGTTTTCACTGTTCTGGTAAGAACAAAATACATATGCATGAAGTGTGAAATAGGAATTGTGTCATTTTGGTGATTCCACGTATAAGTTCAACGCTCTTATATTTTCATTTAAAACTGGCATTGCACTATATAAAGATGAACAATAAAATTCATGCCAATAATTTAAATTTTTAATTTTTCTTTATTTAGTACAGCATGTGGCAAATAAGAACACACCACGACCAGTGAAAAGACTGAGAAAAGCAGGGAAAAGCACTATAATTTAGTACCTGTAGCTCCTCCTGATTTTTGAACAAGGAGGGCCACACTTTTATTTGTGTAGCTGGCTTAAAGGAAGGTGGGCAGGTGCAGTGCTGGGGCCAAGGGATACAGCCAAAACTGTGAAGCTCATCTAATTATAATTTTAAAAATGATTTTGAGTTCTTTGACAATTCCTTCTTTTCTTCCTAATAATTTCTCTTAATACTAAATACTGTGTTTCTCCTTCAAAGCACTTTGCCCTGCTCTATTTCTACGAGATGTGCCCATTTTTCAAATGAGAGCATAAACTCTGAGGAGTGGCTTGTACTTGATGTCTCCTAGGGCTGCCGTCAGGGCTGAGCGCTCAGGCCCCTCTGTTCTTTCCCCAGAGCTGGGCTGGTTCCTATGAACTTCATGTTCAAGTTTATTTTATGGGCCATTTAAAAACTTTTTATAAAAATTTTTGAAAGAACAATAATAGTGTAAAATTCCTTTAAAAAAGGTAATGTAAAGAGGTAAAAAAAAGACATTTGGGTGACTTTTTTCCCAAAGGCCTAAAACCACAATCAAATATTATTATAATTTGGAGCATCATTAATCATAGCTTGCATTTGTTTTCATATTTGTAACTGTGGGACCTTCTCATCTCAGAGCTATAATACTTTTTATGACTGTAAATGGAAGCTGTTCCCTAGGTTTGATGTGTTAGTCTTCTCTTTTGCTGTTAATTTATTGGTTGGTTTTACATATTTTACAAAATTCAGCCCTTGAAAAACAAGCCTTGGCAAGTTAGCTCCATATACACTTTAACACTTAAGAAATGGCTAGATGTGTTTCATTTATATTCTTTATTATTCATTTGACTCACAAAGTATATAGGCATGGAAATTGCCTGTCAGTTTTACTACTGAAAGCTCCAGCTACTCTTACTTAAGATTAAAGTCATTCTTTTTATAATCACTCATTTTCCTCCAGGAAAATTCTGTGTGGGGGGATATCTTCAGTGGAGAAGGATTCTATGTGGACTTCCAACCCTTTAACCTAGATTATAGTAGGATGTTAAGTCAGGAAATGACATATCAGGGCAGGAATCAGTTGTGCTCCCTCCCAAGTCTATTTTAAAGCACTTTCCATTTTAAATATAGCAATAAAATATCAGCCTCGAAATGTCTGATAAGGATAAAAGCAATAGATCCAAATCCAATCTAAATCTGACACTGCCAGGAACAAGAATTCACATTGGTAAGTCAGGACTCATTTATGGGGCCATAAATGGGTGGGCCAGCTATAATTTGGGTATTAAACTTGTAAAATATATTGATGGTATGTAAGAGCTAAATAAATAATTTACTACAAGAAAATTGGAAATCTTTACATGGTACTTAATTGACCAGTTTTGGTCTCCTGGATTCTCAATGTCTCCTTGTTTTGCATTTGTGTATTTTTCACAGGCTAGATTTTTCTTTTCCTCACTTCAGTTTAATTTCCCTCTGCTGTGAATGATCACAAGTTAGTGCATTTCTGAAAACACACACAATTTCCATTTAAAATTCTGCCAATCTATTACATGCCTTTGACAATTTCATTTACCTTTTAGGAGGATGAATGTACTACACACTCTGTTCTGGGATTAGACAAATTTCTTTCTGGCCCCCCAAAAAGTGCTACCCCTCAGATTTCTGCTTTGTGCACAGAACAGGAAGGGTTTCAAGGAGATGCTTTAAAGAATTTACTGTATTCTTTTGCTTGGTATTTTGGGAAAATGCTGAATAGGGAGGAAAAAGGATGTTGGAAATCTCTGTCACTGCCTTCCACACATCTGTGAGATGCTACATGCAATTAGGAAAGGAAAAGAGAAAGAAATGGGGAAACTGAAATTAAGACACTGTTATTTGTATATGTGTATCCAGAACAACAAGTGGATTACTTGGACACATTATAAACTTACTAACCCTAAGAGCAACAGGATCTCTTATGTATGTAATAATGACATGTTTCAAAGGGCTTTTGATTCTTTGATCTCTTCAACCCTGGTGATATTTCCCCAAAGTAAACAGGATATGTATTTTGATGTCCAATTTTACTAGATGGGAAAACTAAGGTTTGGGGACATTGGGACTTGCACAAAATAATTTGTACAGTAAATTATTAGGCTGGAGCCTAGTGCCCAATTCTTCCAAATCCCAGACTGGCTCTTGTTTGAAGGGTCATTTTGTGCTTTCAGCTTCAAGCAATAGAAAGGCTAACTCAAACAAACTTAAATGATACAGAGTTACTTTAGCTCACATAATGGTTCCATCCAGGTTTTGACTCTATTTCTCTGTAGTCCTTTCTCCTTGGTGCTCTCCTGGATGCTGACTTTGGCATCTGGCTGGCTTTCCTCATGGCTGCACAATGGTGATCAGTATGACTTGGGGCAGCCTGCTCCCTGGTTCACTCCTAGCACGCAACAGGGTCTGATTCCCCCAGTATTATTTCTTAAAAGCAAGGTAGGACTTTCCTAGAAACTTCCAGAAACCTTTTTCCTTCTCCAGAACTGGAGCACATCACATTCTCCATCAATGATGGAAAAAGGGCCATGGGATGACTATGACTGGCTTAGTCTAATCAAAGAAATCCTGAGCCACATGGAATATTCAGGGGAATGTACCCAAACAAATCAGGGTTCTTGCAGGAAGGAAGAAGAGGGAAAGGATGCTGAGTAGACAGCCACAGAATTCTTCACACTTACTTATGTGATTCTGGAAGCCAACGGATTTGAGAATATCTGTGTGTTTGTCATGGACCAAGGTAGCAAAGAGATTTTTCTGTTTGGTCAGAGGTACTGGCCAAAAACTTAATTCTGTTGTTTCACTGTCTCTTATGTTTTCCTTTATTTTATTTCCCCAGCAACATCCCTGATATCCCCCATGGTTTCTGCTTGTCCATGTCAAGATCTTGGACTTCTCACAGGCACAATGATTGTGCACCACTCTTAGGAAACTCACTGGTTTGGCAGAAGCATCCACTCCCCCAGAGGCCAAACTTAATTCTATACTAGACCCCATTTAAAAAGGGAAAACACACAAGGAAGTTATTCATATGGAATCCTATGCAATTCCAAGAGGGAAGGCAGATGAGATTTTGTTGTTTTTTTCTAAGTGCTGCACAGCAGTCCAAAATATTCCCAAATGTGCTGAAAGTTAGTTTACCAGTGATGTGTTTTTCTTATACCAAACCATTGTCCCAGCTCATGCATTCAAGACAGTATGGCCAGACAGTGAGCATAATCCTATCTAGCCTACCTGAAAATGACCTTATCTAACAGTACATACAATGGAGCTTTTACTTGGAAGAATATGGAAGAATTCCCAGTGTTCTAAATATGCAAAGCCTTCCTTACAGTGGGCACCTGCCTCTCTCCCTGAAGGTTGGAAATACTGATTAGCTGTAAGACCAGGCTGGGTTACACCCATGGGGGCCCAAGGAACCAGACTCCACAGTACAGAGAAAACACACTCAGAGACCGATGTTTCCAATGGTGCTCATTGGAGATGCTGAGGACGAGAAGGCCAGATAGACATTGATAACGTTGCGTGTTTACCCCTGGAGGAGTCACTGAAGCAAGGGAAAGTACTTTCTCTATAGGCATCAGATCCAAGTAAGTAATAAAAAGCAAAGAACATAAGTCTAAACCCCGAGCACTATGACTTTTATATTAGGCTCGAGGCTAAGTTACTCACATGTGACTAGCAGGACTGGTGACATAATTTGCAGGGCCCTGTGCAAAATGAAAATGTGGGCTCCTTGTTGAAAAATTATTATGAATTGCAAGACAGTGACAGGAGAGCATTAAGTCAAGCATAGACCCATTTTAAGTGTGGCCCCTGTGTGCCCACACAGGTTTCAGGCCAAATGGCCATTCGTGGGGACTAAACTGTTTCAAGTGTTAGAACAGATTTTTCGGTTACCATTTACTGTATGTACTTCTTAGATTTAAATAGTAATTTTCTTCCAAAAAGCTCAGAACACAGAAAACTAAATTGCTTGGATATTAAGAATTGCTATAATTGAAGGGGCAGAGCTGAGAGGGAGATTTAAGAGAAGCGGAGATTGCATCAATAAAACCATTGTTTTTGTTCTGGAGTGAGTCTTGGTTTGCTAGAGTCAAACCTGGCTGGAGTCTGCTTTAATCCCTGAATGGTCTTATGTAAATCGCCTAGGTCTCAATGTCTTAGTCTCATTTTCTGTAAACTCAGAAGAATTCTAGTACCTACCTTATTGGGCTGCTGTAGGGATTAAATGTAATATTGAAAGTAAAGCGCTTAGCATAATGCCTGGCTCAGAGTAATTGCTCAATAAATATTTGCAGTTGCTGGAATAATGATTCCCAGTTTCAGAGAGAAGGGATGGTTGAGGACTGAGAATCCTGCAAAGATGTCTGAGGGTTAGCAGGCTCAAGCTGTGTTGCCTTTCCTGAGCCTATTACCACCAGAAAATTTTTGTTAATTTTTTTCTAATGGTATGCTCCTTCATTGTAGAAAGTTTTAGAAAAAAAATTTTTAATGACATTTACTCATGGATTGATCATTCAGAGATAACAGCTGTATTTAATATAGTTTCCTCAAAATTTGTTATTACATGTATTTATAAAAGTTAAATCCTAATGTATCATAGCTTTCTATTCTGTTCTTCACCCCCTGACTCACTGTGAACATCATCTCATGTTATTAAGTGGCCTTCAAACTTTTTTTATGACAGTTTAATTCTATAATGGGGAAGTGTTCCGTAATTTATTTTTCCTATCTCTTGAACTTTTAAGTTGTTTCCAGTTTTTCAGTATTATACATTATGCTGCTATAAATGACCGTGTGCATATACCCGACCACCTCTCTGATATACCTCCTTAAAGAAGTATTCTCTCTTAGAGAAGCATAAGAAATGGGAACTAATTTAAGCCTCTTGATATGTACTTCCAAAAAGATTATGCCAGTTTCTCTTCATTGGGTGTGGATGGGGGGAGGGGGTTCTATCTCCTGAAACTCTTGCCAGCATCAAGTATTACATATGCAAACATTTTACCATTTTATAGACAAAAAATTTATTGTTATGTTTATAGTAATTTGTTTGCTTTGATCAATAGTGAGATTGGGTGTGTTTTCATCTTTGAGTATTTGTCTTAGTTTCTGTGAATTTTAAGTTCATGGCTGTCAATTTTTCTACTGGAGAGTTTGATCTGTGCCCTATATTATTTTTAATAATGTATGCCAAATTCTTGCATCTTCCTCGAATAATGCATTTCATACACCAGGTAGTTTCCTTAGGAATGTATTTTTACTTCTAAAAACATATAAGACCAGAGCAGAGTATGGAATAGTAATGATAAGATGGTAAGGAATTGACAAATGCAGCTACAGACAGCTCCTTCTGCCATCGTGGTCATGTTAGATGAAACTTGTCTTTCAAAAGAATCACAGCAACCCAAATAGAGAGCAGTTCTTCCATATTTTACATGATCTTGAGAAGCCAAGGGGTTATCATTAAAATGTTAATGATAATTTCTCTCTGCGTGATGGAACAAGAGGTGCTTATTTTATTTTGTACCTTATTTTTTCCAAAAATTTCTAACCTGAACACATAAGAATTTTTGTTATCTTTTATGAAAGTAGACAATGAAACAAAACCAAAGACATAGTGATAATTAGAATAAGTCTATAATATTTTTGCTCTATATAATTTAGGAGAACTAAAATTTCATGTCAATTAATAATTTGACAAATTACGAATGAGGTATTTAAGCCTGTTACCTTTTTCATCTTTGTGTAATCAGGTCTTAGAGTTGCCTGCCAGCAAAGCACTCCCATGGAAGGGTGTATTTCCCCAACAGGCTTTGGTGTCAGTAGATATAAGGTCAAATCCACATGGCCTCATATTGGTTGTATGGCCCTGGACATTAGTGTCTTTAAAATGGGGACATTAATATCTTCCTAATAAGGCTGTTATGAGAAGCAGATGTGATAGTACAAGTGGTGCCAAGCTGACTTGGATGAATAAATTGGATTCAGCAACAGCACTGTAAGTCAAGTCTGCAGAGATCTTATTTTATGCTTCTTATGCCTTCACTCTAGTGAGTGATTTCAAGTGACAAAGTTCACTGTGATCACATCCCCCTACCTAACTGGGTCTTGTGGAAGAGTGGGAACGGCAGACCACCGTTCTCAAGAAGAGGTCCGATGTGGCTGAGGACCTGTGGACAGGCATCTCTCTCTTTCTCCAGTCCTCTCCCTGGCTAACCCTCTCTGTCTTGTCTCTCTCACACACCACACACTCTTTCATCTCAACAAGTTGTGCATGGTGGTTAGAATACATTAGTTTATTACTTTCAACCGATCTTCATTTTTCAACACCTGGTTGTAACCACAAATATGATTAAGATAACTAATTGGAAGATGATTGGAGACAATCAATGACAAGTTTAAATTAAAGAATGTGTTCCCTTTAAATGCAAATATATTACTTTTAAGCATATTTTATGACTGGAATTAAGCACTAGAAGGCAGCGGTCCTGTTGGGCCTTTTTGAACCAACAGGTGGACTCAGTGATTAAGACAGAAGCCCAGAATTGCAGCCAGGAAGAGTCCTTAAAACAGTTCTTTCTCCCAAGTACGTGGGCAGGACCTATCAGTCTTAAACTCAATGCTGCCTGTCAAATTGGCAAAGAATGAGAATGACTCTAATACTAGTAAGAAGAAACAGGCATTCTCATATTCCACTGGTGAAGTGTAAATTGAGACTATCATCTGGAGGGTATCAAACCCACTGTGTATCAGTGAAGATACTTTCAATGCAAATAATAGGAAACCTAGACAAAAATGACTTAAATAAGAAGGAAATTCATTATTTCACACACAGAGGAGAGAGAGTTCCAGGGCTAGTTAATTGAGTCACTCATGGTCATCAGGGTCCCATGTCCTATCTACCTTTCTGCTCTGCCATCCCCAACATGATAGGATTGTCCTCATAATTAAGTCCTCAAGGTTGCAGGATGGCTGCAACAGCGCCAAGCATCACAGACTCATTTAACAATGTATAAAAGCTGGAAGAAAGAATGTTCCTTTCTTATGACTCTACTTAAAAGGAAGAAAATTTCCAGAAGCTCTTCTATCTGCCCCACTCTGAAATTTTCCCTCACATGTTTCATTGGCTAGAGTCATATCACATGCCTATTCTGAACCCTATCATTATCAAGGAGAATGAAATTACACAAATGGCTTGGAGCTGGGGAGAGACTCGGCTTCCTCTTAAGCGCAGACCCTCTCAATATCTGAATCAGATGTAAGGTCAATTAACAAGGAAGAATTTGGTGAATTCTTACTGTCTATGCATTAATAGGTTCTGCCACCTTTGCTAAGGCAGTACTTTCCAGTGATTTTCACACATAGCACACATAGAAAGTTATAATACTTGCATGGTACACAAATAAATTGGAGGGGGCTGGGGAGCTTCTGTTGGGCTTGGTGAAAATAATTACTATTTTATGTTATATAATTACTGTAAGAAAAAAATTAAAAGTACTAAGAAAGATATTAAACACCAACTTTGTGTAACACTTCCAAATAAAACCTTTTCAAATTTTAAGATGAGAAACTGGAGCTTCCTTCTCTAGAAAAATTTTTTTCTACATCAGGTTTCATATTTGAAATGGTTACATTGAACTCCTCATCAAAACTTTGAATGATGATCTCTTCAAACTCCTTATAGTCACCAGAGTAAAATTTTATTCTCAGAGTAGGTGTTAAAGATTTTTTAAACCATTTTTTACAACTACTTAGAAATTTCTACAGTTGCAAATCTATTAAAAATTTAATAGGTCTTCCTTTTCTTTCACTGATAAATATAACATTGTAATTTCTTTTATTAATGTAATTGAGTTTCAAATTCATTTGAACTTTTTCATAGCAAGTCTCTTTCAAAGTGATGACAAAGTGATGTGCACATGTGATGTTAGAGCAGACATCCGTACCTAGCCTAGAAACTAGGGCATCTCAGCTGCAAACAACAGAATTATATGGTATATGCAAAGATTGAAGGTATCCTTTCCTGTGCAAAAAGTTTTTTAAGTGTAATTAGGTCTCATTTGTTTATTTTTGCTTTTATTTCTTTTGCCTTAGGAGACAGATCTAAAAAATATTGCTACAATTTATGTCAAAAGGTGTTCTGCCTATGTTCTCTTCTAGGAGTTTTATGGTTTCAAGTGTTACATTTAGGTCTTTAATCCATTTTGAATTTATTTTTTGTATATGGTGTTAGAGAATGTTCTAATTTCATTCTTTTATATGTAGTTGTCCAGTTTTCCCAGCACCATGTATTGAAGAGACTGTCTTTCCCCCATTGTTTATTCTTGCTTCCTTTGTTGAAGATTAATTGACCATAGGTGTGTGGGTTTATTTCTGGGCTATTTTGTTCCAGTGATCCATGTGTCTGTTTTTGTACCAGCACCTTGCTGTTTTCATTACTGTCACTTTGTAGTATAGTCTGAAGTCTAGGAGGGTGATACCTCCAGCCTTGTTCTTTTAGAAAATTCTTTTTTATTTAGACTAACATCCTTTCTTTGTAATTAAGCCCATTTTTTTCTTGTTCTTTCCTGGTAAATAAAAAGTGAGGCTTAATAATAGCTAAATTTATTGAGCATTGCTACATCCCAGGCATGCTTACATGTCTGTTGTCATTTAATCCTCACCCCAACTCCATGAGATAACTATTAGCCTCAATTTTTGGATAAGGAAAATTGAGGCACAAGGTATTAAGTAACTGTCCTAAGATAAAAATGACTGATATGTGGTTAAACAGGGATGTTAAGCCCAGGGGATATAACTCTAGAATCAATGGGCCCAACTCCAATACCATGTTGACTTTAAATAAATAGCTCCCTGATAGCCTACTTTGGTTTTTGGGTTTTTTGTTTTGTTTTGTTTTGTTTTGTTTTGTTTTTTTGCACTTGGTATACTTCCTTTATTCTATCTCTCCAAATAAATCCAGCTGCTTTTGTAGTTTTTCCCAGGTCTTACCATCCAGCTCATCTCTTTTCCCCCTGTTAGCCAGACTTCAGCAATAAACACAATCAGGAGCCTATTTCTACACTGTTGAACTCCTGAGTCATTTCTTGCACTGTGGTGGAACTGTTATACCTAATTTGGGTGTAGACCTCCCTCAGGAAGTCTTTCCAGCTTCTACCTCTTCAAGACTAGTAGGCATGTCCCTCCTATACTCTGCTCCTATTCCCTCCAGGCAACACACTTCTACTCAGAAGTTCACATTAGATAAAGAGTCTGCTAATCATTATTCTTGAAGCTGCTATAAAATTTCCTAGTATAATGAGTAGAAAAGATATTCCATTATTTTGAATAATTTTCAAGTTAATTGACATGGTCGAATCAAAATAAATAACATCAAACTAAAGTTAAAACTGTCAACTGAATCTATTTCAAAAAACTTGGAATTCAAAGAGGCTGCAAGGAATGGGATTAAGCCCATCAGACTGTAAGTCTAAGAAAAAGTGCTTTCATCATTATTTCTAAAACTCCAGAGCGGTTCTGGGCATGAGACTGGGAAACAGACACACAGGGATTGCCCCCATCCAACGGACACTTGTTTCCTTAGAATGAAACTTTTTCCTAATTTGTTTTGAACTGTCCCTAGGTATCATCATTGTCTGTGTCCACTTAGACATTTCCTCCTCTCTGGGGAGCCTTCCCTGATGCCCCCAAATTCAGATTAGGTGTCCCTTTGTGCCTCTCCCACTATCTCATAGCTGCCCATTCTGCCTAACACATGGCCTCCACCCTTGTCCAGATTGCAGGTCCTTGCGGGCAATGACCTGGTCTTGCCCTTCATTAGATCCTAGTCCTACCTAGTAAAAAGACTCATTCATACACGCTTAATAAATACTGAGTAAATGAATGAGTGAGACTCTGTTCATTGGAGACACTGTTTTGTGCTTACTTTTTCATTTCTATAAAAAGGCAACCTGACTTTCCTAGGTTGGTGAACATAATTAGAGTGGGTTTTTACCCCCTGACTTCTCTCCTTCAATTACATAGATCATGAAAAATCACAAAATACTATTAAAAATGAACTCGTTCGAGATTAGTGGTTGCAGGGGTTAGGAACTGGATGAGAAGGGATGGAGAGAGGAGATGGATGTGACTGTAAGAGAGTAGCAATGGGGATGCTTGTGGTGATGGAGCAGGTCTGCATCTTGATTACAGAGTTGATATATAAATCCACATATGATAAAATTGCATAGAACTTTAGACACATACAAGTGCATATAACACTGGTAAAAATCAGAGTAAGGTTTGTAGATTGTACCAATGTCAATTTCCTGGTTTTATTATCGTTATTAAGACATTACCACCTTTGGGGGAAATTGGGTGAAGAGTACACAGGGCCTCTTTGTACTTATTTTTAAACTTACTGTCGATCTATAATTATTTCAAAATAAAACAATAATAAAATTTTTTTTTAATAAACTGGTTCAGAACATCCCTCCCATTATTAGCAGCTCCCAAGGATTCTAGAGAGCAATTTCGCGGTGTTCCCTTCCCTCATGGATGTTTCCAGAGCCTGGGCCTGGAAGAATGTGGAGGAGAGAGGACCAGCTGCTCTTTGAACCCCGGCTTCCAGCCAGGCCTTTCTCTCCTACAGTTTCCCGGTGATCCAGCCGGGGTCTGCTTCCTGCCCCCTGCTAGGCTGGCCCCGGGCTGGGGGTGAGGGGCTGATGGTTTTACTGTTCTTTAGTAATCATGCAGATTAACGGCTGTGCGTTCAGTAGCTCGAGGCTTCCCTTAAATTGAGAGGGCTGGGGCCACACATTCCACAGCGGTTGGAAATGTCTCCACCTTGGCTTCCTTATTATAAGAATGTGACTGTGGCTCTGGGCTAGACGAGGAATAAAGCAACGGTTTTGATGTCTTTTGTTTCACGCAGCCCATAAAAAAGCAGCACTGCATCCCAGTACGCTTGGTTTGGGCAGGTAGACCCTCAGCCGGGAACCCCTGACTTTCGCTCTCACTGCCCTCACGGTTTCCTGCACTCAGGTGTCTTGCGTGTCTTGTTTTCACTTAATGTGCTGGGTAGCACCTTCACAACGCCCACCCCTAGTCACTAGCTCAGAGACCCTGACTCAGGCCACTAAACAGTGTTGTCTCCATTTGGTCTTTTTTTAGAACTGTTCACCCGCTTGCTACAGCCTTCCTCTCATTAAATAGCTGCAGCTGAATTTTGTGATATTTTTTCTTTTCTACTTCTGAAGTGATTTTAGGGAATCTGTGGAAATCAAAATCTCCTGCTGGTCGACAGGCAAGAACTGGGTATCAGAGGCCTTGCAGTTGATAGGGTATTTGATTCTTTTTCGTTTTGATTAAGCCCCTGGAGGCTCATAGTCCAAGCATGAGGGACAAATGGATTTTAAATTAGTTCTTCGGATCCAAAAACTCTGGCTGCAAGTACAAAGAGGTTAATGGTCTTGTAGGCATTTTTACTTGCATCTCAGTTTTACAGCTTTGAATTCTGTGAGCTTCTCTTTGGCTAGAGATGTGAGAGAACTAGACTGAGGAATAATATAGTTTAAGGAAAGACAGGTAACCTGCAGAAAGACCATAGGCTGTTTTGACTTCTTTCCATCAGAGCAGGCTCACCCTGGAGGAGGCAGAGGAGGGTGTGTGAAAGCCCCCATCTTAAGTCTATCAGCGTCTAGACAGCACAGAATCAAGGGCACTGTGTCAACCTTCCTCAGCATTCTCCGGTATCCACCTGTGGGGAGTGGCCGTGTTGCTTTTTTCTTTCCTGAACCGTGGACATTTGTTAAATAAGGAAAAAGTCTGTTTGCAGATCTTTGTGCAGGATACAATTACTCATTCAGTGCTGGAAATGGTAGAAGTCACATGCACACAGCCTATCTTACCAGATAAGCATGAGAGGTACAATTTCCTCAACTAGCACAAGGGAAAGTGAGAAAATACCAGATACTTGATGAAAAGAAACTCAGATGAAGAAGGTAGATAACCAAAGCTGAAGTTGCAGCGGTCTCCTCTGTACGTCATCGTCAGTCCTGCAGCTCAAATGAAGGCTTGAACGTACGGCTGGGGAAATATTTTCTGATTCCAAAATTGAAAGCCAATTTTCAAGTGCAGGGATGAAATCTCCTGCAATAATATGTAATATAATAGCTCCAATCATGATTGCAGAGGTTATCAAAGATCTGTTGCTGTTTTTAATGGCAGTGTGTTTTAATGGCAGCGTGCTTTTATCTCTGGTGGAAAAATGGCCCTAAATAGGCCTAAAATAGCCCTACTGAGCACATTTTACACCTCTGCACAAGGTACTTGAGATTTCTACTGGAAGAGTTCGCTCCCTTGGGTTGAAAGAGACTTGATTTGGAAAGGGTAGAGACTGTGGAAGGTGGGAGGTACTTCCATTCAGTTAAGGCCCCAGGTAGCTGTTGTCCCTCTGCCACCTTCCTCTGGGTCATGTGGGCAACAGTGGGTTAAGGGTGTTGTTGAATTGGCAGAAGAAAAGAGAAAATAAAGTCTGCGAAGTCAAAGACTGAGTGCTAAGTGGGAAAGTTTTACTACCAAGCAGGGAATCTGTGTCTATGCTGTGGGGGATGAGGTGTGAGGGGTGGGGAGAAGTGGGGTAGGTCCTTCAAAGCCAAAACACCACAGACTACTCTGTGTTACATTAGAAAGCCACGTCTCTGAGTGTTGCTGGTGGACTGTTCATGCAGGAGCCAGTCAATGGGCTGGCCGGAGGTGGTCAGCTGCATATGCGGGTCCTCCATTTTGGAGTATGGAGACATGGGTTATGAGATACGGTGTCCAGCTGCCCCCACTGTGCACTTGACACCCGGGTCAGGATGAATGTGGCCCTGTCAGCCCTGCACCAGTATCAGCAAGCTCATGGCCAGGTCAGGGTTTATCAGTGACCAAAGTAGTGGGAGATGAAGAGAAGGTCCTTCTCACATGTCCCCTTTGTTTATGATACTACCTTGGCTTTTTCTACATTTAGTCACATAGGAATCAGGAACAAGCTGTTTGATCTGGGCCGTTTGCTTAGCTTCTCTGAGCCTCAGCTTGCTTCCTGTGATGACTCTCCCCTCCCTTTACCCCCGCCCCCAACCTGCAACCTCACAGAGTGATTCCTTATTCTTGCATTTCTTCCCAGATAGGACTAACTCCTCCAAGCAAGCACTGAATAACTCATTAAACTGATTAATTTAAAAGATGATCAACTGAAAAAATCAAACTGTGGATTAGGGAGCTAGGTTCCCCCTAGCAGCCTCCAAAGTGGTTAGTGTCTTCATATTAGGGGAAAAAAAACATTTATCCTTTACAGCAGAGAGAATAATGCATTAAACTGTGTGATCTAGAACATTTATAATGCATCTGACTCCAAACTGCAAAACCCACTGAAAACAACATTTAAATCTCACAGCACCCTGAAATTCAACCAACACCAGTGAGGAATATAGCTAAGAGACTGTGTTTTATCTTTTTTTTTTTTTTTTTTTGCAGGGAGGTAATTAGGTTTATTTGTTTATTTTTTTAATGAAGGTACTGGGATTGAACCCAGGACCTCGTGCATGCTAAGCACACATTCTGCCACTGAGCTATACCCTCCTCCCAATTGTGTTTTATCTTTGACTTGAGCTTTTTTTTTCTTTTAAATATGGTCTTGATAAATGATTTCTCATGTACTGCCTTCCTTTCTCTGTTGCCTGTAACCTTGAAACTTGATTTGCTATCCAGCAAGCAATACTGATTTGCAACTGGACTAGATGGGATGGGGGGGAGGGATCTGCAGCCACGAAACACCCTGCCTTCCCCATTTCAGGGCCCAGAGAGAGGGGATCTCTGAGTGGGGCTTTGCTAGATGCTTCTCAAGGTAAGGATGTTGTGGGCAGTGGTCCCAGTTCCCAACTGAGTGACTTACCCCAGTGCACCTTAGGCAGCACATTTCTGATGCAGACAGGTGGGTCTGCTCTGCAGAGTGGTGGTAATGCTTTTGGGGCTCTGGCAGGAGTGTTGAATCATTGGATGAGGAAGCTGGACAGAGTGGCTTTCAGTGCTCCTGGGTAGAATACAGGCCAGTTCTCTTTGGACTTATCCATGGTAAACTCAAAGAAATGCCTTTAAAGAAGCACAAGAGAGACTTACTAACTTTTTCATAGAGGATGGTTTTTTCCTAGTGCTAAAAACACATTATTCTTTGTCATCTTTTTGTTTCTATAATAACTTATCATTGCCCTTCTCCATCATTTCCTCTTTCTTGTATTTCTACCTCCAGTTCTCCGTGCGGGCATCCTGAGACAAAGTTGTGGTGCAGGCGCAGCTTGCCCGTGGCAGCTCCAGGACCCTGTTTGTGCTGCCCTTCACCCCCCCTGCCCCCCACCCCCAGTGCCCAGGAAACGCCCTCAGTGACTTGCTCTCCAGGAGGCTGCAGAGCACAGCCAGGGTGGACCACCAGCCTCCACTCTGACTTCTGTCCTTTACAGCAGTGTCTCTAATAACCACTCTGTGCCTCAGTCTCTCCATACACGTAAAGTGACAATAGTCCTCACTCTATCAATAGGGTGTTTTCATCAACAAATAATAGAAAATCCAAGTCAAATTATCTTCAGCATTCAGAATGTTTACTGACTCCCAGGCAGGATGTCCAGGGTTAGGGAGGGGTTAGCCTAGTGGTTCTGGCTTCCTTTCTCAGCATCTCCTGCCCTCCTTCCTGCATCAGCCATATCCTTCAGCTAACTGGAAAATGGGGGCTGCAATCCCCAGCCTGACGTGGGGGCCTGGAAGCACCCAGAGGAGAAAGACAAGCTCTCTGGAAGCTGCTCTGGAAGAGTAAGTTTGACAAAAAATTTGCCCAGCAGCCTGGAAAACCTGTTCTTGAATCTCAGTAGCTTGAAATGAGCTGCAGGGGAGTGAAGTCACCCTTAGACCAACGAGGCTCTCTTCTGGAGCTGGGGAGGTCAGTTTTCCCGAGGGCAGAAGGGCTCCAAAGGGAAGGGGAGGTGCCGCAATAATATCTCAACTCCCACTAGAAAGGGGAGGGGAGAAAGGAGGCCAGGGCAGCATCTGACATCATCTGCTACGTGTGCTTCTCTGGACTGTCTGAGGTCCAAAAGAAAAAGGAGAAAAGGGATGACTACATGCATGGAGCCTGAAAACATTAAGTTAATATAAGGACATTTAAAAACTTAATCCTGCCAGGCTTTAGGTGATTTCATTTAGGGGAATATCCATCCTAATAGGAGATTTTGACCAGTCTTTAATGATGAGATTTAGTGCCCTATAGTCCCTGGCATATATTCGAGAGGTGTAAGGTGGACTTCCGTTACCTGCTATCACAGCTTGCGTGAGAACCTAGGGCCAGCCTGGCTTCCCTTGGCATTCTGCAGTATACCCACACCAGAGCACAGGAGCTGGAATGGCCGTGCCTTCCGCGGGATAACCAGTGTCACCAAATGCTGCTCATCTTAGGGGAGACAGGTGCTCATGTGCTCAGTTCACACCCAGAGCTGAAGAGGCACCTTGAGGCTGGACTTTTAAAACTTGTCCAGAGATGACAGGTTGTGTCACATTGGGGTCTCTTGGAGGAAAGGATGCAGAGCAAGCCAGTGCTCACTCCTGTAGGTGGGTGGTCTTCTGGCTACAGATTGCTGGGCCACACCTCAGGAATTTCTGACCCAGGAAGTCTGGGAAATTTGCACCTGGAACAAGTTTCCGGGTGATGCTGATGCTCTTGGCCCAAGAACCACACTTTGCAAACCACGAACAATGGACTGTGATTTGCAGCAAGGGAAAACACCAGCTGTCCAGACTCAGTTGGCATCCTCCCCACTCTGGCTTTGTTTATTTATTCTCAGTATGTTCCCTCATGTATTAAAGTGTCCTAGGTCATTCATTCACAGAAGGAACCCCATTTTTACTCTACAGGCTGGAGCTCCTTGTGGGAGACTGGTAAGGTTTGTAGTTTGTCAGCTCTGAGGAGCTCAAGATTTTGCCTCCAATGGCTGTTTATAATGTACAAGAGAAGAACTAAGTTCCCAGAGGTGCTGCTCTCTCTGCGCTGATATTCATCCCTGGAAAGCACAAGGAAGTCCCAAACAGAAACCCTACACAGTGGCTCTGGAGAACTTTTAACTAATGGGCACTTGTAAATCTAATAGGATTTCCTACCGGTGTGAATGCCTTGGGTAAATGCTCATTAAACTGTCAGCCAGCAGAGAGGTGTTGCTCCTGGGAAGAGGTCACAGCATCCTGGGGTGGAAAGTAGCCTCCCCAGGCCACCAGGGTCCTCCCCTCCCCCAGTCACTCATACCCAAGACTCAAACCCTCTTTCCAAAGCCCTTCAGAGGATTTTACAACTCTGCTCCAGCTCCATCAGGAAATTATTCATTTTCTCCAATCCAAAATATATGTTCATTTTAACTTTGCCATTTCCTCTTCTATGGAAATTGAGAATGGCTAGCCACTGTCCATGGTAGAACAGTAAAATCCCTAATAAAATCATTTTGTTTCAACACTGAAAATGTTAGCATTCATTTTCACTCAAAATTCACTTGCACATGGTAAAAAAAAAATTTATATTGCACAAAATGATGTACAATGAAAAGTGAGTTTCCCTTCCATCTCTGGCCCCTGGGCTGATTCCCTAGAATTAACCTCCAACACCACTTTAAAGTGTACCTACCAAAAGTTTCCCAAACATATTATTTGTGAACACACCCACACTCACACACATTTTTTTTTACCTTAATGACACATCTTGGAATTTATTCACATTATCACATACACTTCTTTGTAAGAATATACTATAAATTATTTAACCAGTTCTCTATTTATGATCTTTGGCTGTTTCCAGTTTTGAACTTCCAGACAATGTTGTAGATGCATTTTTTATTAATCTTATATAAATATAAGATTTTCTAAAGCAGAGTTGCTGGGTCAAAAGTTTTGTGTATTTTTAATTTTGGCAGATTTGGTAAAGGTTACACCAATTTTTATTGCCTTCAACAATAGTTCAAAAGTATCAGTGTTTTGCTATATGCTAGACGTGTTAACAAACTTAAAAATTTTTGCCTGATAGGCAAAAAGAAGGCTATTTCAGATCTATAGTTCACATCTCTCTCATTATGAGTGTCAGTGAACACCTTTTCATATGTGTAAGAGCCATTTGTATTTTTTTCTTTGAAGTTTGTTTATATTTTTTAACCTATTTTTCTATTAGTGGTTGGAATTTTTCCTGTAGTTTTGTAGGCTATCTTTATATATCAGGAATTGGACTTCGTTTGTCATACATATTGTAAATTCTGTCATACAAAATTTTAAGTATTTTTCCCCCAATTTATCATTTCTCTTTTGATTAAATTTTTATTTAGTTTAAAGTGTTGTATGCTATGGAGCATTTTCTTATTTTCATGGAGTTAAATGTAGTCATATTTTTTACTAGTGACTTCTGGGTTTTATGGGATGCTTAAAAAAGGAAGAGATTCCCCAATCCAAGATGATTATTTTTCTTATTTCTTCCTTGTTTTTTTCTAGTAATTTCATGGTTTATGGTATTGTGGCTTCTTTTTAATATTTATTTTGGTATAAGGAGAGAAGTATGGAACCAACTTTATTTTGCTTCCCGATAGCTCCCACTTGTTCCAACACTACTTACTGAAAAATCCATTTTTTCTTTATTGATATGCAATGTCACTATGATAATAACCTAAATCCCCATTTGAACCTGAGAATCTTATTTGTTCAATCTATATTTATTCCATTGATCAAGATATTCATTTGCCACAATCTCATTATAAGAAATAGTGAGACTTTATAATGCATTTTAATATCTGGTAGGACTAGTATCCCCCATTACTCTTCTTTTTCAGAATTTTCTAGCTATACTTACATATTCACTTTTTCAAAGAAACTTAAAAATTTGTCTGTCTGAAATGGAATATTATCTTGTTGGTATTTCTATTGAGACTGTATTAAATTTACAGATTAATTTAGAGAGATTTTAAGTCTTCCCATCCAATAAAAGAGTTTGCATTTACATTGTTCAAGTTTTCTTTTGTATCCCTTTAACTTATATTCATATATAACTTGAACATTTTTTTGTTAAGTTCACTCCTAGATATTTTTTGGTTCTTTATTGTAATTGGATATTATTTTCCATTTTGTTTTCTAAGTCATGTATACTTTGTATCTTATTTTCATATCCGTCAATTTTGACTTCTTTTAGTCTATAATCATTTTTCAATTATCTTTTGTATAATCTGCAAATAATAATTTTACTTACTCTTTCCCTATATTTTCACTTTTTATTTCTCCTGTTCTGTTGTGTACATCTAGAACACTGTCAGATTTCAGTGGGGTTACTGGATATTCTGGTCTTCTGATTTGAATAGGAAGGCTTCTAGGATTTCCCCATTCAATATAATTCAGGCTTTGATTAATGATCTTGCTATTTTACTGAGTTAAGACATTAGGGACCCACCCATCAATAATATTTTGTTAAAGTTGTATAAAGATAAAAAAATGGATGTAAGGTAATTCCATGAATTTCAGCATCTATTATGATATTTCTCTTTTGATCTATTAATATGGTGAATTATAGGAATAGCTTCTTCCACTGTTGAATAATAGCTAGTGTTTATTCAGTATTTACTATGTGCCAGGCACTGTTCTAAGCCCTTTGCATATGTTAATTCATTGAATCCTCTTAATACACTACTGTTAATGAGAAAACTGAGGCATAGAGAAGTTATACCTGATGATTAACAGAGCTGGGAACTGAACATAGGCAGTTTGGCTCCTGGATCTATGTTCTCGCCAGCTATTCTTATGAGCCATCTTAGAATTTCTAAGGAGGTAGCATTCTCTTAATGTACTGCTGGAATCTGCCTGCTAAAATTTTATTTGGTTTTTTTTGCCTTTATATTTGTGGATTAGTTTGAACTATAGTTTTTCTTTTTTATGGGCAATTTATCTTTGTCAGGTTTTGAAACTGATATCTAGCTAGCTTCAAAAGCGAATTTGGAGGTTTTTCTTCTTTTGCTGTGGCCTGAAATTATCTTTCCTGTAAAGATTTGGTAGAAAACATTCTTCACACCTGTGAAAGTGTCTGATTCTGGTTCTAGGGGAGGGATGGATTTTTGATAATTTGTTCTATTTTTTTAATGATAATTAGTCACTTAAATTTCTTACAACTCCCATGGTTGGTTTTAGTCATTTATATGTTTCTGAAAACCATCCATTTCATCCAGATATTCAGCTTTATTTCAGTAGATCTGAGCAAAGGACTATCTCAGAATTTTAAAAATTTTAAAAAAATTTTGTGTATGTCTATTAATTCCCCACTTACTGTTTTCATTTTGTATTGTTTATTCACTTTTTTCCTTAATTGTATTAAGCAATAGATTTATTGTTTTGTTTTGTTTTCGGAGAACTATGTCTTAGATTTATTTGTTGGTTCTCTGTTATATTGTAACTGTCCCCTCTTTATCTGTGATTACGTCTAATTTTGTATAATTTTGTTCCACGTTTCTACCTGACTAGTCTAATGATTTGTTTTTCTATTTTATTGTTTTGTTTGCTTTATTTTTATTTCCCCCAAGAACCATCTCTTGGATCTATTTATTAGTTCCACTATTCTTCAAATTAGTTTATTCTGCCTTATTTAGGTATATTTTATTATTTTTTAAACTTTGCCTGCCTGATTGACTCCTTGTATTGTTTATTTTCATTCTTTCCAGGTTAGCAATACTGCAAGTAGAACTATGCTATGAGAGGAGGTATCTGAAAGGTTCTGATCATAGTTCTTGTATTATCAATATTTTCTAGATACTATATTTTTTATTTCCTCTTTAGACCAAGAGTTAAGAAAGGGTTTCTCAATTTTCAGGTGGTTAAGGTTTTTTTGTCTTTGTTTTAGAAATTAATTTCCAACTCAGTTGCACTGAGATCAGAAATTGTGATATGTAATATTTCTATTTTTTAAAGTATATTCAGATTTTTCTCTGTGGCTCAGCTTTTAGAAATGTGACTGTTTTTACTGATTAGATAATAGGCATATTTTTTGTATTCAGGGTTTAGCAGTATTTATGGTTAACAGATGTGGATGTAGATGCACACACACACACACACACTCTATTCAGACTTTCAAAAGCCTTACTTACCTTTCTGTCTATTTGATCTGGCATTGACTGAGGAAAGTGATTTAAATTTTCCCACTGCAATTGCCTTTTTGTATATTTCTCTTTTTATTTACTGCAGTTTTTCTTTTATGCATTTTGAAGCAATGTGATACGCTGCATGAAAATTCACTAAATTGTATGTTTATCCTCACAAAATGTCTATTGTTTTTTAGAGTGTTGTCTTGAATTTAACTTTGGCTGGTATTATCATGATTCTTGTTGCTTTTTGCTTGCACTGAATTTCTACCTCTTACTTATCCTTTTACTTTCAACCCTGCCAAGTAATTTTATTACAGATGTATTTTTTGAATGTGTTATATGGCTGAGTTATCATTTTTATCCAACTTGAGAGTCTTTTTCTTTTAAATAGAAGAGTTTTCTTATTTACTGATGAACTCTTTTTGATCTTGGTTCTATCATCTTATTTCATGATTTATTATTTTACTCTTCCTTTTTTACCTTTTCCTAGGTGGCCTAGGTTTTCTTACTTTATGCTTTATTCTGAATGAATGTACTTGCCTTCTAGTAATTTTGAAGACTGACATTCTGATTTTTGATATTCTAATGATACCCCCGTAACTTTTAATAATATATTGAAAACTCTTTTTTATTTGTCAACTTCAAACAATATTTTGGCAGCCTGCTGTAAAAGTTAGCAAGACTTCCTCCTGCCCTCCGTACCTTCCTGCCCTTGAGTATTATTAGCTCCCTTCCTCCATTATGCACCATCACTACCATTAGTTAGTTCTTCTTGGCACTTATCACGATGTGTAATTACCCTATTTATTTAATTGTTTTTTCCACAACTCCCCCAGTGGACTATAAAATGCTTGAGGCCAATGGCTTTTTATATTTTTGTGTGATCCAGAAGAGGTGACATAATTACAGAATAAGAGCCAGTATTATAAGTGCCCTTTGGGATCACCTCACCCAACCCTCTCACTTTACAAGTGAAGAAACCAAGCCCCAGAGGGTGGAGACACTCACCCTACATCATAGAGCTAGTGTGTGACAGGAGCTGGTCTAGAACTTAGATCTGCTCACCCAAGCTTATTCCAAAACTCCAGGCTACTGTGAAATGCATCACACAAAGTTTACATCCTAACACCAAGGGAAGGTTCATACTTAACATGGAACCAATGTGGAAACTACTTTTTCATTATTGCAACTACTATCATTCAGTGCCTTCTAAATGACATATTTGGAAATGGCCTCACTGTAATGAACAATTTAAAAGGGTTGCCATTTCACGTGGCCACGGTAACCTCATAACTCCACAGATATATTCTGATCTCCAGACATGTCTTCATTGAGGAAACTGGAGAGGGAGACTAACCTCACTGTAAGTTGGGAATCAAGATTCTAATAAGTGGCACACTCGAAGACACTTAGAATGGCAAGAATTGATTCCAGAAAAGAATCTTTGTTTCCTGGCAACCAGCTCAGTACTCCCTGAAGGGCACTTTGAAGGAAAGTTCAATCAATGGAAGGGTCAAATGTTTTCTTTTTCAAACGTCCATTTTGCATATAATGGCTGCTCTGTGCAGACTTTACGGGGTGTTCTTCTCTTGTGCAGGAGATCCAAGGTCCTTCTGCGTAAATACATGTACTATGTGTGAGAAATTACTTCAGCTTAGTTTATTGGCATTTCTTAGAGCATATGCGTTCAAAGAAAATTATTACAGGTAAGAGCTCTGTCCATTGAAACACCACTGTATAGATTACATAGTGATATATTCAGTCAAAGAGACATCCAAGAAAAGCTCAGTACAGAGCTTGCCAGGTCTAAAGATCAGCCTTTACAACGGGTAGGTAAATCTTTCTCCTGACCCTAAAGCCACCTGCTTGGTCCTGAGTATTTTTCCTATCTGCCTGAAATCTCACTAGTGGAAACGAATGGCGTATAGCAAGGGTGCTCTATGTAGTCAGATAGTCCTTGGTTTGAACCCTGGCTTCTCCATGGCCCCAAGGAAGGCACTTAACTTTGCCAAGCCTTGATTTCTCTAGATGTGGACAGAGTGGAATAACACTACTTTAGAAGGTTGATGTGATACTTCAGTAGGATTATATGAAGGAATCTGCCACTTGGTACGTATTTCACTTGACCACAATACCTTTCTAGTTGTCAAAGATGAGTGTGGAGATGTGGACCAAATGGAAAACGGAGTTGACTAATGCTGTATTGTTATTTGTGCTCAGTTAGAAACATGTCAGTGCCTCTGTCGGCTCTCAAAACTATATTAAGCATATACATGATTATCCCTTAGGACTTGGAAAAATGGATTTCCATTCAACAAAAGGACAAGTGGGGTCAGCAAGAAGGAAGGCAATAAATGTCAATCCACATGAGTCACGGTCAGCTCTGTGGATGAGCTGCTCTGAGCCAGGGTACTGTGATGCCTTGGGGGCTCCCACTGTGAGTGTGGAGAGGGTACCACAGATCCCTGGCGCCTTGGTGCTCTGGTGAGCTCCATGTTTCTGACGGACATGACACATTTCCCAAGACAGCCCCTTGCCACACTGCAGACATGCACCCCCTGAGCCATAGCCATTATTACTCTGTATGCTAGTTAGAGAGACCAGCATGGCCTTTCAGAAGGCAGGCCCAGGAGGAATAACCCCAAATAGAAATAATTACCATTTCTTACTCACTCAACTAATGTGGCGCATTTACACGGTGTGCTAGACATTGTGAGTGCTAGGTGTGAGGGACACACAGATGAAAGGGACCCAAACTGTTCAAGCGTAGAGCTGCAGAGAACTAGAAAAGACTGTGTGGTGTTAACCTTGGCCAAGTTCACCTGGATCTCAGTTTCTAAATAAAAGGAGGCCTGGACTTGGTGGGTCCCCAAGATGGTTTTACTTCTCTGATTCATATTTATAGGAAGCTTTACCCTAAGTTCCTTAAAACAAAACAAACAAAAAACAAACCCTACAGGATAGAGGGATATAACAAGAAGCAAAAACATCTTAAATGTTTTTACAACATCCTAAATTTCCTTTCTAAATAGATTAGACTGAGCTAATAATGATGGCTTCATCCAAGAAGCCAGTTTTAGGTTATGGTGGAAGAGTCCCAAGGGTCTCAGCTGTCTTTCCTTTTTTTTTTTTTTCTTTTTTTTTTCTTTTTGCTCCTTCAAAGTTTTCCATGTAGATTTTTTTCCTCCTCTTGCCGCCGGCTGTTTCTTCCTTATTGTTTACTGCCTGTGTTAATTCACTTTTATTTGACCCCGCACATCATTCATCAAATTCTCACATGGCCGTTAGCATATCACTGTTTTAGTGGGGGCTCAGTGGCTTCCATCAATCTCTGGACAAAATTCCTGTAACTCTTGCTGCTCTTTCCTCTTCCTTCCTCATCTGGCTTTAGTTCTTTATGGGTGATATTAGCCTTTAGAGGTCTCCCCTATCCTCTCCCAGCTTTCTCCCCTCAAAATCTCAGCTTTCAAAAATGAACAGAGCAATAATGCAGTAGACACTCTTATGCTAGGAAAACTGGGATTTTGCTTATTAAAGAAGTGAGGTTTCAAGTCATAATGGTTTTGAGCCTTTCTTTGGAGAACATTATGTTCAATTAAGTTGTGTGTGAGCTAGGCTCGCTGCCTATGGTTTATATTGTTATAAACTATAGATGAAATAAGGATTATAAAACACACTGAAGAGGAAAATACAACTTGAGAATATGACAGAAGTATTAATTCAAGACATTTAAAGTTTCTCTCATTAGCCTCTTTGTAATTAAAAGCACAAGCTAAAAAAAAATAAGAACATAAATACAAAACAGAAACAGACTCATAGACATAGAATACAAACTTGTGGTTGCCAAGGGGGCAGGGTTTGGGAAGGGACAGACTGGGACTTCAAAATGTAGAATAGATAAACAAGATTGTACTGTGTAGCACAGGGAAATATATACAAGATCTTGTGGTAACTCACAGCGAAAAAAAATGTGACAATGAATATATGTATGTGCTCTATGCTGGAATTTGACACAACATTGTAAAATGACTATAACTCAAAAAAGTGTTTAAAAAATTTCCTTGACCATCAAAAATAAAATAAAATAAAAACACAAGCTAAATGAAACTAAAGAATAGGATAAAAGGAGGAGGATATTCTAAAAAACCCAATTTAATGTAATTATCAGACATTCCCAGTCTTGCCCAAACTCATCTCCGTCCATCTGTCCATCTGTCCCTTCACCAGCCAGGCACTGGAGGGGTGGGGCTGTGCAGCAGACAGCAAACACATTAGATGTTGTCTCTTCTATGGAGCTTTTCTTCTAATGGTGAAGACCAAATAAAAAAAACAAATTAACAAAAGAACATTGTAATTTCAAAATGTGGTAAGTTCTGTGAAAAATGGTGGAGGGGAAGAGGGTGGAGAAAACTTGGGGAGTCCTTTCGGAAACTAATGTCTGAGTAGGTGGCACTGAGAGGAAGCTGAATGATGAGAAAGAGCTAACAGTACAGGTATTTGAACAGAGGGTTCTGAGGTGGAAATATTAATGGTCTTTAAAGGGAAAATGAACTCACACCCCAGAAGCATATTTTCTGAAAGGGCTTTAAGAAGATGAGGAGAGAAGTGACCTATCAGGAGACAGTTCGATAAACTGGACTCTAGCTGAGGGAATGTAAGTCCTCACAGAGACAGTTTCCAAAGCCAGAGGAGCTTTGGGCCTGACCCCTACCTGTGCCCTCTGATCTCCTTTTCTCCCTGCTTTCTCTACTCCGCCACCCTAACGTCCTTGCTTGTCCCTGAACATTCCAGACCACCTCAGGGCCATCAGACATGCTCTTCCTCTATCAGAAATGCTTTTCCCTCAGAGTCATAAATCTTGCTCTCTCATTCCTTTGGGCCTTTGGTCAAATATCACCTTTTCACCGAGGCCTTCTATGACCATTCTATTTATTTATTTTTTTATTTGTTTATTTGAAGTATAGTTGATTTACAATGTTGTGTTAATTTCTGGTGTACAGCATTATGATTCAGTTTTATATATATATGTGTGATATATATATGTGTGTATATATATATATATTCCTTTTCATATTCTTTTTTCATTATAGGTTACTATAAGATATTGAATATAGTTCCCTGTGCTATACAGTAGGACCTTGTTGTTTATCTATTTTACATATAGTAGTTAGTACCTACAAATCCCAAACTCCCAATTTATCTGTCCCCCTCCCTTTTCCCTGGTAACCATAAATTTATTTTCTATGTCTGTGAGTCTGTTTCTGTTTTATAAATAAGTTCATTTGTGTCATTGTTTTAGATTCCACATATAAATGATATCATATGGTATTTGTCTTTCTCTGTCTGATTTACTTCATTTAGTATGATCATCTCTAAGTCCATCCATGTTGCTGCAAATGGCATTATTTCATTCTTTTTTAAGGCTGAGTAGTATTTCATTGTATACATATACCATATCTCCTTTATCTAATCATCTTCCAGTGGACATTTAGGTTGCTTCCATGTTGTGGCTATTGTGGCCATCCTATTTAAACGTGAACACCTTGTTCCCACCTGGCTTTTTTTCCCCCATAAAACATCATTATATGATGATATATATGTTATTAATTATTTTGTTTATTGTCCAGTTTTCCCCCCATTAGAATGTCGGCTCCGTGAGGGTAGTGAATTTTGTCAGCTTTGTTGGGTGCTGTGTCCTCAGGGCCTTTCTAAGAATAAGGCCTGGCAACATGGTAGGCATTATCTATATTTGTTAAATAAACAAAAGAATAAATGAATAGTCATATTTGCAGAACTAAGTCTCTGGTATTGTAGAAGGAAATTATTATACTTCAGGCTAAGTATGGTAAATGGAACATATGTGTTTGTCTCTGTTCCCTCCAGAAACTGCTCTAAAAGAACATAAAAGGCATAAACTCACAAGAACTAAGAGAATAAGAGAGGACAGTAGCAGAAAAGAAATTTCAACAAAATTTTCCTGGCTGATAGTTTTAACTATTTTGCCAGGCTGGGAAAACTGGAAACATAAGCCTGCAGGGGAGAAACCAATGAGAAAGAAGCTGTTTGTGCCACGGGTCCTTAGACAGTTTCAGGGTTTGGAGGCATCTTGTACCTGCCATGTACCTTTCTCAAGAAGCTACCAGAGGATGTACTCCACAAAAACAAGGGAGAAACTGATAAAGAAAAACCTGAGATTGAGGAAGGAGGGATCTACCACAGGAGAGAGGTAAAGGAAATTTGCAGGATGAGAATGAAGGGAGGTCCCAACCTGACAGATGCTCAGCAGGCCTGGGGAGCATCCAGTCCAGGCTGTAGCAGGAAGACAAAACTCTCCAAGATTGATGCCTTTAAAAAAGAGAAGAAACTGGTAGACAACCTGGTGTATTTGAACACACTAAAGGAGACTTTACAGTTCTATTGGAGGATTTAAGTAAGATTCAATTTGTTATATTCATTTGACATTAAAAATGAAACAGATGAGAAAAGCAAAGATTAACTCCAGGGAAGGAAAAAAAAAGCTGTACAAAAAAAAAAAAGAAATGGAATTGTAGTCTACTACTATGGTTCAGCTGTGAATAATATATATTTATTTATCACAATACTACAACTGAGAGGCTAGAGAGGTGGGGAAGTGCATGATGTGTGTGGGGAAGTGATAGTGTAAGAAGGAAATACTCAGTCTCTTCCATAGTTGAGAGTCAGTAGATACTATCTAAAACTTAAAAAAAAAAGTAGAAACATATTATTTAGAAAGATGGAGATTAAAAACAAAAAAAGTCTAAAAATGGAAAATGACCTCTGGAAAGCGGGCTTAAGGGTAAGTGAGAAGTGAGACAGGCACTGTAGGTTTTTGTTAGAAGCCCTGTAAGCCTTGACTTTCTAAGCAACATGCATATTATATTCTGTATAAATAAAATTAAGTTAACAAGGGGAATTTACTCTTTCTTATTAATCTTAAGGGAAAGATCTCAAAGTAAGACATGTTCATCTTGAAATACCCCTGCACTGAAGATATAGAAGATATTTGTTAAATGATGAGTGAATGAATGCATGAATGAATGAGAGCTGTCATGAGCTTATTTAGAGTCTAGAACATATCACTGACAGCAGGTAGAATGATGAGAGGCCCTGCACTGGAAAACAATTTAAGGGAGCCCAGAAAAGATGTGTACTCGTGTACCCCACTACAATGGAGCCCCGGGGTTTCTGCTCAGTTTAACCTATTACACAGTGTAAGGCTGGCAAAAATTGCTCATTTCCATAGAGCTGACTTTGCAGATTTAAAAAGTCCTGAATGGGAAATAAATATGCTGCTCTTAATAAATGTCTAGTTAAGGTAGAGTTAATATAGTTAAATGTGAAAGTGTATAAATGATATATTTTAATAGCATTCAGAGCACATTTCAGCATTGAGATAAATGCAAACTTGAAAAAAAGAACCCTAACATCCTCAAAACACATTGCCTTATCATAGCAAATGATAAATTACTAAAGAAAAATGTTATTCTGCAATGTTTTGAAGATTAAGTAGAGTATGAGTGAAATTAACATTGTGTGTAAGTGAAGCTGTGACTATATCATGTCAAGGTGGTAATAAAATTGCAAAGGGGAGAGAATTAGAGTTTTATGCCACAGAAATGGAAGTAGTTTTCATTTTAATTGTTTTTCTTTAAATGGATTGTTTCTGTAATATACTGTATTCTTTCCAGTTCACAGATGTTCAGGAGGGATAAAAGAGTTATAAAATATTCTAATGTGAGCTTTTAAAATAGCTTTTTTGGAACAGAAAAAGAACAGCTTAAAGAATTCAGAATCTTTAAAGTACAATAAAGCATTCATATTGCAAATTTAGTGATTCGCATTTTGTGATATGGAAAAACAAATGGCCTTTTAACATTTATGCCACGGCTGGCCTTTTAGTCAAATAAATCAGTTTCATCTATGATACTCCATTTTAAAAGTCAGGTATTGCTGCAATTCAATTTCTTTCTTCCTCATCTCATCTCCTGCTAGCAGGTCTTTATTCCTAGCATAAGAAAAGTCCCCCTTTTCTCTATCAGATAGATGTGGTTATGGGCTTTCCCTGAGCTGACTCTGCTGGACGGATTTGTTATACCAATGTCAGAGGCTCCCAGCTGTCCCTCTGCCTCCCTCAGAGTCCTTTGTCCCCTCCCTCATCCTGCAGCCCCTACCAGGGGCTACTCTGAAGCTCAGCTACGTCCACCCCCCCAGGGGTGCCGTGTTCCTCACCACTTCTACACATGGCGTTTCTCTTCTCTTCCTTCTCATCTTTATATATTTTTTTTAGAAAGCCATTATTTTACCAGGATTCTAAAAGCTATTGGTGTCCTTTGTGCTGTGTACAAAGGCTCCTGTTTATCCCGATGGTCCTGATTTTCTTTTACTGTCAGAGTTGCCTTTTCCCTCCTGAGCACATGGTCAGAGCCTCATATATGTGTCCCGAGAGGTGGGACCGACTGCCCCAAGTGGGTTAGAGTTCTGTGGGAGATTAGCGTCAGGGTAAAAATGCCACTTTATTCCCTTATTTATTTAACAACAAAAACAAATACTGAGTGCCTACTATGTAGCAAGTACTGAGCTAGGTTTATAATTCTGAACAAGATAGAATGGGCTTATAGCCTGGTGAACAAACTATGCAGTAAACATACAATTGAAATGAACTAATCAGTGAATTATGAATTCCAAGTAAAATGAGTGCCAGGAGAAAGAAGTAACAGGGTGCTATGTGTGCATATGACTGGGGTATTTGACCTAATTTGGGAGGTTAGGAAATGTTTCCTTGCCCAAATGACATTTAAATAAAGAGCTGAAGGATAAGTAGGAGCCAGCCAGGGGAGGAGTAGAATACTGTTGGTAAAAGAAGCCTGAGGGGCAAAGGCCCTGGGGCAGGGGTGACAGCAGTGGGGGTGGGGGGATGTTTGAGAAACTGAGGGAAGGATGGTGAGGCACACAGGCAAAGAGAGGGTCCAGGGATGAGGCAGGAGTTGGTGGAAGTTGTAGATCACGTAGGCTGGTACCCGCAGGGCAATGGGGAGCTTAAATGAAGAGTGAAGGGGTCAGATTTGCACTTTGGCAAGATTGATGTTGTACCAAGTGGACTGGAGGGGCATGAATGTGGAAGGGGGATATTTACTCCAGTTCCCTTCTGTGTCTTAGATAAATTAGTGCTCCAGGATTCACTGGGTTTATCCTGGGGCTTCCCATGGTCCTGCTGTTCTGTTGCTCATAGGGGTGGGGGAGTTAGGGTGCAGAGTGGCTCACACCCTCCTTGAGAAGCACAGATGCCCTGACTAGGTGTTGTCACCTAATAGGCATACAGCTCTTAGGAGACTGTCTGGATTTTTCTTTGGGCATTGCCCTCATTTCTCAATGCCCAATCAACAATCGTTTTAAGCTTGCCTCGGCTTTCCTCCTCTGACCCTCCAACACACCTTGTGAGTGGAACATTAAACACCAAAGTAGCAAAGAACTGGGAGCTCGCCCTTGTTTTGTGTGAAGGTCATCGCATCATCCACAGAAGGAAGATACCCTTGAAGCAGGGAAACGTATGCAATTTTGAATGGAAAAATCTAGTCATTCGCTACATTGTCAAAATTATTGACTAGAAAAAGACCAATGACAGATTAGACATTAAAGAACAACACAAATACCAAAATTTCCATCTGCATAACTAGAGAGCTGTATTTTCTTTGGTTTCAAAATTCCATCAGTCCAGCCAAAAGTTTAAAATGACCTTCCCCTCCTACCTTCCTCTGCACAGCCCGATGAAAACATACTCACTGTGGGAAGCAGCACTATTTGGCCATATTTTATTTTCTATTTTATTTTGATTTTAGAAAAATAAGGTATTTTACTCATCATTTCATTTTCAGCAGAGTATTTTCTAATGTTTTCCGTGTAATTCAGCACTTGGTTTCACCAGGCAAACATGCTTTCTGAGTATAGGAGCAAATTCCTTCCTCCTTTTCTCCCTCCCTCTGTCCCTCCCTCCTATCCTTTCCTCCTTCTCTTCCTTTTCATTCTTTTCCCCTCCTTCCATCAATAAGTATTGTTTTTGACATTTAAAGCATTGACTACACTTCAAGGTCAAATCTGTGTGAAATGAACAGTTTTGACAATAATCCCAGCATTGTTCTGAAATGGCCCAACACTGCCTGGCCATGTAGATTCTGAAACTACAAATCCTGTCTAGCATGTTTATTTTGGTTCACCTGGGCCTTCCCTACACATGTGCCTTTGGAGGTGTGAGAGAAAAGGCTGAATGTTTCAGTGGTGGGGGAGAGTCTATTCTGTAAAAAGAGGGGGAAAGAAAGTGACAATACAGCTGTACACAGCAGAACTCAGGGAAAACGTAGGCCCCTGAGTGAGAGCCAGCAAGCGCTGCAGAGAGTGAAGCAGGTACTAGCAGGCAAGTGACAGGGGAGATTTGTCAGGGAGCGAAGTTGGGAGGATCAGGAAGCTTGGGGGCATGGGCTTCTCCCACCCTCCATTGTGCTGGACGAGGACAATGCTGCCTCCCTGACCAGCCAGTGGAGGTGCTGAGACATCACACAGTTTCCTCGGGCTCTGTTCATTTGCATATCTGTTCACTTGTCCCGGGCTCAGCAGACATTTATTGAGCACCTCATATGCATATGCCCTGGAGATGATCACATATCTTTTCATTCCTCAAGGAGCGTAAAGTCTGGTAGGAGGGAAATAGAGTGGCTAAAGAAAGTGCTCTAACGTGGAAACAACCTAAATGTCCATCAACAGATGACTGGATAAAGAATGGAATACTACTCAGCTATAAAAAAGAATAAAATAATAGCATTTGCTGCAACATGGATGGACCTGGAGGTCATCATTCTAAGTGAAGTAAGCCAGAAAGAGAAAGAATAATACCATATGATATCACTAGATGTGGAATCTAAAAAAAAAAAAAAAAAGAGACAAATGAACTTGTATACAAAACAGAAACAGACTTACAGACATAGAAAACAATCCTTTGGTTACCAGTGGGAAGGCAGTGGGAAGGAATAAGGTGGGAGTTCAAGATTTGCACATACTAACTACTATATGTAAAATAAAAAATACGTTTACTGTATAGCACAGGGAACTATATTCAGTATCTTATAGTAACCTATAATGAAAAAGAATTTGAAAATGAATATATGTATGTATATATATATGAAATGTTATGCTGTACACCAGAAATTGATACAACGTTGTAAACTGACTATACTTCAATTTAAAAAAAAAGAAAGTGCTCTAACTGAGGGACATTGGAAGGGGTGCAGAGACAAAGGAAGATGTCATTCTGGTTGAGTTTGAGGTTTAAACACGGTAATGCCATGCTTAGCCATGAGACAAGGTCATGAAATACGAGACTGTAACATACACATGAATTATTTGATACGTCTTCATATCAAAAAAGACTAATGTATGAAAATTTAATCTTAGAAAACTTAGGTAGGACTATTACATTATAAATAGGTGCTTTACTTTACAAAAAAATTACTTAAGTAACAAATGTGTCTTATGTTACTATAATATTAACTAATAGAGGGCATTGACTTAGATAAAAGACTAGAAATGTTAATAAGTCTGTGTAAAAATATGGTTCAAGCTACAAATGTGTCATTGCACATGACTTTTTATAATATTTCTGTTGCAAAAACCAAATATACCTGTAGTTGTGATCACAAATTACAACTAATAATTTATAAACATAGTCATGCTCATTAGAATATATCCAACCAACTGAAAATAGGTAGGATGGTAGGTAGTCAAGCCTGCATCCATTTGCCAAGAGGCTCCCACTGTAGGTTACTTGGCAAAAGGCCATTGGCATGGATTCTGAAAATTTTCTTCTTTTAGTTCTTTCTCCTGGCTGCATATTAAAATTACATAAGATGCTTTTTAAAAATCACAGAGCCCAGGACACACCATCAGAATCTCTTAGGAGTAAGACCCAAGCATCAGTAGTTTTTTAAGCTCCCTCAATAATTCTGGTCTGTGGCAAAAACTGAGAACCATTGCTTTGGGGAGATGCTTCTCAAATTTTAATGTGCCTGGGATCTTGTTAAATGCAGGTGCTGATTTCAGTAGGTCTAGAGTGGGGCCTGAGTTTCCGTACTTCTAACAAGCTCCCAGGTGGTGGTGATGCTGCCAGCCCAAGGACCACACAGTGGCAATGACATTAGATTTAAATCTTGGGCACCAGTGCATCTAGGGGAGCATCTGATTTGACAGTGGGGACTTGATTTCTCCAAGTCTCCTTATCCTGGAGTACAAATGGAATTACGTAACAACAACCCAAATTCCACTAGCTCTTGTTTAAACTAGTTCTCACAGGTGTACAGCACCTCTGCCCCCTCCCATGGAAAGAGCCCCCCATAACTATGTCCAATAGTCCTGTGATAATTCTTGGAAGAGTCTTCAGGGGATCTCACATGGGTTCACAATTATCTCACCCCTTCTCTTCTCACCCCTTTTCTTTGTTTTTACTGAAACGCTATCTCCTGCCCCAACCACAGTGATTCCAATGGGGGCTCCAGCCAGCAGACAATTCTAGGTTAAACACCACTCTGGCTTTAGACTCACTTGTCTTTAGACTCACTTGTCTTTAACTACTCTGGACAGCTCCAGGGGTCAGAGTCCTTCCTTTAAAATGACTTCTCTCCCCATTGCCTACTGCCACTGTCCTGTCTGAATTCCTGCTCATTTTCAAGTAGGAACCAGGGACAAACCAATTCTGTTTTCTTGCTATAAAGAACAGGTCCAATTGAAAAAAAACAAAAAGAGTGTGGAGATGGGAGGGAAAGAGTTCTTGGGAGGAGTTGATGCCAAGGAGCACTGTAGGCACAATCTCCATAGCAACAGGAACACTTCCTGTGATCGCAACCCAATGCGCTATGCTGTGTCAGGAGGGCTGGACTCCCTGGTGGTGTCAGTACAGGGACTTAACTTCTTTCCACAGACTGGCTGGCTCATCCTAGACTTGGCCTTACGTGACTGGGCAGTGGGCGGGTGGGGTTCCTCATCAGTGAAGAGTTCTGTGGTTAGGGAAGCACCTCTCCCTCCGTCTGTGATTCAACAACTTCTCTGTGACCCCTTCTCACCATTTTTCCACGTTCTATTTTTTATCTCCATGTGCCCTATTCCCATCTTGGATGTGTATAACATATGTGTTTACACCCTATGCTACTGTTAAACACACAATTCTCTTTTCCTTTACCAAAGTGCACATTTCTTTTGGTTATCTTAGGGGTGATTAGCCAGGCAAAGTGACCCTTGTGATGATTTTAAATGTCCCCTAGCAACAATTTACAACCTTCAGGAAATACTGGCGCAGTGTCTATTAACATTGCAGTACAAAATAGTAAATCCTAGGAAAATTCAATGAGGCCCAGATTTCCAAGCCATTCTGCTGACATTTATACCAAGTGGGTCTATGACATTATATGCCCTACTCTTCTGTGCATACTTCTATTGTTTTTTTAAATAAAACTCTCTTGAATAACATCATCTACTTTCTAAGTGGAATGGAGGTGCCAAGATGGTCACATCCCCTAAAGTTTCGTCTTACCAAGGCAAGTAGCTTGAGTGACTCTACGTTCAACTATTTTAGTACAGTTTAGAGGTAAGAAAGCAGAAATGTGCCTTACTGCAAATCACCACCTCCACCACTGCTGATGTGTGAAAACCTAAGCTTTCCAAACATACAAACTAAATTAATCCTGGACCCTTCATTTTATGAAATTTATCTTAAATTGTGGGTTTCTAGAATGCATTCACAGCAAGGCAGCTTTTCAGAAGTGAATCTCACACACAATATGAAGCGTGCATGCCTTTTCTGCATGAAACATTTCAACTAATTTTTAATTGTGCAGTCTGGATTTCAATGCTTGTTTCAAGGAGAAAAAAAAAGCCACATGTTTTCACATTTGTAATCAGAGGTTAGAACAAGATCAAAAATCACCTTTGAAGACAAGAAAATTTAGTCCTGGAGAGCAAACAAAAGCATACAATGATCATCAATGTTCCAGCACCCCTGGCGGAGCTGTGAAGCCAACAGGCTCTTGGTTCAGGCTACATCCAGGGGCTGCTTGAGCACGCGGGTCCCACTCTTGCTGGGGCTTCCTGAAGGATGACAAGGGGGTTGCTGGAGGTGGCCCACAATCAAGTTCACTGTGTGGGCAGACATCACCAGGTATCTGCTCACCACTCACTAGGACTTTCTGCAGACCTGGTAGACTTGTCCAAACAGGCCTCACCAGGTGATTGACGGGGGATTTCTAAACTGGAGGAGTCTTAGGGAAAACCATGTAGTTCAATCCCCTCATTTATTATGGATGGAAAGGCAAAGAACTGGCCCAGAATCCTAACACACCTGAAGGCTGGAGTTAAGACTGCAGGTTAGTGCTCTTGGCTTCTAGCCCAAGACTCTCTCTACCTGTTACCATAACTCTCCACCTCTTCACCTCCAAAATGGAGTACTCTCTATAGTTAACCTGCCAGTTAACCTGTTAATACTGACCATGGAAAAAACTCTGCGCCCTAAGCTTCTACAGCCATAGCTTGGGTTCATCAGCTGGGTGACATAACAAACCTCAGGCCTCTACAGACTCACCTGCTCCCAAGTCCCTCTTCCTGGGCCCTTAGCCGAGGTCTCAGCCCTCTTTAATTCTCTCCCAGTAGAAACCTTAACCTGATACTTTCAGCTCCTGCATATACAGCTACAGTGGGGCATTAACGCTGCCTTGATTTCCTCTAGGAACAAGCAGTAGCTCATGGAGTGTTTTCTATTGGCTCCACATGGTTTCAAATCACTGCCCATGGCCAGGAGAGCTGCCAGCTTCCTCCACAAAATTGGGAACTTTGTGGACCCCACGAGAGGCCTTATTTATTACCTCTCCCAGAGAAAGCAGACTGGGGCAATAATCGTCAAAGTAATATTTACCCCTTAATAACTGCCTATTTTTATACCGGTGTTAGAGGTTAATAGCAGTGTTATTTACTCCTCTGCCAAAAAGAACTGAAGGATGTGAAATGTAGCAGTCAATAAAGCTGAACAGTCAGATAAATAACATTCATATTATTTCCCGACAAATCCTTCTGCAACCCAGGGATATAAATAACCCTAAGAAAGCAGTTCCTGCATTACAAGTTTACTGGTGTGTAAAATGTAATTTTAAAAAGAGCTTCAAACCCTAGAAGCATGGGATTCTATAACTATATACACCAACCGACAGCCCTCGTGATGCGTGCACACGTGCGTGTGAGTCCTCTGGGAACATACATGCACGTCATGGGTCCCTGTGAATGGGGTGTCAGTGTGTGTAGTTATTGCCTCTTGTTTCCTCTCCACTCCTGTGACATGCACTTCTCTGCTTTTCTTCCTACCTCACTGATGGCTCTTTCCCAGTCTCCTCCTCTTGTGTTCTTCACTTGGAGCACACGAGGGCTCTGTCCCTGTCCCAGGCTTTCTGCTCTTACCTTTTCCTAGGTGAGCCCATCCAGTCTCAGGGCCGACACACAAATGTGTATCTCTGGTCCTCCATCCCCAGAGCCCTAACTCTGATATGAGCAGCCTCCATGACATTGCTACTTGGATGTATAATAGACATGTCAGTCATGATCTGTCCACAGTGTAGCTCTGTATTCCACCCCCAAACTGCTTCCCACTGCCCTGCTCCCTGCTGTGTTCCCCAAATTAGCAAGTGGTACCCCTTCCCTTGCAGTCGTTTAATTTAAGAACCTAGTGCCTTTTTAACCCCTCTCTGATATTCACCCACCCTCCACCTAGTATCTGATCCACAAACAAGTCCTATAAACTTTTTCTTCAAAATATGTCTGGAATCCATCCATCCATCTTCTTTTTCTGTCTCCACCACTCCCCGTCATCCAAGTGCACCATCTTTCTGACTGCTTTCCCAGCTTCCCCTCCAGCCCCCTCATTCATTCTCCTCCCAGCAGAGAAAGCTTTTAAAATACGAATCCAAACATCTTTCCTTGGCCTGCAGACCCCATGTGGCCAGGCTGTGTTCTTCCCTGACCTCCTCTCCTGCCCATCTCCCCTCCCTCATTGTCCTCTAACCACAGTGTCCACCTCTTTGATCCTCTGACAGATGAAGCACATTCCTCCGGCCTGGGATTCTCTGAAGCTGGTGTTCCTATGCTGGCTCCCTCTTGTCATTCCATGAGCAGGTCCTCCCTGGCTAAATAGATGCACCACCCCCCACATCACAACCTGCATATCATCGTTACTGTTTTCTTCTGAGCAGCTACCAGTTCTCGAAATTATGTTGTTCATAGATTTGCTTCCATGTTCATTACTTATCTCCACTAGAATATAAGCTCCATAAAAGCAGGGCCCCTGTCTGTCATCTTCACCTCTGTAGGTCCAGTGCCTGGAAATAACCAGGCACACAGTAGGCATCTGCACTAGTGCCCTGAAGCAGAGTACCACAGACCTGGTGACTTAAACAACAGAAATTTATCTTCTCAGGAGTCTGGAGGCTCAAGATCAGGGTTTTGACAGGATTGGTTTCTTCTGAGGTCTTTCTGCTTGCCCTGTAGACGGCCGCCTTCTCCCTGTGTCTTCACATGGTCTTCCCTCTGTCCATGTCTGTGTCCAAATTTCTTCCTCTTACAAGGACACCAATCATATTGGATTATGGGCCACCCTAATGACCTCATTTTAACTTACAAGGCCCTCTTTAAAGGCCCTTTCTCCAAATGTAGTCACATTCTGAGGTATTGGGGGGTTAGGACTTTAGCATATGAATTTTGGGGAGGGATACAGTTCAGTCCTTAAAAGCATCTAATAAAAAATAATAGTGATGATCATGAAAGCTAGTATCATTGAGACTGAGACATAATGTACTGGATATTGTTTTAAGTACTTTTCCTTTATTATCTTCATCTTCACTCTTAAGATTAAGAATTAAGAATGTCACTCTTATCAGTCCCATTTTCAGATAAGAAAACTGAGACACACAGAAATTAGGTGACCTGCTGGAAATTAGGTTAAAAGTGGTGGAGCCTGTTTGATTCTGGGACCTGTGTCCTCTCCCACTGCCCCACATTGTTCCCCTGTGTTTGTAAATCTCTGTTGAATGAGTGGATGAAGGGGAGGCATGCAAGGTATTCCACAAGCTGTAAGTGCACGGACTTTAGCCAAGAGCAGCACAATGCCAAAGAATTGCACATTAGCAAAGTCAGCACATTAGCCAAGAATACCTTATTTATATCTTAAGCTCCCTTCTAAATATGATTTGAAGCAAAATATCTTAAAAAGCATCTAGCCCTACGATGTATGCATGTATGTTTATATGCAAACTTGTAAGCACATCTATGAATAGAGTTGTGGAGATTAAATCTCAGTTTTGGCTCTGAGCTTCCTTAGTTCTTTCATTCAGAAACAAAGGCTACAAATTCCCTAGAAAGATGAAAATTATCCTGGAGTTAAAGTCTAAATACATGTCTCATGCAAGCCCTGATGGTATAGGAATCACTAAGTGAAATACTAGAAAATGGTCTTTCATCAAACTCGGGGGAAAGAACAGCTGAATTTTACTGTATAAGGTGCTCCAATTACATTGTCCTGAAAGGATCTACATTCTTTTTTCTGGCCATCAGTGGCATTTTGCAACTGGGCTCATTCTTAGTTTACTAATCCATTCTGAGTTAGGCTCAGCAATTCCGCAGAGCCCTCACTGACTTTCCTACCAATTAGGTGGAAGAGCTCGGCTGCTCCTCCAGCAGAAAGCCTCAGAGGGCATTTATCCGTTTACCTTGGTGCTGAAATGTTAACCACAGGGAAATAACATCCCCGTTTCAAAGAAGAGGGTTGCATGTATGCAAAAGAATGAACGTATCTTTTTCTTTTCTTTTTTAAATTAAGGTGGGAGCGGAGAGTTGGGAGGCGAGGAGGGGGTGGAATGAGCTTCTCTTTTAAAAAACAATTCCCCAAAGAAATTACTCAGATACAACCTTCAGCAGCAAATCAGAATTTGACAATGGACATTATCTGTAAAACACCCAACACAGGACCTCACGTGTAGTAGTGCTCAGTGAGTACTAATTATTGTATTAGCGGCTTAAGAGAAGTGTTTGGAACTCCTCAGGAGTTTTGATAAGGTTTCCTCCCTAGTATCTTTAATAATGTGGACATAGAATAGGTGTTTATTAAACTGTGGAATTTCTGGTACAGAATAAATTGGAAGAACATTTCCAGAGGCATTTTAAAAAATATATGAATCTATAGCTTTAACAATGGTCATAAGGCCCCATCTAAGCATGAAGTAGTAGCATGCAAGACGTGTAAAAAGATTATGAACAAAGATGTTCATTATGGAATTATTTAGAATAAAACAAAAGTTAAGGGATTAACTTTAGGTAAATCCATAAATGATGGATCAAAGATTGGGAAGCCCTGAATAATACTGTACACATTGTTGTGCAACTTATTTTTTTCGCTTGATCTATCTTCATTTTCATAACATCATCTTATCAGTCTACTGTATGCTCTCCCTCCTGCCCAACTTCCTCTCATGAAAGTTTTCTAATAAACAGAAACATTTAAAGATTCATGCAGTGAACATCTGTGTATTCACCTTCTCAATTCTACAATTACCACATTATTTTTAAAAGGCTGTAGAGCAGCCCATCTAAGGACAAGCTAACTTATTCCTTACTGATGCACATTTATGCTTTTTTTCAGTTTTTGTTGTCACACAGCAATCAGTGATCATCTTTGTGTATACAAACAGATCTGTAGTATAAATTCTTGGAGATGGGAACTGATAAGTCTAAAAATATATGGATTCCAGAAGTTGATATATACAGTTGACCCTTTAACAACATGGTTTTGAACTGTACAAGTCTGCTTACACACAGATATTTTCCAAACATATGTACTGTAGTACTACCTGAGCCACAGATGCAGAACTGTGGCTATGCTGGGCCAACAATAAAGTCGTACTCAGATTTTTGACTGTGCAGCAGTCGGCACCCCTAACCACTCACCGCATGTTATTCAAGGGTCAACTGTCTGGCCATGTGGCTTACCAAAATGGTGACAGTAAGAGAGTAGGGGAGTATTTATTTCACTTCACATTTGTCAACATTGGGTATCATCAAACATTTAAAATGGTTTACAACCTTGCAGATGAAAATGGTATCTCTCTTAATCTCCATGGGCCACCATAACCAAGCATCACAGACTGGATGGCTTAAGCAACAGAAATTTATTTCTCACAGTTTGGGAGGCTGAAAGTCCTAGATCAGGGTACCAGCATAGTTGGATTCTAGTGAGGGCTCTCTGATTTGCAGGCAGCTGCCTTCTCCCTACATCCTCACATGGCATGGGTGCGGGTGGAGGGTGGGAGGGGTGGGAGGGGAAGGGGGCGTTTTGGTACCTCTTTGTGTAAGAGTAATCATCCTCTCACGAAGGCCCCACTCTTATGACCTCATCTAAAACTAATTATCTCCCAAAGGCCCCATCTCCAAATGCCACGACACTGGGAGTTAGAGCTGCAATATATGAATTTGGGAGGGATACATTCAGTCCATAACAATACTTCATTGTTTTTATTTGTCAATCTTTTACATGTTTATTTGCCATTTATATATGTTTTTTCACTAACTTCTTGATTATCTTCCTTATCCATTTCCCTACCCTACTGATTAATAAGAAATTTTTACGTTTAGGTAAATTAATTCTTTGTTGTCGATATTGCAAATATTTTTCTGAACTAGCCATTTGTCTTCTGATTTAGTTTATATGGCTTTTTGTGCAGAAATTCTACATTTTTATATAATCAGATTGTCAGTCTTTTTCTTCATGATTTCTTGTCTTGTTTAGAAAGGTCTTTCCTTCTTCAAGTTTTCCAAATTTGGGATAGCTTTTTCTCCCCAATTTTGAGGCATAAATTGTTACTTAAATAGGTCACAAGAATAATTCTTTTTAGGATGACTTAACCAATGTTTTTCTTAATCTACAACCCCAGGAATTTTTTTACCTTTAATACAAGGGTGGAAGAAACTGGAAATTTTGTTGTTTCTAAACCTTCACCTGAGCTTCTCCTCCAAAAAGCTCTCTTCTCGTGTTGTATTAGACACTTGGTAAGCAGGGAAGGCATGAAGGCAAGTGCACCTGTGTGTGTGTGTGTGTGTGTGTGTGTTAAGTGTGTGAACACACATGCACAAGGGGGAGATGGAAGAGGCCGGCAGTTGGGGGAGAGAGAGAGGAAAGAGGAGTGGGGGCAGGGTGTTTATGGAGATATGATGACTACTCCCCTCTCTGCTTGGAGTCCCTAAAAATCCTGGCAGATAGAATGATTAAGCAGATTACGGAAAGAGAGGGAAGAAAATAAAAAGCTGCTACAAGGAACGGATATGAGCAGGCTGACTTGGAGACTGACCCAGTAGGACTTGGAACTCTTAGTTTTAAACATTATAGTCTTTAAAAAAAAAATACCACTGAAATATTCTTGGTATGGCATGTCCCATTCTAGAAATTTCAGGCAGCTACACTGGCATCATGTAGCACAGCATCACTGTCTCTTCTGCAAATTTCTGAGAATAAAAAGAATTGGCTGAAAAAACTAACATCTCCATCAGTTTGTAATCAGTGAATACAGTAAGTGCAGGGGGTTGATGACTGTTTGCAGAGTATGTAATTTTATATATCTTGTGGGAGAGGTTGAGAGGATTCTGTTTAAAAAGTCTGCCCTAATAAATGATTTACCAGGGCAGCCAGAGATCAAAGAAATTGCTCAGAAATTGCATCTCAGGGCACCTAAAATTGTAAGTTTATGGAAGTCCTCAGAACCCCAAACATTTTATGACTTTTATATTAGCTAACCACTAAATTTTCAAAGCAGTGTGACTGCCATGGGTTTTAATAAGAGCTGCATGCTCAACCCCTCCTCCCTTTAATAAACGTAAGGGTGATGTTACAGAGAGACATTTTGAAAATATGGTGAAATGTCATGGAAATAGAACATGGAACAAGGCTCAGGCTGGGTAGTGGAAATGTTAAATTCTGATGAGAAAATAATTTACCCCAAACAAATTCCACAGACCTTATAAGAAAATGATAGGAATTCTGCCTTGAATGCCGTCTCTTAGCTGGAGTCTGCCCTGTGAGGAGGCTGTCACTCAGGAGACCGGAAACTGAATTCAGTGATGTCAAGCAGACTGAGCACTGATCACTCCTACTCACTGTTTGACAATTAGAAAAGTTCCTGAGCACCCTTAGGACTTCAGAGTGTTTTCCCAGAGCTAACTGGTATTCCTCATCCCAGACAAGCCACAGTCCAGTCTGAAAATGAAGAACCAAAAATATGTAGGATAGTGTTTTTCAAAGTGGGTTCCAGGGACTCTGTGGGGGTGGTCCCTGAAACCCTTCCAGGTGGTATATAAGGTCAAAACTATTTTCATAATAATATTCAGGTACTATTTGTCTATTTCATTCTCATTCACACATGAGTGACCACCAAGAGGGCTGAAGGAAAAACCACCCAGCTGAACACTGTTCAGATTGCAGAATCAGAAGCAAATAAAATGGTTGTTTTAAACCACTAAGTTTTGAGCTGGCTTGTTTTGCAGTCATAGATAGTTGGAATAGGCATGTCAGAGATGCATATTGATGCTGGTAGTATTGGTGAAATTGATCAGGGATCACTTCAATTTTTTTCAGCCATCTAGGACTGAGTCTGGGTGTCACTTAGAGGGAACTGCTGAAAGGATTACCCACAAGGACAGAGATCAGAATGACTGATTCCCTGACATGCTGGTAGCTCAAATCAGAAAGTGAGGCAATAAGCTCAGGCATGGTTTCCCCCTTGTGAACAGAGTAAAGGTGGTTACTGACACTTGGAGGAGATTTCTTCTGACGAATTACTTTGAGGAAATTCATATGATGATGACGGCAGAGATATGACGAGGGGAAGGATGTGATGGTGATAAGGACGATGAGGATGATGGTGATGATGGCATTGATGACTGTGTAGTGAAGATGGAACTTGGTCCTGGGATGCCAGTCCTGACGCAAGAGGAATGACTCCTGAGGATAACATGTTGTCACGGAGAGGGTGCAGGCTTTAGTGTCAGAAGACCCATTCCAGGTCCTGCCTTCATAATCTTGAATAAGTAATGCCTCCCATCTGAAGATCAGTTTCCTAACTGCTAACATGGGAATAGCTGTACTCCCTGCTCTTCCCTTCAACCAAGTTCTCATGAGGGTCAAGTCAGAGTATGTGAAAGTGCTCTATAAACTGTAAAGTACTATGCAAAAGGGAAGAATATTAAGATAAGAGATAATGAGATTGTTGGTAAAAGGAATCTTCCCTATACTTAAGCCGTTCTGAGAAAACACAGAGCAGATGATTAAAGACATTTTTGCAAGAAGTTTTGAAATTTGCTTGTGGGAGTTACTGCACGTGCTGCCCCGTACAACAGCTGGCCAGGAGAGGTGATGTGGCTCAGCAAATAAGCACAGGCTCCACATTTTCTGAGTTCTAGAGAGGGTAGCACTTTCTGTTCTATTTACCAGCATCGTATATAAACCAGTGTTTCCTAGACATTCAACACTGTGCTAGAAATTGGGGATTGAGGCTAAAGGAGAAAAACAGCTCCTTCCTTTCTAGCCTGCCTCTGATAGATAGAATAATGGCCCCCAAAGATGTTCTAGTCCCTGGAACCTGTGAATATGTTAGACCACAAGGCAAAGAGAATTAAGATTGCAGATGAAATTATGGTTGCTAATCAGCTGACCTGAGGATGGGGAGATTATCCTGGGTGATCCAGGCAGGCCCAGTGAAATTACCAGTGTCCTTACAAATGGAAGAGGAAGGCAGGGGAGGGAGAAGCAGAGAGATGGCGGCTCGAGAAGGACTCAGCCCAATGTTGCCAGCTTTGAAGATGGCAGGAAGGGCACAAGGCAAGGAGTGGGAGCAGCCTCCAGCAGCTGGAAAAGGCAAGGGAATCGATTCTACCCCAGAGCCTCCAGAAGCAACATAAGCCTACAGACACCTTGATTTTAGCCCAGGGAGACCCATTTCGTACTCCTGACCTCTAGAACTGTAAGATAATAAATTTGTATTGCCTAAGCCCCCTACTTATGTGGTAATTTGTTATGGCAACAATGGTAAACTGAGATGTGGCCCCCCCAGTCTCCATCACAAGCCACCTTTGTGGGAGGACTGGGCAAAAGAATGAGGGGTTTGACTCGATGCCACACATGGTGTCAATGGAATTTTTGTTCCATTTGCAATGATAAGTTCAAAGACCTAAACCAGTAGGCAACTATCAAGGTCTGCAAATTTTCCCATTTTTGAAGCTACAGTCCTACACACAGGAAGTGGTGTCAGCACCAATGGCCAATCTGTATACAGCTTTCCATCTGACATTGACATATTGACTTAGCTGCTTTATGTCTGTCCTCCCCTCACATAGAATGTAAGCTTTGCCAGGTTCACTGCTATTACAGCTTCAATGTTCAAAATAATTCCTGGGTCATAGTAAGTGTTCAATAATTTCTTATTAACTGATCCACTTATTCAACAGACCTTTGTTAAGACTATATGTACCAATTCTAGAAACTCAGCTAATTATAGACAAAGATTTGTACCCATTTTGTTAGCTGCTGTATCTGTGTGCGTAGAACAGTACCTGGCATTCAGTAAACATTTATTGGATGGAATGAATCAATGATTTAAAGAATGAATGACTTAAAGAATGAAACATAAAAGCCTCTTGTCTTCAGGAGTTTGTAGTCAAGTGGACTTCGGTTTCAGATGCATCAATATAACCACTTATGCCAAAATTGAATTCGCCTTTCTTTTCAGAATTTCAACTAATTTTCAATGATTTGTCAAGTCACTGTGTTGTGGGGCAGAAGAGTGAAGGCATGGAGTAGGGTTAGGGAAATAAAATTGTGTTCTAAGTTGATGATATTTTTTTTGCCAGATAATATAAGGAATCATCTAGATAAATTTCTTTTCTGAAACAATTCGTTCCTGTTTTTATTATTTTTATAAATATACATTATTTATAGTTTTACTACATTACATGCTCATTATAACAAAGTCAAGAAGTGTTAGATTCCCCCTGCCTCCTAAGATCTGCTTCTCTCCCCTCAGAGGTAGCCACTGTTAAAAGATTTCAGTCTATATTCTCCCCCTCTTCAAATACCTTATTGGATGCCTCATTTTCAGAGCTGCTTAAAATAAGTATCAACCTAGACCTTGATCTGATCCAAAATTGCTGAGAAAAACAGTTTAAAACCATATACTAAAAATAATGTGAATGAGGACCATGTAACAGAAATCTTTAGATGGGAAAAATCATTTTTTAAATTGCTGTGATTTGTACAATAGCTGATTTTCCCATGCTCTATATTTTTGTCCCTTTGAATTTTTTCATATCGTGAAATTTCATAGCCCTGCAGGAGCCCCGAGTCTATTTGCCTGAGAATGACAAATAAGTCTCTGTCACTGCAAAAAAAGAAAAAGAAAAAACCGACTTTCCCCAATGCTTACAGGAATGATATTTCTGTGAAAAGTTGAATAAAGTACTTCGAAAAGTTTTGTGTTTGTAGAAATATAAGGAGGTGAGGTTATCAGTCACTATCTATCACCCCAATAATTTTCACCCAGGATTGACATCAGACACCAGGAGAAGAAAGTCAGCAAACCAGGACTGAAGCCCAGTCAGTGATCTTTCGGCTGTCCTCTAACTTCTCTCTCACTAATATTCCCTCCTAATTTTGTGTTGTCTTGACCTTTAAAGGCTAGGTTTATACCATAATAATAATATTTGTAATCACTTAACAGTTTACAGAGCAATTCCCCACCTATTTTCTTATTTGCTTTTTGAACTTCGTAAGAGATGTATGCTATTATTGTCTTGTAGTGACTATTAGCTCCCATTACGCAGATGAGAAAACGGAGGCTCAGCGCATTTAAATGACTTGCTGAAGATCACATGGTCAGTTAGCAGCAGGTCTTCTGCCTTCAAATCTCTTGCCTTTTCCTCAGAGCAATGTTGGTCCATAGATAAGAAACTTCGGGTCGTAACCTCCTGTGGTCATCAAAATGGCCAACAACTTGTAGGGAAAAAATTAAAAGTGTTTTATTTCATTGTATTCTTTTCACTCAGCCAATGCAAAGTGTCCAGTGTGTTGGTGAGGTGTCTGCTGAGATGGGGAATGCACTTGCTTGAGGGAGAATAGTCAGCATGTGCATGTGGCCACCTCTGATTCTCCACTGCCCTGACCAGCGTGTTCCACATGAATCTAGGGACACAAACTCCCCTTTTGCCCAAGAGGGCACCAGAGTTCCCCATAGCATGTTGGCCAACACCACTCACCCCAGCATCGCTCTTCCCCCAGCCTGCTGTCTCATTGTCCACATACCCTGCAGCAGGCCAGAAAGGCAGACGAGTGGGACTGACATTCCAGGAGACTTCCAAGACTTTATCGAGTTTAATAGCAGGTAGGCCCTCTAGGACCTTCTGGAAAGTATGTCAGATGGTCTGGTGCATTAACTCCATTTTTGCCCGTGGTTGGAACAAAGCACCATGGGAAAGCCTGCAGTGAATAAATGCAGGTAGAGTCAGAGGAAGCTGAAATTTAATTCCACCTCTGCCACTGAAGACCTAGAAGCTTCCTAACCTTGGAGATTCCCTTTGATCATGGAGGTGAGATAGAGGAGCCTCATCTGCCATTTCTGGTATATAAGGTTTTTATAATGACCCAATGAAGAAAAGGATAAGAAAGCATTTAATAATGCTAAAGCAGTAAAGGAATGTTTTGTTGGTGGTGGTTTGTCTTCCAGATAGAAATCTCTGCCCATAAAATCTTCCACAGTAAAGGAACACCAATGCAAACACATGGCTCCTCTCCACCATTTCATCATCTGTGTGCCTGTCAGACAGCTCACGAGTGAGTTCTTTTCTTCTCCCTTTTCCCTATAGCTACTTGAGTCCTTTCCCTGATGACTTATCTTAGTACCAAGCTTGAGTCTTCCTTCCCAAGTTGTCTGAAGAGACCTTAAGAGAGACCCATTTAATTTTAGCAACACAGCTCAGACTGCTACTCTGAGAGTTAATAAAGTTGGGGCTCTATGTCTGGGATTGTTTTTTTGTCCCCCATTATATATTTTCTCTTCTTCTATAATCACAGAGCTTTTATCTGGGCATATGGCTGCTGAATTAAAGATCACATTTCTCAGCCTCCCTTGGGGGGCATGTGACCAAGTTATGGCCAATGAGAGTGAGCAGAAGTGATGTATGCAAATTCTAGAACATACCCTTAAAGGAAAGGAACATAACCTGTTTCCGTTTCCCCTTACTGCTGGTTGGAATGCTGATGTGATGATAGCTTGGAACAGCCATCTCAGACCATGAGATGGAAACCATGTGCTAAGGATGGCAAACAAGACATTAGAAGTAGCCTGGGGTCCCGACCCTGCTGAGCCATCCTACCTTTGATACGAGACAGAGAAATGAATCTCTTTCTGGTTTAAGCTATTACGTTTCTGTGATGATAGCCTGACATATATCATAACAGAGGTTATAAAGAGGAATACTTTGAGGTCTACAGCTTTATACTTTTTCAGTTTGGGAAATTCCATGTCTGCTTCAGATCCTGGTCTAACATAGGAAACACAGATACTCTCCTATGACTTCCTCCTTCTGTGTTAGTGTTCACTGTTATTATTAAAGTTGTTGTTGTTGCCATTAACCTTGATTTAAATAAACCAGGTGAAATGAGCATGAGCAACAACAAAATAGGTAAGTTGGGATTCATCAAAATTGGAAACTTTTGTGCATCCTATGGTTAATTAATCTACAACAAAGGAAGTAAGAATATACAATGGAGAAAAGATAGCTTCTTCAATAAGTGGTGCTGGGGAAACCGGACATGTAAAAATGAAATTAGAACAATCTCTAACACCATATACAAAAATAAACTCAAAATGGATTAAAGACCTAAATGTAAGACTAGATACTGTATAACTGAATCACTTTACTGTACACCCAAAACTAACAAAACATTGTAAATCAACTATACTTCAATTAAAAAAATGGTAAAGCAAAAAAAAAAAAAAAACTTTTGTGCATCAAAAGACATTCTCAAGAAAGTGAAAAGACAGCCTGTAGAAAGAGAGAAAATATTACAAGTCATTTAGCTGATAAGAGTCTGGTATCCAGAATATATGAAGAATTCTTACAACCGAACAACAACAACATAAACAACCTAGTTAAAAAGTGGGCAAAGAACTTAAATAGATATTTGTAAACACATGAAAAAATAGTCAACATCATTAGTTATTAGGGAAATGCAAATCAAAACCACAGTGAAGTGCCATTTCACACCCGCTATAATGGCTACAATTTAAAAAAGGAAAATAGCAAATGTTGGTTAGGCTGTGGAGAAACTGGAATCCTTGTACACTGATAATGGGAAGGAAAATGATTTGGCCTCTGTGTGAAACAGTTTGGCTTTCCTCAAAAAGTTAAACATAGAATTACCATGTGACCCACTAATCCCATTCCTAGGCATCTATCCCCCAAAGAACTGAAAACCGATATGCCAACAAACACAGATACACACATGTTTATAGCAACACTATTCACAATAACCAAGAGGGGGAAACAATTCAAATGTCCATCAAGGAATGAATGGATAAACACATGGTGGTGTAGACATAGAATAGAATATTAGTCAGCTGAAAAAAGGAATGAAGTACTGATACATGCTGTAACATGTATGGACCTCAAAAAACATAATACAGAATGAAAAGGCCACACACACACAAGTCACATATCATATGATTCCATTTATAGGAAATATCTAGACTGGGTAAATTCAGAGACAGAAAGCAGATTGGTAGTTGCCAGGACCTGGAGCAAGAGGAGAATGGGAAGTAACTGCTTATGGAGTTTCCTTTCGGAGTGATGAAGATGTTTAGGAACTAGATGGAGGTGGTGATTGTACATTGGAATATACTGAATGCCACTGAATGGTTCACTTAAAAATTAAAAGAGTTAATTTTATATTATATAAATCTCATCTCAGTTTTTTTTTAAAGCCATGGGGCCCCAAAGCAATGGTAGTGTTCTTTGTTTGCAAAAAGATGGCTGTCAGTACAGGGGTCTGCTTGAAACAAGAGCCTGGACCATCTAAGCAACTGGCCCACTAATGAGCACCTCTTCTCCCCCAGAAGCAAATGCTTCTGCTCCTCCTCCTCCCATGCATTAGGCTCCAACCTGCTACTTGTCAGGTAGCATTAGTTGTACAGGTATCCCAGGGACTGGAGTGCTCCGGCTCTTCCTGATTCCTTATTTATTATGTTAATGAGAACATGACCGCGGCTCTGAGGCAGAAACTCTAAGATGGATATTTGGACTGTATTCAGTGGCAGGTGGTCCACACTGGGTGGACTGAGGGACTCCCACCCACAGGTCCGGTTTCAAGCCCAGCTTTGTCATACACTTGTTCTAAATTCTTGAAAAGTCAGTTACTCTGAGACTGGGTTTTTTCACTTTAAAATGGAGCTAAGTTACATTTTCCTTAATTCACATCAATATCCAGGAACTGGTTGCACTTCAGCATGTCCCTAGCTAATATTCTGGTTTGAGTGACTGTCATCTTTTCCTTGATCAATGCAGTGGTCTCCTAACCCATCTCTCTTCTTCCACCTTTGCCCTCTCCCCAACCTATTTTTATGCTGCCATAGGACTGGTTCTTTCAAGCATAGGTCAGACTATGTCATTCCTTTGCTCAAAGCCCTCCAGAGCTCTCATCTCAGTCAGGGGAAAGCCAAATCTTTACATTGGCCTTCAAGGTCCTGCAGGATGGGATTCTTGCTTCCACTCTGATATTTCTTATCACCAGCCCCTTTGCTCATTTCATTCTATACCCAATGGTCTCCTTTCAGTTCAGGCCTCAGGGCCTTTGTACTTGCTCTTCTCTCTTCTTGGAAGGTTGCTCTTGCCCTTGCTTCCTCCAGGTCTCTGCTCAGATATTATCTTACAAGTGAGGTCTTCCTACCCTGCTACTCCCTGTTCCCCCTCTCTGCTTAGTTACAGCTAGCAGCTTTCAACATTTAACACCAAATATACTTTTGTTTAATTTTATTTTATCCTAAAATTTGTCTCCCCCTAAAATATGTAAGTTCTAGGAGTGGTTTAGCTCACTACAGTATCCAGAGTGCCTAGAATAGTGCCTGGAAAATAGTAAGGGGTCTATAAATATTTATTGAATGAATGAATGGGTTCCTTTGAAGACACAATGGCACAGTATTTTATTCTGTGCCTCAAAGTGAAATTTGCCTTATCAAGGCCTGTGCCAGATGGATTTGTGATGGGGAAAATAAATAATAAAAATTAAAATGTTCACTATATAGAAAACTTCCGTGAATCCCAAAGGATATTTTAGGATCTGATAGAGCCTCCATTTTTAAACCCACATCATTAAGAATCTTCCCAGAATCCATTTCATCCACTTTAGCAGAACAGGCTTGAGGTGAACAGTTCCCTGATATGTGTGAGTTGAAGGAGCCTGGGTATTTCATAGCCTGTGTGGGACTTTATGAACATATCAAATTGGTTTTTTATTCGCTACTGCAAAAATTAAATTAGGAATGAAAGTAATTTGGTTCAATGCAAATAAAAAAACTAAACTCAAAGGAGGAGGGGAAAAAAAGGCGAAATCACACAGAGGTCAGGACTGCCAGGAAGGTTCCTTCTTAAAGTCTTAAAAATAGAAGGTAATTTCTAAAATGTCAAGGGTTTCTCGGCTCAATTAAAATTATTTGTAGCCCAGATGGTTGAGACCAGGGAGTGCTTTAAACCATGGAAATGCAGTAACAAGAATAATAAGCAACTAGGTTATTGTTGTTTAGGAGAAACCTTATTTAAATGTTGAAGAATTTCAATCATGTCGGACGCCAGAAAGAGCCAGTTATAAAGGGAAGTGGAGCTGTTTTCCCTCAGATTCCTTTCCCCCTGCTTCCACTTAGAAATAGGAAACAGCCAAGAGCCATTTTGCAATCGAAACAACTTCATTTCCCATGTCCATTTGGGAGAAAGAGCTATAACTCAGCTAATACACATTTAGGACAGGTTGGGGAATGACTGTGATGCTGCAGCCCTGAGCTGCAGAGCATATAACTTCCTTCTAAATGTATTTTGGACTCCGTGGCTGTCATCTGCTAAAGGATGAATTTTGCAAATATTATGAACTTATCCATTTGGGAAGCAAAAACAAATATTGGATAGACCCAGCTTTTGTCATAGATAAATAGTTCTTTACATAGCCAGCCCAGGAGTGTTCAGAGCAACCTTGCAAAGTCCAATGAAGTGTCAATTCAAGCCAGAGGCATTATCATTTACTGTCAACACGGAATGTCACCACTTACAGCCATAATCGGAAAAATTACCAATGATTGATACTGATGGCAGTGATGATTACTCTTGCAATAAGCTTAATTAAAATAATGAAGTGCTATTGCATGCGACTTAGTTGTGGCACGGGTAGGATAATGTATACATGCCACAGGAAGTCACCAGCCAGCATGGTGTTCATATTTCAATCCCAGTACTACTGGGGAGCCCTGGAGATATTGTGTGTGATTCCCGTGGGCCCCTCCCTTCTCTCTGAGGCCCCCAGTTCCTCATCCTTCTTGCACACATAATTGCTGGAGCAAGTACAATGACAAGAGCTCTGCTGGTTACTCGTCCAAACTCTGTGGGGATGACAAGTTAAGCTCTGTGCTGTCCCCAGCACCAGCAACCTGTGCAATCAAAGGTGAGGGAAATCCTACGGAGAGAAACGCTTCTGACCTCCTGGAACACCAGCTCTGAAAGCTGACACTCAGCCGGCCCATACCATCAGTTCCTTTTTCTTCCCAGAGCTTTTTGCTGCTTTCTTTTCCTCAGTTCTTCCAGCACCTGGGATGTGGCAGACAGGAGGAGACAGAATAAAAAACCTTTGAGGGACTTTTGAACCACCCAGAAGGCCAACCTCAAACCTAGTCCTGTGTCCATTTCACATAATTGGTGAGGGCCTTAAAAACACAAACAGCTCTCATCCACAGCGGGAAGATCAAAGGGACATTTACCCACTCACTTAACTTAGAAAAAAATAAAACACCCAGCACAAATTGTGGCCTTTTAACTATCTTGTGGGACCAAAAACCTAATCAGAGTGCTGAGGACTATAAACATGTAGGAAGGGAAGCAGACAGTCATTAAAATCTGATTATGAGGCCAGCAGCACTGATCGGGTCTGATGGTCCGCCTCCCTGCGGAGGGATCAGGTGAGAGAGCAGACAGAGTGAGCAAAAGCAGCCTTGAGCATCTTTCCTGCACATGAAGAAGAATTTGGAGCCATATGGGCCACTACAGCTTGTCTGCTTATAAGAAAAAATTTGGCCTCAGTAGTTCATAGAATTTTTTTTTCCCTTCTGCTTGCTCACAAACATTCATTGTATACCAATCATAGAAAAATAGGAAAAATGCAAACTCATATAGCGTATCATAGCAACTTTCTCTGACTACTGGGAACTGGGATTTGTTTCATTCGTTCACTCAAGAAATATTTATTGAGCATCTGCTATACGCCAGGCTGTGTTCTGGGTTCTGGGGACACGGTGGTAACAAGACAAAGATCCTTGCCTGAATGGAGCTTATATTCTAGTACAGAACAATGCACAATAAACACAGAAGCAAAATCTGAGTATGTCAAACTGGGAAACAATGTAGGGGAAGATAGGAATTACTGGGGGTGGGTTTCAATCTTAGATAGACAGCAAGAAAAGACCACACCGAGAAGGAGACACTAGAGTAGATGCCTGAAGAAATACTTCTTGGAAAAACTAGGACTGGAATCAGGAAGAACTATCAGGACAAGTTATTAAAAGAAGGGACAGGATGAGCCTTTACGGAATGCCACCCTGTGACAGGCACAATGTTGGCCTCTTTACCTGTATTATCTCTTTAATTTAATAGTGCCCTCTGTCGGTACTCCTCTAACTGCAAACAGTTATGCAATCAAGGCCAAATGTACTTATACCAGTGCCTCAGGTTGTCTGTCATCCTAATTCTGAAGTTCTCTTGGCACCTAAATGACTCAAAGGAGTCACTCTTGGATTAAGGTCTTGCTTGCAGAAGAGCAAAAACACACATTTTGGGACCCACTTCCTCTAGTCTGTTAATTTTTCTATTGATTGTATTATCCTTGGCAGTATTAACATCTTAGTCTGGGTAAGTCTTTGTTGTGGGGGCTTCCTTGCACTATAGGGTGTAGCAGCATCCCTGGTCTCTGCTCAGTGGATGTCAGCAGTACCCCCGGCAGTAGCGACAATCAAAGATGTCTCCAAACTTTGCCCTCTTGCCCTGACCACGCTGTCCTCTCTACCTCAGTTCGAGTTCCTCATTTTCAAACAGCAAAGACTCCCTGATCCTCTAAGCCCCATCTCCAATTTCATCTCTTCAGCCAGGTCTTTCCTAATATCCATCTCAACCCTTTCAAATCAAATGGCCCTGGAACTACTTTTCCATAGCACCTTGATCACACTTCTACCACTGCATTATATCTCAGCTCACCCATCTGTCCATCCATCTATCCATCCATTCATCCAGCAAATGTTTATTGAGCACCTGCCACGTGCCAGGCACTCTCCTAGATCCTGGGGATCGAGATGTAAACAAATCTAACAAAAAGCTCTGCCTTTGCTGAGCTCACATTCTAGATAGGGAGCTAGAAAATAAAATAACAAAATATATGTCATACGGTCATGTTGCCAGAGGCTGCACTAGGTTCTGGAACTAGAAATAAGCTAGGTCCAGGCTCTGCTTTCAAAGAGCTCATGATCATGGGCGGGGGTGGGTAGAACAGAGAGAGTGGTCAGAGGTTGGAGAATAGCAGTGGGAAGTTCGAGGGGGAAGGAGGAAAGAGCACTTAAATACTAGGTCCAAGCGTGTGGAGTCTCCAAGGTCACAGAGAGGTGAGAGGCACACCTGAAGCCTTGGAGAAGGTTGCAACTTTGAAATTTCTGATCTAAGTTTCAGAAGAACCTTCTGAGAGGGTCAGGGCATTTACAGGGTGGAATGCATCTCAGGGAGGCCTAGCCTCAGAGATAAGAAGAAAAGACAGTTTCTAGAAATGGTTAGGTGGCATCCTTATCCAAATTTACCTTGGGCCAGAATTTTTCACTGTGCTTCAAGGTCACCTGATAAATAGTAGTGAAGACAGGACTGGAAACCCTGAGACCACGCCCCTGATTCACATCCTGTTTCAGAAACCCTGAAACTTGCTGAATTCCTGTGTTCCTCAGGTGGGACTTCCTGTTGGCGATGGTGCTTAAAGAACTGAAAAACATCCCCATCCTTCCTAGGATAGACCTCATTTCCACATAAAGGGAGACAAATTTCCATAACGCCAACTTGGAGAGAATATCCAGGGATTACAAAGGCTCATACACACCACCCCCTCCAAACCAGAATACGTAAAATAAAAAGGCAAAAAGTCATTCCAAGAAGTCAACATGAAAATGACAAAAAGACCCTGTGAGTTTACTTGCCCTGTTTTCCTGGCTTGTCTGAATTCTGTCCCACCTTCCCATTGGCCAAGACTTCAGGTGTCTTTCTCATTTCCTTGAAATAGTTAATCTTTGCAACCCAGGTTCCAAATGGGAGGTTTAAACTGGACATCAGCTCACTCTGTGTGTAGGTCATTTAAGAGCTCAATCTCATCTTTGAAATATAGATTAGCCAGGAGAGCATGAGTTCAGCATTTCTATGTAATGTTGTTTCATTGATCCTGCAGGCCAACTGGACGTGGCTTCAGACGGATACCTAAAAATCAGTTTTAAAACTTTCCCATCTTTTAATATTTTATAACCTGTCAGAAAATCAATTATGGACTCTGCCCCCTTTCAATGCTTGGTTTCATAGAAGCTGATGTTTAACCAAAATGAGGTTCTTTCCTCTCCTTTACAAAAAGCAACGGACAAGTTCAGAGTGAATGATGACTTCAGGGAAATTCTTGGATTTGTAAAGATTTAGAGATGAAATGAATAGCTTTCACCTGCCAAGTCCAGAGCTTGAATTTCTGTCTCTCCCATGTAAGAGCCACAGACTGGCTTCCCCAACCCTGGGAAGGATCAGAGATCCAGAGGTTAGTGCTGTGAGGACCCAGCCATAATTTGAACTCGTCAGATATCTTGATCTATTTCTTCAAGCCCAATGAATCACAGAGGGCTTTCTCCAAAACCCTTCTCTTTTTTTTCTTATTGAAGTATAGTTGATTTACAATGTTATGTTAGTTTCTGGTGTACATAATAGTGAGTCAATCTTACACATAAATATATTCTTTTTCATTATAGTTTATTACAAGTTATTGAATATAGTTCCCTGTGCTATACAGTAGGACCTTGTTGTCCTATTTTACATGTAATAATTTGTATTTGCTAATCCTAAACTCCTAATTTATCCCTCCCTCTCCTTTCCCCTTTGGTAACCAGAAGTTTGTTTTCTATGCCTGTGAGTCTGTTTCTGTTTTGTAAATGAGTTCATTTGTCTTATTTCTTTAGATTCCATAAAGAAGTGATATCATGTGATATTTGTCTTTATCTGACTTACTTCACTTAAATTGGAAATCCCTAGGTCCATCCACATTGCTGCAAATGGCATTATTTCATTCTTTTTTATGGCTGAGTAGTATTCCGTGTGTGTGTGTGTGTGTGTGTGTGTGTGTGTGTGTGTGTGTGTATACACACACACATACATACCACAACTTGTCTGTTCAGTCATCTGTTGATGGTTATTTAGGTTGCTTTCATGTCTTGGCTATTGTAAACCGTGCTGCTATGAACATTGGGGTACATGTATCCTTTTGAATTGGAGTTTCTCTGGATATGTGGTGGGATTGTTGGATCATAGGGTAACTATTTTTAGTTCCAAACCCTCCTCTTACGCACATACATACACATGGAGCAGTCTTTCAGATTTAAAAACAATTTTTTCACTTTTTTTTTTCTAGTAGAGGAGGATTTAAAGGAAAGAGAAACATTAGGAGATATGCCAAAGTGATTTTTATTTTCTTCTTTACTTTTTCTGTACTCCATCTTCTTTACCTTTTCTGTACTCCATAAAATTTCTAATATAAAAATGTATTAATTTTATAAGGAAAAAATAAAGGTTTTTAAAAACAAGAACTTAGATAAAGTCACACCAAGATAACATCAAGAAAGTGGAATTAATTTCAGTATCCAGTTAACAATAGAAATTCCAACTTCCATAGCAAGGAACCCACGTTTACTGCGGTAAGAGCAGGAGCAGCGGTACAATACCACTCATCCCTGGTAGTAACTATGGCACCACTGAATGCTCCTCCTTAAGTGGAAGTAAAACACTTGCTGCCTTTGTTATACTGACATTTAATAACCAGAAGAGTCCTGGGAGAAAGACAACCACAGGTAGCTGCTTCTGGAATGTTGGCCACTGCTCCCAAAATAGGATGCCAATTACCTGCCTCTCCATTTTCTAACAAATTGTAATAGCCCGAAAACCAACAGCCAGCAGTCTAGCCACCAGCTGAGATTCTCAGACCTCCCAGTGGCTAAAAGCTTGGGAAGCCTTGGTGTTTAGCCCAGGGCACAGAGAGATTAAAGCAGTTGCTGGTAGAAGGCAGACCCAGCTTGTTGGGGCGGGGGGGGGGGTGGGGGGGTGGGGGGGGTGGGGGGGGAGTTGGGATGAGGCCACCATGATGAATCACAATGAATTTGAGTTTACCTAACAGATTAACAAAGACTATGTTAATTTCTGCTTTGTGCCTACCTGCCTGGTTGGTTCTGAGAACTCAAGTTATTTTCTGCTTATCGCATTGGCCAAATTTGTCGAGTCCATGAAATGGGTCACCAGGCAAATTAACCAGTTTGATTTTTTCCAGCAAATGGAAGGAACTATGTTATCTTCTTAGTTCTATCTGGCAACGACATTTCACTTTAGATGGGGCAATATCCAAACATCCTCCTACTTATTAGTTACAGAGGTGCCCTAATGTGGGCCTTACTCTCAAATCCACCTCTCACTAGCAGTGGGAGTTTGAGCAGGTTAACTGACCTCTCTGCCTGAGTTTCCTCGCCTCTAAAATGCAGAAGATAATAATAGGAACTACCTCCTGAAGTGGCTGCAGGGATCACCCTTATTAATGAATGCGAAACATTTAGAAAAGTGCCTGACACGAGTTTAGAGCTCTGTTATACTTTCAGTCATCAACACATAGTTTTAGTACCTGTTACATGCCAGGCACCAGGATGAACACCAGGAATACAAAAGTGAGGATGTCTTTGGAGCTTACATTCCGGTGATATGATAATAAAATCATAACAAAAGTAGCAATAACAATGGCAGCTAAAATGTATTAGGAGTATAATATACAAAATCTAATTTGATCTTTATCATAACCTTAAGACGTAGGTAAGAGTATTAATTATAGGGGAAGAATCCACAGCCTTAAAAAGATTAAACACATTGATCACACAGCACAGCTGGCAAAGGGCAGAGCCAGGGCTAGAACCAACCAACATGGCTCCTGAGTTTGAGGTCTTAACCAGGTCTTTCTATCATTTTAGGGGAATGTGGGCTACTTGCAAATAACAATCATGGTTCTGGGGAACAGCACATCCACCTTGTCCCTGCACATTAAAGCTTCTGTGCCCTGCCTCCACTTCTTTTATGCCAAGCCCTGAGCTTTCCGGTACCACTCATTTAATGTGATAACAATCAGCTACCCAGTGTAAGACATTTTCACTGCTGGTCAGAGCCACAACTCAGCATCTGAAAGAACATTTAACACCGTTCAGCTCGGCCTTCACGCTGGGCGACAAGCGCACATCTCGAGGCCTACCCTGAGCCAATCACTGGAGAACAGTTTAATTGGTTAATCATATAAATTACAATCACTTAATCATTTTAATCACCATCAGCCAATTAGCTCAGAGTTATGGGCTCTGAGGTAACAGTTATGCAAATGTTTGCTCCACTGTAGGCTATTAACAGCCATATTTTCTCCATCAAGCAGAAAGAGACTGATGGGTGGGGGCTGAAAAGGAAAGTGAGCATTTGTTTAGTTTAAGCTTCTTTCCTGTTGGGTTATAATGAAGTGTTCAGTGGGGAGGAGCACCAAGCACAGTGATTTCTTTATTTTACTCGATGTGAGTGTGGATTAGAGGGAGATGCCTGAGGAAAGTGTAGGTGGTGGAGACGGGGAGAAGACCAGCTAAGAAACTGTTGCGTGGGGACTGACTTTAGCGTGCTACTGCTGACAGGCGTGGCTTTCCTAATTGTCCTGGGTGCTGTCATGTTGCAGATGAGGAAACTGAGGGCCAAAACGGGTGCATGACTTTTGCTGCTGCATTTCCTCCACTAGGTAATAGGGCATGTCCACCAATAATGCAGAGGGTAAGATCAAGTTCAAACAGCACCTGTCTACATGTATTCATTACCATCTATAATAATAATTGCTTTCTAATAGCAATGAAGACGATATAACAGCCCTAGAAAGATAAGCCACTATCAGTAGACTAGAAATTTGATGGAGCCTGAAACATCGATGATACGGGACTATGGGTGCTCTGTACATCCAGTCCCTGGTTTAGTGCCTGGCACATGATAGCTGTTCAATAAACATTTGTGAATGGACAAATTATTAGTGGTCAAATGGGAACCCAAGAGACAGGGAAATAGAGGAGTTCTAATCCATTATTAGAGTTAATCCGTAAAGTAGTCAAAATGACTGGGCTCTGCACGCATGTATGTGCTAGCATGCCCAAGATAGGTGGCCTCTAGTGCACCTTCTGCTTGCTTTTATCTCTCATAGCACCTGGTGTAATAGAGGTTTCTGTTGAATGGTCAATGGAGTGGACTGACTCATTTGTGAACCTCCCATTGTAATATTTTTGAGAGTTTTGACAGTGAGACAAATCAGAATTTCAAAGATAGAACTAATTTTGTCAGGAATGTGCAGGAAGTGATACAGTTTTCTGGTCCTCATAAGACACTTTGTGACTATGGCCGTCTTTCTTCAAGGAATAGCTTCAGTATCTCTGAGAATTTGCCTGCCTTTGCTGTTTAGTTAAGTGTAGAGTTGGGGTTGGATCCTCCTTGCCTCTCCAACTTCTACCAAACACAGACACACACACACAGACACACAGACACACACACACACACACACACACACACACACACACACACACCGTGTTTGTTACAGACTTTTTATTCATTCATTTAATAATACTATTGAACTTTTATGCCATGGATCATGCAAGGGACTAGGAAGACAGCACTGAACAGCGAAACACTTGGGATATGATGACAATGTGTTGTCAGATGCAGAGGAGAGAGGTCAGTTCTTGAAGGCTGAGAGTCTTGGAGAACTTCCTGAAAGAGGTGGTGTTTGCTCTGGAGAGAAATTAGATAGACAAAGAGATGAAGACAGGGAACTTAAGGGAGAAAATTAATTTGGCATCACAATTTATGGTACATAAATGTCTGAGTAATAGCCATGTCATTAGTGTAGTTTTTGAAAAGACTTTCTGTTTTCCAACTTCATAATTTTTAATTGCCTGAAGGGAGTAACTGGCCTTGTTTGAACTTGTTTACATAGATGGGGCCTAGAGGTGCTTTACCCGCAGGCTGCTGGGTCACAGGTTCCTTGGTAGCTTCTTGTTCGACCTGAGCTTATGACATTTTCCCTGTGGTTTGCCTTGCTTTTCTCTTTTCTCAAACAGGGAAAATGATACTGACCTAACCTACCACTGCTGTGAGGAAAAACATAAAAAATATGGCAACACACTTCAGAGAATGAGGACCTGCTATAAAAAAAATGCCTAACAATGAGTATGCCTGGCTTAGTGAGACACAGAAAACAATGGGTAGAAATGGAAAATTGGACAAAAATCATATAAAGAAGTTTTAAAGATTTTCTTCCTTCTGCATTTACAACACACCATTATTGACTTTAGATTTTTTATCTTGCACTTAATTAGTCAAAAGGCAGGTGAACACTCTCTGAAATCCTTTTATAGGTTAGACACTAGCCAGAGTCCATATTCCTCAGGACTCCCATCTTTGATTACTTCTCTGTTTTTTTTTTATTTTTGTACATACTCAGCTTGCACTATATTTATTTGCCCTTGTAAGTATGAAATTGCTTTACTTGTCTTTGGGGATCCTTCCATCTTCATCCCAAAATATAATATAGGTTCCTGACTTTTTGGGAAGCTTGCTTAATGAAGACACTTGGGCAAGAGAACTCTCCTAAGAGATCTTACAAATTTAGAACAGCAGGCTCACAACTGATTCTGACTCCAGCACCTATGAGGTGTGGTCAGGCCATATGCCCAGTTTGGTTCAAATTCCTCTTATTTTTCATGGTTTAGGATGGAGTTGAAACTTACCCTAGGCATTCCCTAGACTCTAAGTCCAGCTTGATTTATATAATAGGGAATGCTTTGTATCCTAGTTTGAGTTTCCCCAGAAGTAGACCCAAAGACAAGGATTTAAATGCAAGTATTTATTTTGCAGAGGAGAAGGGAATGTTAGAGTGAGTGATGGGAGCTGAATCTGGGAAATGGTGTAAGATACATGCCTCACAACTAGCCAGGCTAGACACCAACTTCAGGTGGTCATTGGTTGAAGGCTGTTGGGAGAGGGTTGTTAATTCCTGGCAGAAAGCTTTGCGTAGTTCCAGAAAGAGTCCTTGGGTTTGGAGATGCGGGTACTGGCAGCAGGAAGTCGTCCTCCTTTTCGGGAGCACACTGATTCAGTGGGGTCGGAGGGACATGGATGGACAGGGAGAGCAGCTGCTCCAGTTCAGATCATAACGTCTGCACTTTCTTGCCCAAGGGTTCAAGTTGCAAGATGCTTCAGGGACAGACAGAGTAGCAGACTCTGACCAGGAGACTGCCTCCTTCCTCCAGCAGCTATGAAAAGGGCGAGGTCATTTGGACTTACTGTTGGCAGTGTGCCTTGAGTAACACTGTAGTCATGGCAGCCTTAACTATGACATGATTACAAGCTTATTCCAGGATGATTACAAATACACAAGAGGATCCAGGAGATGGCACAAAACAGCCCTTTATTTTCCCCTGGGATCATCTATCAGAAGAGGCTGGACCTGCCCTAGACCCTGGGAGGGGAGTCATGTTTTGTGGCTTCAGTCCTCTTGCCAGTGATTGGCGTAGACATGGACATGAGTCCCAGTCGTGGCCTTTGAATCCTGAGGAAAAGTTAGAATTGTGGGTGCAGAGAATGTGGAAAAGATATTTCTTGCTCATGAAAAAGATACTTCAAAAAGAACATCCCTCTTTTTTTTTTTTTTTTTCTGGACATCATAGGGTCTTCTTCTGATGTCTGGGACTTCTACACCCACTCTGCACCATCACGGGTAATGACTGACATGATGAGGAGCATAGTGGAAAGATGGGGGAACCCTTGGGTTCTTTCTGAGAAAAGAAACTCTTCTCTGACACTTAGGACTAAAGGAATCCTAAGTGATACAATGGCAGGTAACCCAGCTGTCTTGGCCAGGGCTGCCACAGAATACCACAGACTGAGTGGCTTAAACAAGAGAAATTCATTTACACAAAGTTCTGGAGGCTGGCAAGTCCAAGATCAAGGTGCTGGCAGGGCTGGTTTCTCTTGAGAACTTTCTTCCTGGCTTGCAGACAGCTGCTTTCTCATCGTGTCCTCACATGGCCTGTCTTCAGTGCACGTGCACTCCTGGTATCTACTCTTCTTATAAGGACACCAGTCCTACAGGATGAGGGCCCATCCTTATGACCTCATTTAACCTTAGTTACCTTTTCAAAGGCCCCAGCTCCAAATATAGTCACATTGAGGATTAGGGCTTCAACATATGAATTTTTGGGAGACACAATCCTGTCTATAACACTAACGATTTAGATATAGGGGTAGAGAGAGGGACATTCTCCTTAGGTGTTGATTTTCTCGTGTTCATCCTCCATTTGTAAACTAATAATAGTTATTATTTGTTAAGCTCTTACAACCTCACAACTTTGCACTAAGCATTTTATGTAAATCAGCAGTTTTCAAAGTGTGGTTTGTACCTCCTGGGTGTCCCCAAGTCTCTTTCAAGGAGTCTGCAAGGTCAAAATTATATTCATAATAATTTTAAGCCCTTTTTGCCTTTTGCACTGTGTTGACATTTGCACTAATGGGACAAATGCTATAATAGGTATCCTGGTAGCAACACAAAATTATGTGAACAGTAGTATTTTTTTAAAACCACCACACATGTGCAGGAGGAAAAAAAGCCAGTTTTGCTTAAGAATGTCCTTGATAATGCAGTAAAAATTATTAGTTGTAAATCTCAACTTCTGAATATACATCCTTTTAATATTCTGTGAGATGAAATGGAAAGTTCACATGAAGCAATTTTGCATAACAAAGTATGACAGTGGTCTTGAGGAAAAGTACGTGTGCAATTAAGTTGGAAGTTAAACTAGCTGCTTTTTTCAGGGAATATCATTTTTGACTTGAAAGGACAACCAACAAATAAGCTATGATTAGCCAGGCTTGGGAATTTCTCAGACTTTCTCTTGAAACTGAACAAAGTGAGACTGTCACTTAAAGAAAAACAAGTGATGGTATTTGTTGCCAATGATTATTAAAAAGAGGAAGAACAGATGAAAAATAGTGTTGCTATCTCAATTTTTAGCAGAGAGCAGGTAAGTTTCCAGTATCCAATACCCAAAAGACCCTATTCAGTTTGGTACAAAGAGAAATTCTTACTGCTCGTACTTTATTGTTTCCCTGGGAAGGTAAACTCTTTGAGGGCAGGCACTGGTGTGTCTTATTCATCACTGCACACCAAGTGCCTAGAACAAAATTTGATACGTGGTAGCTACTCAATAAATATCCATTGAAGAAGTGAACAAAAGAGACTTCCTTGCTTTTCTTCTACACTGTAGCCTCTCTGGCTTCTTCAGAAGCCCCAGTACTTTCATAAATGTGTGCCTTTGCATATAAACCACTCCATTCAATACAGCAAACAACTAAGCTCCCACTAACTGTACTGGGTGTGGGAGATAAATGGACACAGATGGCACAGAATCTGCCCTTAAAGAACTCAACTGAGTGGTGTATTATGCCGGTGCTTCTCAGACCATAATGTGCATATGAATCCTCCAGGATCTTATTAAAACGCAGATTTCTTGTCAGTAGGTCTGGAGCAGGGCCTGAGATGCTGTGTTTCTAACACGCTTCTAGGTGACACTGATGCTGTTGGTCTGCAGCCCTTTAAGGAACCAAGCATTCTGGTTTATCCCGTTGTGTCACGGCAACTAGTTAGATGGCTCTGCCAACGAACTGAGTCATAGCCTGATTCCCTTCCCATGTGTAGACTTAACCCTGGTCTTACTGTCCCTGGCTGTATTTGAATCCCAGAGTGCCTGCCTCCCAGCACAAGTGACCTGAGGGCAATTGGGATTCTTACAGACGTGGTGGTGGATGCAGTCCCGTTGCTGATGGGAGATAAGGCATTTATATACGTTAAACTGGTAATAGAATCAGGGTCTTGGAGTATATCATATTCTTTTCCATTGGTGGAGACAGTTAAGCATATTTTCATTGTCACGTCTAGTTGAGATATTTCATAAATCTGCAGGGTAGTCATTTAGAATTTAAGTTCTTTCCTACTAAAAAGTCTTCATAGAGGATATGAAACTTAGCAAAATGCAAAGGCTTTCCCCCCTCCATATCACAAATGTGCTTTCTCAGCAACTAACAGTTTTCAAATGATCTGTCACGCTTTGCATAATTAAATCACAGTCTCAGTGGCAGTGGGTCATTGCAGGAACAGTTAGACAGCACTAATAGAACATGGAGTATGAAGAGGGAGAAGTTGTTGGTTAGTAAATTTCTCTTACATCAGGCTAAGTACTCCACTTCAGCAAATGGAGGTGGAGGGAAATAAACTCTCAATTTAGATCCACCAAAAGAACCTCTCTAGAGCACCAATTGGGGTGATCCCTGGCCTGGAGGAGCCTACAGTCTTAGGAAGAACAAAAGGTTAACAACAAAATAGATTCACCCGTGATGTGTCAGGAGCACCTTCCAGATAATGATAGGATAATTACAGATTAGTTATAAGAAGGGTGACTTGATGGAGTCATTTTAAACACAGTTTTTCGTGTTTCATGTTTCATGTTTCCTGACACATCAGCCACCTGACAGCATGGGTTCTTTATCACTTGGATCTTCTATTTCCAAGAGTTTTACATTCAGATTCAGTTCCCCAGCATATTGCATCCTCCACTTTTCCTACACCACACCCTCATTTAGCATCACCAGGACTTCCCATCTTTTCAGATGAGTGTGGAACATAGCCTCTGGAACCAGACTTTCTGGGTTTCGGTGACCTTGGGTCAGTCACCTAATTACAGTGTTCCTCTGTTTGCTCACCTGAAAATGGGGGTCATAATTGTACTATTTCATAAGGTTATCATGAGGATTCAGTGAATTTAGTAACACATGTAAAGCACGTAGATCAGTAGCAGGCTCCTAAGCACGACGTAGGTGTTGGCCCTCATTATAATCACTGGTCTTTATTCTCCTAGTTCATCTCCAGCTACACAGCTTCTTTTGTCTCCTGACCGATGGCAGTAGGTCTACCATGCCGCCTTCACACTATGCAGCTCTGGAGACCCCTGGAGTTGGTCTTCTCCATTCCCACCACTAAGATGTCAAGTGTCATTAGAGCAGATGGAGTCACAGCCTCCTCCTGGTGTGTCTGTCAGGCTCACTATGAGCCTCCTTCTCGGGAACTGTCTCCAATACACAGAGTGATCTGCCAGCCCTTGTGAGCCATTGCCCCTTCGCTGTAGCTGGTTGGTCTATGAAAAACCACCGGCTCATGCTGGGCCCACCATTCTCTCTCCCAGGAAAGTTGAAATTGGAATGAAGGCCTTGATTTGGGCCTTTGGTGGCAGAACTTTAGAGGGAGGGTTCCTGACCTCTTGATGGGAGGCCCCTAGCACTGCCCTGGCTCCCTCACATCTCTTGGCTTCTGTTGAGATACCCCCTAAGTCTTTCTAAGAAATTCCCTTTCTCTTATGTGCTGACTGGATTGTGTTTCTATCTTTCGCAAATCAAAGGAACCTCAACTGAAGCTTCCAAGAAACAATTATAATGAGCTCTTCTTCAGAGTCATGCTGTTTAATCTCAGATGGTCCATCACTACAGCACTTATTTATTCAGCTCTTCTTTTGACTCCCTGGAGTCCTCCCCACACAGCAATAGTCGGAAATTCTCTCCACTCAGGACTCACCCAACCCTCTGCTTCTTCCTCGCCCCTGCTGTCCAGTCCCACGGTCCTCCACGCTGGCTGCACATTGGAGTCACCAGGTGAGCCTGAGAAAGACCAAGCCTGGGTCCCTCCCCCAAAATTTGGATGAAATATCTTGAAGAGCAGCCCAGGTTATTCCGAGTGCGCCCGGGGTTGAGAATCTCTCCCAGCCAGACGGAGACTATGCCACACGAGCCCTGTCAGCAGACTTCCACTCACTCACACACTTTTCCCTTCCTCTAGTCCTTTTCTCCTTCCTTTCGGGCTTAGTGGATGACACGTGCCTGCTCTCACTAAGGCCTCCCCTGGTGAAGGTGGCCTCCCTTGGTGAAGGTGGCCATCCCTATGCTACCCTGTTACCCTGTCCTCCGCTTCCTCCCTGTGCCTCCAGCCGAGTTCCTCTGCAGCCAATGTTTCTACCCATGTACTAAACCAAATTAGGAAGTCTTGAAACTATATTTATCCTTCTGGGTATCACATGACCATTTTTTCTTAATTAATGCAATTAAGAGTTTTTAATGCTTGGAAACTGTGCTATAAAAATAATTGCAAACACATACTAGGGTGCTTACTGTGGTAAAACCAGGCACTGTACTGGGCACTTTCCGAACGTGTAGCTCTTATCTCATTCTCACACCCACCCTGTGAGGTCAAAGCTATTGTTGCCACTTTACAAATGGAGAAACTGAGATACAGAGAGGCAAAGGGGCTTGTCCAGTACCACAGCTGGGACCAGCTATAGCTGGGATTCAGGGGGATTACTGACAAATATTTAGTAACAGCCGTTGTTTTTCTATTTAAGAAACATAAATATGGATGTTTGTTCTAACTTAAACAGTTCTCTACATGTGGTTAACTTGGGTTAAGGTTTTAAAGGGGTTTGAGTTTTTAAATGGCAGTCTGACCAGAATTTTAAAATTAAGGCAGAAATTAAACAGCTGCTGCCTCTTAGCCTACAATCACTTATTCCTGTAGTAACAGCCTTTTTGTTTTTTAATGAGAAAGAGAATGTGGGAGGGTAATTGATAGCATTTTATAGTCTGTGTGAAGGCCAACAATTGTCTAATCTAGCCATGTCATATGCTAATATTGATTAAATTTGATGCTGAGTGTTTTTTCAGCAAATGGAAAAATTCAAATCTATTCATTATCAGCCGATAAGGGACTGTTTATGAAGTTCTTGCTGGTGGTGATTGACTGCTGCTAGGGCAGACACTGTGTAATGCAGTTACTCTGGATGATTATTTTCTGCTTTCCTGCGGAAATTACAAGTTACAATAGTGCTCGTTGGGAGCAACTCTTTGCCACACGAGCACCAGCAGGCGGGTGAGGCCACTGCCGCTTCCACCATCATAACCAGCTCACCCGAGTGACAAACAAGCCAGCGCTACCACCTCGGCTACAAAAAGCAATTGACTGTTGCTCAATTAAGCAGAAATGAGACTGTCACTCACTGAGGTGGAGGTGTGAGAGCTGCCTTATCCAGTTCTCAATAGCAATTTGGGTTTTTGGAAGTTATTTTACAGTTGTAATTACAAAGGGAAATGAAGTCTGCTTTGGCGATGTTACCAGGTGCTCTTCCTTCCATTAGAACCTTGATGAATCGCACCCCCCCAACCCCAGAGCAAACGCACTGGCTGCTCTGCTAACTGGTTTCATTTTGCAAATGCATGATTGAAAAAACACCATTTAACTGGGGCAGCAGCTTAAAACCTAGGGAGGCGGCTGTCCTCATTCAAACCTCTAGGTGAATTATATAAACTGTCTTTAAAGTCAACAAAATCCTTTTAGACCAAGGAAACCACATTCTAATCTAGAATTTTTACTTAAAAATTAGATGTCATGAACTAGCATAAACTTATTGCCATCAGTCAAACCCTTCTATAGACTTGTCTCTAGTTTCAGAGACTCCTCTGAGACAAACGTGATCACACGGCAAGCTCCGACCTCAAGTTGGCACCAGGGCGAACAGAACTTCCCTAGAATCTGCTGTTAATTTCTCATGGTCAGACCTCAGGGAAGTCCCTTCACTCTTCTGTGCTCCACTTTCCACTTAATAGAGTTTTCTAAAAGGGAATCGCTTCTTAGAAGGACTACTGAGAAAAATGTTATATAGAAACAGACCAGAGCTGAGTCAGAGGTTCCCAGCATGTTGGAAGGGACTTAAGCAGCCGGGCTGTCTAGTCCTCCCTTTGACTGTAGAAGAGACTGGGAAGTAGGGTGACTGCCCCAGGCCACATGTCAGTTTGCTGCAGGACCAGTCTCCCAATTCCAGGCCAAGGGGGGCCTCTGCAGGAAAGCCTTAAGTGCTGTGCGGAATCCAATGTAAAAAATCACAACTCACCCCTCAAATGTGAGACACAGTGTGTTGCACAGCATTTACTGCTTGTATCTCAGAAACAGCCTTAGCTGGTGGTCAAATGGTCAAGCCATTCTCTCTTGAGACAGGCATCATTGCCATGTCTCTGTTAAAGGGGGCACCAGTGACATGGCATTTACTAAGCGTGTACCGTCTGTCAGGTGCTGCCCTGATCAGATGCTTTCTGATGGGTCCCCATCGCCTCCCCTCAAGTAAACGAGCAGAGTGGGATCCTCCCATACCCTTCTGCCTAGAAAGTTTCTTCCTCTTAAGCGCAGACGCAACGATGGAACGAACCAATGAACCTTTGTCTCCCGGGTATTTCAGGAACTCTACACCTCTGGTGGCCTGAGCAAGAAACCACTTGCACAGAGTTGGGCTGATGTGCTAAGAGCTAACCTTCTGACCCTTGCGATAAACAAATAGTAAAGTTGTCTTTTGCTAGTCAGTACAAAACTCCCTCTCTCTACTCTAAAAACCATTTGGAATTGGTCCAGCTTACATGTCTGCTGGATGTTTAAGAAACAGACTAAGAGGTCAGTGGGGAAAACGAGACATCTCCAGATAGTTGTCTAAATGCACAATGGTAAGAAGAAAGGAGTGGTGGGTGGGGGTCAGAGGAGTTTGTTGTGCTGAAACAGAAAAGGACTAATCAAGACCGCAGAACCAAAGAAGCCTGGAGTCACCAGGTGAGGGAGCCTGTGTCAGGACTTGTTCAACTGAGACTAACAGCAAGCCTAAGTCAGCAGGATTAAACTCTGTTGGGCAGCACTTCTTAGACTTTCAAGTGCACATAATTACCTGGGCATCTTATTAAAATGCAGATTCTGACCCGGTAGTCTAGGATGGGGCCTGAGATTCTGCATTTCTTGCAAGTTCTCAGGTAACGCTGATGCTACTGGTTCTCACACTGTACTTGTTAGGGTATTTAATAGGCCATGTCCTTGGCAAGACAAGTGTTGGGGCAGGCTTCAGGATTCCTTATCTAGAGGCTCTACCTTGTCCTCAAGAATCCAGTTTCTTTCCATTTCTCTGTAGCACCACCAGCTACAGCTTTGGCCAAAGTCAAAGGATGCTTCATCTAGTGCTCATATAATGGCTTCCAGTCGTAATCTGGGCTGCTTGCCTCTTCAGTCTCATACAGTAAGTGAGGGATTGCTAAGCAAAGCTCTGGAAATTCACCCCAGAGGATTAGCTCAGGTCACATGCCTACCCATGAGCTGGTGACTGGTGGGAAGGGGACATAGGAAATGTATTTAAGCCCATCAGTCCCCACCTCTGGAGTCAGGCGAAGGAGGAGGTTCTCCTGAAGCATAAAGGATTCACGGACAAGAAATAGCCAACAGGTTTTAAAAATTGAGTACTGTAGGAGGGGCATGGAGAAATGCATGCTAGGTAGCTAGTCAACAAAGCCTTTGGTTATGAGAGTAGGTGAAGAGTGTGAGCTCTGCATTCTTTGCCAGTCTTGGGTCCCTCGATACCCTGGAGCTACACCCGTAAAGGGTTCTGACAGTGTCCTTCCCTGCCCCTTAAACATACACACACTCATAATCCACTCCATAAAGGAGGTAACATAGAGATGGGGCATTCGTGTTTCATGAGTGAAGTGTGTTTTCCAGTCTCCCTCTTCGATATTGTGGACCTCCTTCCTTGACCCTACCATGTGTACTGCAAGCTACAAGATCCAAATGTTTTCTTGGGGGAACCTAGTACTATGTACCTCCCCTCTGTTTCACTTTCCCAGGAGATAACTAGCTGACCTGATAAACCTAGTGATACCATGTGTACCCAACAGTGAACTATGTTACTTCTCCCAGAGGGACCATGATTATGTTTTAACTGATGTCCTCTGGAGTTGCAGCATCTTGAGTTAAACGATAAGCCCAGTAATGGGAAAGCCACTTTCAGGCATTGTGCCAGGCTTCTGGGAGAAGACATTTCTGGGTAATGAAGCTTCTAGAATAACTTAGGCCATAGCATGTTGGTAGCCACATATTCTCACCCAGAGAGAATGCTAGCCCAAGACTGGTAGGGAAATGACTTCCATTTTAAATGCTGTTTCCCACAGGGGAGCTTTCTCTAATGCAGCACACACACACACAAACCTCCCCCCCAACCACCACCACCATCACCACCACCATAATGTAAAAAGCATGGTGCTTACACCTCTGTTTAGAACTTTTTTCACTGTAACCTGCTGCTATTTTTGTTTCTCTCCACCATATTGTAAGTTTCTTGCAGGCAGACCTTTTGTGATGCCAAGCATGGTACCTGGTACAGTGCAGATATTAAATAAATGTGTGTGGCAAGTGGAACTGAAGTGCTGAGGGTGGTCACAAACCCACACCACGATTCTTGCAGTGGCTGCACTCTCCTTGCTAGAGACACTCTACAACAAGCATAACTAACAGTATTGCCACCCATTCACTTCAGTTGTTTTTGAAATGGAAAGATACCATTAGGAGTGAGCATTTCTAGCCATCAGGAAATATACTCCAAAAGGGGGAAGCACTAATAGAATTAAGGACTGAGAACCAATAAAATCTAAAAATAACTTGTCCTCACATTTATAACACCATCTCAAAAAAGGAAGGAAGGGAGGAAAAGAGAGAGAGAGGAAGAAGCAGAGGAAAGGAGAGAGGGAGGTTGAGAGGGAGGAGGGAAGAAATTGCTGGCAGGGTGAATGCTTTGGCTACTGAGCTATGGGGCTGAGTACTAAGTTATTGCCTCTTTCTGCATAGATTCTCCTAAGATAAAGTCAAAATTAAAAATTAAAGCGAGAGTCTCTTGAGGACTACATGATATTGTCTGTATGTCCTATTAAATCTCCATTTGAGAAATAGCTGAGGCAACCAGCCACATTAGGACTAGGACACTGCCAGGCCTCCTGATCGAGACCAGAAGTGCCATCACTGGGCATTTCCTGTGGAATGACTGCCATCAGTTCTGACACCAGATCACTCTGTTTTGCCCCCAGAGGAACCTTGTACCAAAAAGGGCTTAGAACAATCTTGGCTCCCCCAGAAATCTTGCACTTCTCATTTTCCCCCCATACTGGCAGGAAAATTATTTAGATTTCCATTTTTAAATGTGAAAAGTTTTGCACATTTAAATGATTGGACATTGGACCAAAAAAAGAATAGTTTCAGGTATAAGCTGAAATTGTAAAACTTTTCCAGAATCGGCTTCCACAGTGAGTTGTAAAAGCCACTGTTTTGCTCAGAGAACCTCTAGAGGTAATTTTCAGTTCCTTAGATCCGGCTGAGGAAATGAAGAGTCGGGGAAGGAGACATTTTTAGTTTTCTTTCCTCAAAATGGTCAGTATTATATTGGGAAAAAAAGACATAGGTGACCTCAGGAGTTTGTACAGCTCCACTGTGAGTGGGGGTTCTTGGGCTTTCAGCTTCTGCCCTGGGAAACACTGGGGGTGGGAGGTGGAGGTGGGTTTGGAGAAGTGAAACATGGGGAAATTTCCATTTTCACTCCCCAGAAGCTCATCTTCAGCCTCGTCTGCAAAGGAAGATGTGAGGGTGAGGCTTTTAACTTCAGGGAATGCTTAGAACTTTCCAGCTGTGGACACAATTGTACGCAGGAGAGAAGTCAGGTGTAACTCCCTACGAAAAACTAAAAGGTTTAGGTTTAAAACCTAAAAGAGAAAGAAAAAAGAATTTAAACATAAGAACTGAGAAATGGACACCAAATTGTTCTAGAAGCCTGTTTTCGACCCTTTCCTTCATAAAACCACATGCTAAGATGACATTTAATGAGGGGGAAAGTGCTGCATTACTGCGCCAGAGGCGTGGGCCATGGTGCCATTTCTGCTATTCACTGCCATGTGCCTTTAGGAAAAGCACTTAACCTGATTTTAGCCCTGAAACTCCTCAGTCCCAGGCAAATTAGGATGGTTGTTCACTCTCCTTAACCATGCCGAGTCTCCTTTTACTCATTTGTAAAATAAAAGAATTGGATTAGATCAATCTTTTAAGTCCCATGTAGCTCCAGATAAAACTGGTTACCTTAGGTTGTTCCATTATTTTATTTGTTTATTTACACATACTTGGGCTATTTTACCAAAGCTCCGAGGAAGCTTATGAGAATAAGCAGTATAAAATAGAGAAACATAAGTAGATTTAAAAACCAGGGTCACAAAAACATCTAGATTAGAAGAACAAAACCAACGTTAAAGTTGTAACATAGATAGGCTGCCATTTGATCCAATAATTATTAAAATTGAGTGGTAAATCTGGTTCAGAGCTTCCTGGCAGTCAAAGCAAGAAGGGAAATGTAATCTATAATGTGATACACATTATCCACAGAGGAAAGTATCAACTTCCCAGGGGAATAAAAGATTTTTCTGGGGTTTTGTCTGAAGTGCATTTTACACATGGGATCTTATGTAGAGGACATTGAATCATTTCAGAAACACTGCACTTAGTATCCTAAGGGATATTGCAATAATGACTCTCACATGGCTGTTCATTGAGTGTCTGTCAATGTAAGCAGAGGGTATTGTACCAAAACAAACACAGTGCAAATAATCCTCAAGTCTGGCGAAACAATGTGGTACAAGATGATACTTTTGAAGTTGGCTTGAAGAAGAGATAACGTACATAATCTAGCACATTTGGTGAGCCACGTGGCCATCAAACAATCCTCTATAGATTAATATCTTTCAGCTAGACCTTTTCTTGGTGTTCAAGAAATCTAAGATTGTAAATCATAGAAGAAAAGCTTAAAACTGGATCTCAGATAGAACTACTCTAAGGGTCCATTGGCCATGGCCTTGAGGGAGGCCACCCCCTGAATCTCTTTCCTCATGTCTTTTCCTCCCCCTACCCAATCCCTACATTCCAGGTCCTCTTATGTCTCCCAGATAGAGTTCCCAGGACTAGTTTCCTCCCTCTTTCCAACAGATTGAACAAAGTGTCAGTCCATAATGTATAGATTCCTCTTATCTTACTGTTCAGAACTATTTATCATGACACCTCTAATTCAGAATTTGATTTGTATTATATCTTTAAATAACTAAATGCCTATTGAAGTGCTTTGTCCTAAGTGAGCTCAGACTCCCAAGAGTGAATTTAAGTCTCCACCTTGAACCACCTAAGGAATTTTAAGGCCTTAGATCAAAGTATGGTAGTCTTTGCAAGCTAACAGGCTTTCTCCGAGTACTTATGGCACCCACAATTGCCTGGGGAATGTGAGTGGGGATTTTGGAAGAGAACTTTCTTCCTTTTCCATGACAAATGCCAAGGACTGTGAACTTTTCTTTGTTATGCCTGCAATACAGATGTAAAGGCAGGGAAATTAAGAAATTAGATTCAGGTGAAGGTGAATGAACATCTTGCAGAAGCAAGGTCCTTTTTAAAACTTAACTTTTTTTTGGCTTTGTTTTGCTTATACTATTGTTATATAAGCAGTAATGCTTATAACAGAAAAATTCACATGGTGAAAAAGGGTAAAAAGTGAAAAGTAAATTTCTTTTCTCTCAAAGGAAGATATGCTGCTTGCATAGCTTGCTAGAAATGTTCTATTGAGCCATATTTATGATCAAAGATGGTCTGTCAAGGATCTGAAAGCTGATTTAAAAAATAACATTACTTTTCTTTCAAAAAGTAGATGCAAGCTACTGACTATTAGAGGCATGGTTCTCAATTGGATCTCAAATCAAGGCATGCACCTCATCATTTTATAACCAAGACCCTTGCGCACTTAACATAGGCTACCTAACATGGATACCCTAACATGACAGCAGGCAAAATATTCCAGAAGGAAGAAATGTGTCTTGAGTAGTTAACCAGCAAATGCAAACATTCATTAGGAAATCCTGTGAAATTCAAAAGCCTATACCACCATGATCTATAGAAATTTAGAATTTCTAAGATACAACTTGAGATGTCTTGACATGAGATGGTAGATCTCATTTGATTCAGATTTTTTAAGTTGGTGGCATTCTTCAGGTAGTTTTATAGTTCTAAAACTGATTCATCATTAACATTATTGGGTATTGAAAACGGGAGTATAAATGGCACCAAATTCAGCAAGGAGAAAGAAAATAATCTAACTTCCTCGGCATTTGCTCACTTTTTTACCTTTATGGGTCCTTTCAGGGAGTCAAGACAGGTATAGCAGGGATGTCTTTTTCTGTTCCTCAATGTTGGTGGCAGCTGGAATTCTGGAAGCCTGACTGCTGCTCTCATATGTCTGGTGGTTGATGCTGGCTGTTGGCTAAAGGTCTAGCTGGAGCTAGGGTCAGAACATACTCACATGGCTTCTCCATATGGTCTAGGCTTCCTGAAAACATGGTAGGTGAGGTCCAAGTGCAAGTGTCCTGGGAGAATGAGCCAGGTGGAAGTTATATCCTTTTTATGATCTAGCCTCAGAAGTTATATAGCATCACTTCCACCATGCTCCATTGGTGGGCAGTCAAACCAAGATTCTAGGGGAAGGAATATTCTCTGGGTGGAGAAGTGTTGGGCACATTGTACAAAGAGCATGTGGGATGGGATAAATGTGTAGATGTGGCCATCTCTGGAAAATACATTCTGCCATCCCAGACAAGGGAGGACAGGTTATAGTTAGTAGTGACTTTAACGCTAAGAAGATCCACAAGATATGGCAGATAATGTGCCTCTTTTGTCAGATTCTGGACTAGCCCTATGCAAAATCAAAGCTATAGATAAGGTTTATCTTTGAAGATGTGTCCCTGCCCCAGCCTTCTACTTCAGCCTTCTATTTTTGCTTCCTTCTCTCCCAAAGGCTCATTGTTCCCTAATGCTTCCTGGGTGCCCAAGCTCCTCTACCTTCCATACAAACTTATCTTTGTGTGTCCCATTCCACCAAGGCCCCCAGAAGATCTCACTTTCAAACTCACTTGCTAATGTAAAAATGGCCAAACGTTTTAGTCATCTCAGAGAATGAACACATTTCTACAGTATGATGGCTTTGTCAAAACAGGGTCATATGCCAAGGCATGGTTTGGGAACTGGTAAAGCCAGTAATGCTCTTCATAATTTGTGCTTTTAGGGAATTTGCTCCTTTCCTCAGAAGAGCTAGAGCATCCTTGATATTCACTAGAATGTTAACTCTTGTTATCTACAGAATTATGCTTGACATTCATTTTAGCCCTTTGTAGTTTCAATCTTTTATAGGTTTTCCACAAAGAATGTGTATTGATTTTGTAATTTGGAAACAAAGCTATTTTTAAACAGCTTTATTGAGATATAATTCACATATCATACAATTCACCTGTTTAAAGTATAAAATTCAGTGGCTTTAGTATAGTCACACAGTTGGGCATCCGTCACCACAGTCAACTTTAGAACATTTTTATTACCCCAAGAAAGAAACTCCATACCCGTTACCTGTCACTTTCTCAACCCACCCCCTCCTTCAGCCTCTGTTTTCTATCTCTATAGTTTGCCTATCCTGGACCTTTCATATAAATGGAATCATATAATATGTGGTCTTGGTGACTGGCTTCTTTCATATAGCATAATGTTTTTAAGGTTCATATGTATTATAGAATGTATCAGTGCTTATTTTCTTTTTATTGCTGAATAATATTCCATTGTATGGATGTATCACATTTTATTTATCCATTCGTCAGTTGAGGGACGTCTGAGTTGTTTTTACTTTTTGGCTGTTATGAATAATGTGGCTATGAACATTTCTGTGAATGGACATATGTTTTTATTTCTTTCGGTTACAAACCTAGGAGTGGAAGTGCTTGGATTATGTGGTAACTGTAACCACTTGATGAAGCACCAGACTTTTCTGAAGTGGGTGCCCCTTTCACATGCACACCAGCAGTGTATAAGGGTTCTAACTTCTCCATTTCCTTGCTAACACATATTGTTGTGTCTTTTTTATTCTAGTCATCCTACTGGATATAAGGTGGTATCTCATGGTTTTGTTTTGCATTTCATGAATAGCTATTGGTGTTGAGCATTTTTTCATATACAACTGTTGGCCAGTTGTATATCTTCTTAGGAGAAATATCTAGTTAAATCCTTTGCCTATTTTTTCCATTGTCTTTTTTTAATGGAATTGTAATAGATCTTTATATATTTTAGATACATGTCCCTTATCAGATACATGATGTGCCAAATTTTTCTCCCATTCAGTAAGTTGTCCTTTCACTCTCTTAATGATGTCTTTTGAATCACAAAAGTTTTTAATTTTGGTAATGTCCAATTTACCTATTTTCTTTTGTTGGGTGTACTTGAGTGCAATATATAAAAAACCATTGCCTAATTAGAAGGTCACAAAGACTTACTCCCATGTATTCTTCTAAGAGCTTTGTAGTTTTAGCTGTTACCTTTAGGTTTGATCCATTTTAAGTTAATTTTTGTATATGATGTGAGGTAGGGGTCTAACTTCATTCTTCGCACGTGGGTGTCTAACTATCCAAGTATCATTTGTTGAAGAGACTATTCTTTTCCCCCATTAAATTGTTTTGGCACCCTTGTGAAAAAAATCAATTGACATAAATGTTGGCATACATTTATGAAATGTTGTTCATCATATTTCTTTATAATGCTTTTTATTTCTGAAAGCTCAGTAATAATGTCCTTCATTTCTGATTTTAGCAGTTTGAATTTTCTCTCTTTTCTTATTCAGTTTAGCTAAAAGTTTGCCAATGTTACTCATCTTTTTGAAGGATCAACTTCTGGCTTCACTGCTTTTGTCTATTGTTTTCTAGTCTCTGTTTCATTGCTTTCTGCTCTGACCCTTTTTATTGCCTTTCTTCTGCTTGCTGACAAAGCTATTTTTTGAGTTATTGAAAAGAAAAATTATTTATCCAGTATACTACTGATAGCCATTCAGATTATCTCCAGATTGAAACTATGATGTATAAAGTTGCATGAACATTTTTACATGTATTTATATAAATATATATTTTCATTTCTCTTGGGTAAATATGTAGGGAAGGATTAGGAGTGAGGTAGATACCTGTTTAACTTTATGGGAAACTATCAGTTTTCCAAAATAGTTTTACCATTTTTCATGCCAACCAGAATCACCACACCCTCCCAACATTCAGCATTGTCAGTCTTTCTCCCTTTGGTCCTTCTGCTAGAAGTATAGTGGTGGTTTCTGGCTTTAGTTTGCACTCTCCTGATAATCAGTGAGATTGATTACCTTTTCACTTCCATCAGAGTGACTGCTCAAATTTTTGTCCCCATTCCTATTGAAATGCCTGCCTTTTTTTTTTTTGATTTGCGTTCTTTATATATTCTGCATATGTATCCTTTGTCAAATAAATTATAGTACTGATGGGGTTCAGTACCCCAAAATATGGCACCTTGGCATATTGACTATTTCAAGCCGTGGGAATTTGAGGGGTATGTGCAGGAGGAACTTTCTGTGACCTCCCCTTAAAGCAGGTCATAAAACCCTGAAGTCCTCATGTGAGAGATGCCCTCAGTATGTTCAGATGAAAGGAGCACCTTCATCTTCAAAGATGAAGGGACACAGAGAGGAGTCTGAATGAACAAGCCTTGTAAGTTTCCCCCCATTTACTGCACTTACTTCATGCCCTGATCATATCTTTCCACGACTTTCCACCCTTCATCAGACCTCGCATAAAAACACTCAGATTTAACCATTTCTTCAGGTCTCCATTTCCTTATGAAGGCTCCTGTGTTACATAAAACTTAGAGTAAATAAATCTGTATGCTTTTCTCTTGTTAATCTGTCTTTTGTTACAGGGCCCTAGTCAAGAACGTCAAGGGGTAGAGGCAAAAGATATTGTCCCTCCCCTATTGCACATTGACACAATGGACTACTATACAGCAATCAAAGTGAATGAACTATTGCTATATACAGTTATGTGGATAAACTCGCAGACTTAACAATGAGCAAAAGGAGGCATTACAAAAGACTACATCTATGTAATTCTACCTGCATAAAGGTCAAAAACTGGCAAAACCAACTGTTACAAGTCAGGAGAATAGTTCTCTTTAGGATGTTGGGTAATAACTGAGAGGTTGCGTATGGGGACTTCTGGGGTCCTGGTAATATTCTATTTCTTCAACAGGCCCCTGGTCACCCAGGTGAGCTCACTTAGTGAAAACCCACTGAGCTGTCACTTTACGGTTTATGCATTTTTTTCTGAATACTTGAACAAACAATTAAAAAGAAGGAAACTTGTATTCTTGAGAAAACGTGGTAATTATCAAATACTTGGTATTTACTAGCAGGTCCTCTGCATGTGATGTATTTCTCACTTGTCGTATTAAGGTGTGTTTTTTTCCTTTGCCTTAAATATTTTCATTGTGCATACTTTCTTTATATTGTAAGACTAAAATTTCATCTAACAATAGGTCAATAGCAGAGTTTAATTTTTCCTTTACTCTGGACTGTAGACACCTTGGCAAATAACACAATCTGAGTTCCCAAGGGCTATAAGATTGTAAAATCTACCCCTTCCCCATCAATCCCATAATGCTGAATACAATGCTCATACAATGAAATGCCGCAGCTAACACCACTGTAGCTGCCCCCTTAGGAATTCACTGTAAAAGGGTTTTACTGTACTTTGTAAAGCAATTTGGAATCCTTCATGATGAAAGGTTCTATATAAAGAAGGTAATATAATGGACTTGGCTTTCAACTTCTTTCATTTAAGCCTTAACAGAAACATGAATCTACTATATTAGCATCATAAACCAATAGGTGCTATATAAATGCTGAATAGAAATATTCTGGGTGAATAAAATTGCTAATATAGCCATGTATTAGCTAAGTGCTTTACCAAGTATTATGCAAATGAGGATTAATAAGGCAATTATACTTAATTAAAATAATAGTAATAATGCTACATTCTTCTCCGTTCTTCTAATTCTCTTGGCACCCAATGACTTAGTTATCTGCTGTGTATCTGCCACCTAAATCCCAATTCTAAATGCAAACTCCCATGAGATGCTCTTTGGAAGGAAACAGTCTTTCTCTGAGTTAATACCAAACAAAAGCTCCAGCAAGTTAGGAGGGATGGGGGCAAAGGAAGCCCCTCTCATATGTAAGAGATTGACCTGATGCTTTTAAAGAGTTCATGATACCTGAAACAATACTCCTGGACCCTAGAAAATGTGTAACACTACCCAGAGTTACTTTTATGTTTCTCAGCATTTCTTTTGGAGACTAGGTTCTCCAGGGCTTCCCAACATTATGACCACTGGGCATTACATCATTAAACAAGTGCTGTACCTCACCCCAGAGACAGTGATGAGCAGAAATCCCCAGTGTTAAACCTACATGGAATCTAAAAAGTTATTTAGAATGCTTTTGATGAAAGGTGTGTTAATATGAATTATTATCATCATATTGGTGTTCTTTCTTTGTAACACCTTTGGGGACTAAGCAGTGATTCCCACTTCAATAGAAACTTTAGTCCAAACAGAATTTTTTTGTGTTTCTTCAAGTTCACATTCACAGAGAAATGTACTATATCTACAACTATTAGTTTTGCGTGTATGTCAGATGAACTACTTAACTTTATGGGTGAAAAAGGCATTTTCTGTTTCAACCTCTAGTTTTTGAGCCTCATCATGATGGAACAGAGCACAGTAAGGCTCTCACTAGAAGTCAATTTTCTTGCAGCCCCAGCCTTCTGCACAAAACGATGTAAATCATCAATCCTTTTGTAGAAGGCTTCAAATTTCACTTTGGATAGGCACAAATTTGAAAATGGTGGGGAGGAGAGATTGCACAGACTGGAGAGGATGCTAAAGAGAGGATAGTGAGCAGATGTTCCGTGTCTCACTGAAGACAGAGTTGGGCTTAAGTGAAATGGGAAGGGTGGGGCTTCATGTCTCTGAAAGGAGCGGAGTGAAATGTGCAAGTCCCACACCTTGAGGAAAGCCTAGAATGAACGCCTTTCTTGTCTCTATTCCTTTTGGTTGCAACATCACAGATATTTTATAAGAAATAGCATATTTTATGCAAGAAGACTTTTAAGGGTAGGCCAGGGGGTTAGGGCTCTTTTTGATAAGAAACATTTTGTTCAAGGAAATCTTAACATGAAATCCCAAGTAGAAAATAATTGAAGCCCACCAAGGGGGCCCTCAGCAATCTGTTTTCACTGTTTTAGTCTAGTGGAATCCACAAGGTAAGGTCATTATTAGTTAGATCTTCACAATCTTCAGTGAAGTTTTCATGAAGAAGACGGGACCTGGCCAGGAGACTGCCTGGATGATGTGTCTCTCAGCATTCAATGCAGGAAAAATAAACCACTCCAGGCATGTCAAGCAGCAAGGGATGAACAGGGAATTAAGTGTCTACAACATCAGTGGAAGGGCTGGAGAAATATCAGGGGGTCTTCAGGCTGGATGTTTAGCTTCAAGGTCACACTACTGTAGCTGTGATTCAGGGGACAGGAAACTGCCAGGAACTATACCGTCACCATTCTGGCCACTCCAGAGCTACCAAACATGCGTGGAGCACAAGCTGGTAGAGCTGGGCTGCTGCAGCCACACTGTCAGCATGTACTTGTCAAGCAGCACCACTGCAGAGAGACAGCCTCTGCCTCTTCCCGTCTTCTTATCTTCATGCAAAAACATCTCACGGTAAAACCGAACCACTTGGCAGAATCCAGAACCACAATCTCAAAGAGGCTGGGAATAGAGCTTTTAGCCTATTTTTTTAGCTCCATGACACAAGAAGAACCTAGAAGAAGTGAACTGGATCTAGTTCAGAAGAAATGAGGAGAGGCAACATTTAGAAAGAGCCTGAGCAAAGGTAAAGCTAATGCAAACCAGAGGACCACTTCTGGGTCAGGTGGAAATCTGCAACTTTGCTGTGAAGTCAACAAGAAGTCTTGAATGGATAAATGGAGGTCAAGGAATCACTTTCCATAGAAAATTTAAGAATAGTACAAGCAATCTTTTTTTTTTTTAACTGAAGTATAGTCAATTTACAATGTTGTGTTAATTTCTGGTGTACAACACAGTGATTCAGTTGTACATACATATTTATTCCTTTTTATATTCTTTTTCATTCTAGGCCATTACAAAGTATTTAATATAGTTCCCTATGCTATATAGTAAGACCTTGTTTTTATCTATTTTATATGTAGTAGTTAGTATCTGCAAATCCTGATTTATCCTTCTCCACCCCCTGAGCAATCTTTTTTAGGATGATTTGAGGTGCAGTCTTTTACTTCTTGCCTATTTTTATTACATAACTAACCTACATTCATTCTTTTAAAATATTAGAAAAAATATTAACCCCAAAAGAAAAATAAAAGTCACTCATAATCTTACCTTTGGGAGATAATCATTGTTGGTGAATATCTTTCCAGCTATTTCAGAGTTTCCTTTACTATGATATCATGGTTTTTAACTATTTCTTTATTTGTAAACAACTTTCCACATTAATAAATGGTCTTCTACTGTCATTAACATTATGTTACCAGTCACATCATCAATAGTCTTCTGTTATAGAGATGTCTCATATTTTATTTAATAAATACTTTATTTTTAAAGTCTCTCTTTGTTAGACATTCCAATATTTTAGATTAATAGTGGTGGAATGAATAGAAAATGCAGTGTGTTAGAGGGGGGTTGAACTGGAAGGTGCTAAAAGTGAAAATGAGCTGGGAGGATGCAGCGAAGCTCATATTGTGTTAAAGCTGGAAAGAACTTAGAGGTCATCTTCGTCCATCTTTTTCATTTAACATATGGGCACAGTCAAGACCATATTTCATTCTCTTTATCCCAAACTCTTTGGTCCTTGCTCTCCGTCTTTCTTTAATCTTTCCTAAGCCTTGTGTACAATTCATACTAAGACTCAAATCTAAACAGCAACTAACATAAAATATGATTTAAAGAACAAGATCAATAAAAATCCATGTTATTACAATTCAGTTTAATTCCACTCAATTCACCTAGCATGTATTGAGAGGCTTCTTAGTGTTTAAGACAGTGTTTGCAGGGAAGGGATGTTAAAAAGTTCAGATACTGACCCTACCCCCACGGCATCTACTGTCTTATCTCCTTTGATGAGAAGGAAATGTTTAGTCATGTTGAGGCACCTGCTTGTCTTTTATGTGGGAATGGCCCTTGTCTCAGACAATTTCTTCCATAATTTCTTCACCTCCTGGGCTTGGGCTGTTAAAAAAAAGCAGCAAAGTGAGAAAGAATGGTATATGGTTTTCTATTTTCCAGTACAAGAACATTTAAGACATGGTCTCTAATATTTTTCTTGTCTAGACACCCTTTTCTTTTTATTTTTTAATAAAGCAATAGGCAGTTATCTCTTGTGGTTTGTAGCTACAGTTCATTATCAGAGGAACACGTGGCTTTTAAATGGTGTTAACACTGAAATCCTCTTCTCTTGTCTCCTTCTAGTTAAGATTTCCTCATCTTGATCCTCTCTCTCCACATATTGATCACACATTGCATGCTTCAAAGTGTTCACTTAATCATTCCACTTTTTCCAAGAGAGCAGCTAACTCTTAGTATGCTGCTGGTTTCCTGTTACACATTCTTTGCCTTAAAAATATCTTGAAAGAGTAAATCTGCCAGTAAAGAAACTACCTAGACCCAAAAGCCTTTCCACAAATTCTCCCAAATGGAGCTGGACTTAAGCAGAGAAAATGTAGCGATAACATTCACACACTGTCTCTGAGCTCCTGGACCGATTGATTGACTGATCCAAGTCCTGTGGAAATGAAGCCTCAGCCTGTCACTCCCTTACCACTTGACCCACGCCTTCAGAGATCTCAGCTGGATGCATGTGGAGCTGTTTAGGGATAATGAATTCCAAGCATGGTTTAAGAGCTGGTCATTTTGACCTGTTGTTCTTGTATTCCTTCTGTTTAACAATTTGTAGCTTTTATTATTTTTTTTTTTTAGTTAGAGTAATAGTTCTTAAGCAGATGGTTGTAATCAGTCCCCAGGGTGAGCCTTGGGGGGAAGTTGAACAGGAGAATCAGCAAGGAATAAGGATTCTGTGACTCACTCAGCTCGACCCCAGGGCCAGGAGTGAGGGTGCTGATTGCTTTCAACCTGTTCTTGGGTGAGTAGTAAATGTCAATTGATCTTTCTTCATATGGTCGGGCCAATATCCATAGAAGAGAACATGAAAAATAGTATGTGCTAAAAGTGTATTCATGGGAGCCAAACTCATGCGTGCTTAGAATTAAGTTGCCAAGTCCAGTCCATTTGTCATTCTTTTTCTGTCCAAGTTTTAGTAACAGGATGTTTTCAAATAGTTTATATTTCTCTTGGGACATCTTCCCCAACCAAATGTCATACTAGTGTTAGCTGGGAGTTATTTGGACTTGCTCAGTTCTTGTTTCCAGCCCCAAGATGTAGGCTATTTATGTAAGCAGAATCCTGCATTGAAGATAATGGGCTTCTCTTGCCTGTCCATAAGGAGAAAAATTATTAGATCAGTGGGAATTTTACAGAGCACATGACTAAATCCTTGAACGTTAAGTATTTCAGTTAGTTGGAAAGAACACAGAATAGAAGCAAATTTCAGCTGATACTCAAAAGCATATTTGATGAAAATGTTAATGCTGATATTTATTCTTACTAATATTATTTTATGTAATGTTATTCCCTAAGGAAATTATATTTATCAGGCCTTTCTTTTTTTCCTCCAAACCCTTTTATTGTACTCCAAAATATCTTTCTTTTCTGGTTACAGAGCGATAGATCTTTACTGTAGAGTATTTGGAAAACTCAGAAAAATATAAAGAAAACTAAAAGGTACCTATGATTCTTCAATCGTGAGGTCTTCAATTTTTAAAAGATAGTCAACAGTGAACATTATTTGAAATCTTGTAAAACCTTAAACATTTTCTGAATTGAATGTTTCCTAATCTAAACCCTGACTCACTCTTTTGATAGAAATCTGGCCCTAAAAGCATCAAGGCTCCCTGATGCCTTATATCAACTGGAACTTAGTTCTAGAGTGACTCCTTTTCAGATAAGTGGATAAGAAGATATGGGCAAGAGGTGGTTTAGCCTGGTTCGTTTCTTAGAGTCATGGTTAAACCACTATTTCCTTTTTAACACAATATTCTGTTAATAAAATCTAGAACCATGCATGCGATTGAGGAGATGCCTCGGTTGTAATAAGAGAATATAATCAACAAGTTAGAAAATAGTCTCAGCCTTGGCTGCAAGGAGTCCTGAGCAGTGAATATTTGAGTTGGACATATTGCTGCTCTGGGCAAAATCGTGTTTCTCAAGTGAGGAGCAGGAAGAGAGTGACTACCAAGTAGGTAGCTAACTGTGTCTGTGGGGAGATGTTACTCACAGAGCCAGTTAGGGCAAATCTGGGACACTCACCAAGGACCTCTAACCCCCATCCCACAAGCTTTGAGCTAAGAGACTTATTAAGCCCACTTTTCCATATAATCCTAAAACCAGATGAGCAAGACTGTTATGTTTTAGAATTGTTCAACACAAGTAGTGAAAGATAAAGTCAAATTCTTTTAATGGGACACATGGAGTTTTTACTGAACCAAACCATGTAGACATATTTATGACTGAATTCACCTCCTGTCTCCAGCAGCCTTTTGAAAGCCAGGCCTCTGGAAGCAATTCTTCCCAGATACAACCATGCTAAGGTCCATGTCAAGACATGCTTATTCTGGAACCAGTAGTTTTTCACACAAGCAATTTCTAAACTGAAAAATATACCCTGGCTAATAAACATTGGATAGGGGAAAAAAAAACCTATTTAATTCAACAGAGTTTTATACTGGTATAACTTAATTCTACAGGTTTGTGTATAGATATGATTTTAATCTTGTAGTATATCATTCATTTAATGTGCTTCATATATATCTTGATTCTAAAATTCTCTCTAAAGTGACATAGTTTCTACGGCTTTTTCTTAAGCAAACATCTGATCCCTGTTTGAAAGCAAAGGCATTTTCCAGCTAATTCCCATTGCTTTGAACCAATGTTAAACTGAGAACTTGCTGATTATTCATTACCTGCCCATTCTTTGCCTTCTCTTTCCTCTTATTTCTCACCTCAATTCACTCACTCTAGCCTATAGATTTGGGGAGCAGTCTAGAAGCATAAAGGAGATATCATTTGGAACAACAGCTGTCACACAAAGTTTTATTTTACTACAGTCTTTCCCTTCCTCGCTCTTTTCTGCAAGTGAGTGGCTAATTGCCCAGACTTTCTAAGATCTGGAGTTTAAAACTCCACCGCCTCCAGGCTGTACCTATTATCGTATGAGATAACTACACTTGGCAGAGGTGTGTAGAGCTGTTTTGATGGCAGAGGACACTAATTTGCAACCACTGCCACACAGAATGAAGGAAATGCAACCACTGTCCTCCTGGGGGAAGCCACTTAGGCAAGAAAATAAATAAGAGGATTTTGATTATATTAGGAACTCTTATGCTTGTGTCCAGGGAGGCTCCATCTTTAAACTCTTGTCGTTTCATGTTTATACAAAAATTATAATGGAGGAAAAAAGGCTCAGAGCTCTCGGGGCCAGCATTTCACCATTTAAAAATATATTCGTGTTCTACTGAGGTAATGCAAGCCACAATTTGCATTTGTTCATTATTTCATCTCCATGAATGAGATAACGAATGTAAAGGACCACAGTCCCTGGCATGTGGTAGACCACCTAAAAATGTCCTTTTTCTTCCCTTGTTCTTCTCTCCCTTGTTCACTTGTATCTTGTTGCCCCTGCTTCTGGTCAGAAGTCATATCTGAAGAGAATCCAGAATTTCAGCATGTCTGGGCAGTAGTTGGTCGGAGCCAACGAACACCACACTCTCTGGTTGAGCCTCTGGCTCTCCGGATGCCCGCTGTTCTCTGCATGCATCATGCTCTTCCTTGTTGGGTGCAGGCGGTTCTTCACTTACCTGCTACAGTTATCAACAGAGGTTGTGTCAGTCTAGAGGAGGGAGAGAGAGGCACAGGACTAACTCTCCCAACAATGCTCTCTGCGCCGGGCACTGGGTGAAAATACTAGAAATAAGAACCATGATTAGGTTAGCTAGTAATTACTGAGCACGTATTATGTGCCAAACACTGTGCTGGATGTTTTGACACACTGGATAGACTTATTTACTGAATGGGCCCAAGGAACCAGGATTCAATCTAGAAACGTCTTTCTTTATCTCCTTCAAACACAATCTGTCAGGAGGTGGACAGTATCAGATACCTCTCTCTCCTGGTCACTTGCAGTGATGAAAACAGTCCCGATTTCAGGTACAACAAAGTCCAGACCAGACTGAAAGCGCTCCTCAGACTCAGGTCGGGTTGAAATCAGCCTGGCTCCCTCCTGGCTTCCCAGTTCCCATCTGCAGTCTCCATGAAGACCAGCTGTGCCTGACTTCATGAGCTGTTTCTGCAGTTGTGCAATATCCTTCTCTCTTTATTTGAGCAAGCTGGCAGCCTTACAACCAACCTTCCCTGACTCAAAGAAGATGGGCAATAAATTCTCAGCAGAGCTTTGGAGAAACAAGACACGTTGGCTGCTGCAACCACATTGGCCACCACCCAGTTTCTCTGGGAGTAATTGGCTGCCTCCCTCTACCTTTTTCCCTTGGACAGCACGTGCGTTGTGGTGTCATGATTTTTTAACGAACATCTTTGTTTCTGGAAAGGGATGTTGAGGCTGAAGTTTCAACCAGGCACCAAGAGAGGGGAAGGGGGATTTTTTTAAGGAGGGTATTTTGGCAGAGTCTCACCCTCTATCATGAGAGAGGTTCTGGCTTCTCACCTCCAGTGAGATGGGGTTACTGGGCAAATTTACTATATAAACCCCATGAAGTTCACTGCATCTCTAGCGTCCTGTCCCACTGTCTACTGGAGCCATGATTGCTGGATCTCCTAGGCCCCTCTTAATAAATCCCTAAGGACAGGCCTTGTTCTGCCCTTTCACGTGGGGTTCCTTAGCACCTAATGTCCACCTGGGAGAGTCATTTGGAAGCTGAGACAGCAGGATAAGCCCCCTCCCACATTCTGCTGCACAAACATTATCTGACTTGGTCCTCACAACAGCACCCAGAGGGAGAGAGTAATATTCTTGAATTACAAATGAGGAACTATAGGGAGATTAAATCTCTTATCCGAAATCACGTACTCACAAACGCTATTACAGGAATAGGGCCCAGGCTGGTCTGATTCCAAAGCCCATTCTTCCCACCACGCCCTGGCAGAGAAAAAGGCTAAACCATTACAAATTAAGCAGGGCTGTGAGGGGTGAGCTCGTGATGTCCGTGCCTCTGAGGCAGGTGCTGCAAGGGAGCTGCAGACGCAAGAAGCATGTGGAGAGGCTGGGAGAGGGGTCCACAGAGGTTGGCAGGGGCCAGATTGTGGAGGGCCTAGAGTATGTGGTGTGCGTAGGAAAAATGGCAGTTTTGGGCTCTGCCAGAAATCATTGGAGTCATTCAAGTTTTGAGCATGTTAAGTGACTCCCTTCCATCTCTGCTGCAGAGATGTCCAGGTGGTAGGGTGGAGAATGGTGGAGAACAGGCGGAGGGGAGCAGGGCTGCAGTTAGAAGCGTATTGCAACCAGTGAGTGAGAGGGGGTGAGAGTCCACCAGGCAGTGCTGGGGACGCTGCAGGAGGAGGGGCTGGCGCAGGAGCAAAAGCAGTGCCCACAGCTCCCAGTAGTTCTCCCCACACACCCTGAGAATGGAGGCAGGGACAGGAAAATAGGATGGGTGCTGTCCACTGTGGCCTGGAAAAGGGCAGACCTACAGGCTTCCCCAGCCAGCCCAGCCCAGCCCAGCTGGCACACACGACGGAGAGGGGCTGAGCTCTGCAAAGGCAAGATAAGTGCTCAGCAAAACGCATTCCTGCAGCTTTAGACTGGGAAGGAGTGAACATGTGTTTGTAATGGAGTCCCAGACTGCTAACAGTTAACAGTGGTAGTGACCTGGGGTGAGTGCAGGTCAGTGGATAAGCGCTGCCTGCGAAGCGTGGTGCTTACTTGTAGGGTCTGCAAAGTGAGCCTGGGCTGGCTCTTTCCTTCTTCTTTTAAAAATGTAGATGCTGGAGTCTTAAGGGTGTGGTGTGTGTGTGTGTGTGTGTGTGTGTGTGGTGTGTGTGTGTGTGTGTGTGTGTGTGCATTCGTTCGTTCGTTCATGGTCCGAATCGTCTTCTCTCCACACTCAGCAGACTGATTTGCCTGCCTGAGTCAGGTCACCTTGCTGCGGCCAGGAAACATCATGCCATGGTCACCTTGCTGCGGCCAGGAAACATCATGCCAAGCTTGAAGCTTTTCATTTTAAATCACTTTTTGCTTCTAAATTAGTTCCACCAAACAGCATCCATTAATCAGCATTTCATTTGACCATGGGTCCTTTTCAGCTGTGTAAGGTGACACAGAAGCATCTGCCTTGGGCTCCCAGGTGAAGTCCACATTCCTGTTCCTCCAGCCTTGTCTCTCCCTGCTTCTTGCCCTTCCAGCCTCATCTCTCACCACTCCCAAGCTCCATATTTCTCAGCCTTTTTGAACTTGCAGTTTACCCAACACGCTGCTTCACACCCAGGGGCAGGGGCATATTTCATTCTTTCTGCTTGAAAGATCCTTTAAGCACCAGCAACGTGCACCTCCTCCCTTCTTACCTCAGTTCCTACTCACCTTTCATGCTCCATGTAGCTGACACTTCTTCCAGGAAGCTCTCCCTCACCCCCTGCTCTGAGTTTACTTCTTCTGTATTCACATGGCTTTGTCACACTTTCACACTGTATTTCAAAGTGTTTTTCCCTTCATTATAAAAGGCATTCAGACTCAGAGTCAAAAATTTGGATAAGATCAAAAGAAAAAATTCTTAACGGAGAAAAAAATATTAGATAAAAGCCAACAACTTGGGTTCATAAGTATTGCTAATATTTTGATGAATTACTTTCCGGAGTTTTTTCTATGTACATATTTATACATTTTTACATACTCAGAGAAGGAGAAAAAATCAAATGCTACAGAAAAAGACAAGGAGACAGACTATTGGCTGAAAACAGTTCAGTGCATGTAGTATTTCTAGGTGAAATTAATAAATAGAAAGTTTAAAAATCAGATTGCAAGGGATTTTTTTTAGTACTGGTTTAATAAAAATATGTGCTGGAAAATGAGTGCTTAAACAAATCTGTTTCAAACATTTGCATTCTCTTCGTTTATTTGGCATTTTATCATTTCGTAAAACTTCTTTGAAAATGCATTTTTAGCCTATAATCCTCTGTTTTATAATTCTGACTGTATTGCAGTATTGGCTTACTTTTTGGTCGCCCCTAGCAGACTGCAAGCTTACTTAAGGCAGAGCCTGTGAATTTTATCATTTTATCTTGAATACTTAAAGCAGTCTGGCTGGTTAGCATCGAATACAATGAATCACATCATTCTTCCTGAATTCTTTACTCAGCCAACCAACCCCTGACTATTTGTCATCTACTGCTGAGGTGACCAGACTATGCTTGACACAGATCTGGTGGACACCAGGAAGCAGCACCATAAGCCACATGTCCCTTCAGGGACGAAGGCATAACTCTCCCAGCTGCTGACAGAAAGCCCCTGGGGATTGCCTCTTGTAGAGAGAGCTGCTTTGTCCAAGGTCAGCCCCTTTCCTAGGGTGGCTTGTAGCCAATGACTGGTCCATGAAGGTCCGCGCTGAAGAGCCACCATCCCAGTTTCTGAACTCCCTGCAGTGATCTCCCCTAGCTGAGGCTGCCACAAAGACCACGTCAACTTTACCCTTTGCCCAATCCTGCTTCCTTCTCCTCCTTTCTTCACGTGCTGACCCCAAAAGCACCCCCCATAAACTTGCTGTGCATTAATCTCCACCTCGGAGTCTGCTTCCCAGAGACACCAACCTGCACAGTAGGGATCTAGAAGACGCAGAGACACACCTCTAACTGAACCTTATCCACTTCCAGGCTGCAGACTGTAGCTTCTTGAACAGAGACCATGTCTTTACCTCTCATAACACTGACCCCACCACAGTCTGGGGACGTAGAACATTCTCAAATATGAACCCTGATGAAAGGATTATTATGAATGGAGAAGGATACATGACTATGAGGAATTCTGAATAATCATCAGCTGAGCATTTATGGCTATTGGAATTAAAGACAAGATTGATGAACAGGTGATTCTCGAGTTTCAAGTCAGAGACTGAGAGAAGGAGGTGCTACTGGGGGCAGGTGCTAATTTTGTGGAAAATTGGTTTGACATTAGTTTGGTGCAAACATGTTGCATTTGAACTGTGTCAGAATCTTCAAGGGGGAATGTCTGATAGGCAGTAGTTGATCTAGAACCAGGTCTTATGTATGAGGCAGTTTGGAAATAGAGATCGAAGCACTGTAAAGTCACACAGAGGTACTAGCTGAACCTGTGAGAATAAGGAAAGCTCAGAGTTGTAATTTTTTCTTTTTAAATTTTCTGTTTAAATAGAAGGGGAGCAGATCCAGCAAATGATGGCCCCGTGGTTAAAGAAGGAGAGAAGAGGAGGCATTAGAGGGAGAGAGGAGAGGTCAGATGTATTAGAAGGAGACTCAGCATGGTGCAGTATCTCCAGAAACAAAAAGAAAATTTCAATAGTCATTTCCTTCTGTTAATTCGGCTCAAGCCATGCTAGACTGCACACTGAGCTATCTGTCCCATGATGCAACTACAATAAAGGACACAGAGGCAATGCAGGGAGCAGGGCAAGATGTCAGGGCATAATGAGTGATGTGCTTAGACAGGGAGAAAAATAGCAAGATGCTAGAAAAGAGGACTATCCAGTGTACAATACAAAGTTCTTAGAAATGAAATATATGATAACAGGAATTGTAAATAGAATTGGAAGATAACTGACTAACTCTTCCAGGAAATAGTATAAATAGGCAAAAGTATGCAGAAGAGAAAGTTGGAGAATTAATTCAGGAAGTCTCATTTCTGAAAGATAGAACAGATAAAACAGACCAGGGAATTATCCAAGAAAATATGTAAGAAAGCTTTCCTGAAAGATGTGTTTTCAGATTGAATGGGCTCCACAAAGGCATAACACGATGAATGAAAATGACCCATAACAATGATATTGTAGAGTTCTGGGGATACAGAATAAAAGCTCTGACACACACACACACACACACACACACACACACACACACACACACACACGTCACATGCAGAACCAGAGTGGTATCAGACTCTTTAATAGCAATACCGGAAGTTAGAAAGCAGTGGAATAATGCCTTTGAGGTCCTAAAGGAAAATAATTTCCAAATTAGAATCTCATACCCAGCTAAGCTTTCAGTCAAACATGATGGGAAAGAAAGACAATATCTCATAATGTATCTTCCATGTGTCACTTCTCAAAAAGTTCCTAGAGGATATATTCTATCAAACAAGGTAGTTAAGAAAAGGGCCAGACGTGAGATTAACAACAGCAGTAACAACAAGTAAACAAAAATCAGAGGATCCAACGGTGAGAAGAGAAGAGGAATTCCAAGGCTGATAAGGTGGAGGACTATGAGAGCTGAATTTTGATCTTCTGTGGCAGGAAGTGAGTGGCTAATAGCTACAACTGAAAAATAAAGAAAGAGCAGTATAATATTGTTATTTAGAAATATGAAGGTTAAAAAAAGGAGAAACAGCTAAAGACATGAAAGGAATTTCCTAGAATCTCATAGAAGAAGGAATTGGGGGAGGGGGTTGGTGGGGAAAGGGTTGCTGCTTTTCTTTATAAGTCTTGTAGTAGTATTTGACTTTTACACTAAGCACATTTATTACCTTCATACAAATTAAATTTAAATAGGTAAAAAGTCCATTAATATGCCAGAAATAATTTGCAAATCATGCATAAAAAAAGACCCTCACCCACAATATTAGAAGCCATCTTTCAGGATAGAAGGCAAGCCCCTCTGATTTGTCTTCCTTCTTCTGCAAATGGTTTTTGAGCAAATTCTTGGGAGCCCATCAATCTGCCAATTAGGAGAAAATGCAAGAGTAACAGCAGGAATCAGGACTGCAAGGAAACAGTTACCATCCCATAAAATTATTGCCGTTACCAAATTAGAATAAACCTGTCAAAGCAATGTTTAACTATCTTTATGTAAAACACAAGATGGTCTGACTTCAACTGTCAAACAGACTCTTCCAACTTGTCTGTAACAAAGTGCTCCCTTAGCAAGTCATATACTTCAAGTTGCATTTGCACTTGGGGGAAGTATAGCTGGCCGGCCCCAGAATCCAGGAGCCTGCCTTTTCTAAGGCTGCCTCAGGCATGCACAGGACAGCCGGCTCATTTAGTGAGCCCGGCAGTTGCAGCAGGATGGGTGGATGTTACCCCTGCAGGAAAACTATGAAGTAAAATGTCATTTGATCCACCTCACTGATCAATAAAACAAAATTAAAAACCTAGCATCTCCTCATTTGGATGAGAGACAATTTTCTGTGGCTTCTTACATTTGCTAGAATTTTACAAATGTTTCCCCCAAACCACCAGATGAGAAAAATCAGTACAATACTAGTTATTTTAATGTGCTGCCTCATCCTTTATACAAAGTATCTCAGATCCCTTTAAAGTGAGAGAGCAGAATGGATTGATGGAGCCTGAGGGACCAGAGCTAACGCTGCAGAAGAAGGGAGGGCCCACTGAGGACTCAGAAAGGAGGGAAGGCAAAGAGTCAGATGCAGACAACACTGCTGCCCTGTGCAGCGACAGGGGGAGAATTGTAGCAGGAGTCACAACTTCACTCTTGGGAGTTGAGTTGCTCATCATGGAAGGACAGTCAGAACAAGAAGACAGATGAACAGTAACAAGGACTGAAATGCTTAGACAGCTCTCGTCACAGTAATTACTTTTTAGAAAGAGCTTTATTGAGATATAATTTACATGCCATACAGTTCATTCACTTAAAGTATAAATGTCAATGGTTTTTAATATATTTACAAGGGTAGGGGAGAGTATAACTCAGTGGAAGAGTGCGTGCTTAGCATGCACAAGGTCCTGGGTTCAATCCCCAGTACTTCCATTTAAGTAAGTAAACAAACAAACAAACAAACCTAATTACCTCCCTCCCCCCCCAAATTTAACAAAAAAGATTAAAAAATATTTAGAGTTATGCAACCATCAATCAATTTTGGAACATTTTCATCACATCCCAGTAAAATCCATCCCCCTTAGCAGTCACTATCCCTTCTCCCTCCCCACCTGATATGCAGTCCTAGGCAACTACTAGTCTACCTTCTGTCTCTATGCATTTGGTTTTTCTGAACATCTCATATAAACAAAATCATACAATATATGGTCTTCTGTGACTGGCTTCTTTCATGTAGCATAATTCTTTCCAGGTTTATCCATGTGGAAGTGTGTATCAGTACTTCATTCCTTTTTATGGCAGAATAATATTCCATTGTATGGATGTACCACATTTTACTTATCCATTCATCAGTTGATGTACATTTGGATTGTTTCCATTTTTGGCTATTATCACATACTTTAATGAACATTTATGTATCAATTTTAGTGTGAATATATGTTTTCAATTCTCTTGGAGAATGTCTGGGTCATATGCTAACTCTTTGCTAAACATTTTGAGGAACTGACAAACTGTTTTCAAAAGCACCATTTTACATTTCCATCAGCAATGTATGAAGTTTCTAATTTTTCCACATCCTCATCAACACTTATTTTTATCTGTCTATAGTTGTCTGACTATAGCCCACCTAATGGGTGTGAAGTATATTTCATTGTCTCAATCGTTTCTCTTCTTTAATTTTGTTCCTATACTCTCATGATACGGGGGTTTAATGGAAAGTGGCTATTTTATTAAAATTCCAAAATGGAAAGGAAAGAATCAATAAAGTATTCTTCAACTTCAGTGTACCTTTTAAAATTATCCACAGACCCCAATGCTTGGAAGAAAAATTACCCCAATGCTTGGAAAGGGTAAACACGGATATTGACTAAACTACACATTATTACTGTTCGTTACACATCACTACTTACTGAGGACATACATACCACCAAAGAACCATGCCAAGTGCCTTAGAGGAAATTAAAAACACACAGGCTCCTGACCACCAAGGATCTGCAGAATTCTGGAACTCATGATGCTGGCAGTAATCCTGTTTGCACACAACTTTAGTGATTATAAAGGGCTTGGAGATCATAACTCTGGATTGTTTGGGGTTTTTTTCCCTTGGAAGCTGAGAGTTACAGCAGCCAGGGGCTCTGTGATCTGTCTACTCAACAAGACAAGGGATCTGGGACTCACCAGGAGGTGGATGTGCACTGGGGCAGCACAGTAGAGGGGACATCTCTGACAGGGCACACTTGGGAAGCGCTACGGTGCAGGGGCACAAAGAGCCAAGATGGACTGGTAGCCTGAGAAGAAAGTACAGTCATGTGTTCTCTCCCCCTTTGCTTTCCACCATCAACGTCCTCATTCTCATCTAGCATGTTGTGTGCATTCCAGCTCCTCAAATGGTGGGGTCTCTGCTTGCAGGGGCTCTGCCTCATTCATCTTTATATCCACAGTGCCAAAGGGGGTTATCCAAGCGGATGTGTCCAAAAGGTAATGTATGAGTGAATGATGGGCGAATTAATGAATAAATGAATTTGCACAAAATGCTAGACCAGATCTGGCAATATTTAGAAAAAAGAATTGCCTTGGACAAATGTTATGGCTCAGAGTTAATCTCAACATCAGATTAGAACAATTGGTGAATTGTGCTTTTGTTTATACCTTTGTTCTCAAGAAAACCTATTTAAACCTGCTTTGATTCAAGCTCCTTTTTGATTAGAGTTCGTAAAGGATATAGAAGTATTATTCAAACAAAAGTGCAACAATGACAAAATATAAATGATAAAATGAAATGCAAGCATGCTTATATTTAACAACAGTCATCAATATCAGTGAGCTGGAAAAGCAAACAGAAGCATAGTTCCTGAGCCTGATTACTCTCCATAGTGGTAAGATGTGTTTTAAAAAGGAGACAGCAGTGCTGGCCTTTGAGTTGACTTTCTAAGGAATGCAGTAGACCTGTACATTTGTGAAACAATTGGGTGATGTCAGAGATACATTTTATAGTGTGCTGCGTTCTCAGCAAGGAAATTGATCTCTATAGGAGAAAACATGTGTAGTGGATTAAAGATGGCTACATGTTCTTTGCCCTTCTCGTCAGGAGGTGGAGTCTATATCCTTTCACCTTGAGTCTTGGCTGGCCCTCTGACTTTCTCAGGCCAATAGAAAGTAGCAGAAGTGACAATGTGTACCTTCCAAGGCTGAGCCTGGAGAGGCCTGCAGTTTCGGCTCTTGTGTGCTAGAAATGCTCTCTCTTGGAATTCAGTCTATGCTATGAAAAGCTCAAGCCATGTACAAAAGCCAAATGGAGGGAAACTAAAGTGTTCAACTGTCCCAGATGAGCCTCCAGCCAACAGCCAGTGCCAACTGCCAGCCATGTTAGTGAGGCAGCTTAGATGTTCCACCCTAGAGAAGCTCCCAGATGACTGCAGCCCCATCCAACACCACGTGGAGCAGAAGAACCATCCAGCTGAGCCCTGTCAACCCCTCAGAATTGTGAAAACAATAAGTGGTTGTTGCTATTTTAAGCCACTAAGTTTTGGTGCAGTTTGTTATGGAAATTGTTCCTGGAAATTGAGACCACTTCAAAATTCTGCTCAGCCCTGAGAATACCAAAGTGGGACAGAAATAAGACTTCCTGCCTCCCAGGCAATTCCCAAGAGAAACAGCTTAGTTGGCTGTGGAAGAATTAATAAGAACAGTGCAGTAAAGTGAGATGAACTGTGCTATGTCAGCAGTGCCACTGGCAAAGTGTACAAAAACTATCGTAACATTAAAGTAAGCAATTTACTTTACTACAATTTACTACAATATGTATGAAGCAAAATAATCAACTTGCAGTTTGATGAGAAGAGTATATAAAATCAGTAGCTGTAAACAGCACAGTAGAATCAATAAAGTTTATGAAAATGGGATCAGTTGTGTGTGACTGTGGGTAACAAATGCACTTGACCCATTCTTAGGAATGAGGAGAGGGCCCTCTGAGGTCTGAGCCACATTCAGAATAAAGGGTTGATAAATTCCTATCTACTGCTTGATTTATTTTTATTATATCCAGGACTGTTGGGTTTATTCTAATTTTTTAGGTTTTGCGTTTGCCCAGACATCTGTCACTTGCCTATTTTGCCTCCAACCCAGCGGACTCCTACTTATCAATGTCCAGATAGCACCACCTCTGTGAAGCCTTCCTTTCTTCCTCCTATCAATAATTAATCACTTTCCTCACTGTGTCCCAATGACACTTTTTACAAGTTGTTAAAATAGCACTTACCACCTTGTTTTAATTTCTCATTACATGAGCTCACTGGGGGCGGGACTAAGCCTTATTCAGGTTGGTGTGCCCTCTAATGGGTAAGACGTGGTCCTGAGCATGTAGAAGGGCTACATGTGGGTGTTCAGTATTCAAGTGGATAAGTGGATGAATAGAAAGAAGGTTAAACGGATGAATGGGTGGATTCCCCTTAAGTTGTGAGTTATGGAAAATCCCTAGAGTTGGAGAGATGGGAAGGGAAATTATGTGATGGCATGAGAATGTCTTTACAGGAAGGGCCTAAGCATGGGAATAGTGTTGGAAGGAGAGGTTGGAGAGCCTGCTTTGAAGCACACACTCTTATAATTTAGATTTCATGCTTATTTGGAGTGGATCTGAGGGCACTGTTTGAGGCGATGGAAAGGCTCAAGCCACCCCTTGGTACAGCCACTAAAAAACATCCTGGCAAAATAAGTTCTATTGGTTTTCAAAAGCTTACAGGTTGGTGGCACTATCTGATATGCCCAAAGAAGGCAACTGAGACTGAGAACAAAATTACCTGATTGAGTTTGAAGCTCTACCACTGGGGCCACAGCAAGAAAGCATCCTGATTTCATAGCACCAGACATAGAGATCTCTGTAGATGGGGTATCTGCCTTCCAGATCCATGTTTCTCGACCATGCCTGGGCTAGCTCCATTCCTTGGAGACTGATTTGATTAATTTGAGGACAGACCCTTCAGTATTTTCTAATCTTTCCACGTGTTTCTAATGGACCATCAGGATTAGAAATCACTCACTGCTCAAGAAGCTTACACTCAGATCTAGATACAATGACGAGGACCATAATGTGTTCAGGACACTCTAGCAATGGAATGAAAACATTGTCTGCATCAGAGGAGAGCCATTTTGCATATACATGAATTGAGCTGACATTTATTGAGTGTCTATAATGTGCCAGGCCCCTGCCAGGGGCTGGGATACAGGGATATGCAGCCTTCATGGTGCTTATACAAGTCTAGTTGGGGTTTAGACATTAAATAAAAAACACATATGTAAGTACAAATTGTGATAAGTGGTCTGGAGGAAAGGACAAGATGCTGTGATACAGAATAATCCAATTTAGGTGGAGTCGGGCAGGGACAGAAAGCAGGGAGCAAGTCCCATCTAGGTGGAGACCTCAGAATACAATTCAATGATATATGTATTCGAGGAGTCAGAGGTTAGCATTAGGTGGAATCACATGAAATTATTGAGATTTAACCATTTATGACCTACAAAATGGCAATTTCATACAGTTCAACCTAATATAAGCATGTAATCTGAGCAGGAACCAGGCAGAGAAGGCATGGGGGGTTCTATTTTAATCAGAGCAGGGACAGATGGCTGCAAGATTAGAGGCAATTGCAGCAAAGGGAGGGAAACTTGCAACCCCACATTATACAAGTAGCATTGGAATTTAAGCAGGATATTTAATGTTTATAGCATCCTTTGATTTTAAATACCCATACTTGTTCTCAAATCATTAAATTGATGTTTGACAAAAAATCCCAACTTTCCTTATCTCCCTTCCTTCTAAAACCGAAGTGGAGAGGGGCTGTTGTTTAAAGTTTGGTTCTTAAGAGTTGTGCAATTCTGAACAAATCAGCTGCCCCAGTCCCAAGATAACCACACAGAGGTGGACATGAAGTATGTTCATGGCCCAGTTACCATGACTGCATAACAAACCACCCCAAACTTTGTGGTGTAAAACCATGTAGTTTGCGCATGGATCCCAGGGATCAAGTATTGGAAAGGCCACCGTGGGGATGGTTCTCCTCTGCTCTAGAACATGTGGGGCCTCCAGTGGGAAGATCTGGACTACAGGGGGCTAGAATAGCTGGAATTGGAGGATCCACTTCCCAGATGTGCCCCTCACTCCCTTATGTGCTGCCTGAGCAGGGAGAGGTGGAAGGCTGGCTTAGCTGGGACTGTGGACTGGACCATCCTCCATGGGTTGGGCTTTTCCCAGAGCTGGGTTCAGAGAGGGAGGGTCCCAAGAGGAAGCCTTTGGAAAGTGAGCATTCCAGAAGACCAAGTCAAAGCCGTCTGACCTTTCCTGACCCTGTTTCAGAAGTCACAGTGAACGCTTTCTGCCACACTCCATTGGTGGAAGCAATCACAAGCCTACCCAGATCCAAGCAAGAGAGAGAAGGACAAAAATCCCACCTCTTGATGGAAAGAATGTCAAGGTCACATTGCAAAAGAGCATGGGGATGGGAGATGTTCCCGCATCCATTTTTTTAAAATACAATCTGCCACGAAGTGATTAGAGAGTAACACCCAGAGAAAGTTTCACAGGAGGCCAGGTAATTGCTTTGCCTGGATAGTTTTCTCTGTGCAGAGTGAAGGGAAGGGCGAGCTGCCCCTGTCACAAGAGAGAAGTGCCTGCACCAAAAGGAATTTTCCAAAAACAACAGTTCTCTCACCATAGTGTGCAGAACAATGCTGGTTCTTCCAGAGAGGACGGAAACAGGCATGCTCAGTTTAGAGAGAGAGAGGCCTTCTGCTGGCAGAGCCAGAATTTTACAGAGCCTTTTTGAGGGAAATAGAGTCTTCCAAAGAAATCAAAGGCTCGATTTGAAAAGACTGTTCTTGGAATTGCAGAAGCAATATCTGAGATTTAGTGACCTGAGGCAAGAAGCAGATGTCAAGATTTAAGACGTCTTAGACTGCAGCCTGGAAAGAAGGAGCCAGTGGAATAAATACCCTGACCTTTCTCAACTCCTGCCCTTTGATCTCCTGCCAGTGTCTCCCATTGGCCAAACCAGACCAGAAGCCAGAGGGCCGGAAGCCTGGACCAGGAGCCCCTGGAGGTCAGCTTCCCAAGGCACAGAGCGGCGTGAAGGATGGAGGTGCGTCTGGAGCCCAAGCCCTAAATGAAAGAACATGTTCAGAGTCTGCAACCCAGACTCTGCAGATACTTGGACCAGCAGGTCCAATCTGCACGCCCAACCTAACCATTACATCCACGGCTCTGCCACCCGGGATGAGCAAAACTGGGGTAAGTGTGTCCCCATTTTGTGCCACTGAGGCTGAATTCTGTCTGTGTATGCTAATGCTGCAGGAGCTTCTGAAAAATACCGTAATGTGAACACACGCAGGAATGACTGTCCTCCCACGTTAATTATGAGGCAGGGCAGCGAGTGCGATGAGATCCACGCTCTGGAATCACACAGTCTGAGTTAAGATACTTGCTTTGCCACATATTGGTGTGTTAGGTGAGTGACTTAACTTCTCTGTGCTTTAGTCCAATCCTCCTGAAAGGGGGGATGAGGATTCCACTGCGTAGGGTAGTCTAAGGATAAAATGAAATCATGTGTATAAAGCACAATGCCTGAGATGTAGTTTAAGGATTTGATAAATGCTATTGCTTTCCTGCAACAGCAGCTTCCTGAGGGTAGTTTACATGTGGAAAGCTCGATACTTCTCCAATGCAGTGTAAAGTTGCTTAAAATATCCTTTTTTAATGCTATTTTAATAACATGCCTTTTAGTCATACTTTAACCCTTTCCCCCATACACTGTCAGATAGACAAAAAAAAAAAAAACCATTACCAGTCACAATTTAGAATACATATGCCTTTTGAGCCAGCAATTTAATACTAGGATTTCAACCCACAGATATAATCACAGATCTGTCTGTTGTACCCAAAGAACTATGCACAAGAATATTCTCTATAGTTTGTTTATATTTCAAAAGATTAGGAGCAACACAATTGTTCATTAGCAGGGGACTAGTTAGATCATGGCACAGAATAAGGCAGATCATTCTGATGGGAAATAAACTCCAAGATATATGATTGAGTGAAAAAATCAAGATGCAAAAACAATGTTTTCAGTGTACCACCTCTTGTGGTTCAAAAAGAAGGATAAGGTGTACACACATTCACACACAGGCACATGCACACACTCACACACACCGGTATATATGCAGGCTTGCTCTGGGAAGACACGGGAAAACAGAAACTATGGTTGCTCCTTGTGCAGGAGAAACAAAGGTTCAGGGCTGAGGGGCAGGGCCAGAGGAAGGGTGCTTATTCTACTACATTCTTGGGGACATTTTTAGTTTCTAACTATATGCATGTATTACTTAGTAAAATTAATTAAATAAAAAACCCAGTACAATAAATACATAGCAAAGGATACTGCTCTATACAATTCAGTGACGTGTTTGGGGGCTGAAGGAATAATACAAGCACATTGTTACAAATTTAATATTTAGGTATCACATTTCTAATGATCATATAGCTAAGATTTCTGGGGATGTGGAGGAAATAGGAAGGGAGAAACCACATGAAGAGGGCACGTTACCTCGGGTCCCTCGGCTGGGAGACATGGCTCCTTGGTGAGGTCTCTGACAATGAGGAAGGGTCTCTCACTGAGTGGCTTTGCCAAACGTCCACATCAAAGATCATTCTCACTCCTGCCACCTGACAAACTGGATGTGAATTTAGAGAAGTAAAGCATCAAACTATGACTTGCCCCATTCATTCTTTTTTCAGATGTCCGTTGCTAATATACTTGCAGCAAAATAGGACTAATTAAGGGTGCAGACAGAGTAAGGACACCTGGCAAATGCTTGAGAAGTGAAGGTCTTGCCTGGAGAGCAGAAGAGGTCTCTGAGTGACCCTCAAAAGCATGATTTGCACTCCCCCCCATATTAAACTCCTCCTGTTTCTGTAGGGAAAGGCTGCACACACAGAAGCCATGCCTGCACCACAGGGCAGTCTGTGAGCTCTATTGCTGGTGTGCTGCCCAGAGCAATTTAGGCTTAGCCTGTCCCTAGAGGTCAGCCTAAGGTGGCCAGCCTTCCCGTGAGGCTTGGTGGCCTCCAAGACCACACTGCATCTTTAGTGATGGCCCATCTGCAAATGACCAGGTCTCTTGGTGACTCCCTTGAAGAAGTCACAGCCCTGGACCCCCTTCCACTTCCACCACTCTGAAGGACAGAGTCAGCACCCTTGTGACACAGGGGCAGCACCCACACTGGAGGCTGGTCACCGAGAGGACAGCGATTAGAACCTGAGTCAGGCAAAGTTAATGAAAAGGCCTCTAAATCCTGGTGTGCAGAGCTTGATGAAGTCTGGAGAGTTCCCTCAACTGAAATCCTGTGAACAAATAAATATATTCCATTTCGGTGCCTATATAACTGTTAACAGGATTCCCAAATAGGCCAGAATTACCACAGAAGTACATACATTTGATGCAGAGAAAATCAGGGAAAGGAAGGCCTGAACCTGAGGAGCAGAGAAATAAGTAGCTATAAAATCCAGCTCCTCTAACCCCTCTAGGGCCTGGTTTCCTCTGGTGGATACTTGTCTGACGTGGGAGGCCTACAGACGACTGCATGCCTGTCTCACCTCTGAATCCCACTTCATACTTGGCCTCAGATATAGCATAGCTGCCTGGAAGGAACTTAAAAAAATTTTTTAAGAATTATTATTTTTTCCTTTTAATGAGAAGCTTGTAAAATTTTTACTTGACCCCTGTATTGCAGTGGACGTTCCAACCCAGGTAGCACTTCCTCTGGACTCACGAGTGTGAGGTGGTCAAGAGCATCACCTCACCTACCCTCACAATGTCTTCTGAGGTGTGTTTTATTTTTAGCCCCATTTTACAGAGAGGAGACAGGTTCAAAGAGGAAAAGCAAGTCACCTAAAGCCACCTGGGCAGGGTGACTATCACTCCTATACCTCATATTCTTGTAATAGTTTAACAAACAACAACAAAAACTCAATAGTTAAAAAGCCAAGGTTCCATTTCTTAACCCCTACACCCACCCCCCCAAAGTCCTGTTTTTGAATTCAGTGAACTGGCCCCGAAGTCCACGCTGCACAGGGTGGAAATCAGGGTCAAAATCCACCAGCCATGCGCAGTCCCCTGGCGTAGGCAGGGAGAGGGCACTGCGGCCCACGACTGTCCCAGGGGTGGCATCTCTTCCTCTACCAGACCAGATGGGTTCCCAGGGGACATGCCCCAGTGAGAACTGACTTCTTCCGGGCAGACCTGGGCTGTGTTTAGGTAACCAGGGGAGCTGACATGGCCCGCTCCTGGAGGTGGGGTCTGCCCTGGCAGCCTTCACCTGGCGTCCCCTGGGGCTCAGATGGCCCGCTCCTCCCTGTCCTGGTACCAGAGCTCGGGGGCAGCATGTCTTCTCCGGAGTGGGTCCTGAGCCGATATCCCCTCAGGCTTCGGTGTACCTTCTCCCAGTGGGGAGACCGCCTGTTTTCATCTCTCTCTAATGAGGTCCCTACCTGCTTTAACAAGAGCCATGCTGTCCCGGCTATTCCTGGAGTCTTTCCAAATCTTTGCTCTGAAATCCCTGGAGAGAAAGAAAGGTGCCCTAGACGTCTTTCTTCCTCACCTTTAAAGGGGTTCTCATCCAACACCCTCTCTACTCCCCCCGCTTTTCTAAACCAAATGAAAGGCATTCTTTGCAATCCCTCTAATTAACAGTTTGTTTTTCTTTTTCAATATTTGGTGGTCGATTTAGTTGAAGGTCCTCAGGGAATTTTAAATGACATGGATATTAAATAAAAGCAGCTGCAAAGTGGAGGATGTTTCAGCAGAGTTTCTTTCCTCTCTTTTTAATTGGTAGCACCACAATCTGTAACAAGGTGAGTCTAATTGCATTCTGCTGAAAAAGGAAGAAAGTTTTATTTTTATTATCCTTCCAAGAATATCTAGCAAATTGGCAAGGGCTGATTTTTTTCCCTCTAATATAATGAAAAAGAGAAAAGCTCCAATTTCTTTCCATTTCTGAGGAATCATCAAGTGTAGGGGTCAAAAGAGGACACAGACATGTCCCTTGCATTAAGCCTTTGCCTCACTACAGAGCCCCGATCCTGGTACTCATTTTGTCCAGTTGGGCACGGGTTGGCTGCCCCATCTCCAGCCATTAAAGCCAGCCTGGTCCTGCTCCTCTTGGAGCACAAAGCTCCTTCTTCTCTCCAGCCACTCTGAGACACCTCCCTGCTGGGGACAAGCGGGCCTCTGCTTCAAATCAGCTGTTTCCTTGGCCTCTGGACCAGTCAATTACCTGCTTTCAAGGCCTCCTTCAAGCCTTACCTCCTCCATGAAGCTTCCCCAGACTAACACAAACTTATCAGACTACTCCTTTTCTGTGAATTCCACATAATCCTGCACTGTTGGGCATAATTCTCCAGGTGTGACCACAGCAGCATGGAAAGCAAGCTTCAAACTCTCACAGACACAGACACTGTTAAACAACTATTACTTATATATCCCCAATACTCTTATTCTGGTCAGTTAAAAAGCAACTAGATATAGCCTTAATGGAAGGCAACTTGGTAATATGAATTTTAAAAAAAACTTAATATTTCATCGGCACTTTGACCCACCAATTATACCTCCAGGAATATATCTTCAGAGAAAATCATGTATGAAGGAATGCTCACCAGAAATATTTATTACTTCTAAAACTGGAAATAATCCAAGTGTCCAACAATAGGAATTGGCTAAATAAATTATAGAGCAGCTATACAACGGACTATTCTACAGCAATTAAAAATATTACATAATAATATTTAATGACAGAGAAAGTTAGGTTATATTAAGTAGAAAAAAAAACAGGCTTTAAATTAACGGCAAATTTTACTTTTAATCTTCTAGCTTTAGCTCAGAAGAGCTAAAAAAGGAAATAGACAAGTCATAAAATTACAAGGCAAAGCTCTCGTAATACTCTCTTCCCCACACGTTAGATGAAAAAAGTTTTAAATACAGATAAGGAAAGAAAAAATTAACCAGATGGCTTCCACCCATACATAGCCACAACTAGCATTTTGATAGACCCTTTCTGTCTTTTTTCTGTGTGTGCGTGCATACGTGCATGGGGGTGATTGCACGTGTCACGTGTGTACACTCTTTCACTATTCTCATAGTCATTACCCTAGAGACTACAATATACACCTTTGATTTATAAAAGTTTAATGTTATTTTATATTTTTACCCTCTCCTGATAATATAAGAAACTTAGGACACTACTTTACCCCTCTTCCTCTTCTGAACTCATGTGATATTGTTGCCATGCATTTTAATTTTATATATATATATAGTAAATTCCACAGAGCATCATCATAATCAATATTTATTTCTGTTCCCTACATATTTACACTTACCACTCCCCTTTATTCCTTTCTACACCTCTTATTTCCATATGTTATCATTTTCCTTTGGTGAAGGACACTCTTTAGTATTCCTTTAGTACACGTCTGCTGGTGACAAGTCATCCATTTTTGGCTTAAAAAGTTTTTATTTCACCTTCATTCTTGAAGGATATTTTCATGCATATAGGATTCTAAGTTGGCAGCGATTTTCTGTTAGTTCTTTGAAGATAGGCTGAACAATTTTACTCTGATGTGCTAGGTCTGGCTTTTCTTGTATGAGTCTTGCTTGGAATTTGTAGTAACTATTGAATCTATGGCTTGATATCTTTCACCAATTTTTTCAAATTCCCAGGTACTCTCTCTTCAATTGCTTCTGCTCAATTTCTCTCCTCCACTTTTGGGATTCTAATTACACATTATGTTAGACATTCTCACAGAATCTCTATGTCTCTTGTTCTTTCTTCTGTTTTTTTGTCCTCATAGTTCAAAATATCATTCCAAATATTTTTTGGTGACTTTTCAGCTCATTAATTTTCCATTCAGCTATGTCTAATCTTCTATTAAGCCCATCCAATGAGTTCTTCATTTTAGTTACTGAAATTTTCAGTACTACAGTTTCCATTTGACTTTTCTCTGCCAAAAATCTCAATTTTATCTTTTATATCTTTGAACATAATCAAGCATGGTTATCTTAAGTCTTTGCTAATACCTCCATTGTCTGGATTCTCTGTGGGTCTGTTGTTTCTCTTGATTTTTATTTGTGTATTTTTTTCCTTGTGTGCCTGGTTATTTTTTATTGCATGTCTGAAACTGGATAAGAAAAACAGCAGAAAAAAAAATCTGAAGTTTAGAGTGATGTTATTCCTTCAGAAAGGATTTATCTTTGCTTCTGGATGATAACTAGGGTCATGAGCAATCTGGGACCCTCAATCCAAATTCAGGGATGAGAGGATTTGAAGCTGGGGTTCAGACCCTTTGACAGTTAGTTTACTTCCGGTCACCTTTACTTCCAGAAAATATATATTTAGGGGTATCACCCAAATTATGGAATGCTGACTAGGCTCCCTCACCTTGGGAAGCCTTAGACTCCAATTCATGTCTTCCCATGTCCTGCAAGGCTACCAGAGCCCTGCTTAGCTTCTCAACCTCCCAACCACCTCTGCTATAATTGGCAGATGTGACCCTACAGGTCGTTGGGTTTCCATTGCTCTGGGCATCCATCTCCCAAATCTTAGCCTAGTAATTCTTTCCTGCCTTATTCTCTCTTTAATGCCTCAAGCAGATTTTTTTTTTAAATGATTTCACCCAGCTTTTCTAATTTTTCTTAACCAGTAAGTTGATCCACATTTTCTTGTCTGCCACAACTGAAAGCAGAAGGCTGTCACCCATTTTGAAATTCAGTTTTTAAAGGGCTCCTATAACTGTATTTTACCTTTGTTATTGGACAATTGGCTACTGTCTGTTTCTTATCCTCATTATTGAATTGCTTGTTCTTTGTTCCTTTGAATAGCAAAAGAACTACCAACAAAAACTGCAGAAAATCACTTCTACCTGGGACACTTTTAGGGGTAGAGAGCCATTCCAAGGTTCTTTGTGATTCATCTACTTTCCCCCATTCTACTGGAACCATGATATTGCCTGGCAAACCAGGGCTCAAGGTGAGATTGAATCCTGATGTCTCCCTGAGCATAGGCCACATTCTCTTCCTCCACAAGGTCTACTTCTGGCCACGGGATGAAAGCCTATAGTGAGTCGGGTCTACCGTCCCAGTTCTAATGTATGGGGCTGTGGAGAAGGAGGAGAACACAGTCTGCAACTCCACACTCTAAATACGTGGGAAACCAAGCTGACACATCCACAAGATACTATTCTAATTTGCCTTTTGCCTCCCTCAGCTGTATTGGTGGAGGCTGCAGCTGCTAGCCCCTTTTCCATCGGTGACTCACACAATTTTGTTCCTGTACTAAATTTTCCAGCTACCAGAAAGAGGATCTAATGTTTCTTTTTCAAAGGTCAAGTCTATCAGAGTTATTAATTTCTGGTTTGAGCTAATTTTAACTAGCCTTTGGAAGGAGAGAGCATGAGGTGGCATTCTATAACAGTGCTTCCCTCTCCGGGGCTCCTGATGAACAGAAGTGGGTCCAGGGAGGAGATGAGTGGGTCAGGGACTTCAGGGCATGGAGCCTCCTGGGCTCTGGCTTTGTAGGGAAGTATCAGAAACAATGTGTTTTCTGTGCCTTGTAAAGCCTAGGTGAGTTAGTGACCTTTGGACACCTGATTGATGAGTGCCTTAGAGCTTTTGGAGAACTGGGGGTTTCTAAGCCTGGCAGGAAGGGATCCACTCTAGTCATAGATCCCTGGAGTCCCTTCCATCTTTCTATGAGAGGAAGAGCTGCCAGACTCTTAAGTGCTCATGTGAACACCAGCTCCCCCATGGCTCATGCAGGACTTTAACAACACTCCTACCCCGTCTCCCTCAGGCAAGTTCTTAGTAGCTCTTCCTATCCAAACACAGAGGGTCTAAAGTAAGGGCTGTTGGGGAGCAAATTTTAGAAACTGAATTCAATTCAAATCACCTTTGTTGAATTCTTGGGGCTGAGGAATAGGATATGACTAAGACACTGCATTTTCCAAAGAAACACTAGTCTTTAATATAATAACCTCAAGACCCATTTAATCCATTGTAAAAGCCTGCCACATGGGTAGCTTGGGAGGTAGAGGCCATCTTGGTCTCCCCTGGCATCAAGCTTGTTTCATGATTTTTCCAAAGCATACTATGTCTCCTTCCTTACTCTCTTTCTGATGTGCCTTCATGCGGGAACATGTTTCCTTCCTCCCCACACTGACAATCTCTGATTTAATGTCAGTGGAACCACAAGAGGGTAAAGAGTGTAGACCAAGTACTGTAGAGTGTCACTTCAAATTATGTTCAATTTTTATTACTTATGTTAAGGTAATGCACTGTTATTTGTAAGGTCTAGGGCTACAAATACAGAGAACAGGAATACTTTACTAAGGGCCACAGCAGCATCTTCACCTCCCCTTTGCTCAGTGAAGAAATCAAGGACTCGCAGGTTGGGCCACTGCTTGAGGACTTACAGTTACTCAGTGGCACAGGGGGACCCCACCCTGTCTGCTGGACCCTGAGGCCTGTGCTCTCTTTATATCATGCCCTGCCCTTGCTGTTCATTTCTGCTAGTGGGTCTCTAGTTAGGCTGAACTAAGGTCACCTGGGGGAATTTTTTCTTTTTAAATGGCTGTGCAGGCCCCACCCCAGATCAATTCAATAAGAAACCCTGGGGGCGGAGCCTGGGTCTCTGTACTTTTAAAAGACCTCTCCAGGTGGTTCTCATGGAGAGTCACTGAACTCTGCCCCTGGGGAGGGCTGTTGGCAAACATGGCTAATGACCACTGGGGCCAGCCAGCCTGTCCCTTCAAGGGCCCAGGCACCCCCAGCCTACAGAGGGCAGGGGAAGGCGCTGGTAGCTCGGCCTGTTCCGCTCTTCCCCACACACAGAGCCAGGGCGCTGGCTTCCTGGGTATCTGGGAAGCTGCCAGTCCAGGCCTGCCTGCTCTGGCCATGGCCCTGGAACAGAAGACTCGAGTCCCTGCCCCGCGAATGGCACTCTGAGGCTGCCACTTGCCAGGAACATTCTGTGGCTTAATATTTCTGTCAAGAAGGTGATCAATAAAAATAGTACCTGCTTGAGAGAAAGAGCAGCTATTCAAATACCGGGATGCCCGCTGTGGGGGCGAGGGGCTGGGCGCTTACTCACGTGGCCAGACAGAGAGAAGCCCGGAGCGGGCTTCTTTCCAGAACCGCTGCTCTGGACCCTGCACAGTTACCCTCTCGGTGCCCAGCGGCTGCGCTCCAGGACGCCTGTTAGGCCTAGCCGATTCCAGAGCTGATTATCTGGCGGAGGGCTGTCCAAGCTCCTCGGCGGCCTCCTCCCCCGCCTCGCGGACGGCCTACCTCGTGGTCATTTCACTGCTCATTAGCACCTCTTCCAGAGGGTGCGCGGATTGCGGAGGAGGTGAAACTCAAACCCAGCAGTTCTCCTGCCTGTTAGCAGCTCTTATAAAAAGCGAGCAGGTGGATTCAGTTGGCTTAGAACGGGAGCCTCGGGCATCCCGGCCCGGCAGCTGCCCGGGGGCCCGGCATTCACTGAGCACGTACTGTGCTCACCAGAGCCGCAGCCGGCGGTGCGGGGGGCGCCCGGGAGTCCGCCGGGGGCTTCAGGAGGCGCCGAGCGGGGCGAGCCCCTGACAGGCCGGTGAGGTGCGTACAATTCTTGTCTTAATTTACAGGTCTGGAAGCTGAGGCAGGGAGAGGCCAGCGACTTGCTCAACACCACGCAGACCACGGCTGGTAAGTCCACCACAGTGTGGATTCTGACGGGAATCAGGGTCACGATGCTACACGCCTTACTCTATGCCGCGGGTTTCCTACCATGCCCCGATCCTTGTGAGGTTTTTCTTTTGGGTGGGGAGCCCTGAAAACAATAGAAATTTATTCTGTCACAGGCCTAGTGGCCAGAAGTCTGAAATCAAGGTGTTGGCAGGGCTCTGCTCCCTTCGCGGGCTCTAGGAGAGATTCCGTTCCTTGCCTCCTCCGGTTTCTGGTGGCTGTCGGCTGTCCTTGACTCGCTCTGCTCACCCCAGCCTCTGCCTGTCTTCCCATGGCTTTCCCCTCCTCTCTCCCGTGTGAGGTTTAAGGTCCCCAGTCTCAAGGGACTTCTAACCCAACAGGAAAGGAATGGCAATGACACCTTTGAGTTAAAATTTTAAAAACCTCACAAAAACCGAAAGGTAAGTGGCGTGTGAGGGTCGCCGTTGCTGAGGGGAAGAAGGCTTGAAGGGACCTGTCCGGAATAGGGGTGTCATTTGGGGAGAGGGCGATCAGAGGAGATTCTAAGCAGGGAGGACAGGAGGGGTGGGGGCTGGAACCCTGCAGAGAGGTGAGGGGTGATGGGACCACAGCTGCCCCTGGGGCAGTGGGAACACCTGCTGCTGCCTGGCAACCTCTGAGGGCTTCGCAGGTCAGGTCGGAGTCGGGACTGTGCCCCATCCAGGAAGGCCGCAGCAGCAGCCCTGGGTGGGACCAGCCCGAGGGGACAGAGCACAGGAAGCAGGGTCAGTCTTACTGCTGCCACAGTCCAGGCTGAGCCAGGAGGAAGAGAGTGGGAAGGAAGAGGGGCCCGAGCAGCAGAGAGATGCCCCACAAACCGAATCATCCCCACTAACGGAGCCTGTAACCAACTCCAGGCGGTGCGCGTATTTTCCTGTTCTAACTGCAAAATGTGTCAAACTGCACAGTTTCTTCAAACACCAGAAAAGCCCCACTGGGATAGAGGTAATAGTGAGATGGGAAATAAAGGGCAGACAAGCAGTATGTTACTGCAAATAAAAAAGCCAACCTTGCAGCTGGTTTAACGAAATCCAAAAGCATAATATAAAAATGTGAGCTCTAAAAATATCCAGTAGACTATACACTTACTCATCGTAAGGGGTAAAAAGGGGCTTTGCCTCAGTGGCATTATCATCTGGGTGAAAATCTCAGGCAATGGCTCTTTTAGTCCATTACAGTTTGTGAGCATTTACTGCCTGTGATAAGCTGGGAGCCTCCCCATGAACTTTTAGTGCTTCAGGTAAGGTGATCACAGCTTTCCAAACTGTAAATTACTTTAGCAATGACTCTGGACAGAAGGAAGTAAAACAGGAGATGCAAGCTTAGAATACTGTTTCTTCTTCTGCCTCTACCCTGGTGCTTATCTGCATGGGACATTTGGGTAAAAGCAGGCTTTATACCATCCCCCACCCCTAATCTGAGCAGCCTCTTTAGTTGGATTCTGAGTAAACTTCAAAGCCTTCTGTCAGTCGCGCAATAGATGTGAACACAACTCACCATGGTGATAAACACAGGCAGGTATTGGAGAGCTAAGCCCCCCATTTCATGTGATCAGATTTTTAAAATGCTTCTCTTGGCCTTACTAATCTACTTCTTTACCATTCAACCAACTTCTTCTTGAATCGATCAACAACATGGTCTTTAATTGAAAAGGTTAGGACCAGGGTAAATGTTTAAAACCTTACTCAGATAATGAAAAGTATGCAAACTAGATAAACCAAACCACTCCCCTCTGGGACATAAAATGATTTTAAAGACATTACATTGATCATGCCCTCTGAATTCAAAATCAACACACCTTGTACAGGACATAGGTTTCTTGAGGAGACAATAGGACAGAATCTTTGCAAATGGGACTGAGTTTTATTGAGTATCTTCCATCGGTCAGACAATTTATATATACTTTCATTCTTTATTTCCCACAGTAGCTCTGTGAACTGCTTTTCCATTTCAAAGATAAGAAAACTAAATTTTAGAAATGTTAGTGTGCTAATTATTGGCAACGCTGGTATTGAAACATGAGTCTACCACACTTCTTTCCCTGCATCTCTAGATTGAAGCCAAGATGATGGTAGCTCTCTCTTCACTTCCCTCTCCTCTCCCAGTCCTGACCCCTGTCTCCTCCTGGCTGCCCACAGTAGCTCTATTTTAGTTTCTATGGCTCCATTACTTATTCTTGGATCATAGCTGTCTGCCTATATACAATCATTTGTACCTCCCCTCCAATAACTAACTAGGAGGGCCCTAGGTAGCTCAAAGCAAGGATAGATGGATAATTTTCACTGGCCATGCCATGCCTCCATTGACAATTTGGTAGATGGGGGGAACATTCTGGGTTCCTATAGTTCTGTGGTAGCTCTTCACGCTTTTTTCTCCCCTCTAAAGCCAAACCTCTTCACCAGCGGTCTCTGGGTCTGACAAAGCTTGGCTGGAAAGACCCTGAGAAGGAGACCAAAGCACAGAAAAGGCACCGAACCATTTGTCGATCCAATAAAAGAAGCTAAGATGAAGGAGGACACTTGTAAATATACCTCTCTGTGTTGAATTACAAATGTTTTACTACTTCTTTAAGACACATTCCTAGGAGTGAAACGACTGGGCCAGAGGGCTCACTCTGTGGCAGACACTGTGCCGTGTGCTGCACATATACTCTCCAGGAGGGAGGTAGTGTTATCACCCCTACATTAAGATGAGGAAGCTGAGGCTGAGAGAGGCTGTCGCCTGCCCAAGGTCACACAGTAGGAAATGGTAACGCCAGGATTCCAACTCAGGCCTGACCTCTTTACGACCCAACTATTCTGCCTCTATGTTGTCTGTTAAAAGAGGCAGGAGGTAAGTCGGGGAATGAAGGATCATTATTTTCAAAAGTTTGATTACAAGTTTGTAAAACAAAGATAGGTTTTTAAACCTGTCTCACTCATATTAACCAAGGGAAATGAGACGGAACAAAGCTTCTGGCTTTCTGCTACCATGGGTTTCCGTGTCCCTTAAGCCTGGTTATTAGCACCGGCAGCATTTCAGTATAATGGACTTGTGACTTGAGTCAAAGATTTTATCTGCCAGCATTCACACAGATATAGCCACACTGGGACAGGGACATTTACTGAGTATCTACTCTCGCTCAGCACCTGGACTAGTGGCTTTCTTTACATGTGTAACTGGCTGTCTAGAGGGACTTTTCCTGATGCCTTGGAATAAGCCTTGAGGCCCTTATTGGGGCTAAGTGTTGTTTCTGACTAGGGAGAGCTTCCAAATCTTGGGGCTGGGCAGCATACATGCAGCCGCACCTCAGGCTTCCTGAGAACCAGCAGACCCGCCTCACCACAGCCAGTCTCCTTCCTGCCGAGGCCACCAACCCCCCATCCCTCCTACTCCGGAGCCCATGGCAGCAGAGCCCACGGGAGCTTGGGCTTTGACTCTGTTCCTGGGAAGCCAGAGCAGGAGGGAGTCAGAGTATTACTAGCAAAAATCAGGATGCTTACAACAGAAAACTGTCATCACATCGATTCCTTGGTTCTCGCAACAAATGCAGTATTCAGTGAATCTATATGACGTGCCAGGCACCGCACCAGGGGCCTAGGATACGTTGGTGACCACAATGGCCCTCGCCCACATGGAGATCCATCTGGACGTGTGCTCGGGCACTGGTCTTGCTGATCTGCCTCATCTAGCCTGAGCTGGGAAAGAGCGAACGGAGAGAGATAAAGAAAGAGGGGAGGCGGTGGAATAGCCCGGATTCCCACTGCTATGTGTCTAGGAGGCAGGTGTTGCCATGTGTTGAGGATTGCTGGGAGGAAGGTTGGAGCCTTCTTGTCAGTACCCAGCTAGAGGGCTCCTTCCTGCCAAGTGCGCCTGCCTGGAAGAGGCTGTCAGGTATATTCCCACGTGGGAGCTGAGGGAGCTGTGGAAAGGGCGAGCTGGAGGTAGTCTCCCTGTTAGGAAATAATGTGTGTGTGTCTGTGGCAGGGACAGGTGGTTAGGGGGCTGCCAGGAAGGGGCCCCCCAAGGCCCCCCAAGACCTCATACATGTTCCCTTCAGAGAGACAGAATTCACCTGGCCCAGCTTTCCTAAGGAGTACAGGTGTCTTACTTGGTCTCAAATGGATTTCACTGGAACCCCCTCCCCAGCAGGCAACCCACCCAGACCCCCCTCTTCCTCCTCAGTCTAATCAAACCCATCTGGAGAAACAGAGGGCATGGCCTCCCTTTACACCCCCTATCCATCTGAATTACCTGGACAGGACCTGGAGTCCTGGCCAAGTCAGTATGAAACTGTCCCCGGCCTCTCTTCTAACACTGACCAGAGCTGGACCATTTTTTTTCAGAGTGGAATGTCTCCAAGGTGACATTTATAGGAGTGTGCTGATTTGATCTTGCTTCGAGGAAGCAGGGTAAGGCTAAGGTCCATGGCCTTGACAAGGCCGAACACGAAGGCTGAAGGTGGTTATTTAAACCCAAGTTCCCAACTGAGCAAGTCAGTGCCACCAGTGTTTACAACACTTAAAAGCATCTCTCATAAGCAGAAGGGTGCTGCTGCAGGCCAGAGAAACAAACCGCTGCCACCAGCCATTCAGAGCACTTTTGGGAGGTCAGAGTTGAAAACTTCCAATACCATTTCATTTTCTTTAGAAACTGTTTACTTTCACAAATACCTTTGTCTTTACTGAGCTGCCCACTGTTATCTGTTCAGGGATCAGAGGAAGCAAAGGTTTTCTTTCGATATTTTCTTCACTCCCAAATTTAAGGAGAGGAGATAGTCTTGATTCCTGACAGCAAGGCACGTACTAATTATTCTGAAAATCAAAAAATAAAAGTGAAATTAAACTGATAAGAGGGTCTTTCTCTCTGGAGATACTGGTCTTGCTAGCTCTCAAGCAAATGGCTGCTAAGTCATAGAAATTTTAGAACATGTGCTTCAACTGACCCAGTTCCTTTCCTCTGCTGTTCCCATGTCTCTGTAGCGGTAGGCGCTGGAAGGTAGGCTCCGTGCTGCAGGCAGGGGTTCTGTCTGCCTTGAGCACTGAGGGAGGGAGGCCCGGCCCCTAGAACACAGCCTGGCTCCAAGGAGGTCCTCCAGAAACATTTGTAGGTAAATAAATATTTGTGGTCTGAGTCTGCAGTCCCATGTTACCTTTTCTGTGATAATTCAGATGAATCCTCCTTTATCTCTCAGATAACATAGAAAGGGGGGAAAACCTCTTTGTAACTTCCTTTTAAACTCATAACCCACATCCTTCATTATATCCTTCACAATTTAGAGCAAGCAAAATAAGTCTCAGGTCCTCATTTGCCCATTACTGAAGACAGCAAGGGCTCACTTTATATGAATATTCTTTCCCTTTCCCACAAAGTAATTAACTAAGATTTCTGGCTAGAAAAAAAAATGGTGTAATTTCCAACCTGGAAACGGCATTGCTCATTAAGGTTGAAAAAGTAACTGAGGCTCGCTGAATCCTATGCAAATCAGTCCTGATGAGCCCTTAACTAATCTGTTTACAAACCAGACCTGCTAGATGGGCCTCAGTGATTTTCTATCAAAGCAAAGCACTGCTCTTTACAGGCATCTGGCTGTCCCTGAGTGGGGAGTTTAAACATAGATTCTTTCCTTCAAAGTAAGATCAAAGGCTTTATTACTCTTAAATGAGTGCATTATTTCCACTTACTACCTTCTTGTTTGCAATTTGTGTTTATTAACAGCACTGTCTCAGGTTTACTTTGTGAATTACTGGTTTCTGAAACCAGTATGGCAGTTTTATGGAGCACGGTATACATTTGTGGAGATTATGTGGCATATAATACGGAGAATGGCCCATCAGATAGGACATTAGGCAAAGAAAATTCTCTGCAAAGATGACAATACCTGACCATGCAGAATTCATTTATGATTTCTTTTTTTTTTTTTCCCAAGAAGAAACCATTTGGCATAACAGGGCTAACATAAGAAAAGATTCTGCAACTCTAAAGAGCTGGAGATTAGATAACTCTTTGACGGCCTTGAGGAGAATTTTCTTTGAAGTTTTCATTTTATTTCTTCTGAAAAGAGCAAATCTGTCAAGCTGTACCTTGGATGAGGGATGCCATCAGTACTGTTTAGAAGAAGCACAACCAGGTATTTTTAGAAGCAAACAAGCAGACTGTTTCAGAAAACAAAAATGCCAGCATGTGACTAACATCACAAACGGAACCCTTCATTTGGAGAGTCCATCCAGACAGCAGTCTCCAGGACCCACGTGAGGGAGGACAGAGGTGCCTGCCCTCCCTGGTCCTAACACAAAGATTAGAACCCTGTCCTTCACTCCCACCTTCCAATTCATCTTAGGAGGATGAAGCTGCCGAGAAGATTGCATCTTTTAAGATTTGTGGTGACACAGGTATACAAGCTTGAGGGTGTCACTGACCTATAAAAGGGGCCAGACTAAACTGCTATGAGCACAGTGCAACTCAGGGAACACCCAGCCTCAGAAGGGGCAGTGTTTAATGCCGCTAGTTGGACCAGCCAGAAATTAAATGGGATGGTCGGGAAAGGCCATCATCAGGGATCAAGCCACTGTTCAAAGTCATATCAGTTTTTAATAGTGTTGTGTTTTTTTTTCTGGATACTGAAGTAAGCATAAATTCACCAGGATAAAAACATATTTGTCAGAACCCCATGGTCAGACCCCTGCCAACCCAAAATGAGTCGGGCTGAAAGTGACAAGCCAGACAACAGGGAAACTAAACCTATCGTAAATCTCTTTAAAAGTCTCTTCCCGCTTATCACTTTCTAAGCGTCCTTGATGGCCCAGGTCTGCCTCTGCAGGATTGGGGGTTAAAAAATCAAGTAATATCTATTAAACACCATGTCAAGAAAGCATTCCTGCACACCCATACAGGATCCAAAATGATGTTACAGAGGCTGGATATGTAAGACATGCAGACCACAAAGTCACCAGCACAAACATTTTTAAGTTGGAGACATTATGACTCCTACAACTCAGAAGAGGAAAGTGGTTTTGAGAAACAGCACATCAGGGTGTAACCACATAGTAAAGTAAGTTCCTAATGGAGGACTGTGCTGTCATCTATAACATGGTACACATATTTGTGTGCAGAGACACAGCACAAAGACTCTCTCCTTCGCTAGCAGTTTGCTTTATCTTTCATTCCTGTGTCGTGTCTGTCTCCTGACTGGCTTGTTAATGCTGTTTGCATCTCCTTTGTCTAAAATACGGACTTTTCATCTCTAAGACAAAGGGTCACTTCTAGGTAAAAGTAAAAGCCAAATAAATGAGTCAGGAGTTAACCAGTATAGCATACTTACATTAGCACAAATAAGCTATCAGGTCTCCCTGGTCATCTTAGCTCATTAAAGGGACAAAACTAAATCAAGCAAAGAGAATGAATCATGTTTGGCACTTATAGAGAGCAGGCTTGGGGTCAGGGTTAAGGTCATTAAAAGGAGGAGAGAGGAATTAAAGCTACATTTGCTCTTAGGGTCTCTGAGATGGGAACTCTAATGCGAAATTTCTGGAGAAGGCCTCAAAGTATCTAAAATTACCATAGAATATTTCAAGTTCCATCCATAAATGGAATGAAAATTCAGTTCAACAGGCACAAAACAAATGTAAAAGAAGAGTGAACTTGGTATCATCTGAGCTGTGCTCTGAGGGGCTGAAAAATTGCATCTGGAGATGAGTTAACCCTTTCAGGGCAGAAGGCTCTCTCTTCATGGAGTCAGGAGGAGTAATCTGCCTCCAAAAGGCTCATACCAGTCATTTTTGTAAGAAGAACTGGCAACGATTATGCCCAATTTCATATGCTTTCAAGGGAAAATAATGAAGGATTTTTTATTTTCTGCTTTGACAGTGTCAGTGAGAAGTTTTCTACTGTAGGATCCTTTTGATCCTGAAACAATTATTTGTTCTCACCTACGGTAATCCCAACTCTAAAGCATTTTAGGCATTTATCATTTTTAATGACTGCAGCAAATGCCAGATTTTGTCCTTTTGAAGATAAAATGCTACACTCAAAAAGTCATGGGATTTGCATATACAGCCAAGGCGGAGAAACACACCCCAAACCTGCCCTTTGATTTTATGAGTCTGGCTGTGAGGAAGGTTTCCATAGTCTCTGCCTCTGCCAATGTCATTATTTTACAGAGAGGCCTGCCAAAACGCAGCTCGGAGCTAAGCTTGTGTGTCAGGTTTATTCAAGTGGCTCATTCTAGATGAGCTCTCCTGCCATCTCTTTACCAGGCATGACGGACTATCATTAATAAAAATGTATTGATCTCTGAATCTATTCCCAGCTATAAAAAAAAAAAACCCTAATAAATGAGATGGCTATATGAGCAATAAATAATCCCTAAGCAGAGAGAGTCCAAAACCTGTCAGAAGCACAGGCCTCACATTTTCTTAAGCCCTTAACTAAGAGGAATCAGAATCTTAGAGCTAAAGCAAACCTTGGAGCTCGGTGCAATGCCCCTGTTTTAAAGAGAAGGAAACTGAGCCACGATATCACACAGGTTAGTGCTGACCTGAGGGGGAGTGTCCCAGCTGTGGGCAGCTCTGGGAACCGAGACCTTCAAAAGCACCCTGCAGGCTGCTTATAAGATGCTTATAAGGTGGGTTGGAGAGTGTGCTTAGCATGTACAAGGTCCTAGGTTCAATCCCTAGTACCTCCATTAAAAAAATCTTTTTAAAATAATAAAACCTAATTATCTCCCACCACCCCACCAAGCTTCTGCTTTACTGTATTTTCCCATTAACGTTCTGAAAGAGTGGGATTCTAGTCTAAATGAAGAAGTCTTCAACCCTTTTAGGCATTCTTGAAATATTAAATGATGAATACAATTAAATAGTAAAAGGTCATCTTCAATCTCTCTGCCACCAATGAGAGAAGATTCCCTGTGTGCACCAGCACGATGGACATGCTCGTTTATGGGCCTGACACCATGCACAGAACGTTACAAATTCCTACAACGTCCTTAAGCTTCCTCTTCAGTTGAACTGAAAGATGGCTAAACACCCGACTCGGGCAGACGATTCCCCATTGGCTGGCCGCTTGTGGATGCTCAAGGGGGCAGTTACCTGTGAGGTTTCCCTGAGCAGCAGCAGGCTCTGACAGCAGCCTGGGTAGAATTTATGCTGCCCCATTCTCTGCTCTGGTTTGCCTTTCTCTTCCACCCCCTACCTCCACCCACAAAGGAAGCGGCCAGATCACACACATTTCTGATTGCTTAGAAAACAGGTCAAGATCAAAATGCAGGCAATAAGAAGAATGGCCAAAGAGTAGACCCAGACCATTTGGGGTTCACTTAAATACAGACACAGCTGTAGCTTAGCATATGCTCCATCGCCATGGTGTCAGATCAAGAGCATAGTCAAAGCGTCTCTCAAACACCTAACTACTCACAGAATCCCCTGCATCAATCAAACCTGTGTTATTATGAGATTCACTTTATGCCTCAAGGTCTGTGCAGCATGGTATAAAAGATGACATCTGGAACCACTGTGCTCCATAACGGGGAATGCGTGTGCTTCATCTGCATGCAAGGTGATGTTTAAAGTATCGAAAATGTGAGACTAAAGCTTGTTACCAAAAATGCATATTTTGATGCCATAAGTTTCTTGAGTCAAAGAGCATAAGCTAACCTTTTGACAAGAAAACTTTGTAAAAAGATCCACAGTCTGCAAGACTTGGGTAGCTGTGTGTAATAAACTGCATCATTTATAACCCAAAAAAACCTGGATCTGTGAAGGAAGAATCTGTCAGGAAAAAGTTCCTGTAGTTTGTAGTTGACCTAACACAAGTGCAATGCCTCTGCTCCCACTCACTCAGGCATTTATTGAACTCTTATTCGATGCCAGGTGCTGACCTCAACATGGGGCCTCAAAGCTGAATAAGAGACATTCTGTGCCCCCAAAGAGCTCCACAGCTCTGTGGAAGGCAGAGGAGCAAACCGGCGAACATAATGTAACAGGAGAAGTCCTATAATACGAGCTGTATCAACAAGAGCTATGGAAACAGAGGGGAAATGACTCAGCCTGAGGTGGCTAAGGAAGGCATTTTAGGTGATACGGTACCTGAGCCCATTGGCCAGGAGTAGGGGAGAAGGGCATTTCAGGCGATGGAAGTGGCACGTGCAAAGGCACTGAGGTGTGAGAAGCACAGCATGCTTGGGAAATGGCAAGTGCTGTGATTCACAACCAGTGGCACATTGGGTGCCATGAAGGAAGCAAAGGGCGACTGTGTCAGTGAAGTGAAATGGGAGTCAGAGCATGAAAAGCCTGAACATCACGCTGAGAAGTTTAGGCTGCATTCGAGGCTAAAGGATTTTATGCAGGGGAATTTCAGTCTTCGACTTCTTCCGCAGTGGTGTAAAGAATGAACTGGGGAAGGACCGGACTGGTGGCCAAGAAGCAGCGGCCAATCTACAGAGACGGAAAGATCAGTGGTTGCCTAGAGCTTTGGGACGGGAGGGGCGATGGAATGTTGAGTGACTAAATGAGCATGAGAGACTTTTCTGGGAGGGAGTGGCGGTGATGGAAACATTCTAAAGTTGGATTGTGGTGATGACTGTACAAATCTGCAGGTATACTAAAAGTCACTGAATCGTACATTTAAAATGAGCAAATTTTATTGTATGTAAATTATACCTACATGAAGCTCTTAGGAAAAAGGAGCAATTGCAGAGATGGAAGTATTCTGGGCGGGAATCGATGAGGGTATGAGATAGGCACTGGAGATTTAGAATTCGCTGTGGAAAGTGGGTGAAGGAGAGAATGGAGTCAGGGATGGTTCCCAGAACCTGGATGGGACAGGGACCAGGAAGAGAAGCAGGTCTGAGGGAGAGGATGGGGAGCTCAGGCTTTGATACCCTGAGTTTGAGGTGCCTGTGGAATATACACCTGAACAAGGTTTCTCAAATTCCCATTATTGACATTTGGGGCAGGATAATTCTCATTGGAGGGGCCCTGTCCTGTGCCTTGTAGGATGCTTAGCTGCATCCCTGGCCTCTACCCACTAGATGCCAGTAGAATCCTCCTCCCCCAGTATGACAACCTGTAATGTCTCGACATTGCCTTTTGTCCTCTGGGGGCAAAACTGCCCCAGCTGAGAACTGCGTATTGACAGAGAAAGATCTTAACTCATGATTGTTCCTCAGTTTTCCTTTTTCATGGAGATATTTCACACACCATTAAATTCATCATTTAAAAGTGGTAGTTTTCCATACATTCACAAAGTTGTGCAACCATCACTACTGTCTAATTCCAGAACATTTTCCTCACCCTAGGAACTTCATACTGAGTAGCAGTCACTCCCCATTTTCCTCTCTCCCCAAGTCCTTGGAAACCACTCATCTACTGTGTGTCTGCAGGTTTGCCTTTTCCTGACATTTCATCCAGAATCATATAGTATGTGGCCTTTCATGACTGGCTTCTTTCACTTGGCATGTTTCCACAGTTCCACGTGGTGGCATTAAGGAGTACTTCATTCCCTTTTATGGCCAATCTTCCACGGTATGGATGCATCACTGTTTATGCAATCATCAGCTGAGGGACATTTGGATTGTTTCCACTTTGGCTATTGTGAACAGTGTTGCTATAAATCCCTTCAGGTACAAGTTTTTGTGCAGATCTGTTTTCATTTTTCGTGAGCACATAGCTAGGAACAGAATTGCTGCATCATGTGGTAACTCCATGTTTTCATCTTTCGAGAAACTGCCAACCTATTTTGTAAAGTGGATGCACCATTTTCCATTGCTGGTAGCCAGGTATGAGGGTTCCACTTTCTCCATCTGCTCGCCAACATCTGGGATTGTCCTTGACTCGTGTTTTGTTTCAGGTTTCCAAGAGAGCATTTGATATTAGACTACACTGTTTATGGTAATTTTATAGATAAGAAAACTAACGGTCAGAGGGTGGCTTATAAAGGTAATGCTTAGAGGTCAGTAAAGTCCTTTCCAGTACTAATATTTATAACTACTCTATGTTGAAAACCTGTACAGTTTCAACACTATTCTGTCCTTCACGTAAGATGCTGGCAGTCTGACACACGATGTTTGAGCTGGTTTTCAGTTTTCAAAGCTCCATCTGAGCTTCTACCCTTCCCCTCTCAACTACTCAGCAGATATCACGTAGCAAGTGTCCTCTCTTTCGTGCATCGTTACTTTCCCCATCTTTATCTGACCAGTCCACTTCCATCAGCATAACCCCATGGTATCTCCCATCCTAGAAATATAGTACAGCTTCCCTTGGTCCCATCTTCCCTGCCAGTGTCTATCCCATTTGTCTGTTTTCTCCTGCAACAAAACTTGAAAGTTTTCTCTATTCATTTCTCCCAATTTCTCCTCCCACTCCTAATCTCCTTTCTGACACTCCACCAAAACACCAGGCAGAGTCATCAATGACTTCTACTTTGTTAAATCCAAATGACTAATTCTCAGCCCTTATATTACTCAACTTATCTGCAACTTTTGATACAAAGAGTCATTCCTTCCTTAAAGCACATCTTCATTTGGCTTCTAGGACGTTGCTCTCATTTTTCCCCTCCCTTACTGGTCACTGCCCCTCAGTCTCATCTGCTGGTTCTGCCGCATGTTCCCAACCACCAAAAGCTAGAGTGAAACAGGGCTTGGCCCTTGGACCTCTGTTTTTCCCTACTTAGAGGTCTATTAGGCATCTCAAATAAACTCCTGATTTTTTTTTTCTAAACCCCTCCAAACCTTCCTAAAATCTTCTTCCACAGTCTTCTTCACATAGTAAATGGTCACTGCTATCCTCCACCAACCTTGGAGTTGTCCTCTCCTCCTCCTCTTCTCTCACCCTCTCCATCAGTCAGTGGCCTATCTTTTATGTTCAGAATCGGAGCCAGAATCTGGTCCCAGCCACCATCATTTCTCACCTGAATTATTACAGCTGCCTCGTAACTGGTCTCCTTGCTTCCATTCTTACTCCAACAGTCTATTCTCCACACCGCAGCCAGAGTGATCCCTCTAAAACGTAGGTCAGAGCACATCAGTCCTCTGAACAAAATCTTCCATGGGCTTGCTGTGCTAGGGTGTTTGCAGAATGGCCCACCTACTGCCCTTCTCTGTGCGCCCACTCTTACGTAGTCCCCTCCCTCACTGACTCTGGGCTGGGCTGGGTGGCTTACTTTGGCCAGTGGGACAGTACAGCCATAAAGCAAGCAGAGGCTTGAAAAGAGCTTGTTCACTGGAGTGTTTTCTAGGGGCTGTGGTGGGGAGAGCGGCAACTGTGTCCTGGGACATCTTACATTAATGCAGGCCGGATGCCGAGAATAGCCACAACCTAGAAGACATTCAAACAGATGCTCATTGAAGGATTCCGGTAGAGCAGTGGGATGAGGGCTTGCCACTGGCCAGTTCAGACTCAGTTCCTTTGGACCTCCCCTCCCTTCTCTTTCTTCCTATCCTTTCCCCATTAGTCTGCAACACCAGTTTGTCAGATCATTTGATTGTTCACCAAATGGTTGGGAAGACACAAAGACTCCAAGAAAGTATTATCAGCATAGAAATTTATTTGAATTCAAAATAATATGGTTATATCTAGAATAGTGTAATAATTATCTAAAGCACATATCATCATTGGCTCTGAAACAGTTCTAAAGATACTCTTTTGAAGTCAAAAAATATGTATGTAGTAAGAATGTACAAGGAAGCAAAAATATAAAAGACAAGTCTGCTGAGTATTGGGAGTCATTACAAGAGGGGCACGCCAAGACAATGTAACAGAGTCCAAATTATATAACATGCAGCAAGGAGTTCTCTTGCTTTACCAATGTCTGGAAAATAAACCAGTAACCTCAGTAATGCGAGAATACCTCCACTTGGTTAACAGGACAAACTTTCTAAGGGACACAGGTAGTAATTTACTAGTCTGCCCCTTCCTCTAACTCCTTTCCTCACACTGACTTCTTTTCTTTCCTCAAAGATAGGTTTTATTCTCTTGAAAAAAAAATTGATTTTATTTGTAAGGTGGGGTAAATACATCCTGATTGAAGTATGCGAGGATTTAGCTGCAGATGCTCAGGGATCAAACTTCTGAGAAGGTCAGTCAGCTAGTGAGCAGAGACCATCAGTGGCTTGCAGAAAAGAACCAGGTAGTAAGTGTTCACTAAATAGATAAAAAGAATAAGCAGTTAAAAATGGGTGAAAAATCCCAGGGTTTACTGTGACCTAGACAATCAAAAGCAGACAGGTGACCTTGGATTAAACCCATGTACTTGTGGAGTGAGCTATAAGTGGCTCCAAGATAGAGTTTGGTTTCCAACAGTGTCCACAGCCGAAGGGCAGACTCAGAACGTCTCCTCCTCTCGTAGGAACTGGAACACGGATGAGAAGTCTTTGTTTGAGTAGCCCTTCGCACACATCATCCTGTAGATCTGATGGGCTTGACTGCCCAGCAGGATTGGGCTCTTCGTGCTGGTAGCAGAGTCTTGTGCTAATCCCAGATCCTGAATCAAACAAGGGCAGGATGGAATACATTGAGGCTGGTAGTTAAGGCTTACTTTGGAACTGGGGCTCCCAATGCTTGGGTTTCAAAGAAGGGAAAATGAAGTCTGAAAAAATAAGAGACTTAGAGGCATGATGTTAAGTTATATATACTTCTACAAGTGCTTTCATATAGCTGCAAAACTGCTCCAGACAGAAACCTTGATTTCTGAGCATCCTTTCCACTCTTCCACCCTCTACCCAATCTATTCATTTTTCTTTGACTTTGGTCGGGTGTTACTATCCAGGTGAGATCACACAGGAAAATGCTTTTTCACATCTGAAGAAGCCTGTAAGCCTAAGACAAACCCCATTATGAAATTATGGATGATGAAATTATGAATGATCAAAATATCCACTCAATCTCTTATTCAACAAATATTTAACTGCCATGTGCTGGGCACTGTTCTCAGTGCTGGTGATACAATCATGATAAAACCAAGTCACTGTTCTCCAGAACTTACTGTCCAGTGAGGAAGAGAGACAAGAAAACAAATCTTAAACTTCCAGACAATAACAAGTGCTATGAAGAAAAATAAAGCAGGGTAAGGGGTTAGAAAGTCATACATGGCATGGAGTGGGGTGGGAAAAAGAGTTCTGACAGTTCTGAGAGAAGGGATGTTTCAGGACAACATCCCTGAGGTGAAGATACTCGACCTAAGATCTGAGTGTTAGGGAGCAGTGCGTTCTTTGCAGAACTAGGAGAAGAGGCAGGCAGATGGAACAGCAAGGTAACGGCCCAGCCCCGCAGTGGGGCACGGCTCCGATGTTCAAGAAGTGGTAAGAAGGCCAATGAGGCAGAATCAGAGCAAGGAGGCTGGGGCGGGAAATGAGCCTGGGGATGGGCAGAGGTAGACCGTGGAGGCTTTATTATGTTTGGTAAGGAGACTGGATTTTATTTTAAGTGTAATGGACATTCATCTTCAGAACAACTCTTTAAGATCTCAGAGAGTTAACGCCTCATTCTGAGTTTCATAAAACTTATGGCTGTTTAAACATAGACAAAAGTTAATGTTATAAATCTTGTATTATTAAACTGCAGTGAAAGGATATCCTCTACCTCTGTCCAACCGTGAAGTATGTGGGGTGGATGGAAGGCAATGAAGACACGGATAACTGAAACAATATTCCCCACATTTCATTCCATTTGTGATTATTATATAAGAGCTGCAAACAAGTGGTAAAACCAACTAGATTTTCTTCTTACCATTACTATCCTCATTTCCTCTATCAACAGAAAAGCCAACAAGCAATGGAATAAGAAAAGAAGCAAGATGAGGACTATTTGTATTCTTTGAGGAACATCCTTGATAAATGAACAGTTACTGAATACTATCCACTCAAAGGGGAAAATGATTCAAAGAGAAAGTAAGCAAAGTTTAAAGAATGAACTAAATCTCTAGCCTCCTGAAAATGCATCATGCTGTATGTGTTAGCATTTTGTGCCTATTTGTGTCATTTTTACATGTTAAACACGTAGATTTGGAAAATCTACTTAATCTTAAATTCTCCTATAACTGCCACTAAAAAGCAAGTTTAATTAAGCAAGTAATAACCCACACACTTAACAAATGTGGACAGCTACGTTATTGCTTATACCCAGACAAGCTTCTTTTGTCAACATCAGTCTGCTGTACATCTGCAAGATGCATTTATTTAAAAAGGACAGGGAGAAAAGCTACATAGAAAGACTGCACTTAATTTTTAACCTAGTAATATAACTAGAATATAAGAACCGAGAGTAAATACAACACCTTGAGGAGAAGACAACACTACTGAGAAGAAAAGTCTATCAGAGGTTTTCAAAGGAACAAGTGAATACCCCAAATAAAAGCTAATAAAAACCAGAAAAGAGGGGAAAACTAAAATAGCTTTGTTGGTTACTACCTTAAAGGAGGGACATTCTAAAAAGAGAAGGGTGATTTAGTCTATAAAAGCGTAAGTGGCTTATCAATCCTGAAATGTTAGAAAAGGCATCCTTTGAAGCCTGTAACATATAATTTAAGACAAATACTCCCCTTCACCAATCAAATAAAAATATTTATGAATTCATGAGCTCAGTGGGTGGTTCAAGGAAAAAATATACAATTGTAAAAGGTTTTGACAAATTAATGGAGGACCAGGTTGTTACATTTCACAAGGACACAGGTATCCTGGGTGAGCACCAAGGTGGTCATGATTTTCCTTAAGTTGTTCCTTCGTGGCCATCAGAAACAGACTTCTAGGTTGGAGAGTTCAGAAGAATGATCTAGTTTTTGTACTGATTATGTTCTGATTACATACACACAATATATTAGAATTTTAAGGTGTTAAGACCTAGAAATAAACCTACAGCTTCTACTTCAATGACACACTAATACCATCTCCCCCAACACAATGAGATTCAATAGCAGTTGAGCAAAAAACATCTGTAAGTAAAGGCTTGATCTGGCCAAGCAGGTACAATTGCTTTAATCAGTGTAGCATTGATGGGGATTTCTTTAATCTCTATTAGTTTCTCTATACAAATCTAATTAGCTATGGTATATTTTTGCTAACAGCTCTCTAAGATGATGAAAGGTTGATTTTAAGTTCCTTTCTAAATTCTCTCATTCTAAGCAAAATTCAGAAGTCTTGTTCTTTAAAAGGGAAATGACAACTGCATTTCGTAGAGGAAACTAGAGCAAAAGAGAACACTAATGTCCATATTTTTTATTGTACTGTCTTATGCTATTAGTTGAAAAAAACTATCTTTTATTATCAAGAAAATAATTTTAAAGGAAGGACCTTAACAGGAGCAGATTCCTCCTGGGTAGGGACACTGGAGAAAACAATGGAAGTCAAGGTGTTACATGGAGAAGAGGACAGCTACGGTGGAGATTCCCAAAATAAAGCCAGCACCGCGCACACTCTGCTTGTTAGCAGTCTCCCTGGGTGGAGCTGTTAGCAGTATTTTAGGAACCAGATAAGCTAACAGGTCACAACCCACTTCATACAGATACATAATGCAAACTGGGCATAAATGCTACTCTCTCACTTTTCTGTGTGCTCCAATAAATGACCCTGCAGCTCTGATGAAAACAACACACTTAAGGATCTACTTTCTGTTTCCAGCAAGAGCAACATCGCACAATTATAAAAGCCTGTGTGGAGGATATGCAAACCAAAACACAAGGTACAGACTGGCATAAAAATAAATATTTTCTTAAATGAAACACGAGGAGAAATAAAACTACAAAATAAGAAACATAGTCTCCAATATGGTTTCATCCAATAAATATTCAAAGTGAGCCGACAATGTGCCAGGTGCTGTGCCCCAGGCCGGGCTGGAGGGACAAGGAGGGATGAGGCCGCAGAGGGAAGAGCACGTGCGCAGGGAGGGCCGGGGAGAGCGAGAGCAAGAGGCAGAGATGAGCTGGGTGAGGATGGAGCAGAGAAGGGGAGGCAAGAACGGGCTGGTGCGACGAGCAAAGGCCAGACCACCAAGCACCTGCATGACAACGTGTGGAGAGGGGGCTTCAACCTGCAAGCAACTGGTAACCATGAGACAGACAATAGGAGAAATGACATAATCAGGCTTTTACATTTTAGGAAGCTTGCCCTTTACCACAGAAAATGAACTGGAGAAGACGAGGATGAAAGGCAAGGAGTCCAGTCAAGGGCTGATGTGGGAAAATCTAAATGAGGCTCAGCCAAGGGACCAGCAGTGGCAGAGAAGGACAGTGAATGAATTTAAGGCATATTCAAGAAGTAGAATGGACAAAACATCACAGGGAATGAAGGAGAGTAAGCTGAGAATGTATCAAGTGTATGGATTATTACTTTGTAAAATATTAAATGACGGGGGTGTGGTGGGGTGAGGAGGGTAGTCCCTACGCAAAAATCTAATTCTGTTCGTCCAAAAAGTATTTCCTAACATTGATATCACAAATGAGAGGAGGCCAACAATGTGCTTTTCAAATGACTTTACACATAAATAAATATATATTCTTAAAGAAGGAACGTGTATTTGGAAATCCAGTATCCTGCAAAAGAGCCTCTCTTCTTTTGTGATATGTACTTGCAATGTCATTGTATTATCAACCATCAGAAAATGCTTACTGCTTCCATTCTAAGGGCTTGGTAAATTGATGTCAATTTATGATGAAGAACAAAATTTTACCAGCTCACATTACAAACAAACCCAAACACAAAAGAAAATTTCAGCCTACTCTTCTCATTTGAGAGGCCAGAATTAAAAATGAACAAGATAATGGTTTTTATCCCAGCTAAGTTTTAACTAATTTCCAGTGAGTAAATGAATCGCTATTTTAGTGACCCTGCCTTCTAGGATAGACATATGTTTTGTTATGGGCGGGGGTACGTTGGGGTGAGGGGAAAGAGAAAAAGAGAAGGGAGGGAAGGAGAAGAATTAGACCATTAAAATGCTCCCCCCACAGCCCGGTAGACTCTGCATGTACCATACCTTAGCCATGAGTGTTGTTCCGAATCCGCCCTGATAGTTATTAGCTGAGGGAACTCCATCCATCACCCCAGGTACAGGATTATAAGTGTCACTTGACCAGCACCGTCCTGAGCTCATATTTAGGATTTTAGCCAGTAGTTTTGGGTCAAGCCCTAACCTGTCAAAGGTCAAAGAAAAGAAGTGTTATATGTCAAAATGTTCAAGTCATGCGTGACTTATTTACATATGAGGATGCTCCATCTTCTCTCTCCATTTATGATGTTTTCAAAAATCAAAGCAGATTGATGAGAGAGAAGAATCCAATCTTAAATTACAGGGTATTAAAAGCTAGTGATTAAACATTTCTGAGCCAGGATATTCTGCACCGAGAGAAAACCTTCTGCATTCTCCTACTTTTAAGAAATAACATATAATTGCATAAAAGTGTCGCTGGTTTATCACACACATGGGCTTTCTAGTCTTTTGGACATTACTACATTTATGTGTCGCATAAGAACCTTAAGCCAATATGATGATCTAAATTCTACAGTCTTTACTCACAAATGATATATTTCAGAAAGAAACACTGACAGATAAACTATGTATCATGGGAGTCTGTGTGGATGCATTTATATGTATGTTTATTCTTTTAGCTTTTATGAGAATAAATGCAAGAGATGAGCCATGAGCAGTAAAATGAGCTTAAGAGAAGTTATCATTATAAAAGGAGATATTTCTTGCTCTAAACTTTTCCTTATTTATTAAATCTTCATTAGACAATCTTGCTTATGAAGCAAGTCTGCACAGAGTTGTGACATATGCTATCTATTCAGAGACATGCATTATAGTTCTGGGTCAACTGCTGATAAGGTTACTGATCCTGATAAAACAAAGCTTGCCCAAGCGGAAACATCATTTGTTCTATCACTGAGCTGATGGCATAAACGGCTGTTCAATGTGGACCCAGGAAAAAAAAAAAGAAAGAATTAAAATGCTCTATTACTTTGATTCCAAGTATCTTAGTGCAGTCTAGGAAGCATAGTTTTGCTGAGTATCTTTAAATCAAGTTTCAAATAAAACTTTCTGCTTTTTGTTAAAACCAGTTCCTTCCAGAATTAAAAAAAAAAAAGACTAAGAAGAGACACATAAAAATGTTAAACAAATTGTGCATTTTGGTATGCTTAAGTTCTTATTACTTGTGTGTTAGAAATATATGTCCGTTTATTTCCAAATCAGAAGATAATGACCAGTAAGACCTTTTTTCCAATGCTCCAGTGGGGTCTAGAGCTAATAGCCAGGATGCGTATAGACTTATCACATAACATAACTGTTACGTAATCAGTAGTAATCCTTGAAGAAGGAGCAGATGTGGTTCAAGGAATACTATTCAGCAGGCCATGTATATAAAGTCAAACGGTGACCCGTGTTACAATAAGGGGTTTTTACTAAAGATTATAACAGATAAAGATTCCACCTAAATCGGCTACCATACATTCTGTTCAATTGTACACTGCCAGAAAGTAACCTGACAGTTTCACTCATTCTTCTATAAAAATCCAAATTTGTAACATGTGTAATTTGCTACTGCTGCTTTTTTCCCCCTTTTAAGTAAAATTAGGCTCTAAGCATGCTGTAGTAGCAGATGACTTAGAGAAAGATAAAGTCAATGTGCTTAGGGAGTAATTGTGAAAAGTAAAATCACAAATGAACAATTAGTTAATTTGCTCTAACCACAAGTATATATATTATCTAAGCACAAATATTCAAGAATGTATATGTCTAATGTGTTCCATGAGCAAGGAATATTTTTAAAGACCCCAAGACATTGCTTTCTCTTTCCATCTGAAATATAATTTAGGCTTCCTAATTAAGATTTTCTTTTAAAATGGCATATTTAAGGCAGCAGAGATCCTCCCCTCCTTATCACCTATCAAGTTAGACTCAACAGTGCCTCACAACAGCCTTTACTGCTAAAGAAATTCGTACTCTGTCTATAATATTCACCAAAATGGGAGCAAAGCTTATTTTTCTCTGTAAAACCCTACATTTCATTTTTCTTGAATGTTCAAGGGAACATACTGGCACTGATTTATGGGACCCTTTTTGGTGAACATACTACTATTTAGAAGCATCCTGAGGGGCACTCAAAAAAACGAGGTGGCAGTTGTTACGTGCTCACTTTTCAAATCCGATGCTTCCCCTCTGTGCTGATTCCCTTCAGGAGATGGCTACTCCCTCTCCGCTCCTCCCCAACCCCTCCAACAGCAGAGTGTATCATTAAAAAGAGCAAGTTGGAAGTGTTTTGCATTTCATCTTTCTGAGGATTCTTTCACTGGCATATATATAACTGACAGTTAAAATTAGACGTGATATTAAAATCAGTTACTGAAGTCCTCTGTCTTCCACTGTGCCCAAAGCTTGTAATGGTTTGAAACCAGCTAGAATACACAGTAATTGTCATTCAGAGAGTCTATCCTAGAACGTCATGCTTCACTGGAGAAGACTGAGTTTCCATTTGAAATCAACAAATTAATCCAAGACAGGTATCTGAAAGGGCAAGTTTAATAGGAAGCAGCTACTGGGCTCTCAACCATGATAAAATGTTATTGCTGTTTCCCTGTAAATTGGCTGGGAACATATGATACTTTCTGCATAAGAGCCCCATTGCTGTTCAGGAGATATACAGCTCAAGCCATCAAACGGATGACAGTCTGTCAGTCCCCATAATAACTTGCCACTGGATGTGGTTCGAGAGTACGCGCGTGCATGCATGTGGCTTTACAATTGCTGGAATGTTCTCTGATATAAAAAGAGAATGCATTCACTGCTCTGACCGCATATATAATGCAATTCCAATAAACGTCACTGTGTCAAATCTATTCACCTTTAAAACACAAGAATCTTAAATGAACTTTTGGGAGAAGTAAAAATGATACCTAAACTGTAAAAAACAAAATTAGAGAAGCCAAGTGTTTGCCTTCGCTGTAACCAAGGCTTTTCAGGGTCAAAAGCGTCTGCTCACTTTATAGTCTCTACAAGTACCTATACTGTCTGGTTTTATGTAAGAACAAAGCAAATGATGTCCCTAAACTGAGATGTTTGTGTCACAGGAACCGATCTGGAAATGAAACATCTAAGACTATGTCAATTTAAAGCAATCATTCAGTCATTCACCAATGTTTACGCAGATCTGCCTTTTGCAGGTCCTGTGCTTGGGGCCAAGGAGATTGTAATACAGAAGCTAAGAAGAGGCTGTGCCTGTCCTCCAGGAGTGGGCCAGTTAAGACACACACCCGGTAACTTTTACCTGAGGCAAGGGAAGAGCCTCCTCCCTCCGTCTCTCCACCTCACTCATCTGACAGATCCTCACCGAGTGCCTACAGTGTGCCAGGTATGTTCTTAAGGTACAGCAATGAGCAGACCAAGCTCATAGAGCTTGCTTACATTCTAGTTGGGAAGATAGGCAATAAACAAACAAATACATAACGCTAGCTAGTGAGAAGTGTTATGAAGAAAAAAAAACATTAAAGTACTTTTCAATTCAAATCCTAAGCACCACCACCATCACATCAATAACTACCACGTACTGAGTACCTACTATGTGTTAGGAACTGTTTGAAAAACTTTACATGGATTAATTCATTTAATCTCCCCAACAACCTTGTGGATAAATACCATTATTTTTGTCATTTTATAGATGAGAAAAGCTTAAGTCTGTGGCAGAGCTGGGATGTGGGCATCAACAGACACCCAGACTCTCACCGTCCTGAGTCTCCGTGGGTCATATGGGTAGCCAGCTTAACAATCAACCATCATGATGGCCTCTTATCAGCTTTTTTAAAGAAATCTGGTCAAACTTTTATTACAAACCTTTTGCCATCTGTTATATCTATTAGGGTATACAACTAAGAGGCTTCAGTCATCACCCAAATGAAAAGGCAACACCTTTGGGCACTAGCCAAGAAGCTAAAATGATGCTTGTGGGAAACTTCTCATTTTGAACAGCCTTCCAGAAATTCAACTATTTTAAGCTTCTTTTGGTGGAAGAAGACAATATGATTGTTGCCAGAGGGGACTAGGCCCTGGTTGGTAATGCAAGTAACTCGTTATATCACCAATATTGAAAAAAACGAAAACAAACCATTCCCGGTGAAACAAAAATAAAAACAAAACAACAAAGCTCACATTGTCAACATTATTCTTAAGCACTGCACAGGAACAAAACCTCTCTAATGAAAGTAGGGCAGCTTTAGTACCAAAAAGCTATGTTCTGAGTCCTAATTAGAACCTAATTAGAAGGTAGGAAGGTCTAGTAAAAAAGAATCTCAAAATACATTGTATACCAATACTGTTTATGCTTTACTTTTCTATAGCATTTAAACATTTCACTAACATCCATAAGGACTCATTGTAAAAGATCATAGCGTCAATAGGAGTTTAAAATTGTAAGGTTTTATTCTTCTATTAAAAAAGGGAAATGTCAGTGTTCCAGAAAAAAACACTGACTTATGAGAATGAAATTCATCAGAAATGATCACTTCATAGGAATATGTGACTCAATTTGTAAATGTTGACATTAATGCTCTAAAAAAATTTTCACTTCAGAGTGAACTGAATATAAATGGCTGAACTACTTTGATGCTACACTACTTTGTGGGAATTTACTACTTGGGGATTTATGCTTGCTGATGCCAATTTTCTCTTTCACCTTGCAAAGCTCAATAAATCGTGGCCGCTCTCTATACTCTATTAGAGAACAATCCTGTCATTTTAAACCATGTCTGTAAACCATAGAGAAAAGACAATAGCAGAAACAATCATTTTTAGGGCTTTCAAACCACTGAGAGTCTCTGTAAGATAAATTGATAAAATCCTAATGTTATGAAAATAAGCAATTCATTAGTACAATGTGAAGCACCACAAACTTATAAATTATTTTAACAGTTAAGTAAAACTAATGAGCTCCTGCTTTGTGTTCAGATACTATATATATATATTTACATATATATATATTTAAATGTATATATTTTGTTTACACATACATATGTCAGTAAAAGTAATATATAGAGAGTTTTGGAAAAATTAAACATTGAAAGTTTCATATTTCTAAATAGTATTTTCGTCATAGTGGATCAAGGCCAACAATGAGAGGAAATCTATTTATTGCTTCTGCTTTTGGTATTTCTATTTGGAATTTTATCACTTTTCTTTTCCCTTTGATAACAAACCTACTCTAGTAGACAATGTATATATACTTTTCATTGTATATATTTTATTCGACTCATTTGATTCAACTGATTTTCATACTATTCTTCATTAGCTGGTCTTTGGCGTTAGACTTCCACAAGTACTTACCGTACAAATACTTCATTTAGAACGGGAAATGATCATCTAGTAAGAGTTTTGCTAGAGAAATTAACTGAGGAATGCTACGGGATACCTAAGGAACATCCTGATCCAGTGATACTCAAAGTACAAAGCAGAATATAAAATAAACTGGTAAAGATATAGGGAAATTTCAGTATAGTATAACGTAGGCTTTTATTATATTATATATTCATTTATATCCAGAAACACAAAGATACAATTCTAAAGATGCATATGCATACTAACACTCTAGTCCTATTGTCAACACCAATTAATTTTGTATGCAATTTTGGTTCCAGAAATTTACATTTTCCTCTTCCATAAAATTAGTCTAGAGAATGGACATGAAAACAAGTTACCAGCAACCAGTTTTTTAATTATGTTAAGTGACCCATAGCCTAAAACTGGCTACAATACAGACATAACACTTGGAACAGTTTCCTATATACTCTCAGTTTTATTAAAGCTTTGTACAGATATGCCTTACCATCTTACAGACATTCAATTTTAAAATGTAAATGGTACAGGATATTGATAAACCAATTAGCGCTGATGCAAAACAAATTCCTCTTTTATCTCAATTACAACATGACAACTTAATAGGTCAAGATAGTTTAACATCTGAGACAAGGGCAATTCAATAAAACAACAGCATCTTGATATGGTAATTAAGAGGAAATGTGAATCCATTACTGTGTTTTAAAAAATATCTCAAGCACTTTGGCTCTTTTTATTGCTTTTATCAAAAGCTATGATATGAAACACTACTCTGATTTGTGATATATTTGGTAAGCAATTTGGGAAGTGTGAAGAAAATACATGAATAAGAGCATCTTTCTCATTAAGCATTGTCAGTAAGAAATGTATAATTATTATATTCATGAAATATAAAACATCCAAAAAATTAATTAGGTGATTAATCATAGGTAGCATTCCTAACCCAAAAGATTAAAGGCTAAAATTAAGACATTAACCTTAAGCATTCTAAAGGATGATCATCATTACAGGAAAAACAGAATTCCTGAATCACTTTAAGGAAGTATGAATGCCATCTTATTTCCATGAAAAGATATACCCTTAATGTAAAGTGACAAAACCCCAGGCAAGTTAAAATGAAAAGTTATGTGTACAAGTGGCAGCTTTTTAAATGCCATCCAGTGTATCTGAGAATAAACAACCAAGAGCCCTTTTAGTGTAGATTTTGGGGACTATATTTAAAATAGATTTTAATACCAGTCACATGGTAGCATAACATGAATTCACTATACATTAAAACTGTTTTTTATACAAATTTGTCCTACATGGCCAAAGACTGTTTAAATTTTATAGTAAAGGTGTTTCTTGCATTTCAACGTAATAGATGAAATGGAGCTCCCATTTAAAAAGGATAATGTAACTTCAAATATACAGCACGATACATTTTATGGCTTACAGCAGAGAGTATTCATGCTCTCCAGGGTCCTATTGGTTGTCCAATAAGCAAAGTCTATTAAAGTTCAATAATGAAGTACTTTCAAAATATTCCTGGATCATCTCATTTATCTCTCATGAACATTTGTTTTCAACATCAGAAAATCAAAACGGAAAGCTCATAAAAACTGTTAACATATGAAAATGTACTATTCAACAAACCTGATTCCCAGATTCATAGCTTCAGCAGTTCCAATCATACTAATAGCTAACAGCAAGTTGTTGCAGATCTTCGCAGCCTGAAAGTAAATTGAGTATATATTAAATATCTTTATTTTCAAGCTGTAACTCACAGGATGCTTTTCTCCACCCAATTCCACATGCTTGTAAAAGTCAGAGCATTCCACTGCTGATTCTTTCCAATGGGGAAAGGAACTCGGTGCTGCATGCCTCCTTCTGAGCCTGACATGCAGTCACAGAGCAGACTGGGCATCTCGTCCACTAGGGAAGGACCCTGCAGTGCGGTGACTGAGCTACTCCTATGGGCGCAGCATGGTGGGGAATATGGATCGATGTATCCCACGACTGCTCTTTCAGGAATGGGGCTGACATTCTAATTGAAGAAATGGGAGTAACACACTGAATGAAAAGGCAATGAACAAACAAGCACACAAAATTAAGTGGTAAATTGTATGATAGCGGGTATAAGACAGAGACAATATGAGTCCAGAGAAAGCAGATCACTGAGGGCAGGAGCAGAGAGGAAGTGGAACCTGAAACCATCTCTCAGAAGGCAGGTAGGAATTACATAGGCAAGAGAGGGAAAGGAGGAGAGCAGGGAAAAGGGTAACTATGTAAGAGCATGGGATGATCCTGAGTACAATAAGAAAATGGACTCCTGTGCAGAGGTTTTAAGGAATGGTGAGAAATTTGATCGTTAAGGCTGGGTCAAGAGCTACAAAAGTTAGTGTGTTAAAACTTGTCATGGCAGGAAATAGGGATCTATTCAAAGTGTCAGAATTGGGAAGTCTATGATGATACAAGCATCCTGATGGAGTTGGTTTTGGTTATGGTGCTGGCAGAGTGGCAAATCTGGCATCCAGAGATCCACTAAGGCCCTGTGAGCAGTAAACAAGAAGTGAGATAATGGAAAACTGGACCAGGTAATGTGAGGAATGAACAAGACAGCCAACAATGAGAGCCACTGAAGCAAAAATCAATAAAACTTGGAGGACTGACTAGACAAGGGAATGGAGACAATAGATATATTTAAGATCATACCAAAGTCTTGAATAAGATAAAGAGGGAGCCAGTGCTAAGACAAAGCGTGAGGAGGAGGGAGTGACAGTGAGTGTGCTGGGTAGGAGGGGGACAACTAATGTGATTTCAGAGTTTAGTGTTGTCATTCATCTCTACCTGATTAGAGGATTGATATAACACATTTCTCAATGAAAATTATTTGGTTTTTAAGAAAAAGATTAAAGTGCATAGGTTACTTCCACCTGATAGTACCACAAACAGAGCTGTGGTAAGTAATTACGAAATTAGAGAGAGGATAACAGCAAGTCAGACATAAGCACTTCATACAGAAGCAGTTTTAAGGATAATTTCAATGGTCACTGGGATAAATATGTCAAAATCTGAAATGATGGAACTTTTTGATATCTTTTAAAATTAGGTTAATTGGCGGATGTCTGCTTACTTCCAACAGAAATGATTGAAAACTAATTTATACCAAATTAATTTAAGAAAATCTGAGCAAACAAAAAATTCATAGATTGAACAGAGTAAGGAGGAATCAGATTGTGGTCAGGAAAGAAAAATGAAGATTAGCCATTTTTTTTTACATCATTTTACATAAAGTCAGTGTCATTAATGTGAAAATGTTACCTGCCCAGTCCCAACGGCTCCACAGTACACCACATTGGAGCCCATGCACCCCAGCAACTCCTGGGCAGCAGCAAATTCATCTTCGACTCCTCCCACCATAAACGTTAGGTTCCCAGACCGAGCAGCTCCCACACCTGAAGGATTTGAGGGTAAAGAGGTAAAAGCAGAAGGATACATTTTTTAAAGTGTTTAAGTAGACAGCAAAATTAGAGAAAATCCTCAAACCAAATCAGAACATCTTGCCTCTAAGTTGTATTTATGTCAAGCTTGTATAAGATACTGTAAATCTCTCCTGGAATATGTCAATAGTCAAGTACCATGGAGGTTACTCATAAGCCAAAGGGACATACAGATTCAATCAAACTCAATTTATCTAAAATATTTTGGCATGATCATGGAGTGCCATGGGGATTTGAAATGTGAATTCCATTATTCTCATGCATCTCTTATTCTCTTAAGAAAGCTGTTCATAATAAAAAGTAAATGGAAAAGGTGACCTGTGCCCTGACTGACACAGGAGCAGCTAGAGGGGTCTGCTGTCCAAGTTTGGACTTGGGGTCTCTGGCTCACTCACTTGCTCTCCTCACACTATCTACAGATGAGACCTACAAAGAGAGAGACCTGTCTCTTTTTCCCTCCCATAAACAAGTTTGCATTTCAAATGGATTCTTTGTTAAGGTAAAGAAAACAGTTGCTTAGTTTAGACTGATCATTCTGATGTACATTCTCTAATACTATTTTTCTTTTCTCTTGTGCCATAAAGGCGTGCATACCTTGAAGATTTTGTGCGTTCAGGTCCAGACCATCCCATTAAGGTGAATACTGCAGTAAGGTGAAAGTCACATGAATTTTTAGGTTTCCCAGTACATATAAAAGTTATGTTTACACTATACTGTAGTCTATTATGTTGGCAATAGCATTATGTCTAAAAAAAAAAAAAGTACACGCCTCAATTTAAAAAGTCCTTACTGCTAAAGAATGCTAAGCATCATGTGACACCTCAAGGTTGCCACAAATCTTCAAATTGAAAAAAACTCAGTATCTGTGAAGAGCAAGAAAATAAAGTATGCCTGTACACCTTTGGGGCAATCCATTCCTAGTTATTCGGCAGGAAGAAGAAATAAACTTTAACACTGGTTTGGCCACTCCTTAGCATCTCAAACAAAGGTCTGATGCATGTTCATTAATTGAAATGATTGGAGAAGCAACTTCTCCTTTAACATAGAAAATATGGCCTAGACTTGTCCTAAAAAGGAAGGGTGGGGGGGAGCTTCACTTACCTCAATTTTTATTAACTATAAAATAAAACCAAGAGTATTTCTGCTGCTTTTAGCATTAGAGAAATCTTCATTCATAACTTTCAAGTTAGGTTTTGTTGTTCGAAACCAGGAAAATTTGTGTAAGAGCAATATTGGTAAAATTTTTGCCTTTACAACTTACAGTACAGCTAGGAATAAAGAAACTGTACTCGTTTGCACTATGTATAAACCTGGCCATCAGAACAGACAGCTGCAAGTAACAGCCTACTTTTGAATTGAATTTACTCAACGAAATACACAATTTTTATACATAAAAAGCCCAAATGAAGAGATTCCTATTTCATTCAAACTGTGAATACTCTGCTACTGCCAAACCGAATAGCCTTTCTATTTTAGTTTATGCTATTTTTAACTAATTATTAAAAGCAAAAGAAGTCAGCATTATGTTAGCCAAACAATCTTGGAAGAGGGAGTGCCCACATGCTATGAAAGTCTGAGATGCTCACATATGGTTAAATTACATTATTTCACAATATTTTCAGACACACTGTGGGGCTGATTATGTACAAAAACCCAATTATAACAAATGCTTTTAATTAACCGATCTGTATCATTTGAACATTCTGATAATGTTGAAGTTTAAGTGACTGTCATTTGGTTAGTTTCTAATTTACCTCAACAAGACAGTGGATCATTAATGTTTTACAATTATTTTGCTCAATTTCTATAGCCATTTTTATTCAAACCGCATAAACCACCCTTACTTCAAATCCTGTTGATCTGACCTATAGAAATTAAGTAGACGATTTAAGTCAAAGCTTACAAACAAATCCAGCACTATCCATCATAGGTCAATAGCTTTGTATCTAGATTACAGGCTGCTAAACAGCTTCAGAGAGTCATTTATTAAAGGAGAATTAATGCTGACAACAGTTCTCAGCTGGTTAATCTTTTGACAGGTGTACTTTCTCACTTGTTCAAACACATATTTCAAAACAAAGAAATAAGTTACTTAAGTGAGAGAAGACCACAAACGAAGGAATAATTCATCTTTTAATTCACAGGTTGGTGGTATTTCCAACCTTTCCTCCTTTAATTGTGGTGGTGTAATTATTTCCAACTTTATCATAATCTGCCTTCTAATGTAAGGGTCTGACTGAACTGGGTAATTCTAAAGTTTTGGCATTCCTTGGGACCAAATTCTACCTTTCCATACATATTCCCCTAACCATATGATACTATCGAGCCTAGTCCCATTGTAGAGTCAAAATTAAGACCTAAATTATCCTAAAACAAGTGCACCCATTTTTAGTTTTGAAATAACATATAGAAAGCTAGAATTCTAAAGCTGTGAAAGACATCGCATGGATTTCAGAAGACACTGTATATATTTTGATGTCTATGAATAATAAACAATACATTTATAACATTGCCATGCCATTTTAATTCTGGCCCACTCCCCAAAATAGGAAAATATGGAATACATACTTAGGCAGCTGCTAGAATATTGGGAGAAATCATTATTTTACCTTATATTTTAGTAATTGTATATACAAAACCAAAATACATCTTATGCTTACAGCATTTACACACCTTATTAAAATCTTTGGCTTTCTTACCCAATTCCTCCATGACACCATAAAGCACTTGACAAGGTGAGCGCTGGGGTTGTGTTTATGTCAGCATTCCATTATCTACCACAGTGCATGATACGTTCAATAGACAATTGTTCAGTCAATTAATTTATGAACATGATACAGACAGCAAAGGACCTAGAGATGAAATATCTGGTTTGGGGATGTGCCACTTGCTGGCTGTGTCATTAGAAACAGATTACCTAACTTCTCCAAGTTTCAATGTATAAAACAGGACAAGCATTAATAACTTCTTCATAAAGTGGCTGTGAATATATCAACATGTGCTATAAAATATAAAATGCTATTTAAATGTGAGGCCTTACTACTTTATAACCTGAATTTGCGAAGTGGGAGTTTTATCGTCACCTATATAGTACCTTGAAGTCCTTTCCTATTTGGTTATCTAAGCCATTTTCTTCTCTAGGATAATTTTAGCCTCTCTGGCTAAATATTAGCCGGCTTGAGCCAATCCTATAAATAATGGAAGCAGGCTGGCCCAGGTTAAGAAGTACTCAAGTGGTCCACAGCCAGCGATATTAAGATTACAGTAAAGACCTCTAGTAAAACCGTTTAAAAGCAGCATAGTGTATTCCAAAGTGACAAGAATGCTACATTTGTTTGGTTTTATTCACTCAACAAAATTAACCTACTAAGAATCAAGCCCTGAGGTAAGCCCTGGGGTTCTAGATGAATAACGTATGTCCCCACTCCTAGGAAGTGACACAACTGTGATCCAGCCACTTCTCTCCTTTCGCGTCACTACCACCTGGCTGAGCCACTACCATCTCTCGCCTGGATACTACAACAGCGTCCTACCTGACCTCCCTTCAGCTTTTGCCTCCAAAGTCTATTCTCCATATGGCAGCTAGAGGGATACTTTCAGAATATAGTTGACCCTTGAATAAAGTGGGGGTTAGAGACACTGATCCTCTGAGAAGTTGAAAATCTGAGTGTAACTTATGGACAGCCCTCTGCATCTGCAGATTCAACCAGACAAGGATCACGTAGTACTGTAATATTTACTAATGAGAAAAAATCTGTGGGTAAGTGGGTCCACACAGTTAAAACCCCTGTTGTTCAAGGGTCTACTGTATAAACCTAGTTCGTGTTTCTTCCCTACTCTCAAGCCTCCAAAGTGTCCCATCACTCTCAGTATAAAATCCAAAGTTCTACGAAGCCCCGCGTGATGCGGCCCTTGGCATACCATTCTCTTCATCGCTCACTGCTTCCCAGCTACCTGGGCCTCCTTGCTGTCCCTGAAACAGGTCCAGTTGAGTTCCATCTCAAAGCCCCACACTTGCTATTCCTTTTGCCTAGAATGTTCTTGCCTGAGATATTCATGATTTGCTTCCTTTACTTCATCCAGGGTTTCTTCTCAGGATTTACCTCTTTAGATAGGCCTTCCCTGACCCCTCAACTGAGCAATCTAAGATGGCACCCCACCACTCTCTATCCCCTTTTCCTGCTCTGATTTTATTCACAGCATTTATTACCACCTGTTTATGTTAACACCTCTAGTTATTTGGTTTTGGTCTATATTCCTCACATGAAAATTAGCTCCATGAGAGCAGCAACCCTTTGGCCCATTCACCCCATGTTCCCAGTGTCTGGTACATAAGAGATGCTCAGTAATACAGTATTTGCTCCACAAAAGAGAAAAAAGGAGGCAGTGATGATGGGAAGAGCCAGGAGATGAGTGATGGCAGTAGTGTGCACTGACTGCTCTCACAGAGATATGTGCAAGATGCCAAGGCTCTCAGACAGAGCATTTGTCATTCTAGCAAGTTTTTTCATCTATAAAGTGGGATGATTAGACAAGATGATCACTGGGTTACTTTTAAGCTTTTGAAATTCTATAATTTGGGATTCGGATGTTCACTTACATCCACTTTCCCACATTCATCCCACATTTATCAAAACTAAAGCATGTTTTATTTTATACAAATAGTATAGAAATAGTTCCAAATAAGAGAAGAGTTAGAAAATAGTTTTTCTCATGGAACTAAGTTAATTAAATCTGTCAAGCCTAAATACTTGTGGTTGCCTTTAATGCTTTGTCTAACGCCTTCCAGTGATGATTTCTCCATTATTTCTCTCCCATGAACCGAGAACCAGAAAAATTGAGCTCATTTGTACAAATGAAAAGGCAAATGCCCAAACCATTCAAAGTGGGTGGCTGACTACCCTGCTTTTAAAGTTTGATTTTAATCAACTGTAGTGGAGAAGCACTTTACATCTAATCCAAGTCTCTAAGTCACCTCCCCCTCATTTATAAAAAAGGTATTGTAAGGAAACTCCACTATCTAAACTATCTTCCTTCTTCCCTTCCACTCCTACTTCTAGTTGACATCAAGAATATGACCATTCGAAATCCATTCCTCAGTTGTTCTCAACCCTGAGAATGAGGAAGAAACAGTCCTTACCCTCAAGGAGTTTGAAAACTAGTGTTTGTGGTGGTGGTAGTATGTGCGTGTATGGTTGTGTGTGGATGGAGATGGGAGAAGAGACAAGGCAAACACACAAATGTAAGTAATAAAAGACTTTGATGCATGCTACAGGAGAGGTATGCGTATAGTTTTAAGGAGCTTCAAAGAAGAAAATGTCAGCCAGTACCTATTCAGTGCCTTTAACAACTAGCTAGATCTTTGCGCCAGGAGAAAGGTTCAAGGAGTAAGCATAGTTTCTGAATCAAAAATCAGAACCCATTTTCTGGTATTAGGAGAATATTAGAAATACAACTATTTCAGCAAGTCCAAAATGTAAGGTCATGGTAGGTATAAAATAGTCTTTGCCTTCAAAATGTCTAACATATAATTAGGGGAAAGACATAAACTCAGAAGTAAGTGCCAAAAGGTAGCATCACATACCAAGTGTCAGATGGATGAGGACAATCAAACCTTGATTTCCCTTTTCCTTCCATTTTTCAACCTCCATCATCAAAAGAATAATGATTGTCAGAAAGAGAGAGGGTGAAAAGGGAAACAAGAAATTGTTCTCAGAGAGTCATGGTCTTGCTGTCAACTGTGGGTAGGCTTGTGAAAACTTTGGTAAGAGTATAGGTATTCTGAATCCATTCATAAATTGTGTTCAAAGTGGTTTCAAACAACATGTACTGAGTAAATAATTTTGTATGTTTTATATAGACATTGAGTTCTGCCTGTTATCTAAATGTATGTAATACTCTACCCTCTCTTCACAACAGATTGAGTTTGCTTACTAGAACAAAACCATCAGAAAACTGAAAATCAGAATTAAGAACAAATACCAAAATGAAATCATAAGATTTCACAATGAATTTCAAATTTGGAGCTCAGTATCTTGGCAAACACTATTTGGGAGAGGAATAAAGCAGCCTTAAGGAAAACATAACTTTTCCTTGAACTGAGTTATATGCTTAAAAAACTATCATTTGGAACTTTATGCAGGAGACAGTAAATTAAGTAATGGATAATGCTCTTCACATTTTTACATCAAAAGCAGTGATAACTTTTTCAAGGTAAACTAAGCTAAAACTCAGTTCCTACTTTATATCCTTTTCTGGCTAATCCTAGCCTTGTACCTGTAATAGAGGTCAGTATTAATATTAATCACCTCATTCTAATATTTATGTTTAGGCTAACTTTGGCAGTACCAAAACAGGCTTAAGTCTCAAATTATGCATCAATATAACACAACCAGCAGCTGAAGACTTTATTCACTATCCCTCCCCATTTCTATATAGAGCCTTACAGCTCTGATTTTTTCCCTCAAGTAAAAGTTATTTTTTCTGAAGTATTTATGTGTTTATGTTTAGGCAAGAAGAGAACTACATAACTCACTGTATCTTCCCCCTTTTCTTGAGTTGTAGGATACAATAACTTCCTCTTCTTTCTCCTTAAATAGTTTCTGATTTTTGAATTTTAATTTTTCTTCTCAGTGAGCTTTAACCAACTCTCTTGGTCTCCTCATCTACTCCTTGCAACAGAAACCACTATGCTACACATACTGGAAACACTTGACAGTGGCTGTCACGTGCAATGACTTTTCATGCATCCATGCCTTTCCTGGGCTATTTCCTGGTATGAAATTCCCCTCCCTTCCTTCTTCGCCTGGCTAACTCCTGCTTATCTTTCAAGACTCAACTCGGGTCAACTCTGAGAAGCAGTTCATGACCATGACCCCTTTTCCTATTCTTATAACATTCCTAGTGATATCTCTAGTAAAGCACTAACTCTAATCAGTGATTTTTCTGGTGTGTCTTGATAAGACCCTTATGGGCATGAGCTATTTGAATCTCAGCATTCAGCATACAACATGTCTGATAAATATTCCCTGTCTTTTTAGGAAGTAGGTAGAGAAGAAATCAATGATTAATAAAAATGACCAAGAATACTAAGAGAATGTTATCAAAAAAGCTCAACTTTGGAATAGCATGGTTCTCCACATAGGGTAGTGGTATTGTCACTTATTTCTGCATAAACACACATGAGCATAAATGCACATGTTTGGAGACATTATTACAAAGACTTAAAAATGAAGAACATGGGATCTGAGTTAAGCAACCTGAGGTAAAGGGCACACCACTTGGACCAGTTATAACACCTCTCAATCTCAGTTGCTCCACCGGAAAATCATGATATAAAAACACTTGCCATACTTACTTTGATGCTCAAATGAAAGAGTACATTGGAAAGATGTTTTGCACAGTTATTACTCAAATTTTACTTAAAAAATTTAAATATAACAAAAAGTGATCTACTCAGCTTGAACATGTCAAAGTCTTTGGCCTAACAGTAGCAAAGAACTGAAATTTGGAATTTAGCCTTACTGAGAAGCTGAAACAAGAGTTTTAATTTAAAAAAAAATTATGCAAGGCTGATAATTAGGATAACCATTTATAAGTCACAAATAAGGAGATCATTTTCAATCCTCTGACTATTGGAAAGAGGTCTTCAAATCCAGAGAGAGAGGAGCAGGAAATCTAAAAAGTACAATCAACTTAGATCTGTCTTTAATACAGTAAAAAGCCTGCCACCAAAGCACTCTCATTGATATATAGCAAAACGTAGTAAATCACTTAATTTACTCAAAAGAACGTAAATGTTTTAACCAGTCTGCCATCAAAAGAGATCAAGAAGAGGGCCAATGGGACTTGGGCTGCGATGTGAGCCGTCTTTAAAATGCAATTGTTCTAATCATTTTCTACAGATGCAGCCTCACAAGGGGCTGCTGTCACAGGGACCATTTACGACTTGTTATGGTGTCTCTATTGTTTACCAGCGACATTCGCTGAAAAAGGCGACAGCTGGGACAGAAAGCTGCTACTCAACGAACAATATAATCCCGTGAAAGTAATCAACAAATTTAAGGGTGTTAATTAACTTTACACTTTATCATGTTCAATTAGTTGTCCTTTCTAGAAAAGATTGCCGTGCACAATCAGTTTAGAGCGTGCCATGTTTGATTTGTAAGTGATCACTGTTTCTGTTGCAGACTCCATGTCAGATGTTCTCTTGGGTTTTGGTGACACAGATGAATGGCTCTGCACATGTTAGGGGGTGATCTGGTTTAACATAAGCCAGCATAACATAACCCCTTGTTAACACTATTTCTGGCATTATCCAAGCTGGAAACAGAAAAGCAAAAACATTCACAGCACTATTCCGGAGTCAGATAAACAAAGTTTAGTTAGTTTTTCCTGAAATGAACACAAACACAAATACATGGAGAAGTAAGCAATTTTTCATCATTATTTTTCAAAATAAGACTTGTCTTTCAGGGGCATGTTTGGGATCATTTCCTCCCAGCAAGATCCTGAAGCTCGGCTGCATTATGCACAAAGCACCACTGTGTCCTCAGCCTTTACATAATGCAAATAGCCTTTTCTATGGCAGGTGAACAAATGCTAGGGATGTGTTGTTAAGTACTAGCTGGTGTTAAATTCTAGAATGTGACTTTTAAATCCAGAAGCTCTATTTTATGTGTGGGAAATCTGCAAGGAAATATATTAATCTATGAATGCAATGTGTTTTCTCTTACCTTTAATGCACCTGTTTCCACTTGCTAATAGGACAAGGGAAAGCTCATGATGCAGTGACAGTGCAGTCAGTATTGCATTTTAATGAAAGTCACTACAGTTCCGCTGAACTGATAAATAGAGCTTTGTATCAAAATATTTCATAAGTCATTGATGAGGTGAACAAAACCTGAAACTGAGGTTTGGCAGGAGGAGTCCATCTGAAAGAACACAAAAGCAAGGGGCAAGCATCTATCTCTTAAAAAGAAAAGCACCCAACTACCTAGGATTTTGAAACATCTTCATAAAGCTATACCTTGCTCTTCCAGACTAGCTGTTTCCCACATAATACAAATTAAATGCACATAAATAAACCACAGCTGGTTAGCTAGTTATAGCACACACAAGGACAAAGCTGAACTTCTTCAAAATAGAAAAGTTGTTAACTCTGAAAGCTAATAATGCCCTAAGTTAAATATTAAAGAAGGAAATTATAGGCTCTATCTGAAACAGCTGAAACCACAATACACAGCAGCAGAAAACATTAGTTTTCTGCAGAAGATCTGCAGGGAGAAGAGAAGCGGTCGATAGATCCTTAAATTGGAAGCAATAGCTGTTCTTCTAGCCCAAGTTGGCAGCTGCTACATTTGCAGACCTGGTTCATTATTTACCCATAATGACCATCAAGCTGCAGTCAAAGTCAGATCACAACAACTGTCAGCAGCTCTTTTAATTAGCCTTGTTTGAATTCAGATAAATATCACAATAGACCTACTTATGCTGAAAGAGCAACAGAATGTTCCGCAAGGAGTTAGGCTGGTGTGAGAAGGACCAGTGCAGCAAAAAGCCATCAGACAAAGTGGGGTTTTTAAAGGGTGGGGTAAGTCAGAGAATGAAATGGTTTGCTTTCATTTTGAAAATCACTTTAAAAATCAATTCTCTGACGTTCACCCCAGATCAAGATGGTGCATAACGCTGGATTGCTGTGAAACTAGGCTCCTAGAAGCAACATATCTGGAGCCTAAGGAGAAAGTTAACTTGATGTCTTCAGAGAATGTGATTTTAAAACTCCATCTTGCAGTTAATGTATCTTTCAGCTTAAAAAAAAAATCATTTAAAAAACCCAACTAAGAAATCTGGTATTAAATAGCTTGTAGCCTTAATGTTCTAGTTTTCTTTCTTTTGGAGTTGCATGATTTGAAACATTTTTCTGTGATAGGAGTCAGGTATTTCCCTACACATTTTTTTATACATTCCTTGCATTCAGCACTAACAACCACAAAGTATAACAAGGTTAATAACCAAATTCTGAACACTACAATCACTGCTATATTCCACAAACCTCTGGGGTTCCCACCTCCAGTTTGCTTGAGAAGAAATACAAACATAATGATCACTTGCCTTCTATTTTATACAGAAGTGGTTGTTCACATGAGTTCTGTTTTAACTTTGGGAGTCGGTAAAAAGAAGTGATGGCTGACAGAAAAGGGAGGGTAGAGATGAAGGAGGACTAAAATGCCAGGTGATAACCTGGTAGCAAATCAGAATAAACTCAGGGTAGCAAGAAACTTAAGACTAACAGAAAGCATTGCTAATAAGATACACTCAGCTAACTGGGAATTATCATCTCCAGAACCCACTGGGGAGTCCCTTTAGAATCTGGACTCTGGAATTGTTGGGCGGGCACAGTTGAAGAGGCGGCATATCCAAATATAAGCCAGATCTAGTCCACTCTGACATTCTTTCCAGCCCCTCAGTTATTAAGTATCCCTTTGCCAGCATTTCTATACTTCATAAGATAATATTAAGGAAGGGTAATCACCAGATCTGCACAAGGATCAAGGACACATTGCTGTTTATCCAAGGTTTAGATCCCATTGACTCTTTCCTTGTTGAGTAGAAAAACAGTCCTATTGAAGTAATTATTATATTTGTGGTCAACTTCAAGTATTAAACCTGCAGAACAAAACTTACTGAATGCTGTGAGACCAAATATGTGCAAAAGGCAACTATTGAATGTTGATGATGTAAGCAGTATGAGAACTCTTCATTTGGTTTCATGAGACTGAATCATAACAAAAAAGGAGTATTTCTCACCTTACTTTTTTCCCCCAAAGTAAAGAATAAGCCAGATACATCATCCTATCATAGATAAAAGCTTTCTCCCTCCCTGTCCCTTAATACAACCTACCTCCTGACTTCATGCACAGCCAGTAGCTACAATTTGTCCAGTAAGCTGCATACAAAGTCAGTTTGTCAGTTTCAAGTCTAGACTCTGGCTCATTAAACTTGAATCAGAATTTCTTCTTTAAGAATTCAGAAGAAAACCTCATACCCATTAGGATGGCTACTCTAAATCAAAACACAAATATAACAAGTAATGGTGAGAATGTGAGAAATTAGAACCCTTGTGCACTGTTGGTGGGAGTGTAAAATGGTACAAACATACAATGGAGTATTACTCAGCTTTAAGAAGGAAAGAAATTCTAACACATTCTAACTCATGGATGAAAGTTGAGGACACTGTGCTAAGAGAAATAAGCTGATCACAAAAAGACAGATACTGTATGATTCTACTTAGATGAGGTACTCAGAGTAGTCAAATTCACAGAAACATAAAGTGGAATGGGCTCTGGGTAGGGGCAGGGAATAGGGAGGGAGTTGCTGTTTAATGAATACAGAGTTTCAGTCTTGCAGAATGAAGAGTTCTGGAGATCGATGATGGTGATGGTTGCAAATACTACTGAACTGTACATTTAGACATGGTTAAGATAGCATATTTTATATGTATTTTACAATTAAAATTAAATAAATTACTTAAAACAGAATACCAAAGAAAATTAATATTTTATTGGTGGTATTCTGATTCTCAAACACAGCAAAGGATCAGAGTATTTCAATGAGATGCTGTTGACTTTAATATAATGATAATGTTTAATATAATGAATTTTAAAAATCATTAAAGTAGTTACCTAGAGAAAACCAAGGAAAGCCATGCTAGTCTTACAACCTCCATTAAAAAATACATAAGTTAGTAGACAATAAGTAAATGTACAGTTGAGCCAAATGGTATAGCTAGGATCCTCTAATTTTTTAAATTATGCTCATTCCACTAGGACAAGTTGCTTCCCCAAAGAAAAATGCACAAATTCTGATGAGAAGTCATCTACGAGTTAAGCTGAAAAATGCGAGACTAATCAAAACACAAGCCCTAGGATCAAGAATTGGTTAAACTAAAAGCATAGGCTAAAGAAATAAACAAATGACTTTAAATCCATGTGGGCTGGTACTTAAATTTAACCACAAACATGGTAGCAGGGGAAAAAAATCCAGTGTTATATATGCCACATTTATACATGCCATCATACTTTTCTATTCTGGTTAATATTTTCTGTGTGTTTTCTCTCCCTTTATGTTTAATCTTTTTGTGTAGCTTTTCTTGCTTGCTTGCTTTTTTTTTTAAAAGATGTTCAGGTATATCTCTCACAGGGAGTAGACAGCTGGATTTTTAAATTGCAATTTCATGAAAAGTGAATTTACTTTGCTTGTATTTATTCCGATTACTTATTTCTAACATATTTTCTGTATTTATTTTCATTTTTCCCTAATATTTTTTCCTCCTTGGATTGATAAGTTTAAGATCCCCCCACCCCCTGGGCTTTGGAAGCTATGAATCACTTTTCTATTCTTCTAATGATAGTCCTTAAAAATGTTTAAGATATTACATTAACTATGAAATTTCTAATAATGTCTAAAGTTGTTCAGTTTCTATTCTCCTCTGAAACATAACTGTGAACCTTAGCCTTCTTTAAGCCAGAGGATACCGCTTTACTCCCCCACCACACACCTCAAATCTTACTGTTGTCCTGTTTTTAAACACACAAAAACAGTTTTCTAAAACAGTTGATACTTAAGGTCTGTGATTTGATTTTTTAAATCATTCTGGGTTCATGGTTATTTCTTATATTTTACACCTTTCCTCTTAAGATTCAATTTTTTTCTTTTTACTGTAGAATATCTTTTAATAATTTCTTAGGTAAGGTTACCTTGGTTGGTTTTTTTTTTTCCTTTTCTTTTTTCTTTTTTACATGTATAGCATTCCAGTTTGCAGGCTTACTGGAATGAGAGTGTTTTGTTTAATCCCCACTCCCCACCCTCTCGCCCAGCCATCTGTGCTCACTCCTCCCTATGTATAATTTTACAGTTAACTCTTTTGGCCGCCCAGCCCCCCCGTTTTAAGACCAGTTCTTACACTGGTCAGGTTGGAGTCCCTGCTCTGTGGGGATGTTAGGTACATTCCAGATCCAGTCACGCAGTCAGCAGGTGGCTTGGTTCAGTGCCTGGTTTTACCATTTGTAACTGTCTTCCCATGTCCTAGATTCAAAACTTGCTTTTGTACCCAGAGCTTAGCCAGCTGATGGCTTTAATGTTACTCAATGTACTATCCTTTCACTCTATTTTTGGTCCATGGAGACCTCTATCTTATCTTGGAGCACAACTGTTTCTCACTGATTTTCTCATATATTTGATTATTCTATTATTTTCATGCACTTAGGTACATCAAAACATGAATTTATTCTATCATCTTAACAAAATACACTTTTACTTTTCTCCAGTTTCTCTTTTCTTTCCATTCCCAACTACAAGTCTGGTTGTAGCTCTATTCATCTCTCATGTAGGATATCTTAATTCTATAATAACTTAGCTGGTCTTCCTCTGCCTGCAAATAATCACTTGAACCCAGCTCTCATCAATGCCACAAGAACAATTCATCTTATTTGTCTCCTTGAAGTCTTTCAATCTCTTCAACTTAACCTCAAGGTTTCTCACCATTGTACACAAGGTCCTTTGAAGTCTGGTCAGCTCACCTTTGTAGATTACTTTCTCAGCCCCTGACACACAAGCCTGACACGCTAGCGGAACCAAGTGACTTTGTCTATTCCCCACATGCAAAAAATGAATCCATCTTTCTTGCCTCCACGCTCATCTGGTGTCCTCTTCCTGGTATGCTGCATCCACATGTGCTCCCTACTCTAGCACCCATCGCAGGGTCTACTTAGCTAGCGAAACTCCACTTAACTCTGCAAAGCTCAGCCCAAGGGTCTATCCAATCCCTATCCCGTAAGTACTCAGTAAGCCTGTCTGTGCACTCTCCTCAAGCACTTTATTCATCCTCCTGTTCTCAGTCACATCACTCTCTTTCTTAGTTGTTTACCTGTTTGCTTCCCCTAGACTCTGAGCTCTTTACATAATGGCTGTTTAATAAACTGATAGTTAGAAATTTCCAGCAAAGAGAGGTGGAGGAGGTCTTTTGTTTCTAAACATGCAATTCTTTAATCCACTACTATTTATTTTCATGTGTGTTATGAAGTAAGAATCACCTATTGGATAGTCAACTGCCTCAATACAGTTTATTAACTAATTCACCATTTTCCCACTGATCTGAATGCCTTACTTATTTACTAAATCTCCACAGGGACATGGGTCTGTTTGGAAACTTGATTCTGTTCCCTAGTTTACTGTCTATTCTTAAGCAAATACCTTGCTGCTTTAATCACTGTAGCTTTATACTATGTTCTGATATTTAGCAGAGTCCTACTTATTTTACTTAAAAATAAAACATCTTTGGCTATTTTTATTAACTCTTCCAGAGGAGCTTAGGTTAAAAAAAAAAAAAGAAAGAAAGAAACAGAATGTAGCTTTGCATTAAAAGTTATATATTCTCTCAAGAGAATGGACTAAAATCTTTACATGTTTTCCAAAGCAGATACATGGTATTTCTCCATTTTTCAGATCCTATTCCCTCTTTATATAAAGTTTTATCATCTTCTTCATACAGGTCTTGAACATTTGTTGCTAAATTCATTAGTCTAGAGCTAAGAATCTGGAATAATATTGTTTAAGCTATATTATAAAGTTGCATATATCTAAGAATTATATATTAATTGATGAATACATGAAATTTTTTACTTTTAAAGCCATCTTTGTTTGGCACCCTCTTATAATGGCTCTGTTGTGGTATGTTTATTCATTAGGAGTCTATTTTTGCTTCCTCTTGATCAATTTTGATAATTTGTTTTCCTAGAAAACCACCCATTTCATCTGGACTTTTTATCTCACTGCCCTAAAGCTTATAATTAATTCTCTTAATTTTATTCATATCTGTGTTCAATCTATCTCATTCTTGATCTTCATCACGTTTTCTCCATTTTTCTTGGTAAGACTTCTTAAATATTTGTTTTTATGAAAGACCAATTCTTGGTTTTATTTAACAACTCTATTTTTCTTGCTGTTAAAATTAATTTCCTAATTAATTCAATTAGTTAATTTCTACATTTATTATTTTGTCTTTATATCCATTTGTACTTGTTTTCTTCTAGTTTCTTGAAATTCAGAAGTTCAGTTTACAGACTCACAGACATAGAAAACAAACTGTTACCAGGGGGAAAAAGGAGTGGGAGTGATAAATAGGGAGCTTGAAATTAGAAGATTCTAACAACTATATATAAAATAGATAAACAACAAGTTTATACTGTACAGCACAGGGAACTATATTCAGTATCTTGTAGTAATCTATAATAAAAAAGAATATATGTACATATATGTAATGGCTAAAACATGCTGTACACCAGGAACGGACACAATACTGGAAATTATACTTCAATAAAAAAGAAAAAAAAAGTTTATTTTCAATCTTAATTTTAAAAATTATTGAAAATCTCTCATACAATCTCTATAAAATCTCTTCCCCAGTTTTAGTTTTATTTAATATATATTTTGATAAAAATTTCTCATTAACTTTAGCTTTAAATTTCTTTGATCTCAAAACTATTTAGAGGAATGTTTTCAATTCCCAAATGGTAGCTGTATTGGTTTGCTAGGGCTGTCACAACAAAGTACCACAAATTGGGAGGCCTGAACAACCAAAATTTATTGTCTCACAGTTCTGGAGGCAAGAAGTCCAAGATTCAGTACTGGCAGGGTTAGTCCCTTCAGGGGACTTTGAGGGGGAAATCTGTTCAGGTCTCCTTGGCTTGTAACGGCTGCTGTCTTATCCCTGTGTCTTCACGTCATCCTCCTTCTGTAGGTGTCTGTTCATATTTCCCCTTTTTATAAGGATACCAGCCATATTAAATTAGGGCCCACTCTAATGGCTCACTTTAACTTAACTACTTCTGTGAAGACCCAATCTCCAAATAAGGTTACATTCTGAGGTACGGGGTTAGGTAACATACAAGTTTTAGAGAGACATAATTCAATCTATAACAGTAGCTTAAAACTATTTGTTTATGATTCTGTGACTAGAGAACAGGGCACACTTTCTATCTCTAAATCTTTAAAGATTTTATTTGTGGCCAAGTCCTTTTCCATGGAAATGTGAGAAGAAAGTATGTTCTCTATTTGCAGGGTTCTATAAATGACTATTAAACTAAGCTTGTTAACTGTGTTAATCAAATACTTTTTACATGCTTTGTTGTTTTAATCTGCCAAGCCTTGAGAGAAATACTACGATTTTCCAATATAACTGTGGTTTTTAAATCAAACTCAAATTTCTAAAGGTTTTGCCTTATGATTCATTGATGTAATACTGCTGTACACATAAAAGTATGATAGCGTTTCCCTTGTTCATGCCAAATTTTGCCTTAAACTTTGCTTTATGTAATATGATGCTGCCATCTATATTTTCTTTAAAGTTGCATTTCTAAATTTCTTTGTTCTTCCCTTTAGTGTTAGCCTCTTAATATAATTTTATTATAGGTATTATAGCAAAGAGTTGAATCTTGTCCTTTAATTCCAAGAATCTTTGTCTCATAGTAAAATTCAAGTCATTCACCTTTATTATAATTTGTTTCATTCTTGGATTTTAATTTTCTTTTTGTTCTACTTTTTCCTTTTCTTTCCTTTTACTGAATTGACAAAGCTATCTTTTTAACTCAATTTTCATTCTCTATATATTCTGGAATATTGTCATAAGCTGAACTTCTAGAATACCAATACAGGTTTTAGTAATGTCCATTTTACTTACTATTTATCTAGTGATTCTTTTTTAAAAATTGTAGTAAAATGAATGTAACATAAAATTTACCATTTTAAATTGTACAGTTCAGTAACATTAAGTAAATTTATAATTTTTTACATAAAAATAGAATTTCACTATTCTAGATATCACATATAAGTGGATCATAACAATATCTGTCCTTTCGTGCCTGGCTTACTTCACACCGTATAATGTCTTCAAGGTTCATCCCTATTGTAGCATGTATTAGAATTTCATTCCACTTTAAGGCTGAATATCATTAAATTGTATGTATACATCACATTTTATCTATTCATCCATTGATGAAGATTTGGGTTGTCTTCATTTTTTGGCTGTAAATATTGCTGCTATTAACAGTGGTGTACAAATATCTTCTCTAGTCCCTGAGTTTATTTCTTTTGGTTATACACCCAAAAGTAAAATTGCTAGATCAAATGCTAATTCTATGTTTAATTTTCTGAAAAACCACCATACTGTTTTTCACAGAAGATGTACATTGCCACCAGCAATGCACAAGGGTTCCAATTTTTCCACATCCTAACACTTGCCCTCATTTTGGTTTTTTCCATAGTAACCATTCTAATGAGTGTGAAGTGGTATCTCATTGTGATTTTAATTTGCATTTCCCTAATGATTAGTGATGTTGAGCATCTTTTCATGTGCTTATTAGTCATTTGTATAGCTTCTTTGGAGAAATGTGTTCTCAAGTCCTTTGCTCATTTTTAAATTGGGTTGTTTTCTGTTACTGTTATTGAGTTCATTTTATTTTTCAAACTTTCTATTTTGAAATAAAACAATTTTGGAGCTCTTTCTTATATTCAGCTTGCTTCCTTATAATATACTTTCAATACCTATTCAAAATTTGCATTTGCTTTCTCCTTTAAAAAGGCCTGCTTTGGCTGCATCCCAGTTTGATATGTATTTTTTCATTACTGTCTTTTTTTCTTATATGACCTCTTTGAGTAAAGAATATGAATGAACTCTTTAGAAAAGGGATTTTAAATTTCAAATGTACAAAGGTTTTAGTTGTATTTTTGTTATTGGTATCTAATTAAACTGCACTGTCATTAGACAATGCAATCTACAAGATATAGATTTTTCGGAGTTGAAAGCCTTGCTTTATGGACCACTGTGTGGTCAGTTTTTTCCCATATGTCTTGAGAAATACATTTCTTCTTCAATTTCTGGATATGAGGTTCTATATATGTCCTCCAGGTCAAGCTTGCTAATTGTGTTACTCAAATCTATCTCCCTACCTGTTTTTTAAAAATTGATCATTGATTGCTTAAGACAGCATACTAGTTTAAATGTCCCACTATTATAGTGGACATTAATCAATTTTTCCCTGTGGTTCTATACTTTTTTGCTTTATAAATTTCTGAGGTTACTTTATTAGGTGCAGTACATAATATTTTTAGAACAGGTTTGCTGGAGATAAATTCTCTTAGTTTTCCTTTAGCTGAAAATGTCTCTATTTCACCTTCATTCTTGAAGGATATTTTGCCATAAACAGAATTCTCGTTTCTGCATTTTAAAAATGTTCCACTGCCTTCTGGGCTTCATGGTTTCTCTGAAGTCACTCAAATCATCGTTCCCCTGTAATGCACCATTTTTCTCTGGCTGCTTTCAAGATATTTTTCTTTTTCTCTGGTTTTCAGCTGTTTATTTATGATATATCTGGGCATGAATTTCTTTGAGTTTATCCTGTTTCAGTCTCACTGAGTTTACTGGATTTATAAGTTTGTCTTTTGTCAAATTTGGGGTGCTTTCAGTCATTTTTTCAGTCATTTCTTTTTCTTCAAATATTTTTTCCTGCATCACACTCTTTCTCATCTCCTTTTGGAACTCCAGTGGCACACATGTTAGACCTTTTGATATTATCTCACAGGATCTTGAGGCTCCGTTCATTTTTTTAAAACTCTTCTTTTCTCTCTGTTGGTCAGAAGGAATAATTTCTATTCATGTCACTTTTATTTTCAAATTCACTGACTCTCTCCTTTGTCATATCCACTGTGCTTTTGAATACCTTCAGTGAATTTTTTCAAATTTCTGGTTATTGTATTTTTTCAGTTATAAAATTTCAATTTGGTTCTTTTTTATAGCTTCTATTTCTTTACTTCTTGGAACATGGTTATAACAGCTATTTTAAAGTCATTGTCTGATATGAAACATCTAGGTAATCTCAGAGTTAGCATCTTGATTGTCTTTTCACTTAAGAATTTATCAGATTTTCTTGTTCTTTCTAAGTCAAGTAATTTTTCATTGTATGAGAGACATGTGGAATATTATATAAGACTCTGGGCCTTGTTCAAATTCTATGAAGAATATTGTGTTTTGGTTTTTGTCTGCCTGTTTGTTTTACCAGACAATTGACCAGGTTAGGGTCAAGCTGCAAACTGCTATCTGTCTTTTGGGGCTGTGGTTTCAACGTCAGTTCAGTTTTCAAAGTCCCTGCAGTGATATTTGAATTGTACTACATATGCATCAGCCAGGGGCCATTCTAATACTTGGGGGGCTGTCTACCCCCACAGTTAAATTCTTAAAGCTTTTCTAGGCTGTTTAGCGTGAGATCCATGCTGCAGGGCTCTGGGGTGGACTGAACAGTTCATACAACATGGGATCCCTTTCTTGAGTTCCTTCCTATCTGTGAACTGCCCCCATCCCCACTCACTGACACTCTGGTACCCCAACTTCCAATCCTCCCCTTCTCGTCCCTGCTACAAAGTCCTGCCATTCCTGCAACTGGGGCTGTCTCTGGGGCCAAGGAGCAGAAGAAAGAAAAGTATACGGCAAGAGGGATTCCTCCACACTCTTAGAACCATAGTTTCTCTGATCAGAGAGAAGGGTTCTCTTCCCTCAGATTTTTAAGGATCTACATGGCGGCTGCTGCCACCAGAGAATCTCACTTTCAGGAGTAAGATTTACCTTCTAGCAGAACTGGGAGGAAAAGATCATTTCCTCCACTCTCTCTGTTTCATGGGCCCTTCTTTTGGTTCCTTGAACTAGAAAGTCCCCTTCTCTTGGAAATCTTTTTGTTTGTACCGATGCACAGTTCTAGAATTCGTGCTGCCTTTGAATGCAGGCTGGGAGATACCAAGGGGGTAGGGGAATGGGGGGTTTAGGTAGACTTACATAATTTCTGGAAATTCTCAGGCATTATTACTTTGACCATTTCCCTCCATTATATCTGGGACTCCAATCAGATGCATGTTTGACTTTCTCTTTCTAGTCATATATCCATGTCATATATCCATATTATCCATGAACTTTTTGTTCATATTTTCCATCTCCAAGTCTTTCTGTATTCCATTTGTGTTATTTCTTTAGAGATCTCTTCCTATTTACTAATTCTTTCTTCAACTCCCATATACCATTTAACTCATCTATTGACTTCTAAATTTCAATATTTTTTCCCCAAATATGAATGGTCCTTTCTGATACTCTCTTGTTCCTTGTTCATTTATTTTCGATTCCATTTTTTATTTCTTTAAATGTTTTATATATAGTCATTATATGTTCTGTTTGGGGAATTTCAGTATCTGTAGTTCTTAGGGATTAAATTTGTTTGTTCCTGTTGACTCTTGGGCTAGTGACTTGTCTCCTTATATGTCTGGAAATACACTTTTTTTTTTTTTGTGAGCTAATACTTACTAAGCTGAACATTTGTGAATTCTAAGAGTCCTGGAATGAGGACGATTTTTTTCCAGAGAGAATTTTCATTCTTTCCGTGGGTGGCAGGCCTCACCAGCCCTATCAACTCAGAAGCCCTTACATTTATTTATTGAGTATCTCCCCAATTGGGTGAGTTGCTTAAAACTGAACTTTATACCCATGAGATCAGACCTACTGTTAGATTCAGGGAGGACTAATGTATTTTATTTTGCTAATTATAACCAGCATATATAGACAGATTTCCTAATTAATTCCCTTTACCAGCAGGTGGGTTATCCTCAGGCCACCCTTTATCCTGAGAGTATGTTCTCTGGGTATTTTAGCATTTAGGGGGAAGGGCAATGAGAGATGGGGTTGGCTTTCTCACTTTGTGTGAGCATGTAAGGTCTAGTTTCCCATTATCCTTTGATTCTTCACCCATGACTATTAATCCCTAAAGCCCCTGGTTCCTGAAATCAACATTTGCCCCTGGGGCAGCCATAGCTTCTGGGTTTATCACTCTGATTTCAAGTTATAGGCATACCCTATTTTATTGCACTTTACTTTATTGTGCTTCTCAGATACTGCTTTTTTTTTTTTTTTTTTACAAATTGAAGGTTTATGGTAATCTTATATTGTCAGATGATGGTTAGCATTTTCTAGAAGTAAAGTATTTTTTAATTAAGGTATGTACTTTTTTTAAAGACATAATGCTATTGCATACTTAATAGACTACAATATAGTATAAACATTACTTTTACATGCACTGGGAAACCAAAAAATTCATGTGACTTGCTTTATTGCAGTGGCCTGGAATCGAACCCACAATATCTCTAAGTTTTATATGAGTTTTGCCTGTGCTATTCAACTATTTGTTCACTGAGGATTTCTTTTATGTTTTATTTTTTGAAGAATCTGAAATGCATCTAAAAGTATATTTGTTGTAACCTATCCAGCACCTGGGTGTTTTATGGCAGCAGGGTATTTTAACATACCTAATCCACCACACCGCCAGAAGCAGTAGATGGCTATGTGAAAAAACAAAGTGGGTCCTTAAATGTCAAAAGGAAGATTGATTTCCATCTTATTCTTATGCCAAGATAACTTTAACTCTTTTCTGATAATAAAACAGGTTTCATCTTAACCATTAGCACCTATATTACACTAAAAATTTACAACAGAATGTTGCTTTTATGGCATCTACTTTTACAAGTGAAATCAAGAAATTTCATCCAACTAGATATAGCAGTCAATCAAGTTTATGAGTACTTTTCGTGAAAAGTAATCTAAAAGAAAACAGTAGGTACTTGGAATCTCTAGATCACTTTAATTGTTTTGTGCTTTTTGTTTGTTTGTTTTACCTCTCATAAAAAATATTTACCACACATAAATCAAGTATTTATTGAATATCTTCTACATACAAGGAACCCACTTTTGGCTCTCCATGGTACACAAAAGTAATTAAGACTCAATTCTTGCTCAAATTAAGTTTTGTGATCCAGATAAGAGTTAACTACACTATCAAATTAACCTTAATACAAAGACAATTGCCATTAAAAAGTTAAAATGTTCACAGTTCAAAGGAGGGCAACATCTCACTCATTTCTGGAATAAAACTAGGAAAATGGAGTAGGAAAATCTTCACTAAAAAGATCAGTTCAATATAGGCCATAAAAGATGACTGAGATTATGATATGCTGGCAGGGAAAGATTTGGGGCAGAGAGAGAAGGTCTAGAAGTGAACTGTGAAAACAAATACACAAAGGCTTAAAAGTATGGAATCTGAGGGAGGGTATAGCTCAGTGCTTAGCATGCACAAGGTCCTGGGTTCAATCCTCAGTACCTCCACTGAAAAAAAAAGTGTGGAATCTGTTCAGAAGACAGTAAGCAGATGAATTTGAAACAAAACTCCAGATATATTGACTCTTGCCTAATTTTCTTTATATGCCATGCCCTTTTCCAATTCCAAATCTCAAAACTCTCTTTTTCTTGAAATGTCCTCACCCAACTCTACAATACATGGTAACACTTACCAGTTCTTCAGGAAAGCAACTGGCCTAGAAGTCAGATCTGATAAATGCACATAATCCAAACTACATCCTCAACTTATCATGGGACTTTTTTATATCTCTGTTATGGGAACTATCAATCTGCACTGTAATATAGTTTCTTTTTCACACTTAGTAGAGTGTGAGCTCTTGAGAACAAGGTCTATGAGTTATTCTACCATAGTAACTGACATGTGGGGAGTGTGTGTGTGTGTGTGTGTGTGTGTGTGTGTGTGTTTATGTAATTCTAAAAACAGGAATTGGAGAAGGATAGGAGAAAGGGAAGGAGGAAGAACCTGTAAGTTTCCTTGCAAGTGCTGAAGGAACTCTGGCAGACAATGGAAAAATCACAATATGTCACTGGCTGAGGAGGGAGAAATGTAGTGGGAGACTCTAAGGCTATGCACTGTCCAGTACAGCAGCCACTAGCCACATGTAACTGTTGAGCACTTGAAATATAGTTAGCTCAAAGTGAATTGCTGTTCAGGTGTAAAATACATACCAGATTTCAAAGACTTAGTATGAAAATAAAGACGTAAAATACCTCAGTAATTTTTATTTGAATTTTTTAAAATTTTAAATTAAAAATGTTCTCTATGATAAAGGCTTTTAAGATCGACTCTCAGCAACTTTCAAATATGCAATACGGTATTATTAACTATAGCCACCATACTGTACATTACATACTGATGATTTATTTTTTGGGTGTAAGTTTGTCTCTTTTGACCCCCTCTTCACCCATTTCATCCCTCCTCCCATCTGTCCTCTATATCTTTGAGCTTGGTTTTTGTTTGTGTTTTAGATTCCACATATAAATGAGATCACACGGTATTTATCCTCCTGTCTGACATTTCACTTATACTGCCCTCAAGGTCTATCCATGTTGTTGCAAGTCGCAAGATTTATTTCTTTTCTTTGGCTGAATAGTATTCTACTGTATGTATTATGTATGTATGTGTGTATGATAGATTGACTGATCGATCCACATCTACTTTGAGCCATTCATTCATCAATGGACATTTATGTTGTTTTCATATCTTGGCTACTCTAAATACTGTTGAAATGAACATATGGGTACAAATATCTTTTTGAATTAGTTTTCATTTTCCCCAAATAAATACCCAGGAGTGGAAGTGCTAAATCATAAGGTAGTTCTAATTTTTTGAAGAACCTTCATACTTTTTTCCATAGGGGCTGAACCAATTCACATTCCCACCAACAGTGCACAAGTGTTCCCATTTCTCCAAGTCCTCCCCAGTACTTGTCCCCTCTTGTCCTTTCTATCACAGCCATACTAACAAGCATGAGATGATGTGCTTATTGTGGTTTTGATTCGCATTTCCCTAATGATTACTGATATTGCGCATCTTTTCATTTGCCTGTTGGCCATCCATGTCTTATTTGGAAAAACATCTATTCAAATGGATCCTCTGCCCATTTTTTAATAGGACTGTTTGGCTTTTTGCTACTGAGGTATGTGAGTTCTTTCTATATTTTGAATTTTAGCCTCTTATCAGACAGATGATTTCTAAATATTTTTTCCCATTCAGTAGGTTGCCTTCTCATTTTATTGATGATTTCCTTTGCTCTGAAGAAACTTTTCAGTTTGATGTAGTCCCACTTATTTATTTTTACTTTTATTGCCTTTGCTTTTGGAGTCAGATCCAAAAAATTACCAAGACCAATGTCAGGGGGCTTACTGCCTGTTTTCTTCTAGGAGTTCTATGGTTTCAGGTCTTACATTCATCTTTAATCCATTCTGAGTTAATTTATGTGTATAGTGTAAAATAGTCTAGTTTCATTCTTATGCATGTGGATGTCCAGTTTTCCTAACACCATTTATTGAAGAGATTGCCTTTTCCCCATTCTATATTCTTGCTTGTCATAAATTGACTATATATGCATGGGCTTATATCTGGGCTCTCTATTCTGTTTCGTTGATCTATGTGTCTGTTTTTATGCCAACACCATACTGTTTTGACTATTATGGCTTTGTAATATCATTTGAAATCAGAGAGTGTGGTGCCTCCAGCTTTTTTCTTCTTTCTCAAAATTGCTGTGGCTATTTGGGGTCTTTTGTGGTCCCATACAAATTTTAGGATTGTTTGTTCTATTTCTGTGGAAAATGCCATTGGAATTTTGATAAGAACTGAACTGAATCTACAGATTGGTTTCAGTAGTATGGACATTTTAACAGTATTAATTCTCCCAAACCATGCGCATGGAGTATCTTTCCATTTATTTGTATCTTCTTCAACTTTTTTCATTATTGTCTTTTAGTTTTCAATGTACAGGTCTCTCACTTCCTTGATTAAATTTATTCTGAGGTATTTTATTCTTTTTAAAGCAAATGTAAGCAGGATTGTTTTCTTAATGTACTTTAGGTATAAAATAAACACCAGATTTTGAAGGCTGAGTATGGGGGAAAAAAGGATGTAAAATACTTCAATAATTTTTATATTGATTACATGTTAAAATGATGATATTTTAGATACATTGGGTTAAGTAAAATATTATTAAAATTATGTTCCTTTGTGTTTCTTATTACTTTTTTTTTAATGTGGCTATCAGAAAATTTTAAATTACCTATATGGCTTCCATTGTATTTCTATTGAAAATTTAAAATTGTAGTGCAGTATAAATAATCAAGAGGAAGGACTGGTTTTACAGAAAATATAAGCTTGACTTAGAAAATAAGTTTAATAACTTAATGAGTCCAAAAGATAAAAATGTAGATCTAGAAAGTAAAAAAATGTGATGGAAAAATAGAATTAAGAGAATTCTTCAGAAATGAGATACTTGAAATTTTGGAAGAGCAGTGAATACTCTCAGGAAAATTTAGAGCCAACAGCTTCCAGTAGGTAAATTTTCTCAAAGGGTAGGAAAGGCTGGCATCCCAAACTGGATCTCTGAAATCATTTCTCACAGAAACATGATACTAATCATAATTGAGGAATATTCTGGGTTGACTACATTTGAGGTAGAAAATAGGGACCTAAATATATTAGAAAATGTTTCTAAGGAAAAGTACATTCTAAATTCAAACAGGCAACTCTTTACCTTTTTATAAACACACTCTACAAGTTAGTTTCTATCATAATAAAGTGCATACAGACGTGTAGGCATGTGAAACTCTTTAGTTACTGCTCCTCTAGGAGCGAAAAAAGAATTGGCTATGTACACTTCTTCCTGTAATAACATGGAATTTACATATGTATGCAGCCACTGTAAATAATAATTGAAAAGAGCTGGAGAATACAATTCAAGTTCAAAATGAGCATATCCTTCAACTTTTAAAAATTTTTATAAAAATATAAGACATTTGTACCTATTATAAGCAAAAAGTTTTTAACTAAACTCTCAATCTCTTTAAAAACAGAGCTATGCAAATATGAGCAGTACCATTTCCAAGTATAAAATACATTTTCCTCTCCCTTACGAGATTAAATAAATACTCATATTTAATAAAGAACTGTTTGCATTTTAATACTTTTAATTTATTTGTCAAGAATCCTTTCACTGGATTTGCAGGGTAGCTGAGATGAGAACACAGGTACACAAAGCCATTACAGTGCAAGGTGGGATGGTAAGTGCCCTACATGTCATGGTGGTTCACAGAAGGGTGGGTTCTACCTAAGGACAGTATCACAGGAGGTGGCATCTTTGTTGGGCTTAGTAGAAAAGTTAGTTCGATCCAGACTCTGGAGGGCCTTGAATGGCAGGCTGAGAAGACAGGGCTGCTTGGGTAAACAACGTATCAGGTATGTGCCTTGTGCAGACAGAAGCAAACCTGAGAATGCTGAGTGGATAGGGCTGGCACCTCCTATCTGTGAATGTGGAACTGCGGATATGGTGGGCTGGCTGTACTATGCCTTTTACATAAGAGACTAAAACACAGGCGGATTTTGGTATCCATGGGAGGGTCCTGGAACCACTCCCCCACAGATACTGGGGGATGACTGTGTAAGCACCCAGCAGTGGCCAGGCAGCAGGGGAAGTAAAGGCAACATGAAGCAGAAGTCTGAGCAGCAAAGTGCTGATGTACCTGCTTTCTGAGCAGAATGCACAGGACTGTTTTCAAGAAAAGGAAATGCATGAGCACATGTTCAGTTTTTTCCTATGATTAAGAGACCTCCTCTTGGGCAACCAGCCTAGTCTTTAAGGAAGAAAACAAATTTTTATCACATAAGCAAGGGAATCGGCCTTTTCCTGAATGGATTCTGGGCTGGACAGGCTGAGGAGAGACATCTGCTTGCAGCAGTGGCAGCAGAGGAAGCAGCAGCAACAGCAAAGCACACTTGCTCACACGCAGACAACCTTCCCTCTGCCGGCCTACTAGGCCCAACGTACCGCCCCGGGTTCCTTAACATATGCAACAAGAGTCACGCTCTACTACTCATCGAATCAAGGCTGGAAGGTTGAGAAGAAAAGTCACTTAGTAAATAAAGCAGTTGATTCACATTAAAGTAGAAAAGGAATCCAAAGGAGGGAAGAAAGAAACCAGGTGAGACAAAGCAGAGAGCAGGGATGGGATCAAGGGAAACCAAGAACGAAGCAGGCAGATTGCAGTCAAGGGGAAGACAGTGGAATGGGTCAGAACCATTACACCTGTGAGCACATAAATGGAACGTCTATTTACAGTGAAACTTTATTTTCAAAAGAACTTTTGGCCCATGAAAGGGGTGACAGTGGTAACAAAGTTAATTACACCCCATAATTAGTAATTAATGCTAGATAACAAAGCCGTTAGCAATACAACTCTAATGATGGAGGACCAGCATCTGAGAAATATAACAGTATATTAGCATAACCACATATGCAAAATACATAGAACCACTGCCACAGTTAACTTGTCATTGAATGATTAAATATGAATTCATAATTAGAAAAATCCACACTGCAATTTATTGACTTTCCTGAATGTTCTGGTTCATTAAAAGTTGATTACTAAACAGTGACCTCTAGTGGCCCATAATTTTCTAATTCTCAATGTTTCTCATAAGAGTCAGCATAGATTCCAAGAACCTATTCGTCCTAAATAAGGTTGTTACTTTGAAGATGTTAATATTCCTTTTCCCTAAAAGAGAAATATTTACTTTATCTTCTCTCCTTAAAATACATTCTGTGTGACAAATACAAAGTGCTAAAAAAGCTCTCCTGCTTTGGTCCAAGTATCACAAATTCATTAACAAATCGTTACTGAGAAAATATCTGTAATACCTTGAGCTGGGTGTTTGGGTTATTTCATTAATACCTGGAAACTGACTTTACTCATTTTATACTATGCAACCAGAAACAAAGTCAACATTAATACAGTAGTCATGTTACTAACTCTTCAATGCCTATACACACATTTGAGATGCTGAAAACACATTTTAATTTAAAATTCAAGGAGAGTAGTGACTTCAGATTCACTGCATGCTGAACTACTGAGGTTTATCTTAAAATGCAATTGATTAGCAACTATAAAGAAAAATCTAGCTCATTTCTTAAATTTTTCTTAAAGAAGAGGTTTTTGTAACAAAGATGCTCCTCAAGAAACCTACTTCTACAGCACATAAGTGAACTTTCCAAGCATCATCTCTCCCTTAAAATGAATGTATCTTTTAAAAATATCCCAACTTGCAAATCTCTAAAGCTTTTATTACTTGCTACCCAAGTACATTCATTATTAAAACAAGGTTTCAGAAAGGTTCACAATATGAAGAGAAGACTTTGGGTACGTTATTAAAAGAATTCTATTAATAGACACATATAACTATATATAAAAATAGATAAACAACAAGGACCTACTGTATAGCACAGGGAATTATATTCAATTTCTTGTTATAACATATGATGGAAAAGAATCTGAAAAGAAAAAATATATATGTATAACTGAATCACTTTGCTGAACACCCGAAACTAAGACTGTAAATCAACTACACTTCAATAAAAAAATTTTTTTTTAATCTACATCCCTTCATCCCCCAAATCAAAGTACTGATCCTGGTTCTCTCAAGTAGTGGCAATGCTGTAGCTTCCTTAGAGATTGTGATTAAGCCTCCAATACTTAAGATGTAAACAAAAGAAATATATCCTTCCTCATGTAATATTTCTGCAGAACACACGGGTGTGGGGCACCGGTTGTTTTCCATGATGATTTAATATAGTAGCTGGATAATGAGTTGTACCTTCTGCAACAACCGAATCACCATTTAATGCTATTATCAACAGTTCATGACCCACCAGCAAGAAATGTCAACCTGATTAATCTAAACACTGCTGACCTCAAAAAAAAAAAAAAAAAAAAAAAAAAAGAAAAGAAAAAACTCACTCCTCGCTGTTATTAACATTTACTGTTCTTTAGTATGAAAATACAAAAAACAAATCTTTAAATAAAAACAATATTTTTAGAAAATTTGGTATGCAAATTTTGCTTTGTAAAAGGTGGTAGGGTTCTGGAAAGGTACAGCAGAAAACAACACTTAAATATAAACATTTGTAACAACTGTGGGAAACATTTTTTGGAGACACCTGATTTTATAAGTTCAATATATTATTTTAAATAATTGCTTTATTTACTTAAACAGACAGCATTACAAACCAGGATTGGGGTAAGATGTCATTCTGGTTATGAAGTTCACTTTTAAACTCTTACTTCTCATACACAAGTTTCAAAATTAACCAGAAAAAGGCTCAGAAAAACCTAAAAATACAGATGTTTGAATACAGATTTGGATACAGATTTGTCCTATTTCCTTCCATGAGCATAAGATATAAGAGTGTTGGTATGAAATATTCATTTCTTTGGTATAATTGTAGTATATCCACTTGCAATTCAGCCTGTGTTTTACACAATGAACATTTTTGATGGGATGTAAACCTGAAAGCCTCGCATTTCAGAAGACTTTATTTAATGCTGCTGTTTTAAAGCTTCTATGAAGTAATAGAAAAGCACACACCCTACCATCAGGTTTCAGAAAGGCTCATTAGATCACAAATTGGACAGCTAATTTTTGCTTTAAAAAAAGAAAAAAACACTTTCTTCATTTTAATATACCAGGTTTTTAGTATCTACAAAAATAGAATTCAATTGCTATTCCTTTTTGTACCTAGCTGAGAGTCTGAGACTCTAAAAAAAGCAACTGAGAACAGGCAGAAAAAGTCAAGATTCTCTATAAATAAATCAGGCTTTGTATGGTAACCAGAAAGGCTCAACCTCAAACCAATAAGGAAACAATGAGACAAATCCAGAATGAGAAAAATTCCGTATGATGACTGATGGAAAGGGTTTTTTAAAGGAAGACTATAAGAACTGCTCTAGACTAAAAAGACTGATGAAACATGGCAACCAACGTAATGCAGGACACTTTATTAGACAGTGGATCACAGCAAAGGAAAAATCTAGTTATTTGGGTGCAACTGAGAAACTCTGAATATGGGCTATACATTAGATGGCACTGAATCGATGTCAAACTTCTTGGGTGTGACAGCAGTCTTGGAGTTATACAGGAGAACGTCCCTGCTCTCAGAAGATTTATGCTAGCAGTTTTTAGATGGGAGTGAATGCTTCAGCCAAAAAGAACAAAGTATGAGGGGGAGGAGGACAGAACCTACAAATTGAAATTAAAAATAGAAAAGTTAAATGGCAGAGTACTGATCAACATACAAATGGAATCTGTATGTACTTACTATTTAGAAATGTTTCATGGATTCTATTTTTTACTTTCAAAGAGGCAAGAGGTGAAGGAGGAAAAATTCTGACCTAAAGACCAATTAAGGTAAATACTTGCATCCTGGTTTACAAAAGATACTTTGCTAAAGCATCTGAGTCAAATTTCTATAAATGGAGTAATTCTTCATTAATTTACATTATTATATTGCTGAGTTACTCTGTACCTCCAATTCCACAATCAGGTTTCCATGTGTGCTCTCTGTCCCTAATAGCTCTGAGTCTGCCCTGGCTTCCCAAGTAAATGACTAACCACACTAATGGTGTTTGTTCTAGGCTCTCTACCAGGGCATAGCATATAGAAATTACTTAGCTGAGATCCATTTTAGGGTTGTTTTACAAATAAAACTTCAACCACCAAAAAAAGAGGTTAGAATCTTTATCCTAATACTGTTTGACTCACATCAGGAAGAAAGCAGGGCTGAGGGACTGTTTCTGTAACATATTGCCATGCTATTGAGTTACAGCCCATTAAAATCCATAATGTTTACTTCTATACTAAATCACACGCATGTACATTGCACATATACGTTTTCAAAATACACAGGAGTCTGAATAGCCTCATTTCTATAAATTAGGATTTAGAGAAAAGAGATATAGAACCAAAGTAAAATGTATGTGGCTGTTTTTCTTATGACTCTTCATGAAACAGAAAAAAAATAAACACTCTCCCTCTGATTTTAACAAAAGAAGGCAATCAATTAGATGAAGACCATAACTGGCCAACATGTCATCCATTTACTCCAACCATGTTCATCTCAAGGGCAAGTGAAAGGCAAAACAGTTGGATTTGACCAGGGTTGGGTCAATATCAACAGAGGGAAAAGAGGAGCAAGGCAGCTGATTGCGTGTAATCATGTACCATGGAACATACACTGAAGAGAAAAAGAAGTGAGGACTGGAGGAGGGCGGGGATAAAGAACAGGCTGTGTTACTATTCTGCTTCTGTCCTACCTCCATCAGGCATGGCTGGTAACTGTACTGCTTATCTTCCCAACATTTGAAATTCCCTTCTTTAAAAATTACTCAATTCTTTTTCTTTTACAAAAAGGTAAATTCCTTGAATACTACTGTTCAGGAATGACCAAGTACAGCCCAATATCTCAGTCTCTTTCACAGTTCAGAAGAATTTAGTACTTGCAGGTCTTCCAGTATTTAAAGACCAAGACACAGAATATCATTTTTCCATTCTTACCAAAAAGAAAAGATTCTATTGTAAGAAACCTGGAAAGAAGAGACCAATCCAAATAGATTTGGTTTCGTGCGGTTTCTTTGACAAAGGCAGATTCTCTAGGACAAATATTGTACTTGATTTTGTCCTCAGCTTTAAAGTGAAGCATATATACATGGGAGACGATAAAAGATGTGTGCTTGTTTTTTTTCCCTCCTTGGATATCATTAGTATTTGGGATTACTGCTTTGACCCAGGATGCAGAGTCTCTTATGAACAAACTATCACTTGACTATCTATCTGTTCCTCCGTTGGTAAGGAAATCTATGCTTTTTTACTCTCCTTGAAACATCACTGTATGCTTCACAAGTCCACAGTTCCTTCCCTACCATTCTGTTCTACAAAAACCTCTAAGAGCAAAAGGTTTTTCTTCACTCATTTGACAGCAAAACTGATGTGAGGTTACTTACATATTTACAGTATTCATTTATTATGCTTGGTGTGAATATTCACATATTTCACTGCAGAAATAATTAATATGTTTGATTATAGAGGGTGGCTCTGGACTCTGTTAGGGATGTTACATAATATATGGTGTGTGTGTGTGTGTGTGTGTGTGTGTGTGTGTGTGTGTGGTATTATCTTTTATTAAAAGAAAAAAACTCACATGGCTCCGAAAGTTTCAAGTAAGAGATTATGAATTCACAATGATTTTTTTTTTCTTTTCCAGTTTTATAACCAGGAACCCAAACTTCTGACTTGACCACAGAATTATAATAAATCATTTCCATTTACTCAGTGATTATGATGTACCAATAACTGTGTTTTACCTATTTTTTCTCTCATTTATTTATTTATTGCATATATAGTTTTATTGAAATATAGTCAAAAAATATGGAACGCTTCAGGAATTTTTGCATGTCATCCTTGTGCAGGGGCCATGCTAATCTTCTCTGTCTCATTCCAATTTCAGTATATGTGCTGCTGAAGTGAGCACATTGTCTAGGTCATTTTAATTTAATTGAACACTGGGGAATGAGTCTTTAAGACCCACAGATCTAGAAGTTTATCAACATCAATCCAGGCTTTTCCCCCGCAGAGTAAGGAGCTAGGCTAGCTGTTCCTTGTGTTCATCTGGCAGTTTTCATTTCTCTTAGAGGTAACATATTATAAGGTTAAAAGCAGAAACCTTACAGTCAGCCAGACTAGTGTTTGAATTTATTCCACCTCCAAAATGACTAAGAACATGTTCCATAACTTCTTTGTTCAACCATTCCTACATCAGTGAAATGGAGGTGACGACAGTCCTTACCTCACGGGGTGGTTGGGAACATCAGATGTGACAGTGTCTGTAAAGCACCCAGCTCTGACTGAGGACTTACTATGTAATGGCAGCTCATTAAATACTAGTTTCCCTTACCTATCTTTACCAAAAGGCATGTGCATGATGCTGTCTACTTTCTGTATTACAGCTATTAGTCCACAAATTTTTCTTTCACAGAAATAAGATGATAGTCACCTGATAATCCTCTTCCTGTTTTCAAAGGATCCTTCTTTTGACCTCAAGGGAAGATTTACTAGTCACTGAATGTCACAAATACACTGCTAGTGTACAGAATTTTAGAGCTCAGAGAAATGATAGAGGGAAGTAAATATATGGAACAACTATCATATGCCAGGTATTACCTCCTCACTTCATTCTTTCAGTCAGACCGAGAGGTAGTTATTGTCCTGATTTTTAAAATAAGGGGGAAGCAATTATCTCATTTTTTTTTTACTTTTTATGTTATTTATTTTTATTTTGGGGGAGGTAATTAGGTTTATTAATTTATTTTAACGGACATACTGGGGATTGAACCCAGGACCTCATAGTTGCTCAGCACACACTCTACTGCCGAGCTACACCCTCCCCCCTAGAAACAATTATCTCATGATGCAGCCTAACATTCCTACAACTTTTTTAGAACTTCTTCTACCTTCTTTTCCCAGAGAAAACTGCTTAATACCTTAGTGTCAGAGTATAAATTTGAAATAAACATATTATATAATAATTTAAAAAAATAGAATCTTACTGTATATACTGTTTTATAACCTGCTTTTCTTACCTAAAAAGCACTGTAGATATTTTTCATGTCAAATATTTAACATTTTGACTCTTATATAATTTAATTAGCTCCCTCCAACTGGACATCTGGGTTATTTCCAAGTAATCATTACTCAGTGGTTTTTAACCTTTCTTAAATACTATTGAGGACCCCAAAGTTTTTGCTTATGTGGATTATGTCTACCAGTATTTACTATATTAGAAAATAAAACTGAGAAAAATTTTAAAATATTTATTTCTTAATTCACCTAAAAATAACAATGATAAAGCCATTACATGTTAACCTATTTTTATGAAAAAATAACAAGACTTTCTAAAGAAAAAAAACTTTAGTGAGAAGAGTTGCACTGTTTCACAATTTTGCAAACCTCTTTAAATCTGGCTTAGTAAAAAGCAGCTGGATTTTCACATCAAGTTGAATGTAGAAGTAGATACACATTGTTTTGGTGTAAGTATATAAAGAAAAGCTGGCTTCATATGGATATGTAGTTGAAAAAGGGAGGAGTATTTTAAGAACCTTTTCAGATAATTGTGACATTAACCAACAGTTTGACAAAAGGTAGTTTATTAAAGGCCAGTTGTATTGAAGCAACTTAAATGTCCATCGACAGATGACTGGACAAAGAAGTTGGGTGTACACACAGACACACAGACACACAGACACACACACAATGGAATACTACTCAGCCATAAAAAGAATGACATAATGCTACTTGCAGCAACATGGATGGACCTAGAGATTATCATACTAAGTGAAGAAAGCCAGAAAGAGAAAGAAAAATACCATATGTTAATACTTATAAGTGGAATCTTATAAAATGACACATATGAACTTATTTACAAAACAAAAACAGACTCAGACATAGAAAACTTAAGGCTACCAGGGGGAAAAGGAGTGGGGAGGGATAAATTGGGAGTTTGGGACTTGCAGATACTAACCACTATATACAAAACAGATAAACAACAAGGTCCTACTGTATAGCACAGGGAACTAGATTCAATATCTTGTAATAACCTATAATGGAAAAGAATATGAAAAGGAATATATATATGTATAACTGAATCAGTATGCTATACACCAGAAACTAACACAACATTGTAAACTGACTATACTTCAGTTAAAAAAAAAAATTAAAAGCCAGTTGCAGTGTGGCATACCAATGAACTTTCTTCAGTTTGTTATATTAAAATCTACATGTCTAAGTTATACTTTGAATGCCTCTTTTACCCCAGGCATAGTTCTGTAGCATTATACAATAGTCTTTTGGAAAATAGAGGTTCAGTGAGTTATGCAGATCTTCCAAATTCCCAATATGTTATATAAGGAAATCACATTCTTTAATAGCACCATAAATCTCATCACAAAAGTCTTTAGTATTAAAAAGCTGTCAGGCTCATAGAACCAGATATAAGTTTTCTAAAATTCTAATTTTTGCTTGAAAGATCCAATTTTATCATTGGCAACAAACACTTTAAGTAACACGCTCACTTTGTTCTTTTTCTATAAAATGTCTTATCAGGCACTCTTTTAAATAAAAATGATATTACATGGAAAAGCAGATAGTTCAGCTGGCAACTCAATCACAAAAGTACTTTTCCTTACAGCAACCACAATATCTATAGTAGCAGAAGTGTTTTCTGTACGCTTTCCATTCTATCACATAGAATATAAAAAAACACACATGTTCAAAGATCAAAATTCAATAAAAGTAATCATTTGTATTGCCTCATCAAGCCATTCTTAAGTGAAACTGCACGCATGTGGCAGTGAAGAACATGCCACTGTCCTGATTTACACTGAGGGCCAGTATTTTTATCAGGCATTCCTTTTTCACTGTGAGTAATATTAGTATCACTATGAAAATAATTTTGACCTCATGGGCCCCCTGGGGGTCCATGGATGGCACACTGCAAATCAGTTTTTAACAACGCTAAAAGTACATTCTGACTTTGGGGGGATACATTCTTAGAAGCAGAATTACTAGGCAAATTATTTTGCCTATTTGTTAAGCTTCTGATGCATCCAGACAAACTGTTCTCTAAATTGCTTGAAATAATTTACATCCCCAACAGCAGTCTTTGAGGCTACATATTCTCCTTGCCTTGGCTAAGAACAGACTTCTGTATCTTTGCCAATTTAAAGATTAAAAATGGTAACCTTCTGGACTGTTTTTACTGCCATAAAGTCCACATTGCTCCAGTATGAATTGTTTTGTTTCACTAGAATTTGGTTGTAGTAAAAGTAAATGAGCCTGGGGCTTGTAACAGCAAGTTTCTCATTTTACTGAAAAATGCTTCTGAGTTTTCCTGCCTTTAAAAAAAGTTGTATTGTCTAGTTACATGATTTCCTAAAGTGAAAGTGTTATAAAATGGTAAAATTCTCCATTTAAGAACACAGATACAAACTTTATTAATAGTGAGCACAAAGCTGGCCTTCTTCCATGTCTGTTCTAATCTGAGAAGATGGGTGGTTATAGAATTCTTCCATATAAACACAGTCCACCTGGACATAGGAGGGGAGTGGCCTGAACAAACTGCACACCAGTTCACGCACTTGTTTGCAGTTTATTCTTCAAACATATTGTTTTTCCTGTGAGCAATAAATCCAAGATAAATCATTAAATCATCACTGATTTCCTCCCCCAAATAAAAATGCCCTTGTTGCCAATATGCAAAGACAGAGGGAAAACATTAAAAAAAACAATATTCTCTTCCATCCCAGCTGACAGTCAACATGTGTTCTCAGGAAAGTGGCCAACTTGGTTTCAAGGCTTTAAGAATACAACATAATCCAGAATGACTGAAGTCTAGAGCAAATGTTTTTAAGAAAAAAAAAAAAAAGCCTGTCCTCTTCAAAAAGGAGGGGAATCACTCTGGGAGGTGTTAGCTTTGTGGCTGCAACAGTGATCACCTCTACTTCCCTGGGACAGATTTTTTCAGCTTAACAACCCTCACTGGTGACTTGTGACATTCTCCTGCCGGTCCCTGCAGGTCCCGTACCTTGACAGGCCATTATGAAAGGCTCTCTAACAGGGCCACTGGCTGTCAGAAGCCACCAGCTGGCCTGCCACAGCCCTGCGGTCACCAGGGTCCAGCTGCCAGTCTGGGCGGTGCTGTCCACGCTGAGCAACGTGCCGCCCAGCTGCTGTGTGGCCACGTCCATCTGGAGCTCGCTAGCTAGACAAATCTCTGCGCCTGTCAGAGCGCCTCGGCAAGCCTTGTTATGCAAATTCAATTACTCAAGTGTGCCCTATTACTGCTGCCTAACTGCTCCTAGAACCAAGCTCACACTGACAGTCAGTTCACATTTTTTGCTCACCAAAAAGTACCTCATTTATTCTTGCTCTGCTGTTCCCTTGTATCATTAAAGCTGAACAGCCAAAGTCCACAGAATTCTAACCTCTCTGCGGTGGGCTACTGTTCTCCACTAAGAGCTCAGAGGGAAATTAATTATGAAAGAAAACCTTCTAATCAGACATGAAGTGGTGTTAAAGCTACAGCCTTACTACATTGACAGAGATGATTTTACTACCAGAAATGTGAAATTTAAATCTTAATGGCTGAAAGGACAATCTAGTATAACAAGTTATACTGCCACCCCCCCAAAAAAAGAATTAGGAGAAAAATGCTGTAGTAGTACTTTTACTAATATCCACTTCTAAATAAAAAGGAAAGAAGTGACAAGAAATTTCAACAGCCGAAGTTCATGTTGATGGCTCACTGCCCTTGTCTATATTCCCCCCTCCCCCACCCTCCCAGCCCAGGCACCCCCCAACATGCTCACCCTCCCTCCTCTGCATGCACCCTCTTCACCTCCCCCTTCAATTAGGTTTCTTTCTCTTTTAATAACTCATTTTAACTAAACAATAATTTGAAGATTATTTGGGATGTGAGTATTCAAAGGCATTTAACTATTTCTAACTCCTTCAAAGAAACAACTGAGAAAAGATTTCACCAGGCTAAAGTGGCATTTCCAAGAGTCTCACTCGAGTAATGTCATTAATAAATTAGGCATTTTAAACAAGGAGGAGGTAAGAGAAATAGATCAGTATCAAACAGTTTTACTTCCAAACTAGCAGTTTTTGTGGTCTGCATATACCAATTTAGGACGGAGAGAGTCTAAGTAAATGTTTATGAATCATGCAATGATACAAATCCCAACAAAAATTTAGCTAAAACAGGTAACAGAATGATATTTGGACCTCAGTCCCCAAGGAATGTTTCTAGTACAGGAATGCTTAGAATCTTTACTCTGAAAATAATTCATTTTTAATTGCAAAACAGAAAGAATAAAAAGACTGCTGGCCAGGCACAAGCCAAATTTAAAGTGCATTTCAGGTTTAAAGCCTACAAGTAGAGGGAGGGAGGATTACTAGGGTTTGGGGGTGGGGTGGGGATTTTGGTCTTTTTTTTTTTTTTGCTTCATTGCCTAACTGAACCTGAAAATAAGGAAAGATAGTCCAAGGTAAATACAAGGCAAGATATTTTGGTAACTATATATAGAGTATTTTAATATCATTATATAGTATTTTTATATCAGCCTATATAGTATTTTAAATATATATAATAAAATATACAGTACTTTAAAATATTCTCTAATTATTTTTACTGCTTTACTCTGTTCTTGATCAAATGGGAAAATGAATAGTTTAAGCCTACATGCTTGGCTTTAAACCTCTATGGTCATATTGCTTAAGAGGTGCTTCTCAAATGCTTCATTTTTAATGATTTTAAAAATCAAGTATCTTTTAACTTTTGAGAGATCGAAATTCCAAAAAAAATTTACACAAGTTAAAACTGAAATAGAAAACAAACTATTTCACTCAAGTATGTAAAACTATAAATATATTATGTATACAAATTAGAAACTATTTGCATCTGTATGAACAAATAGCTGTCTCATAGTAATGACATTCTTAAAAAAACATTGTAATGACAACATAAGGAAATAAAGGTAGTATCAGAAATGTTTATTTTTATCTAATGAAATGTTTTTATCAGCTATATTTCTATTTATACATTCAAATTAGTTTAAAAAGGGCAAGTAATGTACATTTGCTACATTTAGAAATCATTAAAATGCTTATAATTTGATCAGGAGAAACCTAAGGTTTATTTTAGTTGTTTTAACTTTTATGGTGGCAATGGGGTTCAGAACACACTATCCCAAAATATGGCACCTTGACACACTGAATATTTTAAGCTGGAGGAGTTTGAAAACAGCAGGTGTAGGAAGGACTCAGATCTTCCCGTCTCCCCTGAAGGAGGTTGTAAGACCCTCATGTGAGAGGTGCCCTCCCTATACCGAGGAGAAAGGAGCATCCTTATCTCCAAAGACAGAGAGACTCAGATGAACCTGGAAGAACAGGCTTTGCTACGTTTACCCCAGTTTACTACCCTTAACCCACACCCTTTTGTCCTATCAGGTTTCTCTTATGACTTTCCACTCTGTCAAACTTGGTAGAAAAACAATCAGGTTTAACCACTTCTTCAGGCCTTCATTTTCTTATAAAGGTTCCCTGTTTCATAAAACTGATATTAAAGAAATGTTTATGCTGCTTTTCTCTCGTTAATTTGTCTTCTGTCAGTCTCATTTACAGGGCCTCAGGCAGAAAACCTAGGAGGGTAGATGAAAAAAGACATTTTTTCCTCCCCTGTAAAACTATTTCCCCCAAATCTTTATATACAAAGTAGAAAAGTCAGTAACTTGTATTCACTCAAACTACTCTGCTCAAATTCTTCTTGACTAAATGAGAATTTCACCCTTTTCTCTTTAATACAGACAGTCCCTGGCTTACGATGGTTGACTTAAGATTTTTCAACTTTACGATGGTGTGAAAGCAACATGCATTCAGCAGAAACCGTACTTCAAATTCTGAATCTTGACGTTCTCCGGGCTAGCAATATGCAGTTAGACACTTGGTCATGATGCTGGGCAGGGCAGTGAGCCGCAGCTCCCAGACAGCCGCTCAATCACAAGGTACGCTTACAACCCTCGTGTACCAAACGATGACTGTTTTTCACCTTCAGTATTCAATAAATTACATGACATACTCAACACTTTATTATAAAATAAGCTTTGCATTAGATGATTTTGCCCAACAGTAGGCTAATGTAAGTGTTCTGGGGACATTTAAGGTAGGCAAGGCTAAGTCACATTGGGTAGGTTAGGTGTATTAAATGCATTTCAACATACGATATTTTCAATTTACAGTGGGTTTAACGGGATCCTTAGAGATGTTAGTTGAGAAAGTTGCTATAATTCCAATGTGATTTTAATGATAATAAGAGTAACACTATTGAGCATGTACTATGGATCAGGGACAACAGTGTTCCCCACAAGCAACCCTTTGAGGTAGACACTATTCAAAACATCCATTTTACACATGAAGAAACTGAGGTACAGGGATGTTAAATGACTTTAAGGTCACATGGCTAGTATGCAGCAGAAAAACTGACTCTAAACTTCATTGCCTCCAGCTTATTGTAGAAACTAAGAGAAAAATGGAAATCTACCACTTGTAAGACAATCACTAAAAATATAATCTGGGGAAATACTTCTCTGCATATAAATTAAACTGAAAAGAGTTATATTCTCTGAGCAGCTTTCTCTATGGCAGAGATTCTGTGGTTCACTTCTGGAAACTTGCCCAAGTCTGCACAAATAGTAAGCAACCTGAACTCAAATCCTGAATCCAGACCCCATGAAATTTCCATCACACCATGCTGCTGCTCCTCAAAGCTCCAGAAGTCTCATTTTGTGAATCAGAATCAGAGTTCTGATTTGGGATACAACATTCCCAAATAAATAGCAATATGTATCCTTCCACTCTTATTATATTAGTACATTCTGGTAAAGCTGACCCTGAAGTTGGAGTTTTGGTGAGAAAAAAAGAAAGACAAAAATCTCATATATTTGATTTTCACAAAAAAAACAGAGGCCTGAAAAATGGCATTATAGAAAGGAATCTGGTCACTCTGGAAATTCAATGGTTATATTTTTACAAACCAGTAAGAGTTTTCATCTTACACATTATTTCACTAAAGCCCCAAATAAATAACATATATATACTCAGTACTAATACTTTCACCACTTTTATGTACACCCAGAAAAGTCAAGGCTCAGAGAAGTCAAGTAATTTGCCGAAAGCCACACCACAGGTAGTGAAAACAACAGAACTCAAGCCTGTCATCTGATTCCTAACCTGAGTGTTCTTTTCACTACACTCAATTCACTTTCATACTGTAATTAAGTATTTTGCTGCCCTACTAGTAAATAAGAATTTCCTTTCTATGCAAATCTGTCTATTTTACAAAGGAAAAATACTGGTCTCCAATCATCTGAATAGTTTCTTGATTCTTTCAGAAGCATAAAGCACAAATGTAAAGGCTTCTCATAGAACAAAGTCAGCAAAAAAAAACAAGCACCATTCTTAACAGACTTCTGGTTTGCAGATTTTAAAAGGAACATCTGCTATTACTTAACTACCACCCATCTGATCCCTTTAGAGCTTCACCTCTATCTACACCTCGGCTGCAGAGCATTCTGAAAGTACCTGTTAATTCCTTCATAGTCCTAGATAAGGATCTCACTTAATTCTGCAGACTAGTAATACCACTTTCTTCAAAGTCTGGGTATAATACTAGCACCTGGAATTGGAAAAGTACTTTCTTATCATATTTAGAATATACTACCAGGAACAGTTAAGTAAGATTATATTTCCAGCCTTTGAGTGAGGCACACTGCTAGTATCAGTGCTTGAATGCCTCTCTCAAGGAACAGAGAAATGGTTAACAGGAGGAGAAAACAGTTCAGGAAAAATGTTAATACTGCAACAGAACCACCTTAGTTTTCCTTTCCATAAGTGATTTAAATGATAACACTAACATATTTTGGTATCAAATGGTCTCATCTAAGGTTAAGTTTTTTATTATAAGCTTAGCTTTCATCTTTTCTGAATGGAGACATTATATAAATTCGATTGAGTACAATCAAACTTATCATTTAAAAGATTCATCACAAACCTCAAGTCTTTCCCTGAAAGTAAATTAGAAGTCTGGTGAGGACCTGAGCCCTCTCAGCTCACTCAGATACCACCAAGCCCACTGCAAGTTCTGACTGCCTCCCATGAATGACACAGGCACTTTAATTATATTTGTATTATCTGCATGTGTTTATAGATGATACAGTGTAAGGCATTTACAAAAATGGTATTTTCTACAAAATACAACTAAATCTACCTTCTTGAAACTTAATCTAGCAACTAACTCATTAGCTGAGGTAAATATAGTCATGGGCTTCCAAAAACAAAATATATTGTTCTGTTAATTTCTCATGCTAGCCTCTTCTACTCCCCAGTCAACACAAATGCTTTTCTGAATGCAGTGATTCTGGAAGAAACTTCATGGTGAGGGTCTTGCCAGTCCAGCCCATCTTATTTCTTGCCACTTCCCCTTCCATTTACAACCAGAAATATCAAACAGCCATATTTCAGCAAACACCTTGTGCTATTTCACATTTCTGTGTCCTTGCACATGCTACATTCCCTTTGCCTGTTCTTCCCTTGGCAAATTTCTATTTATCTTTTAAAATCTAATTTAGACCTTACCTATTCCAAAAAGCCAACCATAAGACGCCCCCAAAAGGATCAATAACTTCATTCTGCATGTTTTGCATTCTGCATTTAGCACAATGTGTTGTTTTATGAATATGCATCTGCCTCACCTAATATGTTATGATGATCTTAAGGGTCCACTCATCTCTTTTCCCAGCACCCAGCAGAAAACACTACACACAGGAGGTGGTCAATAAATGTTTACTGAATGAAAGGATGCTGAAGAATAAAGATGAGAAGTCTCATAGAAAGAGACTGGATTTTCAGGTCAGCAAACAAAAAGAGGAAAGATGAGAAAAATAGAGGACAAGGATGAAAAACAATTAAAACAAACCACTGGGACTAGCATGGATTATTTATATAAAAGCTGCACCTACCCTTGGCTCCCCCCATCCTATGAGTTATTCTTGGTGGATTTTATAAGCTGACTTCTTGTAGTGCCTAAACCTAAGTACTTTTAGGAAAACAACCCAAATAAACAATTAGGTTTCCATTTTCTCTAACTCTGCAACCACAACTCTAGCTCAAACTACCAGCCCCATGTGCCTGGCCTATTGCAACAGCCTCCCTATTAGTCTCCCAGCTTTTACCCTCACCCTGCCTCTAAAATGTTTTCCATGCTGTAGCCACTGTGATCTTTTAGAAATCCAAATCTGACCATGCTGCCTCTCTGCTTAAAACTTTCAATGGCTTCCCACTGCTCTTAGCATAGAGAAGAAATGAGCAGCATGACTAACAGGGTCTTGAGTCCAGCCTAACATCTCTCCTTAGCGTTATCATGCTCCCCTTCAAATGCGCCACTCTCTCTCTGCTCGGAATGTTCTTCCCCTGTGCCTAGTTAAACTCCCATATCAAAGGTCACAAATCAGTGGCTACTTTCTCTGACAAGACTTTTCTGACCTCCAAGAAAATCTCCTTATTTATATAGTCCTGTAGACAAATGTACCCCCACTGCATCTCAGTAGGAAAAATACCGTACAACTCTTTGTGATCATCTGATTCGCACCGGTCCCCCCTCAACTAGATTACAAATTCCGTGAGGGTAAGGACTGCCAATTCTGATTGCTCACTTTCAGTGCCAACATAGTGCCTGACCCAAACTAGAAACATAATAAATATTTGCTGAGGAAATGAATAATGAAAGCCCATTAAAATCAACATAACAGGATACTTCCCTAACATATTTTTTAATCACCCTCAAACCAAAAGCTACCATTATATTTGAGATCAAATCCATAAAAACATTCATATTAATGTCAGAAACACGACAAGGGCACCTGTTACCACTACCGTTATTCAAAACTGTTCTGGAAGTATTAACCAGTGTAGTTAGGTAAGAAAAAAATAAGAGATCTTAAATTTAGAAAAGAAGAAGCAAAATTATTATTTTAGACCTGGAAAACCCAAAAGAATGAATTAAAAAACTATAAGAAACAGTAAAAGAGTTCAAAAAGGAAGTAGAATTCAAATGAATATATAGAAATCAATACTTCTCATATGTGTAAACAGCAAGTTAGAAATATACAAAAAGAATGGGCTCCAATGTTCACCAACAACAATAACAAAGATAAAAAGACTTTGGAATAAACTGTACAAGAAATGTTCAGTGTACAAAAAGAAAACTTTAAAATCCTAAGAAGAGACACAGAAGAAGAAATCCATAATGTGTAAATCTTACTTACTTTTGTAACTGTATCAATGGTCCATAAACTCAGTGCAATCCCAATCAGAATATTAACAGAATGTTTTGGGAGGAACATGATAAAATGCCTCTCATGTCTATTAGGAACAATAAATAAACAAAAGTGGTCTGGAGAATTCCAAGAGGGAAAAAAGACCAATGAAAGAAGATTATCCTCCTAGAAAGGAAAATAAAGCAACAGAAAGTTAAAATGTACTGCTTAGGAAAGAATCAACAATGAGATACCAACAGAAGAGTACAGAGAGCTCGGAAGAGACTCAAATACATAGTGGAATTAAGCGTGTGAAATTAAAAGGGTAACTGAAATTAATGGGGAAAGATGGACTTTTCACTAAGTGAATTAAAACAAAAAGTAATTTGGATCTCTACCTTCATTCCCTCCATCATAATAAATTCCAAATGAATCAATGATTTAAATTTTTAAA